>NC_045562.1:19564638-20232138 GCF_009819795.1 Aythya fuligula | reverse complement strand
CTTGAGGAAACTGAGGCATGAGGGGAAACGCACAGCCAACGAGATAACCAGCCACTCCTTCCTCCTCACCTGCAGTCTCCAGGGGAGAGTTAGCAGGGAACAGAAGGGGACCAGCTCACCCAATATGGTGACATGACTTGCAAATGGAGATGGCAGAATGTCAGAACCACCTGAGGGCTGAACAGCAGCCTGTATTAAGGGTAGAATGAGAGGTGCTTAAGATAGAGAAAAAGCCAGAAAGGGAAAAGAAACAGAGAGGAAAGATTTGGATAGGAGTGGAAAGGTGGCATGGATTTCAGAGAGGGAGCAGAGGCAGTCTTCAGGGGAGATCTCAAAGAGGCATAGGATCCTTGAGAGAAAGGTTGTGAGAGACATCATGATACGAGCTAACATCCCATAAAGGAGACAGAAGAGGGGAGCAGGTAAAGGTGAAGCATCTACCATCTGCTAGAAGACAGTTCGCAGGCAGGCAAATGAGAAAGAGTGGAAAAAGAGCACTTACACATTGGAAAGAGCATAGGCATATAAAAGGAGGGAATAATAAAGTGAGGCAATAATAAGAAGCAGAAAAGAGAACAAAGGAAAGGGAAAGATAAACTTCAGATCAATGCGATGAGCCAGAGGGGAAAAAAAAAAAAAACAACAAACAAACCAACACAACAACTAATCAACCAAGCAAACAAAAATACAAAATAAAGAAAAGATACCAGGATGTGATACTGAGTCTGTTTCTTTATGGTTTCCTGTCCTGTGGTACTTCACTGACAGAGCATCTCAGATCCCTACTCTTACTCTTCACCCAACAGGTCACTAATACAGTTACTTAACCAAAGAGCAGCAAGACTGCAAGATCTGATATTCACAAGGATGTGCACAGCTTTTTGCAGCATGTAGTAAATTGGCCATCAGACTGTGTGGTATACTTAAAGCCCATCCCTCAGGGTTAAATCTCCATCTCCTGACAATTACAGCCTAGATGAGCACAGGCTGTCTGGCTGCACTTCTCACACTGATGGAAAGCCTTGTGCAGCTTAGGGATGGACCTGGATGTGGCATGTGTGAGCTAACTGAGAGAGCTGCTGTTCAGACTGAGAGCAAAGCATACCAGCTTCATTCTCAAATGTCTCAGCTTTCAGGCTCTAATAGGAACTCTTCCTGGACTGTAACACAGTGTTGCTCTGACCCATTTCATTCACCCAGTCTTTCTGCCTACCTCTCTGTTCTCCACATCAGCAAGCATTTTCCTCTTTTTCTCCCTCTAGCTCTGTTTCCTTTGAGTATGAGAGCCTCCTTGCTGTCTGGCTTTCTGCCAGACTTTTTCTGCCCTATCAAAATTTTGCAGCATTTAAATCATATCTGAAAAGAAGTATTTCATTCTTTCTTCCTTTTTCAACTTAACACTTTGATTACGCTATTTATTTTTCCAAGCCTGTTGGCAGGCAATGAGGGGAAAAAAGGAGCCTAAAGCTAGAAAACCAAGAAAGAAAATGAAGCTGTATTGTAGCTGTCTGACCTACGGGCCCAGCCAAAAGTGCAGAAGGAAAAAGCAACCCACTGGTATGGCAATGTCGTGTTAAGGGGTGTAGCTGATTAACCGTTACGGGCCCGGTCGGATTCAGGGTATTGAACCAGTCGGACATTCACCAAAAACACATTAACCATCTGGGGGTCCGTTCAGACATTCACCAAAAACGCATTAACCGTCTGGGGGTCTGGTTGGATTCAGAACACTGAACTATCACAGATAACCACCCTCACCCTCGTTGCACTTAATGAGAGTTATCACAATGCAATCAAGTATGGTTTATTACAGCAACAGATAATCAGGTTCTTTTGGATTGCCGGTGATAGGGACTGTCTGCAAAAGCAAGCTAGTATGCATGAAATACACAGGTGTTATAGGTGTTACAGATGTTACAGGTGTTATAGGTGTTGTAGGTGTTACAGATGTTACAGGTGTTATAGATGTTATAGATGTTATAGATGTTACAGGTGTTACAGGTGTCACAGGTGCGCAGCCTAGAAATAAACACGTTAAAAGGATTAAAGACTCTATAGAGATTTATAAGCAAGTATTCAGATCTCACCCAAAGGCGTCCCAATGGGGGGGGAAGAGAGGCTCAGCCCGTCGACTGACCCCAGGAGTCAGGAGGTCCTAAGGATGTTGTATTTCCTCGGGATGGTATCTCCCCTGACGGTGGTATCTTCCCTAACATCCCCTCTCTCTTGGGCCAATTTATATTATTTTATATCTTTTAGGTGGAGCTTGAGTGGCTCTAGTCAAGCATATCTTAGTTATGATTGGTGTAAAGTTTTCCCGTCTCCGTTTAAAGTAATAGGCTCCGAGAAATTCAGGGCGTATGCTCAGTGAGGGGTGGTCGCACCTTGGAGGCGGGTAGCTTTTGGGATGGAGGTGTGTTTTGGTATTATAATGATATTATAATGAGCAAAAAGTACACTAGGGTACAGCATTTGTCAAAACATGACAGGTCTTTGGCTCAGGGTGGCAAAAAGTGCAGCTTTGTGCACAAGAACAATCGAGGCCCCACCTGATTACAGAGCCTAGCCGTGGTGTCTCCACTCCACTCTACGCTCCGTGCTGTTCCTTAGAGCTAGCACACCAAGTTTCCCCAGCACGATAGCATCTAAGGTTGGGAGCCTAGGAAACACTCAGGTAATGCAGTTATGCCCTACCCTGAAAGCCTCTTCAATGCTGTACCTTTTCCTTAAAAATGTGAATGTTAGTTTTATTTTCCTAGTTACTTCAGGCATTAATACCACAGGCAGCAGGGGGTTGTGCCTGACAGCGGGGCAGGAAAGAGAAATCTAGGTGTGATGATTGGCAGTCTGAAGACCAGTACACTCACCTCCTACATTTAATTTGGATTTGGGGAGACAATGGAGAAAAGAGGGTTATTTTTAGAGGGTAAGAGATTCAAGAACACATGAGGTTTTGGAAGGATGGGAGTGTTTTAACTTGTAGCTAACCTCTCGCTTAGCTTCTTCTCAGGTAGGACATTGAAGGCTGACATTCATCCTTCATCATTCCTGCCTGTTGTCACAGTTTCTGAAATCTAGCATAGGCTGTAGCTACCAATGGAACTTGCCAAATGATACAGCAAACTACCAGGGCTTAGCTAACATGCCTATGCTCTGGAGTACAGATTAGAATTCCCTTGTATGTTTGAACCATGCCTAAATCACTGGGGTCTATGGGTGATGCTATAACTTCTCAATCAGCATCAGCAAAACAACATCATACAACCTTTAAAAAGCTCATCTGCGAGGCAAAAAAATCCTATTCTGCAGAGCTATCTGGCTCCTGCTTTTCACCAGAGTGACTTGATGTCAGAGTGACTAATGAAGCAACCAGCTGGGTATAGCTCACATGGTATTTTAGCACTCTGATTTCCTCTTTTTATAGTATGTGAATAATAATAATAACAACACCAACAAAAAAGCTAAGGCAAATTACTTCAGATTTTCAAAAGAATTTCTTATTTAGCTGCTTGATTTGAAAAAATAACAGCTAGAAGGGGTTTAACCACAGTTTTTACTGTCATCAGCGTCAATGCTGAGCACTTCTCAAACCCTATCCTACATAATTGGTGTACGTAATTTATCACTGCACATACTATACGAGCAATGAACAAATCTTCCTTCAAATACTGAATCAGTTCCAGCTGTGCCACTCACAAGGCAACAGTAGCAAGAAAGCACCACTGTAAGAGGCAAGGAATCCAAAGTGTCATTTTTAAATGTAAATCAAGAAACCTGAACCACAGGCTATACCCCTATTAATATACTGTGCAGGGAAAGAAGTCAGAGGTAGGAACATTGCAACCAGTGCCTTGATTCTGCCATAATATCTTCCTTCCATCTTGTGCATGCAAGCAGCAAGCTATCACTGCAGTCAACAACTTGCAGATTGGGCAGTAGGAGCCAAGAATCACAGAATGGCCGAGGTTGGAAGGGACCTCTGGAGATCATCCAGTCCAACCCCCCTGCCAAGAAGCAGGTCACCTAGAGCATGTTGCAGAGGATCACATCCGGGGGGGGTTGAATATCTTCAGAGAAGGAGACTCCACAGCCTTTCTGGGCAACCTGTTCCTGTGCTCTGTCACCCTCATAGTAAGCTAGCTACTGATATATTTGCTTTCCAGGGTATCTTCCTCCTCTTGGAGTCTATGAGCAGTAAACACTGTTATAGCATAGCTAATAAAGTCTACAGTGTGCACGATTAGTATCAGATGCACATGTATTGCAGCATTAGGGTAACAGTGGCATGGTTTATGGATATCTTGGATTAGGTCAACCAGTGCAGTTGGAGAAAACAAAACCAACTTTGAGCACAAGTTAATTCTTTTCTAATGTTCCAATATATAAATTGCACATATATATTTGTCGTGGTTTAACCCGGCTGGCAGCTAAACACCACGCAGCCGTTCGCTCACCCTCCCCCCTCCCTCTCTGGGACGGGGGAGAGAAATGGAAAGTGAAGCCCGTGAGTTGAGATAAAGACAGTTTAATAAGACAAGAAAATAATAATAATAATAATAATAATAATACAATGATGATAATAGTACTACTAATAATAATATGTACAAACAAGTGATGCACAATGCAATTGCTCACCACCCGCTGACCGATGCCCAGCTTAACCCCGAGCAGTCCGGCCCCCTCCCCCCGGCTAGCCACCCCTATATATTGTTTAGCATGACGTCAGATGGTATGGAATACCCCTTTGGCTAGTTCGGGTCACCTGTCCTGGGTCTGTCCCCTCCCAGCTCTTACTGCACCCCCAGCCTGCCTGTTGGCAGGACAGAGCAAAAGTCTGAGGTGTCCTTGGCTTGGTATAAGCACTGCTCTGCAACAATTAAAACATCGGGGTGTTATCAGCACTCTTCTCATTCTAAGCCAAAACACAGCATTCCACCAGCTACTAGGAAGAAAATTAATTCTGTTCTAACTGAAACCAGGACAATATTAATGTATAAACTATTACCTTTCCTTATAAATTTTGTCTCACTTATTCACTTATATATGTATAGCAGATTCTTAATTACTTGTGTCTTTATTAATCCACTTACCATTCCTGTTGGTATAAAATGCCATTATAACAAAGGAAGATATATTTTACCATTCTTCACCAAACCTCCGTACAGTCCATCCACGATTAAGGACAAAGGCTTCCACATAATCCTTATTGATTATATTCCTTCAGACTCATAAACTATCTTTTGCTTACACTCAGTGCAAATTTTCTTCTCTCGTTAATATCTGTGAGATGGGATAGTTCAGTTGCTGAGTCTCCTGGGGCTCACTCTGTATCTTTATGGCTTGTACCAGACCTACCTGACTGGATAACGAGGGAGGGATGAAGGAAATGGATGGCTGTATGAAAGGGGAAGCCATCACCTGCCAATGCACAGCCATTCTTCAGCCAAACTTGGATCTTTTAGAATGTTCTTTTCCAAGCAAAGTGACACCTTATTCGAAGATAAATAATACATCTAAATTTTAGAAAACTGAATGCCCAACTAAAATGTTATTTCAGTAAATGAAATGTCTTCATTGCAATATTAATGATCTTAGATTTTCCTAAATGCTTCTTTTAACTTCCTGTTTCACAGAAGTTATTTAAAGATGAACAGGTATGACCTGGTGCTTAGGGACATGGTTTAGTGGGTGACATCGGCAGTAGGGCAATGCTTGAACCAGATGATCTTGGAGGTCTTTTCCAACCGCAGTGATTCTGTGATTCTATGAAAAGAATGAAGCAGCAAGCTTTTTCCTGCCCTAAGAGAAAACAAGCAAGAAAGTTCCAAAATGAGCAAGCAGCTGGTGGGAGTTTGGCTGCTGGCTGGGGCCAACCCATGATATACAGGAGAGAATCTGGGACAAAACTTGAAAGCAACATCTGGTTTTATAGGTGAAAAGACATTGTGGGGGGTGGGTGATGAAAGTGAAACCAGTCCCCCGTTCTCACCATGAAGGAAATACAGACCTATTACCTAAGTTATGCTGTGGGGCCTATGCACTCTCTCCCACTCAACTTGAGCAACAATATTGCCAATAAGCATATATAATTACTTGCTTGGATCATTTTCAAATACGGAATTGTGCCATGGAAGGTATAATGATTTCTGTATAAATAGTAATTATTTCTAAGCAACAAGTGTAGACATGATAATCATCTTTGAAATTGCTATATTTAGGGCATGCTGAAGGATGACTTGGAAAAGAGACTGATGAGTTCAAAAACTGTCTGCAGAGAAAGCACTTCATCACTGCACAGTCATGTTTTATTCTCTCTAGTTGTCTCCTCACACCAATCTTATTCTGGGTTTCTAATCTAACAGTTCTTTTACCTGCAACAAGACAGACCACTCCTCCTTATAATATTCATCCTCTTTTTCATATATATCATCTACCTTTCAGCCTGACAATGTTGGTATGTTGGGATCTTCTGGTAAAGAAGCTTCAATGTTGCTGGTGGCCACAAGTCTAATCTAATTCTATTTTTGGTAGCATCTGATTGTACAGGAGTTATACAAGACTTGATCCATACAAAACTCAACTTGTGAAGTCAACCATTCAGATCTGTGGAGGTTGTGGAAAGTGGAGATCTCTTTGTAAGAGATCTGGCAAGAGGTGGCAACAGATGGCAGCTCAACTTCTCAGGTCCCATCATTTTTTTGTGGGAAGATATGAGGCTGCGCATGTCTGTAGGTCCCTGGCTGACCTGTGGAAAAAGAGCCTTCATAATCCCATGAGCTTTTTTTTGCACTTTCCGTGGCAAATGTATGCTACCCATCCAGGGTTTCCACCCAGTGCACTCCTATTTATAACAAGTGTCTTTAACCTGCCGATTAGTGTAGATTCCTTCCTTCACTGTTTAATGTACCTGGGCCAAGTGTTTTAACTGACTTTTGAAACTCAACAGCAAAGCCCTGTATGTTGTTTTTGGTCCTGTGGTTCTCTGGTAGATGTCACACAGTGCGTGCTCCCAACTCACCCAGCATTGCAAAGCGCCTGAAGTTGGCAGAGCTAGGTTAGTAAAAATTAGGCTTCCCACATGTCTCTACAAATCATGGTGTTCTGTTTAGCCCCCTGGCCAAAAGAAGACGCAGACACGAGCCTGCATGCTAACTACCAGAGAAAATTCCTGAGGTCTTCCTGGCAGTTTGAAGAGTATTACATAGCATAGCTTCTTACTATTGAAATACGGGTTCAGTGATAGGTCTCCTAAAGGGGTATGTGTATCTGTGCGTATTCTTACAGATATACTTCAAGAAGAGTGACAGACAGTAAGTACATCCTGTGCTAAATGCAGCTCATTTGGGCGGAAAATATGTTGCTTTAACTGTAAGCAAACCCAAGAAAACAGCTATTAGAAACTGAAATAAATGTGGTCTCCAGGTACATCTTAACCTACAAATTGATGCATAAAGGTAAGACACTCCTGCAAAGATGCATCTTTTAGGGACATCAGCTTCTCTTCATTTCAGAATGTACTTTGACATGGGACCTGAAGTAATGTGTGTGTGAGAAAGACAAGAAGCATAGAGGAGAGTTACTGCGGCAGAATGCACAGTGAGAGGAAGAAGGAGGTGCAGTATTGTTCCTCTCTGTATCTTTTATTTCTGAAGCTTTTGGCTTCTCAAAGGTTGGTCAGGTTTGCTAGATCATCTTTATGTCCCCTATTTACATCCTTACCACAGAAGAACTGGGCATATTCCTGGAGCTGACACCACAGAAATTCAAGCACAACTAAATCCAAGATAGCTGCAACCCAATCAGAGGACTATAAAAGAAAGAACTGGGGAGGAGGCCTTGGCAGTAAAAGTATGCGAGAAACAGGAGCCCACCCAAAGACATTCAAAGGTCATTTGTGACACTCTTGGAGATTGCCTATGGGATACCATTCCAGAAGGGCATATTCACCTCATGAGTCCTGTGTCATATCTGACAGCCCTATGTTTAAACACGTGGACAACTGAATTTAACCCCAAAGCTTCCTGAAGCAAGAAGACAAGGATAGAGGAGGAGATTGAAAGTAGAAAAGCAATTAATGGGACAGGAAGATAGAAGCAGTTGTATTACCTTTGCAATGTTTAATTGGATTGTTACCTGAAGTGCAGGAACCCTTCAAGTGTGTATGCAAACTAGATATACCCTTGCCTGCTAAGCAACGTTCACAGTTCCTTCAAGCAACCTAAAATGTATGTGTCCATGCAAGTGTTGGAATTTATTTCCCCATAACTTATGGGTGGAATGGATTTCTCCGGTCCCAGATTCTACAAGAGACTTGCACTCACCTCAGCAACGTCACTGGCTTCTACTCTGCTATTGGCATGCCAGTCTGGGGAAAAGAGTCCTCATTTCCAGAAAGTAATAAACTACCTCTATCTAGCCCAATGTTCCTTTATTTTAATTAAACTCTAATGCGTATCTGGGCCTTGGAGGCTGAGTAGAGCTTCTATTAACCAATATTACCATTTCAAAAGTATTTCAGATTACATATAGGGTCTGTAAATGCTTTAAGTTATTAGAGCAGTATTAAGTAAATTTAATATTTTTTTATTATTTTTTTTAATAATTAGCTTTTATTTAGAAGTCTTTTATATTTCCCAGCCTACAGAAAGCCATGGAGGTATGCTACATACCCTTGAAGTCTTCTAAAACATGCAAAACATTTAAAAAGAAACTAAGTTATAAACAATATATACCCATAACATCAGCTAATTTTAAATGTAGTCAGCATACTGCATGCAAGAAATATGTCATAAAGGAGCATATTTAAGAAATGAGAATCAGTTTGGAAATGTAATGTGAGCTTCTTAGATTAAAAATAATTCTACTCCTAAATGAGGAATAAAATGCATATGCTGCATACCAGGAATCAAACCTGGCCATGAACCGGGGGTATGTGACATTTCCATCTTCATCAAGGGGGATTCTGTCAAGTAGCAGCTCAAACTCTTCATCAGTAATCTCCACACCAAACCTGAAACAAACAGCAGTTAGCAGCACTGGCTGGCGGAGTTCACATTTGGGTCAACAGTACCCACAATACCCCGAGCATATGGCTGCCATTAACTCTTTGTTACTGCTTCGGTCCTCCACATCAAGAGCACCACGTGAATATCAGAGGTTAATCAGGGTTTTGATCGCCTCAGCATTCTCAAAGAAAGAAATTCTACCCTAGAGTCCTGGCATTGGTGAGGCACAGAAATAGAAATACTAGCATATTGAACTGTGTGCAATTGTCCTCTATAAAAAGTTATTCATTACACTAAAACACTGGTATTGCTTAAACTAGTTAACTCTGAAAGGCTTTTCATTTGGACTGTTTAGCATGAAAGAAAATGTAGAGAAAAACTGTCTTTTCGGGGAAACAGCTTCTTAGTGCTTTTGGAAAGCATTTCATAAAGGCTTTAAAGACATTTTGCATACAAATATTTAAAAGTGGCGGTGTTTATTCATCAGCAAGAAAGTGTTTTCACCTCTCCAGAACAATCAAAACATAATCCTTGAGATACTGGCATAAACAGGAATGACTTAAGCAATAATAAAGAACAAGGCATTCATTCATCATTTTGCAAAGCTGATAAAACTCAGCTCACTTTTGGTGGGATATATTTTCTTCTCAGCAAGGCGGTGAAAGGGTTCACAAAAGGTAGTATTTATTTGTTGCTTTGGTTTCATCATCATGCATTCCCATTTCATGTAACTCAAGAAAAAGTTCTGTTAGAGTGCCATGCGTCTGTAACTGCATAGCAGCTCCCTCGAGATTTCTGACTCCCAGGTTTGGAGCTTGGCAAATGACTCATTTACCCTGCTTTATGTCTTAGGAAGTGTGCTGAGGAGGGCAGATACAGCTGCTTTTTCGTTTGCCCTCAGCTGACATTACTTATTTTACTGCCTTTCATCTTTGCTTATCTACATTCACTTCTCATTTAGACACGTGCATTTACAGAAGCTTAACGCATAAACAAAGTAAACATGCAGCATTTTTTCCCCACGAAGAATAGAAAACCTAACTTGGCTGGGGAGTTCCAGTAAGAACAAATTCTCAGGAATCTGTAACTGTTAAACAACAGTGGGGGTTAAACAACATTGCACAGATCATTTGAAGATTACCTATTTGCATATGTGATCAATGGACAAAATCTGTTCACTTACATGATCAATGAAATTAAATCTCATTTTTTTTTGTTTCTATTTCCAAATCCTTGTCTCCATCGTTAGCATCAGGGGACGCCATTCCAGAAAGGAATAAAGGCTGTATGTAAGGCACAAGCAGCTTGGTACTCTGCTGAGAACCAAAGCTGGGTAAACTGGCCAACTTGTAGATCTGCAACTAAAACAGATAGATTTATTACTGTTTATTATTATATCATATCTTTGTGCATAGTCACACATAGATTCTACGTAAAATAACACATGAGATCTGAGGAAGAAAAAGAACACCACTTAATACAACATGTATGTGTTTTCATAGCAAATACATGTATCTGGGGGAAAGAAAATGTTTGTTGTTTATTTTTATATTCTATATGACTATCTTCAGATAGGCAGGATAGCAGCAAAACAACTATCTGATCAAAAAGCAAAATTAAGCTCTTTGAACATTGTAACATTGTTCTGCCGTTAAAGAATTGCAGTGATCTAAAGAATAATAAAATAATCTAAGAAATTGATCTTATCCATTTGGTCCTCTCATAGAGTAAAACTACTGAAGGGAGGCCCCACTTCTAGTCATATCATTTGCTGTTTTTGTAAATCTCAGAGGCAGATAGAAATTCACACACAGATCACTCCAGTACCTTTAGCTGCAAATAAATAACCTTCTAGTCACTGATTAGGAAGACTTCTCTCTGGGCTCTGGCTTATATTATTTTTCTGTCTCCATAGCAAAAGATGGGTGCTCTGATTGTTCCATGTATGTGTTTGTATGGAAAAAAATATATATATGTTTTTGTTTGTTTGTTTGACCAAGAAGATGTAAAAGAAGGAATGACCAAGAAATGTAAAAGGAGGGAGAAAAATCTTCACTACTTCTGGTAACCAAATGAAAACAAAAATCGATAGGAAAATATGTAAGGATTTTCTTGGTACTGAACCCAACCTTATCACACCTTGTTACTGAGGATATTTCCCAACTCTATAGGTTCAGTATAGCTCTGAATAACTGCTTACTTCATTTAACATGGAGAGGCTGACAACTTGTTGTTGGCTGGCAGCCTGAGGCAGATAGGCAGTTCACTAACACGGAATGAACCATGCCACTGTGGCATTGGGCATTTCATGTCATTGCTTTCATAGGAATGTCTCAACCTGCTCTCCATATCAAGACACGTGTAGAGGCTGCTGGAAAAAAAAAAAAGAAAAAAAAAAAAAAGGTTTGGCTAAGTTCATTGCTCAAGAAAGCTATTCAACAGTCTACTGCCAAGAGGGACTTCATACACATGGAAGCACTGCATAAACATCAGCCATATACCCGACCGTCTACAAGTGTATTTTATGAGAAAAATACCAGTACCATTTAATGAGCTAAATAATGTCATTTCAATCAGGAGGGTGGGTCAGAATCACGCTTTCTTGAATGCTTCACTTTTCGTCTCTGGTAGTACTAAACGCCCTTCAGACTGTTTTGACAGTAGTGTTGTTGATTGCACACAACTCCTTCCTGAACCTGGCTGGGGAAAAGCAGCTGTCTGGAAAGAACCCAATGATCTCTGGGTGCCACAGTCCCTCCTAGGAGATGTCAAAGTCATTGCAATGTTGAAGCATCCCAAGCTCCCAAGGCATATCCAGGGAGCTGGGAGCTGATCCTGAAGGTCTGCTCTAAAGTATGCCTGTGTACATTTATTTTGTGGGGTGGTGAATCCTGTTGGAACAGAGGGAATCAATGCAGGGTTCTGAAGGGTGCCTCATCTCCACCTTAAGTCGTATCTGCAAAGTCAGAAAATACAGAGTGATCTAAGGGAGTAAAATGGGGGAAGGGAGGAACAACGCTGCACCAACTTTGCATACTGACATTTCTTCCATTATTAAAATTCCAAAGACCTATTTTACATTACTGATCTCAGGATTTCTGGAAACATGCTGTGACTACATTACATCCTTCGTGCTCACTGATGTGGAAACAGAAAAAGCATTGAATGAAGAGTGTGTATGGCCTATACCATTTGTTATCCCAAACGCTGATATTATACTTTTCATTCTGAACTTCCCCCTCAAGCTTTACAAACATATCCAAGATATACAAAGGCAGTAAACAGGAGGATCAAGTGCTCCAGCACGCAAATGCAGCCACCTGAAACTAAGCAATGATTTAATCAAACAGCAACAGCACACAACAGATGAATCACTGAGTTCTCCAGGGCACATTTTCAAAGGCAGGTGCAATGGGCAGGACTTGAGAAAAAGATATCTATTAACTGGAGGGCTAAGCCTATTTAGACAGAAGCTGATGCAAAACGCAAGGGACTGGTTAACAGTGAGGTTGAGAGAAAATGCTTTGGCAAGAAGCCCAGAACCCTGGCAAAGGGAGCACCTGCAAAAAGCCACATGTGGTTTGTTGTACCAGTACCTACATTTGCACATGCAGATTGGGAAATTGTTATTTCCATTTTATCATATGTTTAACATCTCCAAGATCCTCAGATAAAAGCATCTCCCATCTTAAATCAAAGGGACAGAGAGGAAGACTAGGCACATTGGGAAATCCAGCAACTTCTTCAGAGAGTTATTGAAGAGTCTTTTAATCACCTATAAAGACACCACTCCTGGCTGCCAAGGTAACAGCAAGTTTTTAAGAAGTCGTTAGCAGAAGAGAGAAAAGATGCAAACAGCACAATCTCTGCACAAAGGCAATTGGGAAGAAGCACAGAGAGCAAGCAGAGAGGAAGGGCATGCTGCAGAAGCAGAAATGGCAAGACAAATAAGATAGTAGACCAGGTCAGAGGGATAAGCAAGCCTAAAACTGTGCTGGGCACTTGAAGCAAGAGATGTATATACTGATCTGATTGTACAGAGAAGTAAGTGGGAGGAATTTTCAAACAGGGCACAATATAGCCAGAAGGATAAACTAAGGGGATTATTCCAGCAGTGTGACCTCAGATCTGTCCAGGGAACAAGGCCAGGCAGAGGTATATGCAATTGCTGAGAAATAGCAGGCAGCTGTGAGGTACACGGCTGCACAGCTCCTATGTGCAAAAATTTGTGTGAAAAATGTGGAGCTAATTCTGGAAATTGGTTTCCAGAATTAGTGCTCTGGCATGCAGAGCACTAATTCTCTACATGCTGCATTTGCTTATAAAACATGGTTCCTCCTCAGCAAATTTTGTGCATTTTACAAGCAATCACCAGGTATCTTACCTGTGATAGCAACATTACTGAATCAAAGAGCAAAGGAATCAGAAGGATTCTCTTTAGCATTTTTAAAGTAAGCAACAACAACAAAATCTGGGTGAGTACTTAAATAAATATGAAAAGGGAATTTAACAACAAACTTCAAGAAGAGTCTAAAATAGTTTTATTGGCATAAATCACAGTTTCCAGTCCTCTCCAGAAAACCTACCCTTTTTCCACCACTCATGGCACAAACACTACAGGTGCCTGTGTGACCACATCTGCAGTGTCGGTGCCTACTTGGCCCTTCAATCCCTTTGTCACTCCCAAGGGATTCAGCAGACGTACATCACCAGTCTACACCTGGCAGGCAGTTTTTTTGAAGAAGCAACCTAACAGGTAAAAACTAAGTTTAGAATGCTGAACAAGTAAAGTGTCAATGAGAAAGATGCACAGGCAGCAAGACAGGGCTTAACCCAATACCTGGACAACCCTACCAAGCTCTCCTGGCTCTTTCTGTCCCCTGCCATTCAGACCCTGCTGGTAGGCAACAAACTGCCATGGACACTGGCTCACACTAGAGGCTATTGAGAGCCTGGCCTCCACCCAATGGCTGGAAGGCAGCTAATCACCTTCTAAAATTTGGCCCCAAAGTCTCTTGTAAATTTTACTATTTAAACATAATCAAAGCAAGAAAAATTCACTCTGTAACAGCAGCACAAAAAGGAAAGGTAGTACCACGTGTGCCTGGCTCCTTTTTGTTTCCCTATAGAAAAGAGGTCTAACATTCAGCTAAGTACCCATCAGAATCTGGGGAGGGGGCTTGCACACACCACAGTGTTTTGGGGTAAATTGAAGACTACCAGATCTGTGTCATATATACTGAGTCTTTACTGTGTCAAAAATGTGTGTTATCAAAGAGCTAACAACACGTGTTTTTTGTCCACTACTTTTTGGAACTGTGTATCCTTCCTTTCTGTATCTTAGATGATGTTGATCCAGCCCTTAGATATGGAAATCAGAATGTTCAGTATGTCCAGATGGTTACATGACCTTTTGTTATCCCCTAGTACCTATGTCCTTCACAAACTCATGGGTTTTACAGTCATTGACTTCTGCCTGCTGCAGACAGAACAGATTGTCCAGTCACACAACACTAGGAAATGAAACCAGATCTCATAAACTCTCATGCCATGAGTCTTTAACTACCCCTTTAGCCCAATATCTTTCTGCCCTTGCTAAAGCGATCTCTCAGATCTCAAGTCTGTGCATCAGGCAAAGCTATTTCAATGCTAGCATATGTTTCCTGTAGTACTCTAACAGTCCCACTCAGAGGATGTCTAAACAAAGCAGTGGTTAAAATGCTGCAGGCTGTCACCACCTGTCTGTATTCCACAGCAGCAGTCTCCCTTGCTGCTGAACAGGTAGTGGAAAGGCCAGGAACTGGGAGCAAATGAAAATGGAAAAAAATAAAATATGTGTGACTATTAGATGTCCTTTCATGTTAAAACAGATATCTGCAATAACATTGTAAGGATCTGCTGCTGCAAGCATTTCTCAGCTCCTGGGCTTCCATAGCACCTGCCCCAATAAGTCAGTCAGTTGACCAAATGCCAATAGATGACTCACCCTGGAAATTGTACAGTTTTTATGGGAAACACAAGGCCTCAGCTCCATCTCCTCACTACTGCTCTGACAGCAGCCAGCCATCACCTCTATAAGACCTGTGAAGGAGGATAATGCAAAGCCCAGCCCTTTTCCTCAGGACTGTCAACATTACCTGCAATGGAGGGTGTGAACTGCTTTGACTGATCCTAGGAACACTGCCACACCTATAAACCATGGGCGAAAAATCCAGGCTGGGCAAGAAGCTACCAGAGACAATAAAAGATTATTCCTTGCTGAAAAGGACATATTTCAGAAGCAGTTTCCCAATGCAAGAACTGCAGTGTTTGGTACCTGGAGGGTATGGGAGCTACTGTTTCCCAACCCTGAACAACAGCTGGAGATGTTATGACACATTTCTGAAGTTAGAACCAAACACAGCAAAAGGAAGCCATTCTGATGGTACGTGTAGAAAAAGAGAACCTTTATTACAAAATAAATAAATAAATAAATAAAAGTAATGATGTAGAAAGAATAGCTTTCCATTCGCACAGGATGTTTTCCCTTGGGAAAATGATAAAAAAAATAATAATAAAAATAATAATAAAAAATGCCATAACTAACTTGGAAATAGTTTTGCTAGCACAAACCAGAAGTTTTACATTACATGGTCCAAAGCTGCAGCTCCTCAATTCATTTTCATTGGGCAGTTTTACCAAGCTCTCTCAGCAAGAAGCAGTGAACCAGCTGCAGTTTTGCCAGCCCTGCCCAGGGCTGCTTGCTCTCCTCACAGCTGGGATCTGTACGCTGCAGCTGCTCCCTCATGCCCACAAGGATGCTAAAAATACAGGACCTTCTGCTGAAGCACAAGATACCTCATGTCTGATACCCTGGAAAAATACATGTTAAAGCCCAGTTCAAATCTGACCACTCTACTCTAAAATCTGCCTTTACATGCAGGCGAGTAAGGCAGATAAGAGAACTAAGTATAAACCAAGAAGCATATGAGGCACGGAACGTGCAATGCAGGCAGCTATATCCTAGCATAACAGACTAGGCAAGCAGATGCCCTCTCCAGCTGAAAACAAACTTAAATCATTCCCAAACTTAGTGTTGGCAATGCTGGGCACAATTTTCTTGTATTTCATTATTAAAGTCTGATCTGTGTCATGATCCAACTGAATTAAGCAGTGTTATTTGCTACAAAGCTTAGCCAGTGGTAAATACTGCAAGTAAGTTGCTTCTCAAAATGTGATAACAAAATGCATAATGTGTCCCATCACACCCCATTCCAAAAAGTCTTTTATATAAGGTAATTTATTGAACAATGCCCCTCTTAGAAGCTCACAAAGTATTTGTTCCATCAAACTTACACCACTTCCAATAATTTCAACCACATTCCTTTTACAGACAAACAAATTTTGAAAAAAATTAATGGATTTTTACTCTTTTTTTTTTTTTTTTTTTTTTTTGTGCGTGTGTAATTAAGTATAAAAACTATTCCAGAAAAAATAAAAAAAATAAAATAAAAAAGAGCAAATAAGTTCAATCTTAACTCCTTATCATACACGCTGGAGGAAAGGGAAGCCATCCAGAGGGACCTGGAAAGGCTTGAGAGGTGGGCTTGTGCAAACCTCATTGGGTTCAACAAGGCCAAGTGCAAAGTCCTGCATTTGGGTCAGGGGAATCCCAAGCACAAACACAGGCTGGGTAGAGAACGGATTGAGAGCAGCCCTGAGGAGAGGGCCCTGGGGGTGTTGGCTGCCAGCTCAAGGAACAAGAGCCAGCAATGTGTGCTTGCAGCCCAGAAAGCCAACCGCATCCTGGGCTGCATCAAAAGAAGTGTGAGCTGCAGGGCAAGGGAGGGGATTTTCTCCCTCAGCTCTGCTCTCATGAGGCACCACCTGGAGCCCTGCATTCTGCTCTGGGCGCCCGACATAAGGTCATAGATCTGCTGGAGTGGGTCCAACGGAGGGGTACAAGGGTGCTCAGAGGGCTGGAGCACCTCTCCTGTGAGGACAGGCTGATGAGGGAGATGTTTTTGTTCAGCCTGGAGAAGAGAAGGCTCTGGGGACACCTTATAGTGGCCTTCCAGTATCTAAAGGGAGCCATCAGGAAAGCTGGAGAGGGACTCTTGGTCAGGGGGTGTAGCAATAGGACAAAGGGGAATGGCTTTAAATTGAAAGAGGGGAGATTTAAATTAGATATAAGGAAGAAATTCTGTACTAGAGAGTGGTGAGGCACTGGCACAGGCTGCCCAGAGAAGCTGTGGATGCCCCTGGAGGTTTTCAAGGCCAGGCTGGATGGGGCTTTGGGCAGCCTGGTGTGGTGGGAGGTGTCCCTGTCCATGGCAGGGGGTGGGACTGGGTGGGCTTTAAGTTCCCTTCCAACCCAAACCATTCTATGATTCTATGATTTTTAAATGATGCGTCCAGTTTGGTACATCTTTTACCTTAGACTCTCATTAGCTCACAGGCTCAGTGATACAGACCTGATCTTAGTGCAGTCATTTCCACTTGCCAATGTGTAATGTTCCATGTGAGAATAGAGGGGCATTACACCCATTTTGTCCAGATGGACCTATGTATTTTGGATCAGTAAACAGACATAACTTTGTCATCGCAGTACGCAGAAGACTATAACAACTGTAGCTGAACCAAGCATCCTGCTTCTCAGCATCATTACAAAAATTTCATTCAGTTGAAATTAGTAGGGTTACAATAAGACAAAACTGATGTGAAAGGGTGATAATCAGATGCTTAAACTCTTTTAGATGCTACCTGGATCTGCCACCTGCAGCAAACTGCCAGTCCAAACTATTTTATGCCAGATTCCAAGGACATCACTTGAGCCAGTATCCTCTGCAATTAACTTCAAGGACAGCCTGACTACTTCAGAACTTGGCACAGCAAGTGTGGCACGTGTACAAGAGGCAGAGATTTCATTAACAAATTCACCAACACTGACTTGCAGTTTAATTGCAGTTAAAGCACAGCTTGTCTTTATTATCTTATTATGGCAAGCTCTGTGGAATTCAATTAAGGTATATATTGTACTGGTGAAAATTTAAAACTGCACGCCACTGCTGTCAAAGGGTCATAACATAATTACAGTTCTATCCACTACTCCACCCTCTATTCACTCCAGCCAAACTTTCGATAATCTTAATGACAGATTTGCCAGACTGAGAGTAAATTAGTGCTGAATACAGCTTGTTTGATGTTCCTTTATCTAAAGTGCGCCCTGCCATCTAGTGGCAACGATATTCCAAAAATACCATTTCATTTTTTCGGAAGGCAAACCTCCAATGGGAACCTTTCCACTTCCTCATTTACACGCATCAGAAATAATTACAAAGAAGCTGCAAAATATTGTACACTACAAATCACATTCTCAAGACCTATATAGATAGGGAGTAAGGAAAAATGCAAAGTGAAAAACTAATCTCCCCAATCCATATTACATTGAAATACAGGATCAGCTTTTACATGCAGTTCTGTAGCATACATTAAATATGAAGTCCTTTTTCTAGTTAAGTGTCAATGAGAGATTCATGAATCATATCTTCAGAGAACCAAACCACTGCATACTTTTCTTCCATATACAGTTTTCTCAACTTAGTTGCTCTAAAGCTAAAGTAGGAGTTACAGACCACATGCTGATAGCAGTCATTCAGAAGGAAGTGAGTGGAGGTGGAAGAGATTAATGAGGGGTATATAAGAATGCTGAAGTACAAGCACAGTACAACTATGTCACACCCAGCTATGTCACAAACTGACACCTCTATTCCAGAAAGGTCACTTCTGTCATTTTCCTTGGCCCCAGCCAGACATTCTCATGCTCATGCCTACGTAACAGCTTCAACTCCCTGTTGAGGACGTGCTGAAAACTCGTGTTTTGCAGCGCTGCATGACTGCTAGTGCTGACTTGAGAGGAGGTGGGGAACATGTGACTGGAAGGAGAAGGAACTGAGAGCTGCCATTGAGACACCAAGATCTTTATGCCAACTATGAAACTGTACCCTCAGTTTCAGATCCACTACACATTAATGTCAAGCAGCTTTGTTGTACTGGGTCTGATTGAAACTGAGACAACCGTCTTCAGAGCAGCCCATATGCTACTGTGTTTTGGATCTGTGACTGAAACACTGATAAGACACCAACTTTTTGGTTATTGCTGAACAGTGCTTGTACAGCATCAAGGCTTTTTATTTTTCTTTACTCTATCATCTCCCCCCCTCCAGCAAATAGACTTGGAGGGGCAAGAATTTAGGAGGGAAGAAAGGCACAGCCAGGACAGCTGACCCAAACTGGCCAAAGGGATATTCCATACCATAAAATGTCACGCTCAGCAATAAAACCTGGGGGTGGGGTGCAGTGTTTCCCTAGGTAGTCACTGGAGCTGTTGCTTGGAGACTGGCTGAGCATCAGTCTGCTTGTGGGAGGTGGTGAGTGATTGCCTTTGCACCACTTTGTATTTTTTCTCTGTCCTTCACTTATAAAACTGTCTTTATCTCAACCCACAAATTTTCTTGCTTTTTCTCTTTGTATTATCTCCTGCCTCACCTAGGGGGGCGTGAGTGGCTGTGTGGGTGCTCAGCTGCTGGCTGGGATCAACCCTCAACTCCACCTGTCCAATTAGATTTTTATAGCAGATATTCACCAGAAGTTCAGAGCTGACAGTTCAGTCTTTTGCTCTGTTGATAATGAAACAAGGTGCTGAAATTGCACCTACAAGACAAGGTGAAGCTGTAGCTCAGAGTGTTGTTACCGTGTTGCTTTGTTTTACGCTGCTGTTCCTGACTGGGCAGTTAAGAGAATAGTTTTGCTGTGCCCACTGGGACTCAAACACATAGACTTAGCTTTCCACCAAATCTTTTCATTTCCGGAAAGGAGCATTGTGTTCAGTGTTGGTGGCTTCAAAGATGGTAGAAACTTCTTTTCTCCCTCAGAATATTTCTCTAGATCACAAAGATGAGATAAGAATTAGTGAGCACTCACCTGTCTTTAAACTGAATGAGCTGACGGCTGAGAAAGCAATCCAGAACCCAGAGGTGTTTTTGGGTGGTAACGCATCGAGTCATCTGCTTCTGCACGGAGATCATGTATCTTACAGCCATTTATACAAATACTTTGATCTGCTGTTATAAGAGAATGGGTCCCTTTAAGAATGCCCAAAAGAAAAGTGAGGTAGAAAGAAGCAGGGATCATAGAATCATAGAATCATTTAGGCTGGAGAAGACCTTTAAGATCATCAAGTCCAACCATCCCCCTAACACTACATAAATTATAGCTATTGGTGAGAACCAAGATGTTGCTTATTTAGTAGCAGAGTTGAACTGCTCTACTGCTCTTTGTCACTGCTCTGACTGAAATGGGAATAAATCCAAGCAGTTGTGCAATATTCCCCATAAAGATACAGGACACTTGGTCGCCTATACAATTTGAAGCTACAGATACCACATAAGTACCATCTCACCTAACTGTTCTGGGTGGAGGCTAAGAATCTCTAACATGACTGACCAGGATACACAAGAACAGGCACTCTAAGAATAATGAAAAACTTGTCAGGTTTGCAGTCTTCAGAACAATAAGTATGTTGGAGATACTGGGGATGGGGAGGTGGCAGAGCATTATCCAGCTGCAGTTTGTAAAGGAAAAATGAACTAGAAAATTCATTATTTCCCTGCCCCTTAAATCATCTTGTTACTTCACATAGTTTCCCTTATACAGAAACACAACATGTATGCCTTGAATGAATTCAGCTGCAGGCACTGTGAAAAAGGGTGCTTGAGGAAACATTGCTAGGAAGCTAAAATTCTATGTCCCCACTGGTAGATAGTTCTGAATAAAGAAAATCATTCTCACCTGCACGCTGTTGCTGCCTGAAGCTCTTGCTGACTAATCACCTCTCTTCAACTTGTCATTTTTTCTGAGAAAAATTAAAAGACAAAATAACACTAAAAAGTCACAATTTCATACACCTTGAAAGCAAATGAGCCCTAGGTTAGTAAAAGGATTGACCTATTTTAACCAGAGATACCATCACTTGGAGAAAGTGTCTAACTCCATTTCAAATATGTTGCCTACCCTACATGGTAAGTGGAAAATTATCTCCCTTCTCCCTCCCATTACACAGCTCCAGCCCACAGAATACTCCGCACTGAGCAAGAATGGCAGAAGACTTAATGGTGCTTACAAAAATACCACTTTAAATAAACAACATATCAGAGATCTCATACAACCCAGTACTGCAGTGAATCACTTAGGATGCTTCACTGACATGTTTCAAACTAAACATTTACTTCTGAACCAGTCCCCTGTGACTAGAACTCCTCCAGAATAAAGACTATTGCACTGAGAAAGCCCCCAGTCTCCAGATCAGAAGATCAGCAATAAATATATCATGTGATATCCACACAAATGTTTTCTAGCCGTGCTAAACCCCAACTGTAGGGCAGTGGCAGCATTCTGCAAACAGAGCAGGCAGCTTTCTGGGGCCCAATGGCTGGTGTTTCTTGTGACTTGGGCAGAATTCGGCAGAATACCCACCCATCTGCGTAGCCAGATGCCAAGGTTTCTAAGTTGTCAAGGATTCTCTTCCACAAGAAATATTTCCACCTGGCTCTTTAAGCCAGTTATCTGTCAGCTTCATGTTGCAGGAGGAATGTAAAGGTAATAGATAGGGACTGAGGATTTCTCTATCGACCACTCTGCCTGTGGTTTGTCTGTTCCTGTAAAGGATTGAAGATAGATGAGGGTCTGTAGAGCAACTCATAGTAAGAAAACAAAAACAAACAAAACAAAACAAAACAAAACAAAAAAAGGGGGAAAGGGGAAAGGGAAAAACAAAGGGAAGACCTGGCCTATGTGGCAATCATGACCATTGTTCTAGTCAACCTGGTCCTCCTGCCATCCTGGCTGAGGTGCAAATATAGTTTGTGCAGATCAGCATCCCAGCCAGCCAACAGTATAGTCTCTTTCCTCTCTCTTCTGCTTTGGGAACCTGGGAAATGAAGGTAATGAAATGAAAAGGAAAGTTAAATGGGAACTTTTACTGGTTCAGTATCTTTTCCCAGACTGGCCCAGACTTCTGGCCTGATTATTGTCTGTAACACAATAACAAAACGCCTCATCTGGAAAAGACATTTGAAGCTGCAGTTCTGAATGTTAAAAAGATTCACCAGAAGGCAGGGGGAGCCAGTGAAGAACCTCACAGCTACACTGTTAAAGACACTTCCTAAAGTGAAATCACACTTCAAGAAATCATTAATTAGCTCACACATACATGTATTTTGATAGAAAATTTGACTTATTTTAACATTCATGACCTGGTTGCATAAACAGGTTACCACAAACATCTGTACTCTATACAGCAAGTTCTTAAATTGCAGACAGGATTAATGATTAGAGTTACTTTTTTTTTTTTTTTTTTTTTTTTTTTTAAAGTAGGGTCACAGGGTTATTGATCTGTTCTGCCTTTATTTACAGTTATTACTACCAGGGGCTGAATGCAGAATACAACAATTTTATATTTTTTACAATTTTTAGGTACTGATCAGAAATTGAGAATTTTCTTTGAAAGGGAGCCACCAGTTGTGCTCCTTAAGCCATACTGAGAATCGAGCTTCTTTAGCTAAATCAGAAACCCCCAGAGTATGGACAGTGTGACTGAGGCAAACACTAAGATGAGAATCAAGGTTTAATATTATAACATATTTTGGGAAGTGAAGCAGTGATCTCCCTGAATCACATACCACAAGCCCATTTGTTTCAACAGGGTCCTGAAATCAGCCTAGATGCAGCTGTTATGTGCCAGAGCCTCAAGCACAGCTCTTAAAAGCTGCCAGGGATATCTGCAGTTGTGCAAGGGTTCAGGGCTACCCATGCTCCAAGTCTGGCAAGGTTGCATGGCATTAGGACTAGGAAATGCCCCTTGATGGCATTTCCCTCCAGTTCTGATGGAAATATCACATTACTTCCGTTTTGCTTCCACAACGATTCACAGATTAGCTATGGGAAAAAAGTCCCAGGCACCTCTGTGCACCCATTACTCAAACAAGAGTCATCCTGGAAGACTGTAGCTTTCTACACAACTTTATCTCAAGTGCTAGTAAGTAAGGGATTCAACAATTCTATGTAATAATAAGAAAAATATCAGTTACAAAAGTCTGATTTACTGATAGAAATTTCTTCCTCTGCATCTGTTGTGCACACTAAAATACAAACATCATGCCAGACAGTATGATTTCTGGGGCACAAGTTGCTTTGCAAAGCTGTGAAAACTCTGCCTGCTAAAAAAAGAATAAAATTATTAGCTGTATTCTGTTGCTACAAATTTAAGTGCTAGCGAAGAGATGTGGGTGAGTTCCAACTGGCTGAAGCACTCTGTGAAATGAGAAGATGAAATAATTCACGTATTCACATGCTGAGGCTTTCCTAATCACATTTTTGTGAATATTTTGTGGAATTTTAACGTCGCCTTTTTCAATTTTTCTGGAATTCCAACAGCAGAGGGCAGTACTATCACCTGGTTCGGGTTAAAAGACCCTTCCATAGGGCTGGCTTTGCTGTTTATCAGGAAGGTTATTCCAGGATACTCCTCTGACACTGGGCACAGGCCCAGCACTTAGAGGCCCTGTCTACTTAGTAGGTATCTCTGGCTTCCAGAGTCACCCCAGCTATGGAAGGCCATGGATCCTGGGTGCTGTCCCAGCCCGACCTATTCAAGGGAAAAATAATCCCACTTCAGAAGGCCAATGCTAAAATAAACCCACGCTTGCTGGAGAGCGGAGAGGCGGCAGGGAAGAGAAGCCTATGTAAATTCCTGCTTGTCACCCTCTGATGTAGGAGACCTCCTTCCACCCCCTTTACTACTGGTCAGAGCTGAGAACAACCTCCCCTGCTGAGCAGTGCCCAGTAGGAGAAAGTGCACAGCTTTAGGTTAGTTTTCCCCTAAGCTGTGTCAGTGAGATCCCTGCTACTCCCTGGAAATGAGGGTGTTTTAGACGTGGAGGAGAAAGGGAGGAAGTGAAGAGTGTTCTCCTTAAGACCCTTTTACAGCAATATATTCATTGATACTTCCTTATAATACAACTGTACCCGATAGATACATTAATTTCAAGCAATATGCCAACATTTATGAATGTATATTAATAGAGTACCCTCCTTTCTTTCTTATGACTTATAAAAAAAAGTACTAAAAGGTCTCTTTTCCCTTTGAATTTGGGACAGGTATTGCTTCTCCTGTGCTCCTACACTAGATGTATCCCTAAAAACAGTGCTGCCCTAAGAGTGACTGAAATACAGATTATGTTTTTGTCACACTGAGGTAAGATAGCACATAATCTAATTATTTCCTGACTTCTGCTTCCATCCCCATCATTTCTTCCCTCTCATATCTGGTACACCGGCTCAGCTGGGCAAATTCAAAGCCGAAGGAATTTCTGGAACTGCATCTTTTCCAGAGTGAGTTCTGAAGCAGTAAGATACCCCATAAACACCATTTGCTGTTTTAAATCAGTCTTGGGTATCTTCTTCAAAGGTATCTTTTGCCTAGTTTAAACAGTTTGTGAAGAAAACTGCCTGATATAGCCAAGGATTCCAGCCGGTGAAAAAAAAAAAAAAGTTCTCTATCAGTAGTCGTATGTTTCCAATCACTTCAACAGACAGTGCTCTAGGTAAATTCTAATTTATTTCCAGTCTTCTACTGAAATGACTTCTTGGAAGCTAACTATGCCTATAGACACTTCAAATGTTCTAGTTTTGATCAGTTAAATCAGAACACCGTATTTTCTGGAACAACATCCATACTCCTTTCTTTCTAACACAACCTGAAATTAGGTTGCAGACATACACATCTATTCTTAACAACTACTATCTCTTGCTTCAATGTGGGGGTATTCCATTCACAGGGACAGCACAAGTGTGGGAGCAAATACGGTAAACTGTTACATGATCAGGCTTATCTGATAAGGCTAAACTCTCTATTAACCAAGTCCCTTAACATAATTTTTACTAGCATAATCAAAGTACCTCCTCAAATGAAATAGCCTGTATCAGAAAAAGAACTCCTTTGTCAGTACAAATTGCATCTCCATACTATAGACAGAGAGATGCATGTGTAGCTCTGTAAATCAGGGGTGTGCTTTTTCCATATCCTTGCACATAGCTACATTTTTAACAACGTGTGGTGCAGAGCTGACCTTAATTTGTCGTATTCTTGCAAAGTACAGAGAGATTAATACTACATTTTATTATAAAAACGTGTCTGGCATATATAATTAATGCTATTTGTGTTATAATAATAATGTATTTGTGAACGATTATCCAGTACATAGAGTGAGAAGAAGTCACTGAGCAATATTATTTGTTCATTCATTGCTTAATTGAAAATAAACTCAAATTCCTATTAAAATTGCTGTGGTAATAGCTGTTGTAAATATGTGTAACAGTAACATCTACACTTAATGCTTGTAATTGGTCTTGTAATACAAAAATATGATTATCTTATTTTGCTATTGTAATGCAGGTTATCTGACAGCACAAAGCTGTGATTCAGTTAAAAATATATTGCTGTCAGAAACTGTTTCAGTGTGCCTTACCAATATCTGAAAATAAAATTAGTGTCAGCAAGAAAATTGTTAACTATGTACTTTATTATTTAACTCTGAACAACAATGAGGTAGTGTGTGTAACACTGCACAGTTTTAGTAATACTTGTGTAGGATGTTAGCAGGTAACTGAATTGTGCAAATTTATGCCAGCTAACCTCTTCTGTTTGACTGAGAGCATCGCAAACCTTTACACAGCAAACCAGACAGAAGGCAGAGTTTATAAAGCAAAAGTAAATAAATTGGAAACTACAGTTCAAAGTTACCCTTGTTACAGTGGTTATTTAAATACAAAACCAGATTTCAGGATGTGCATTACCCCATCTACCTACTTACACACATTTGAGCAGACTCCTACTTCATCCACTTCAGCTCTAAGCTGCATTACAGACTGTGACAGCAAGCTGATCCTGCTGCTGACAAAACTCCCTCTGCTTCAGGCTCAATTCCAACTTCAGCAGGTTATCCTGAGCCTTTACAATGAAATGAAATGAAATGAAATGAAATAAAATAAAATAAAATAAAATAAAATAAAATAAAATAAAATAAAATAAAATAAAATAAAATAAAATAAAATAAAATAAAGATGGTGGGGAAAAAAAAAAAAAAAAAAAAAAAGACAAAACAACACACAAACAGCATTTACAGGAGAGATCTGGCAACATGAGGAAACCTGCATTCATGCCTCACTCTGCCCCTTGCTGACAGAGTGACCTTGAGCAAGTCACTTTGGCTTTCCTAGCCTTTTTTTCCCAAACGTAGTCTGAGGATAGGAAGTAATTATTCATATGAAAATATATATTTACCAAACAAAAAGAGTTAATAAACAGTAAATCAACAAGTATGAAGTCTAACAGATTATTAACTTGCTTATATCCATATGACATAGAAACTGTCCACAATGCCTCTCATTAATGAGTTTACCATAATCCAGAATGTGTTCTGTTTTCTTTGTAACATGAATGCATTACAGATCAAACAAGGAATAGATTTTCTAAAGCATTGTAAATGTTCATGACAGCATCCATTAATTATTGACTGTAATGCATACCTTTAGCATGAAATACAATTTTTGTTTTCCAGGTATGTGGAGACCTCTAAGGAAGAATTACCTACATTCTAAATCTAAGCAATATGGTTATGCTCCTTGTCTAAAACATATCACATATTTTATTATACAGTCATACAGTGAAATTCATTTCAGAGTAAAGACTGACTTCTATCTCCCTTTTCTTCCTTCAGCTGCTCCTTCTTGTTTCTTAAATAACCTTCCTGAGGCCCAGACCTGAACCTTCCCTCTTACTCTGCCGTTTTACCCTTAGTGACATTTGCTGCATGTCCATCTCTCCATCCCCACTCTCTCCAGCCCTTAGCATTGCTCCACCCTCCTTGCCTTCTTGCTCTGTCCTGCCCATTGCACCTCCCTTCTTTCTCTTTCCTTGCTGCTGCTGGAAGATACACTTTAAGTATTTCTTATAGGCCCATTACATTTCATTGTCCACACATCCTGGATACCACCCCAGCTCTTCCTCTGCAGCTCCAGTCTCCTAGAAGGACTTCCATTTCCCAATCCATCCCTCACTCTCACGCTTGGGGTGCTCCCAGTCCAACTTCCTCACCATCCTCATCGCTCCTTTGTCTTTTGAGCAATATCTCCGCTCGTCTCTCGTCCGAAGAACTGTCAGCTTGCCACTCTGAGACTCTTTATAAGCTTTCCTCTGCAATTTCAGCTGACTCTCTTGCCTTCCTCACAACTTTTCACACATCCTCATGAAGCTTCAGGTTCCATGCTGATGTCCTTGCTGACACCATATAGCAGACATCCCCATTTTTCCTTGCCCTGGCCTGATCATTTACTCTGCACCCATCACTCGGTGTCCCGCTCCCTTGATGTGGTTAGTAGCAACCGTTGCTGTTTCAAATCTCTGTTGTCCCATCCTTCCCTGACCTCATTCCTTGCCTGCTATGTCTTTTCTCATGTCCTCTCATTTGTTTTTTTCTATGATTTTCATTTCATCAGCTTGATATGATGTCATATAATCTCAGTCCTCTTCCTTCTGCCCCATCTTTCTTCTCCAGCACAGATTTGACTGTGGATTCTCTCTGCTTTTTGCTCTTCATTCCTGTCTCTTGAAGTATGAATTCAGGTTATCACACATATACCTCAGTCTGCCTTCTGCTTCGTTTTCCTGGCCAACCTGTGATCAGGTTTGCTCCCTCCAAGAACGTTTAATTGCCTCCCCTTCCAGTTGTGCCATCCTCCTCTCTTTTTCTTCTACTTTTTCAGTGTAACTGGAAACCTGGCTGCTTTTCACCACTTTTAATGCTCTGTTGTTTTTCCTCAGCTCTCATTCCCATTTGGCCTCTTTGGGCTGTCTTAATCTCTTGTAAATTTTCTATTTTAAGACAACTTGCTGCATCTGCTGCTTTCACTGTCTCTGAGGACATCTGATATCATTTCATGCCTCTTCCCTGTACATTTTTAATTTTAATCTCCTTCAGGAGCATGAACTGAGCTATTATTCCTACTGTGATAACTCAGATTAAACTTTTCTGTTTCAATGCAATCTTCTCTAACCTCTGCCTAAAAACCTGAGGAGTCTATGAAGCACCTCGTCAGTGTGAATAAAAACAAGAGATTTCAATCTTTTCCCATCCTCCATCCTTCCTGCTGCCTTCATTTATTATCACCATGGATCACCCTCTAAGCCTATCATTGAGTATCCGTCTCTGACCAGGATATCTTCCTAGAGCTTCATGTATCAGACCGGACCAGTCAGACCACAAAATTAGTCTTCATTATGCATTTCCAAACCGTCACTCTTGTGCTATTTCCCATGCTTTTCCTCTTAATTAGGGTGAACTGACCACAAACATAAACCACTCTTTTACATGGAGAGTTTATGGGAACACCACAAATCCTTCCTGAAAACAAAACAAAACAAAACAAAACAAAACAGAGCCATCTTCTTGGCACCTTGCAATACACTGTCCACACACCGCTGTCTACGCTGGGGGTCAGCGTGGTTTTACAGCTTCCTTGTGCTCCCTCTTGTGTCTGCTGTCAGACCGCGGCTGCTGACTTCTGAGAAAACACTTCTAAATTTTGCATCTCTAGCCTCAGAGCTAAGGTTCCTAGAGTTTCAGCTAAAGAAGGACACACAATATTTGGTGAAAGTTGATCTCCTGTAGTGTTTCAAGCTGGCTGTTCACACATCAAAGCACAATGCAGTCACTAATCTCTTTTGAAAATGTATATCTAGGGATCTAGGTTATTATTTTTAGCCCAAAAGGGAAAAAAGTATCAGAGCACTAAACACCAAATAATTCCATGAAAAAATAAGCTCTTTTTTTTTTTTTTTTTTTTTTTTTTTTTTTTTTTTTGGCATTTGACATTTCCAGATACTAGAAATCCTTATCCTTGCTTGGTGGTGCTGCTGTTGTTAGTGAAAAGTCCTTTACAGAGCCCATTTGATTTCCTACCAGAGGTAGTATTAAAAAGATTGATTGTCATACATGGGGAAGATCCAAAATAAGAATTTTGGAACAAAAAAACGAAAGCAAGCACATGCCCTGGTCTAGCCCTGCTTTTAACACCGATAACACAGTTTAAGAGCTGAGTGTTCCTTGAAACTAGGCATCGGGGTTCTGGGAAGGGAGATCACAAGCAGAAAAAGTGACAATTCGCTTTCATTGCATTGCTGTGCAGCTGTGGGTAAAGAGTATCACTGCCACAGAAATATATATCAAACTGGAGAGCTTCTGTGGAACGGGGTGATGATGTATAACAATAACATCAAAAGCTAACCGGAATTATGGTAATGTTGAGGAGAAGCAGGTAAAACACCTTCCCTCCCATGCAGATCCTCCCTCCCTGTCCTCCCCAGTACCACGCTGCTGTCACCCACTGTCACCCTGCTGTCAGCAGGGCACTGGCACACACCGAGGAGACCTCAGCAAGTAGGGACAGCCAGGCAGCAGCTGTGAGCACTGCCATCCCGTGGGGCTGCATGAGACCAGCAGCAGGAGCCCTGAGGTGTTAAATTTACTGTCCTGTGAAAAGAGGAGACACTAGATTTGGTGAGTGAAGTACGAGGAAGAAAAAGGGAAGGTCAAAAGCAGCAGGTAGCTACGTATGTTTAACAATAAACTCCTCAACTCACAGCCTAATTTTAGGCTTTCTGCTTGTACCCGCTTTTAGTCCTTGCTTGAGAAAAAGGTCTCTTGAGGCGACCTCTTTCCATTTCTTAGAAGCAGGGAAAAGACTCCATCTGCTCTTGATAGCTAAGGTGCAAAGGGTACTTTGGGATGTTACAGCTGTTGTCGGTTTCCCAGAGCTGAGGTTCATGAGAAAAGACCTCTACCTCAATAGACCCAAGAGCAGCAGAGGGCAAGAGAGCCTGCGGATCAAATTTACAGCCTTATTGACTCGTGCTAACATACACGTCAGCGAGAAGAGATTTGCTGTCCTGAAGGGAATGTCTCTTCGTGGAATGGCCAATCTTTTAGCACCTACGTTAAGGTGAATCCTATTTCCATTATTGATACTATATTACCAGATTAAAGCTGACCTTATTGCCCTCAGCATTCCTCAGCAAAACATTGTCCTACAAGACATTTGAATGCCTTTTTAGGGTAAACTCATCGGTACAATTTGCATGTAAGTGTTTTGTGTATGTAAGGCTCTTATGTGAGTGTTTCATGTAATGAAGTCACCCAACAGGGAACTACAAGCTCTTAGGGGTGCCAGCTAGAAAGAACACAGGAGAAGCACGGAAAGCAAGGAGGAAGGCGTGTGATCTTCATTTGGGACTGGTGCACTTCACTGTGTGCTGGGTGCTGAGTGAAGGCAGGGTTTCACTGCAGCCTTCACTGATCTTTCCCAACTGGCACGAGCCAAGCAACTCGAGCATTGCCGGGCACGTGCCTCTCGGGGTCCCTTCCCTCCGTGCGCTGGAGGTGACCGGCTGCAGCTCCTGCGGAGGCTCTGACCTTGCCAGGCTGACAGGAGGGCACGATGCAGGAGGACACACTGTGCCCTCGGTGGGGAAGCCGGGCCATGGGGCACGCGGGGATACTGCGAGACCTCCATGCCGGCAGGGTTTGAGGTCATGCTGAAGGGTGTCGGACACAGAGGAGTTGTCCCCGTCCTCACTTTGGGGAGGACACTCCTGGTGTGTCTGAGCACCCACACAGCACCCTGCCGCCCCCTGAGGGGACCATGCAGCCCCTCAGTGTGAGGACACGACACGGTGGCGGTGCGAGCCCCCGCACGAAGCCATCGTCCCCAAACCCTCCTGCTTCTTCACATCGCCCTCATCCCCCCGGCTTCTGCCAAACGCTGAACTGCCGTGTCCCTGCCAGGCCCCCCGTCCCCCGCGGAGCCTCCCGGAGCTATTAATACGGCGGGCACATGCTCTGGCGCCGCGTCCCGGGCGGCCACCAGATAACTTTAATTTGCCCTTTAAACGTCCCGAGCCCGCCGGCCCTCACCGCCCCCAAGAGGGAGGGGGGGGGAGAAGATGGCGGCACTGCCTCGCGCCCCCCGCCGGGGGCGGGCCGCCGGGGGGTCGCGGCCAATGGGCGCGCCCCGGGGGGCCGCCTCCTCCTATCGCGAGAGGCCGCAGGCTATAAGGGGGGCGACGCGGGGCCGGGGGCCATTTGGCCGGGCGGGCGGGGAGGTGGGCGCCTCGCGGGGGGTGACGGAGCCGCTGCCGAGATGGGTGACCAAGCGCTCAGCTTCCTCAAGGACTTTCTGGCCGGGGGGATCGCTGCCGCCATCTCCAAGACGGCCGTCGCCCCCATCGAGCGGGTGAAGCTGCTGCTGCAGGTGAGCGGGCTCGGGGGGCGCCGGCTGCCCTTGGGGGTGCTGGAGGAAAGGGGGGGGGGGTCGCGGCGGGGCGGGCATGCGGGTGGTGCCGGCACAGCACAGCACAGCACGGCTCGGCACGGCTCGGCTCGGCTCGTCCCGGCTCGTCCCGGCTCTCCCCGGCTCGTCCCGGCGTGCCTAAATAAGGGCAGGTGCTGGGCCGGCTCCGGTTACGCTCCCGGGGCAGCGGGAGCGGGGCCAGGCGGCGGAGGCGCTGCCCTTGGGCCGGCCGTGGCGCGGGGTGACCGGCGCTGTGTCCTTCTCTCTGCCCTCCCTCCCCTCCTCCTCCTCCTCCTCCTCCTCCTCCTCTTCCTCCACCCAGGTCCAGCACGCCAGCAAACAGATCACGGCAGAGAAGCAGTACAAGGGCATCATCGACTGCATCGTCCGCATCCCCAAGGAGCAAGGCATCATCTCCTTCTGGAGGGGCAACCTGGCCAACGTCATCCGCTACTTCCCCACCCAGGCCCTCAACTTCGCCTTCAAGGACAAGTACAAGCAGATCTTCCTGGGGGGAGTGGACAGGCACAAGCAGTTCTGGCGCTACTTCGCCGGGAACCTGGCGTCCGGGGGCGCCGCGGGTGCCACCTCCCTCTGCTTCGTCTACCCGCTGGATTTCGCCCGGACCCGGCTGGCGGCTGATGTGGGCAAAGGAGCGAGCGAGAGGGAGTTCACGGGGCTGGGCGACTGCATTGTCAAGATCTTCAAGTCCGACGGCTTGAAGGGCCTGTACCAAGGATTCAGTGTGTCTGTGCAGGGCATCATCATCTACAGAGCAGCCTATTTCGGGGTTTATGACACGGCCAAGGGTAAGAAGTGGATGGAGCGGTGAACACGAGGGAAGATCCGACAGATAAAGGCCCACGAGGGCACGCTGCCCTGTGAGGACAAGCAGGGCTTGGCTTAGTACCAGTTCAGGGTGCTATTGCTGGAATAAGCACAGGTGTTTCTGAAATGCATTCCGGCTTTCCTCAGTTTGCTGCTCTGAGCAGAAGCCATGGGTTTGCAGTGTGTTTCCAGACACCTTATAGTTTCTCTTCTTATTTCTGTTTTCTTAAGGCTTGTACAGATGGCTTGTTGCTCCCTGTACTTCATGACATGAGGAGAGGTTCTCCAAGAGAGGTCAGGAGCACGAAGTAGGCTCTATATCACAAAATCCAACAATCCTATAAACTCATTTCAGTCATTGCACCTGTTCATGGTCAAATATGGACAGAGGGAAAAGTTGTAGGCATGTTCCTGTTGTTTAGGTTGAGCAGCTCCTGGGGTTGGTGGGTGCTGGTTCCTTCCAGTCATCTTTCCCACCACCCTTTCCCTCTGTACTGACTCTCGTCATTTGTTCTTGATGACAGGTATGTTGCCTGACCCAAAGAACGTGCATATCGTAGTGAGCTGGATGATTGCCCAGACTGTCACGGCAGTAGCAGGGCTGGTTTCATACCCTTTTGATACCGTGCGACGTAGGATGATGATGCAGTCTGGCCGAAAGGGAGGTAAGAATAAGTTTACTCTTGTGGTGTTCTAGCATTGGAAAGTGTCCCTTCGTTGGGAGGTCTGGGTTATTTTGTTATGGAAAACCAATGGCCCTTTTATAGAAATCCTAATTAAGAAAAGGAAGGGCATTGTGCGTTATTTCTGTGGTATTCATTTAAGAGGTTGAGAGTTGATTTGATTTTCCTATGGCAAATTAAAATGATGATTCCTAAACTAAGCACTTAATTTCAAATTCTTGGTTATGCTTTACTTATTGCTTTATTTTTAAAATACAGGGAATTTGAAATTGACTCTGCCTTCTGACATTTGTTTGTTTCCACAGCTGATATTATGTACAAGGGCACAATTGATTGTTGGAAGAAGATAGCTAAAGATGAAGGTTCGAAAGCGTTCTTCAAAGGTGCCTGGTCGAATGTGTTGAGAGGCATGGGCGGAGCTTTTGTATTAGTACTTTATGATGAAATCAAGAAGTATGTCTAAAACATAACATCATAATTAGTTCAATTGTTCTCAATCAACTTTTTTAAAACTTGTTGTGATGTAATGGACAACAAAATATTTCCTAGGGAAACTGAGAATGAAAGTTATGAATAGGATATCTGTTTGAGATGAGGAGGCGTTTATTTAAAATTTGTCCACTACAGCACAGTGCATTTTGTATGAAAATTTCTCTAGCATTTGTATTGGAACCTGTATATATATTTAATACCCCTCCAAATTCTGGGTAATGCATTTTGTCTATGCACAAGACCTAGGTGGTCTACACCTAGATTAAAATCTAATAATGTGAACTCTTAATGAGATCTTCAGAAATACCTAGTTTACTTAGCAATGTCTCTAGCTACCCAACAGCACTACGACATGGATTAAAATGACTTCTTCTAAAGATGTATTTTTGATCTGATATATATATTTAATATAAAGCATTTCTGGAAATACAAGCTATATTAAAACACTAGGCTGTGAGTTTATAACTGCAGCTTCTTCACTGACAAGTTATGGTGGTCAAGACCATAATGATGTTTTTAAAATATACTTTGTAGAAGGTGGAAATACTGTGTCAAAACTGCCCTATATCTTCACAAAGCAAAAAGTTGTTTGCTCTGATGTTCAATTGAACTAAAACTGAAATCATGAAATAAATTAATATATTCATGAACTTTTCCTGTTGTTTTCAGTACACTGAACACACTGCAACCATGATCTTTAAGGTGATGTGCTGATTAGCACACTACTAATGACTGCTTGGTACTGGCCAACTTTCTTGGAAGTTTTCCAGTGGAGCTTTAAATAGAAAGAATAGTTATTGGTACTTCTAATAGCAAACCCAAGCAAGTTGAGCTTGAGGATGCTGCAGCCAGTTGTCATGTAGACTGAACTACCAGCTGGCCTTAGCTGCTTTCATACTTTAAGACAGGGCAATGTAGATGAATTGTTCTTGGCTCACAGTGAAGTCTTTTTTTTTTTTTTTTTTACTTGAAAAAGTGTTCTATAATGGAGGGCTTCCAAATTCAGTAATAGTGTAGTTGGGAATATAGTTAACGACTTATTAATTACCAGGGAGATCGGAACATGCCCATACAGAGTTTTTAAACTTCAGATGCTGGATTGTTGTGAACCCAATGCAGAACAGGCTCTCTAATTGGGCAAAGGAAGGCAAGTGAGTTGTTGCTAGTTCAGTGATTCAGTTAACATGTTTATATGTAGTCTATGTATCCACCTGAGAAAAGCAGGAAGACTTAACACTTGCATAGTCTTCAGTTAAATAGTTTATTTCAGCTACACTTTTTATTTCATATGCAGAAGTGAGGTATCCTGAGGTGTTTTTTTGACAAGGTTCTGGAGCATCTCTCATAGTATCCTAGGGGAGGGAAAAAAAGGTGGAAACAATGTTGGAATCACACTAGAGGTAGTGGAAGGTAAAAGGCTATGCAGTTACTAGTAGAATTGGTGACTGAGCAGTACTTTTCTAGTGAAAGGGTTATCACAGCATGAAGCAGGAGGTTCCTCCAGGTACCATAACTGCTGTAAGCTGCCTTTCCTTCACATCTTATCTCCCAGCATTGCTTGCGTGTGTCAAAGCTGGAGCAATACACTATGCAAAAGCAACATGATGCAAAGAATGTTATCCCTTACTATGGTGGTTGTAGCTTCAGACCAGCACCTCCCCTCCACCTGAAAGCAGGAATGAGATACTAAATATTATATGGAGGTAACATCTATGCACCTGAAGAATATAAGCAATGTGTCCAACAATTATAGATTAGTTTTGATTTTTGAATTACCTGAATAGGTAGCAATCACTTTTGACTGCTCAGACGAAGGAAGTGTACATGTTAGATGAGGTCTGATGTATTTCAACTTCTTTGTTTAAATCACAGTTCTTGACAAAGGGAGACAGCTTCTACCTTGAACTTTTAGGCTTATTCTGTTCCTTTTTTTTCCTTTCTTCTCTTCCTATGAGGAGCAGTGCTTCTTTAGATCTGGTTTAGTCCTTTCTTCTCCCTTCCCTAACGGTCAATATCTAAACACGTTGTTAGATCCGTGGTGTGTTTTCTTCCTAGTAGCAAATGACCAGGTTGCAACCTATTGAACCACATGACTGTGAATAAAATCCAGGTGCTTACTGCAGTAGTCTCAGAAACCTTTACCTGCTTGCTTCTGCCCTTTTTCTTCATTTTCTCCTTCCTCCACACATTCCTACTGGTTCTTTATGAGAAATCCTTCAAACACACTGTAACCATTCATTTCTCATTTACCTCACTGACAAGGTTGCTTATGGCCTTTGGATGTTTTAGAGAAGATCCTAGTTGGCTACAACAATACCAAAGACAATGTCAAACTGTAATATAAAAAAGGTACCAAATTTGGGGGGCAATTTTATGTGTGAATGAATAATGAAAGAAGAGTAAGCAAAAAGAAATTTCAGATGGGTCTAAACAAAATAATTAAAAAATATTCTGGAATTCCAGGGTAGAAACATTCTGGAATATTTCAGAAAAAAATAAAATGACATAAAGGGAAAGTGAAAGCTATTGAAAAGTGAGGAACACTGAGACAGGAAAATTGCACTGGGGAAGAGACGGTAGGTAAAATAATACATTATGAAAACACAGGCAAGAAGCTCCTTATCTCTGCTTACATGCTTATACATATATACAGCCTGTGGCAAATTCCAGGCATTACTTTCCACTAGGATATTTGGTGTATAAGTTCAAAACTGTCAATTAAATAGCCATTCCCCCAAAAGCAGCACTGATATATGTGCATAACACTTGCTCAAAGTGTAAACTAAATCCAGCTCTGTACAGCTGGCAAATTGATGATTTTGCAGTCTTTTTGACAATGTCAAAAATTCAATCAAATGAGCTTGGGCCACAGACACTACCCCTGCCTTGATCCATGTGCACCTCACAGACAGGTACACCGTAAAGTCAATGTCAAAATCACTATTCCCTTGTATTTCACACTTGAACAGAGGGAAGCCTGTCCTGGATAGCCTGCTAATATATTCTAGTAACACCGGAAGACAAAGCCCATCTAGTATATATGGTACTCCTCGGTCCAGAAAGCATGCTACCTGGGGATGGAACTGAGACACACATCTTTTGGATGAGAACAAGGTAGGACCTTCAGGCTGGCTCTGAAGGATACACATCTCTAAAGAGCACTGAGAGCAGGACTGCAGAGAGTGAAGGGAAGAATTTATGACCACAGATAAACTCTTCCCTATGTTTTTGAAGGTGAAGACCTCTACTCTCTGCCCTATACTTGTTAGGGAAGGAGCAGCCCTCGGTTCTTAAAAACAAACAAAAAGAAGAGCTTAAGACATACCACGGGGCATAGAAGGAAAAAAAAACAAAAAAAAAAACACACATACAACTTGCAAAGTAATTCAAAAACCAGAAAATCACGTGCTGGGATGCCAGTTACTTTTACTATGATAATCCCAGAGAGCTCCATTAACCAACCTAGGGTACAAGGGAAAGAAACATCAAAGCACACTTTCCTGCTCATGCCCCAGGTGGCAAATCTCAGCCCTGTGTTCCCTTTCTGACCCTTTAAACAAGAAAACTCTCAATAACACATTCTAATTTTAAGAGACACTGTGGGGAGAACTGAGACTTCTTTTGTCTCAAGCTCTTACCACATAACACAGTGGAGAGAACAACAATTTTCCATATATCAGAGCTTTCAACAATAATAATGAAGAACAGCATTTTGGGTGAATAACACAAGTGATTCTGGAACCAGAAGTGACACAGCTGCAAGGATCACTGCTGGCAAATGCTGCCTCATTTTGGCCAGGTGGAAAGTTACCAGAAGATATTAGAGAAGCTTACCTGACCAAGGCATTAGAACCAGGTATCCAGAAGACAAACCAGAGCCGCATCACAAACATCAGCAATCCTTGTTGGTATGAAACATGAAGCTGACCTCAAACAGTCTCAGTCCTGGAAGACAGCTCTGGACTTCTTCACCAGGTGGAAGTGACATGCTACATCCCCAGTGTTTTGCTCAAGACTTTGAGCAGGCAGACACCACAGACTGAGCATCAGATGCAGCATACCAGATCCATAAATTAATCCATTTCCCAACATAAGAACGATAAGAAAATAAAGTATTTCCCTTTTTACCCCTCACCATCTGGCTTGCTGATATACCACAGTGGAAATATCAGTCATCACCTACATATGATGCAGCTGCTAGAAGGGCTGATAAGTGACCTCACTGCCTTGAGGCTGCCTTGATCTCTACCACACTGATGTGCAGACTAGGCTCCAGAGAAAAGCAGCAGCTCTCATCTGCCAGATGACTGAATGAGCTGCCCAGATTGTGCAGGCAGAATGCTATTTTTATCTACTAACCAGTGAGAACAAGGAGAAACAATCAGATGAAAGTGTTATCAGTGATCTGTTAGAAGAAGTCTCAAGGCTTTTTACAGGGGTTTATCCTGAAACTTGTTAGTTGACAATCAGGAAAACTCAGTCCAGTGCTAAGTCTGCATATGCCATAGAAGATGACATAAAAAGGTAGCTAGCCATTTGATTTGGGACAGTGAGACGAATGCTCATCTGAGTGAGGGGATAACAGCAGAGATGCCTCAGGTTCTTCAGCAAAGCCTGCAAAGTCTACTAGAAGACAGGCTGTGGCACAGAGGAAAGCCTGTAAACTCTGTATGAGGAATGGCCTTGTGTGATTCTACCAGTTTAGCTCAAATCTCTTGGATTCACTTGAATTAAAATAGAATTCTGAAGGGTTCACCAGTCTGCTTGGTAAAACACCCTTCCTATTTCAGCTATCCAAGCACAAACACATCATCGCTCCCCGTCCTTATAGTCATTGATCTCAGCTAGGACCTTCATTAAAACTTCCATTGCTGCAGAAGGGCTACAAAGCAGGACCCAATTCCTGGAAGAAAGGCAGCCCACAATGAAGCATGGATGCTTCCAGAACAGAAACATGAGAGGCATCACAGTCCATTTCTCACTGCAGTGAAATCAATGCTCCAGTGTTGTCACTCAAACTGGCAATCTTGTCACTTTAGCAAGGAAATTGGTTCCCATCTGAAACTATGTCAGCTCAGTGTGGTGACTTGCTTTAAGTAGGAAGAGCTTGCAGTTTTTGGTTGAAGAGATCTTCTGGAGGGGAAAGAGGCAGAAGAGAACATAAAAGTGACAGCCTACAGGAAAAAAACAAACACAGAAATACGTCTACCTGAAGTAGAATTTGTTATCATAAAAATCTTGATGAAGTTATCTAATTTAATGAAGACTGTCAATATGGCTTATTTAAAGAAAAAAAAGAACAAAACAAAACAACAACAACAACAAAAAAACACTGCACCAGTCACTACCAAGTAAAACATATCTAAGTGATTCTTTGCATTTTCCCTGACTACAGGTAGTATGAAGCATTTCTCCAATGACATCCTTTGCAATTTAGTATCACATGTCAAATTCTTTAGGAAGTCACTGCATTGACAAACACTTCATGTTAAATATTTTATTTCTTATAGTTTACAAAAATGACATACAAAATTGACAGTATTTCATACCAAAGTTAAATAAAATAAGAAGCAGCGATTAGAAGTAATCTGTTTTGTGAATTCTTTTACAGAAGAGAATTATTATATGAACATTCAGAAGTATTTAAACTGTTATTCACATTCAAGGACAAAAATCTTTAAATAGTGAATAATTTTAATTAGCACAAGAGTACAAATAAATACAGCAGCACTATGCAAAAAAATGCCTTACAGTCCCTGTCAATGAATAATAATTGTAATAAAATCTGTTTGCCACAATGCTGCTTAAAATTAAAGCTTCATATATTGTCAAACAGCTAAATTTGATCTGCAGATCACCAGGTGCAGAAGCTCTGCCAAACTGTCATACAGGACCAAGCGAAAAGCCTATTACAATGCAGAATACCTGAAAGCTGAAGCCCTCATGCAAGCATGAGCAAAGAATGATACATTTTCTTTTTTCTTTGTAAGGCCAAGACCTGGCATTATTGAATACAGCTTTTTTCCTTATACATAACACAAAGAGATTTCCTGCATCTCTCCTGGGAAGAAGCTGGGTAAGCAAGCAGGGTTCCAATAATACCCATGGACACTGGCATCATAATTTATGCTCTTTATAAGACTACAGTCCTACAAAATAAGCTCACTAAGTTTGCCTTCATGTATAGAAACAAAGCCTATTATGTACTATTTGCCAACAGCATTAAACTTTGTTCCCCTTATAAATGGATGTTTGATAAGGAAGCCTGACACTACTACAAATATTTGATATGAACATAACATTAAAAATAGGTTAAGAAGCATGAGATTTTATTTCTGTTTTCAACACTTTTTTTTTTTTCAAATAGCGATTAATAGTTGCTTTCAAAAGCAGATGTTGAAGCTTCCTGCAGCTCAAGCTTTTATCTCCCCACTGAGATGGGTCTGCAAAAGAAGGGCCATGAAATACTTCTTTTGCTTACTGTTCTCTAGCTTGAGAAGTATCTAAAACTTACTCTTAGATTCAATCTGAAACTGTTTTTCACTTCAAACATCAGTCTCTGTTACCCAGTGTTGTTCAAATACCATCATATGCTTCTTTCCTACGCAAAGGTCCCAATACAACTTCTAAAATTCTCTGGAAGAGACACGTTTTGGAGTACAAAACAAACGCTCATCACCTGGGGTGATCTGCAACCATGGCAAAATAACACCTTCTGCAGCCTCGGTATTCTAATTAACCATGCAGGAATATACAATCCACTTTTCATCCTGCAATGCTGCTGTAAAATGAAGATTCTTTCAGTCGTATGAACATGACCTAAAAGTTCAGAAGACTTACCTGAAACCAGGATGAAAAGCGACAATTTAGGAATTAAGTCCTATCGTGCAGCAATTTTGTCCTTCCACGTCATGGATACAAATTCCACTTATAATCGGACAATAAAATAATAATTAATGATTTCTATTCTGTTTAAATACCTCTTCCTCTTTCATAAATACTTCCTCTCACAGGAAACACTGACTGAAATGAAAGTGTTTGCATAAAAACAATTTTATATGCAATTATACCATATACAATGCATTTTTAATCACTAAACAATGCATAGAATATTTTTGCACATAGAATTTACAAAAGCACTAAAAATAGAAATCCGAGGAACATCTCAGAATGTGAGGCGTAGCACACTTATAACCAAGCAGCACGAACATTAGTGGGCTTAGGTCTCTGTAATGCCCCACCAGATGGATCAGAAGTGTTTTTTTCAGTCTTCTGGCTCATTGTACTTGGTAAAGTGGATGCTCTTGAAGTGCCTCCTGTTAACCCACAAGGGGAAAAAAAACAGTAAGAATGCTTACACTGGGTATATCAGAAAACTTCATCGTATATTACTGTAAATATCATTACCACAGTTTCCAGAAAAAACAAAACAATTTCTAAATTCAATCCAAAACCAACATTATGAGTTGTTTGCAAATAGTCAGAACAAAAAAATCAAGCACATGCCATAGTGCAGTGGTTCTTTAACCTGACATAGGGATGGATCCATGAGGATACATGACCTACTTCCAAATGCATGCAATTTCTAAGAGAAACAAAGCTATTATCAGTAGATTTACATTTTCTAAATAACAATATGAACCTTTTTTTTTTTTTGCTTTGTCCTTTCAATAAAAAGCACTAGCAACCTGAAATTTATTTATTATTGTTACTATTTTTTACAACAGTGATTTTTTCACCTTTTTGGCAAAGATTATTAGCAAAATGATTTATTAGAAATTTAGAATGCTAAGTTAACAACTCAGTCACCATATTTTTGGTATAATTAACAATAACAATTTAATCATCTCTGTATCAGAAAAACTTTTTTTGCTTTTCTTAATAATAAATGCCTTGTAATTCTGAATTACGAATGAGAGAAACACCTGTAAAGAAATGCTAGAATCTGCAACTTCAGAGTACTTACTGGAAGGGCTAAGCTGGCTGAAAGGAGACTTTCCTCTTTTTACAGATGGTGAAGAACTTAGATAGCTCATCTGGCGCTGATAGTCCATCAATTGTTCAGAACGTCTCATACCAGCTGTTGGTTTCACTGCTTCCAATCTCTTCAGAAAAGCCTTAATATCAAAGAACAGCATCATCAAGAAAAAGAACAAACAAGAAGCTACAAAAACATTCAGAGACTGCTATTTCTATTTTAACTGAAAAAAATAAACCCAACAGTTTTTAGCATTTCCCAACACAATTAACTCCACTGGTGACACACTATTCTGCTCACATTCAATACTTTTCTCATTGCAATAAAAGACAGAGTTGAGTACATCTTTGGTACCCCATAGTACACTGCACATCATGATAACTTGAAATGACATCTGTTTGGTGAAGGTGGCAGACGACAAGATGAGCTCTTCTATTCCTACTGTGTTTAACTCTAGAAGAAGAGATGGGTAAGTTTGGGGGAGGATGAGAGGTTTGTTTTATTTTGATTTTTTGCTTTGCAAACATATTTAGAACAGTTCCCCAGAGAGAACTACTGACCTCAGTTCTGTGAAAGTAATTGTAAGAAGAAAAGCACAATTACATATTTCTTTTGGATTTTATGTACATCTTTTATCCATAATGTACTTTTACAAGGTTATAGTTGAAATTGTCACAGACGTCATTTCCGCTTGTTGAGATTAACCATGGCACTCATGCAGCAAACATCATATCAAAACAGTTACTTACATAGTATTTATAAGATACAGTTTCTCATACCTCCTAACTACTTACTCTTGAAACAGGATGCATTCATTTAAGATTTTTCCATAATTTTTCTAAAGAAAACAACTTTGTGATGGCAAAAAATCAGAAGAACTTTGCTACATACAGCCTCCAATCAACCACCTGACATCTGTAATACATCTAGCCTTCAGTGCTTGTTTTTCACAGATCTATACACTCCCTCCGCTAGCTTAATTTGAAGTGATAGCCTACACACATTTGGCAGGGACACAACCATCATCAGGGTTACAACATGCATCTTATTAATGAGAGACAATGCAAACTGCAATTACACAAATCTCCAAAGTACTAAAAATACCTCTACTAATTAAGAACGTATTATTTAGATGCATACTTAAGTGGTAGACATCAAGAACCTGCCTAACCATTAAACTGCACTTTGCATGAAATGATTTTTTCCCCCTCTTCATCTGCCCACAGGTCCTGTTCAGGTTTCTTTTCTGATGATAGGTTCTTTTTTTGTCTGCTTTTGTTTGTTTGCTTTAGAAGAACAAAAAGAGACACAGAAAATCATTTGGTAAATGGAATAGCATTCACAAGATGTCAGTTGTCTTTGTCTAACTGTAATAGGAATCTGCAAGCTCTTGGTAGTTTATGCATGGGGACTGGAAACCTGCAGTGTGCGCAAGAGAAAGGACAAGCCATTTTGGCTCGGACGTAATATGTCACAAGTGCTTGCATCGAGTGCCAGCCAGTTCACAGTCAAGTGGAAATACCTAAGTAAGCAAAAGTCAAAGGAAGAACTTCAGCTAGAAATAGCTCTTCACTGAAGCCAGTTACAGAAGACAAAATGGTAGACTTGTTACATCCCACATTTTGCACACAAGTTATCACCATCTAACATACCAACATGTATATAGACTTGCAAAGATTACTTGTTTATTTTGTATTAAAAATTGAAGCTCTCAAAGTGTTCAGCTCATTCACAAATGGGTAAACTGAATTGTAGAAGCAACATCCTTTTTCCTGTGAAGGTCAAGCATGTTTCAAGTCCGTACTGCAACTGTAACAGCCTCACAGAATTTGCATACCTCGATATTGCAGTAATTTCAAGCTCAATTCTCAACACATATTTGCTTATGCCTGTTTAACCCCAGTTTAAATACAATTTCCTGCTTTTACTTTTATGCCTGTATTTCGACAAGCATTCAGTCCTGATTACTAAAGCAAGAAGCAGACCACTCTCAGCACTAATACAACATTACCTTCTGAACAGGTTGGAACTGGACTTCACACAATCCTTAGATATGAGAAGAGCAGATATAGATTACGTGGTGCTTCAGTGGTTCCCTCCCTGTTCTAAGAAAAAGTTTTGTAGAGAACTAGAGAACAGCTCCTGTGGTACCCCTACCCTCTGCTGAGTACTGTACCGAGGGCATGTTAATTTAAACACTATTTGTGGTTATAATTTTTGTAGCTTGGAGAAGGGCCTGCTGCATAGAGCAATGAACTCATCGACACACTGACATGGCAGCCCTGACCTACAAGATCCATAAACCAGAACTAATCCAATCCCTGTATTTTTTTTTACTAGCAAGCCTTGTGGTCTTTAACCAAGGAATTGCTTTGTACGAGTACCTTGAACAAATAAGATTCATTTTCAATTACCCATTTAAATCTGCTAATTCCTTCATTATGTTCTCGTTAAAACAGCATTTTGAGAAATGGATTGCAGAACACTGCCACTTGCCTCGTTCTGAAGCGCTAAATCTCTGTAGCCTTAATCCTGCACCACGAAAGTAATAGAAATTTTGTCACTGACCTTAATAAGCAAAGAATCAAATCACATGACATAATCCAGGTGTTTCAAAACAAAGACATGTTCCTGATCAGATTTAAGAAGAAAACTGATTAACAGGCACATACATTGCAGGGATGCCATTAGCTGATCTTAACGACATTGCAGCTGCTCAGAGCTCCTAATTCAAGCTCAACAAGATTAGGCTAGCATTCAGCAAGTCAATGATTTTCACTACTATACTCCCCATTCCCATGCAAAATGATATATCATTAATTTCTAGCTTGGCCAAAAGCCTCCCAAAGCTTCTATTTCCCTCCATCATCTTCTCTTACTATGATACTGAGTTTACAATAAAAGTAGAATAATGATTTAAAAAAGGTGCAATCCCATAAAGCATTCCTGCATGATTATCTTCCAGGAACAGGATAATTCTTTGTAAATCGAGGCATCTGGAGACAGACTAGTATCCGTAAAGACACTAAAATACATATTGTCAGTGACAGAAGGAAATGTCACATTGCCAACAATTGGGGAACAAAGGAACCTGACACTATGCTAAAAGATAGCTGCTATATGGTAGGCTAAGATAAATGCTCTTAGTTCAGCTCTGGGCAGCAGAACACTAGATCTAATTCCAATGCTGTCAGGAAAAGAAAAAAGAAAAAAGAAACTCAGCATATACTTTTCTACAGATATCTTGAAGAGATAAAATACTGAAAACACAGCACTCCCAAACTGAGTCCAGAGAAAAGGTTAAATATGCCACTTTTTCTTGTTTTACTTTGCTTTTTAAATGCGTGAAGGCTTCGGTTTCACCTCCTTTGAATTCTGACCAGCTGACCAGTGTGCCTTGACAGCTGTTCAAATTTATTTATATTATGCCTCCTCTAATGTCACTCATACTAGTGACCACACTGTCCCTTTGCAGAGTCCAGGTGGGGGAGGGTGAAGGAGATAACAGTGCATTCAGGGACAGCTTTTTGTTCTTAGCACAAGGATTTGCAATTTTCTTCAACTCTTCAGTTGCATTAATTAGCTCACTTCACAAACTCTAGACATCATCATCCATCGAGTACTTTTAAGAGAGAAACCTCTTAAAGTTCTTCAATCGAGAGAAAAGTCTTTAACTGAACAACTGGCACACTTGCCTGCAGTTGGCATCCACACAAAGATAGCCTTGAGTACAAAAAAGGAAAAACCACAAAATTGAGTAGCATGCTAAATAACCAAAAACCTTCCTTCAACCTGGCAATTAGTCAGTCTTTATTATAATTATCACAGCAGTGGTCAGGAATCAGCAGACCGTAACAGTTTTGCTCACAAAAAGCCTACAGCTTTAGTGCTAGGATTGCAGAATTGCACTACACATTCACCGTCTTTTCCACTAAACTTCAGGTGTAAGCTTCAAAGGTCACTTGTCCCCTAGGAACTTGGGCTGAATGCAGTAGCTTAGCTCACTTTGGTCATCTAACACATCTACATCCTAGTCGGATGATTAATAAAGCAAACAAAATCAAAAAAAGCCAACCCTTAGACCTTAATTACTTCTAAGTGTAGATGAATTGATGGAGAAATGGTGCAGTGGCTGCATATCTGTATTTAAAGGCCTCCAAACACCCACCTTTATATAGCAGTACAGATTTTGCATCACACAATAAACAATTAAAGTTCAAATTATGCATAGTTCCCAGCCCGTGAAGCTCTGCAGAAATCACGATTAACTGGCAGAAATCGTGATTAACGTGTGTCTAATATGGACACGTGTGTCGTGTGTAGTAGGTTCCTCCCCAGCGGAGAGGAGACGGGGCTGGGAGTACCTTCAGGCACGGCAGTAGGATGTTTTCTCAGTCAGCAGCGTCCTCTACTGGCAAGAGCCGCACTCTGGTCTTGCCAGCTCAAATAAGCGACCAAAACGGGCACAAGCAGCAAGTACAAAACCGTGATATTCATTTTAACAGATGTCTTTTGCTAACTGTGTTTTCCCATAAATAGCTAAATCGTTGACTTAGAATTCCTGTTTTTCAGAGCAACGCGTCTTTTTCTCCTTTGTAGCTCTTCCCAGCAGTCTGCGGGAGCAACTTACGTTCCCTGTATCTCCTTGACCCCTCTCACAAAGCTGGAGAGTAAAGTGCTTTGATTTCTCTGTGACTTTCTAATATTTGAATTGCTTTCCCTGCATCAGCCTCGATGCCAAATGCCTGCACCAGAGATCAAGCTGCCTTTCTGCTAACAGTAAATGAAGGCATCGCTCCACATGCATACTAGTGGAACAAGGGAGTTTTGCCTAGACAAGGTATTAATGTCAGGAAAAGAAGTTATAAAAGTTATTATCCAACAAAGGGGATAAAATAAACAGTATGTTACAACTGCGCTGCTCCAGGTACACATGTAATTTAATCTTTTTGTGTGTGTGTGTTTAAACAGAATTGCTCAAATGTGAAAGCAGTGTCAAGTGAAATGTTAAGATGCACTAGTGAATCATTCTTCAAAGAAAAAAATGCATCATCCTGAGGTTGGTGGAACGAATAGACCAAGTGTTTTTACTGCTTAAAAATAGCGTGACATTTTAACCTAAATTCTAAGGAATTATTTTGAAGTTAAACATTTGCACTCATGTCCCTGCAGTAAATGATTCACAACAAAAGCATAAATGATTAAGTAACCAAAGGATATTATTTTTTGGACTACAAGCAACCACCACTGATCTTGCTAGTTTGGTAGGTTATAGATGTGAAATGACTAGCAGTATTTACCTGTGCTGAATTTTTGATCCAGAACTTGTAAAAGCAAGACATTCTTGGATAAAATGTTGCAATATTTCAAAACAAAATAAGTGTGTGGCTTTGAGTAAAGAGAAGTGTATTATAAAATATTATGTACTTTAATATCAAAGCAACCATCAAATCAATATTGCATATTACTTCCAGGTGGTATGTGGCTGATGCAGCACTTCTCTACAACCTAAGAATCCACTCTGATGATCAGGGTGCATATGGAAGAGCAAGTCTTGCTTCCAGCACTTTCAACAAAAAACAACCATCTACAACGTATGAGGAAAGCCCTTCTACCACCTCAAAACCACTGAAGCTGAAAAACATATGATATTTCTCGTTGTGGGGAGGGGAGTATATATCTATAATACACATTTGTGCCAAATTCCTTCAGTGTGTGAAGTTCTTTTGGTCACTTGTAATCTATGGTTTCCCACTTTGAAAGTTTGAACTACTGAGATGTCTATGATGGAAAAACTAAAATGTAATGGATTTTTCTGAAGAGGACAATTAGGCTTCCTCCATGTTGAAATCTTTACCTATTCATATAAAAGGAAATTGCAACCTAGTAAAAGAGCAAGGACCACTTGCTCTTTTATAGTGCTTCCACTATAAATTTTCTTTAACTTTTTTTAGTGAAAATGAAAAGTTTTTTTTTTAAAATTGTTTTCTTTAGCTACATTTCATCTCCTTTTAGAAGACATTAATTAACAACTAGATGATATGAAAATGTCATTACCTGTAATACAATGCAATCACTTAAAATCTTATTAAAACTAGCATTATTTGTCAGCTCTGCTAATATCCTTATAAATTAGTTTGAATTTCTGGTTTTCAGTAAAATAAGTTATTGTGATTGCCACGTACATTCAAATAATGTGAAAAGCAGAGAGCTAAAAATATTAAAAATGGATAGCTATAAAGTTATTAGAAACCAAAATTGACATTCACATGGTATCCTCCCTGTTCCAAATATAATGGGTTTGATGCTATCATATTGATTGCTTTATTTTTTGCAAGCCTCTTCTTGACTAGTAATCATAACGCATGGAGTAGGATGAATAGAATTAGACTGCTATCCAAAATTATGAGTGCGTAAACAAAAATTCCCCTTAAATTGAATTACATTCAAGTAGAGCAAGCTCAAATAAAGAAAAACCTATTTTTCATCTGGAAAAAGAGCATCTGAACAATTACGCAAACAGCATGGTAATGAGAATACACTGCAGACTGACTGCAGCAAAGCTAGGAGTGCTGCCTGATCAGTTTTGTAAGTATTTAGCAATGATATATCTGACAATAAACAGTCCTCGATTTATCAATCCAAAGCAGTTCTTAGAACTCACCAGGTTTTCTCTTTCAATCCTTTGCTGCTCCTTTTGCCTGTTGAGGGCGCTGTGGTACAATTTAGGAGGTGGCAGAGCCGACTTTTTCAGGGTGGTACTTCTGCTCCTTGGTTTTGCAGACTGTCTGGACAGTTCTTTTAACAGCCTTTGGTTTTCCCGATCGATTTGTCTAACTTCTTCATTTGTGAAAGAATAGTTTTTCCTTGTTCCTCTAGGTGGCTGATCAAAGGTTATTTTTTGTTTTTCCTTCTTCTCCAACTGTAGAAAAGCTTTAAAATGGCAAAAAGTAGAATAGGTTTAAGAAGCAAAAACTTGTGTTCTATTATTAGGATTTATTTACAGGCCTGAAAAGCCCTGGTACATTTTCCCTCCTTCCATTTGAATTCCACATTTATGCATTTCAGGATTTTTCAGGGATGCTCTGTTGTCCTCAATACATTAATTTTACACAAGTTTCACCACAAAAAAAATCAAGTCTAATTTTGCCTTTAAAATTCAACTACTTTCTTTTGACTAGCAACCCCCTTCTCCCCATGTAGAGCAAGTAATTCAGAGGAATTGAATGGATACAAAGAGCAACTGAACTTGCTGCAAGAACACCAGAAGTATACACACATTCTGTATTTGTGATAAATATATTTGTTATTTAGGAATAAGAATGTAAATCAGCTTAAATGGGCATTGTCCTTTTTTCTATATGGTCAGTGCTCCTGATACCCTTTCACTGTGATCACCCCAACCTCTACCATCACCAGTATGCTTGCACCATTTCTGCATTGACACAATACACTCAAGCTTCCATCCTCAAATATTTATTGTAGTTACTATGGCACCAGCAATCAGAATAGGCAATTATATATACACACAGATATATATGCTAATGGTGCTACTGTTACACAGCACCACACTAACATTGCACATAATCATCCTGACAGTAGAATCAGCTGTGGTACCAACACAAACATAAGTTTTCCAGTCAATAGGAAACACAGCTTCAGAAAGCCAGGACTAGAAATAACTCACAGATCCAAGAATTATACTATAAATGAATATTTAGATGTTTGCACATGGAAAGCAATTTACGCTTTGTTCCAAAGATATTTTAAATATCTGTCTCAGATGAGGAGCAGAACAGAAACGGTAGTTAAGATAGAAAACTGACATTGGGGAAGCAAGACTCAGAGGCACAAAATGCATTTCCTGAAGTGATTTTGTTGATCCTTTGCTCCTGAAGTGATGCTACATCATGCTGGTGCGGGAATTGCAAAGAGAAAGATGAAAATTAAGTTTAATGGATGGAGAGAAATAAATGTAGCAGAAGAAGAAATAATTAGGATATGGCAATTTAAAAACAGGCATTAACCTAGTACATGGGGTTTCAAGACAAAAAGCAAAGAATGCATACCTAGAAATACGCAGCCAAACAGACTTGCGCATTCACAAGATGAGGTAACAACTGGCAAGATTCATTCTCAGCCAGAGGTAGTTATATTTAATCATGGTTTCACCAGAGCTCAGCTATTGACCTATTCCTAAACCTTCCTCAAACCACACCCCACACTACTCCAGTGCCTCCAGATTTCCCTCACTCTTACCCCTAAAAGCCCAGCACATGCAAAGCAGAAGCTCTGAGCAAAGCAGAAAGAAGAAATCAGACACATGACAATATTTCCTCAGGAAACACTTCCATGTCAGCAATTTTGGGGTGAGGGACTTGGAGGCAGCCATTAATAGCTTAAAGCCTCAGAAAATGATGAGCATGTTCTTACTTTGGAAGAAAACTGAAAAAAATGTTATTGCAGTATCTCAACTGATTTCATTGCAGACCTGATGCAGCAAATATTTGTTATTATTTATTGCATTTTATTTAAAAGAGTTAGAAGCAGTGTCTAGAAATCAAAATCCAAGTAGGTTTGTTTTAGAATCCCTCTGGACATTAGTAACTTTGCCCCGTCAGTATGCTAGCTGGTATGCAGAAACTACCCGCAGGGCACCGTAACTGTAAGGCCGTTTACATAAGCAAATACCTTCTTATTAGTCAAGAGAAGGTGCAAGTCACCTCAAATCCGAGACACAATGCAAAATACCACAGATCAAGCGTGCCACCCAACAGATTAAGGAAAAATAAGTGTCTTGATAAAAGTCTTTAAAATTTAGTAAGTTATTCAAAGGAAAATTAGTTCAGCTATCAAATCCGTTTGGGGAGACAAACCTGGGGTAAGACTCATATCCAGATAAACCTACAAGAGACAAGAAGAAATACACAGAAAATACTAGCACCACACAATTCACAGAGTAACATCAAGCAGTGGTACACTTCTCAGTGTAAAAAAAAATAAATATCCTTATGGGAACACGCAAAACTAGCACTGCAGTACACAGTTGGTAGAAAGTGACTTGTACAACCACCTGAAGAAGGCATTTATTACATATCACATGTAGCCAAGTTACATAATTGATAATTTTATTACAAAGCTATAAAAGACACGTCATCTTTTGCCTTACATCCATTGCATTTCATAGATTGAACAGTTGTTCAACTGTTGTCCTGACCCCGTTTTTTACCCCAATGTTATTGTTAATGCAGTCTCTTACACAAGACATTTAAGTTTCTAAATAGTTCTCTGTGCAAATTCCAAATTCTGTGAAAGGTGTGAACTAGTCAAACTCCATTTAAAGTAATGGCATTTTGAATTGGGACACTTAGAAATACTGGTTTCATGTGTTCACCAGCAAATGATTGCTTAAATTCTCCATAAGGCAACTAGCTATACTTTGGTGGAGAGTGTACACTCCTAATAAACAGGTATGAATTACACACATTATTAACTTCACTGCTGCCAACAGCTTTCTGACTAGACCTGAGGTTAAACGCTTGCTAACAATGACAGAATTAAATAAACCACAAATTGAAAAAAAAAACAAAAAACACAACACATTAAAGTATTAAGACCACAAGAACTCTGCTGCAAAGTTACTTAGCGAAGCCTGAGCAGAGGACTGCCCAAACCCAATCTCTGTAATACAACAACTTAGCAAGAGTTTAGATGACTCACAAATTTTGCACCGAATTTCAGACCGGATACAGTAAGTGCAGCAGCAAGTTTTCCTCAAGAGGCTAGGGAGAAAGGATTAATCTGAAAGTCTCTAGTTCCTCACTACTTGTTTCAGTTCCTCAACAGATCTTTTTATAGCTAACCTTCTGCATGGCCTAAGGAAGAACTGCCTTTGAAATTTCACAGGCAGCTCTCTGCAGCAAAGGTGCTGCAATTCACCAGGTCATTGGATCAGTCAACACACTAAGAGTTGTTGTTCTGTTGTTCTTTGAGCTGCAGAATTAACAAACCAGAATTGTGTTTTACTTAGTTAAGCTCTGTTAACAAAGAATTTAAGCCTCAAATACCACTTCAAAACAACCGCTAATTGATGGAAGCTCATCTGTATCCTTTCCTAAATCACAGCAACTGCAACACTGTTCTCCTCAGGAACCCTGTGACAGTAGAGTTTAAGTTTATTAAAAAAATAACAATAGTAAAAAAGAAGATTAGCAACAGAATGCTTACTGCATAACTTCCTGAAAGACAATCACAAATATATAGCAAGTGCTTCTGCCTAACAAAACAAGGAGAATGCAAAGGACATTCATAAAATCCCTGATTCTTAAACTATGGTCAAATCAGCCACAGGAGCAATCGAATAAAGCAGCAAGCTAAAGTTTCTGCAAGTTTTCCTGAAGCAGTGGTGACGTTATTTCTGTGGTCAGAGTCACAAACTATCACTTTTGGCAGAAGTGTTCAACTGTGCCTGCAGTGAGGTTTCTGACCCTGTAACTCATGATCATTACCAGCAGCAATAGTTTCCTCTCAAGCCACCTGGCTGAAAACCTGACCAACCCGCACTATTATAAGACACTACTTACACTGTCAAACGTTCCTATTCCCTGCTCACCTACTGTGACACAAAATTATATGATTTATATCAGGAATTGATGTCCAATATGCATTGAATGTGCTTCAATTTTCATGGCAATGAAAGCCATGCTTTCACAGGAACAGAAGCAGAAGCCTATGTGAAGCCAACAAAAGCCTACAAAAACAGGGAGAATTCACCATCAACAAACAACAACACGAGTCAAGATCCCACGTAAGAGGTAAATGCATTTATTTTAAATGCTATTAAGTATTTCAGGTACAGTTAGTGTTAACCCAAGCATCTGAGCTTCAAAAGTTATTCGAGCAATGTAGAATCATTGAACAGCTTGGGTTGGAAGGGGCCTCAAAAGATCACCAGGTGCAACCTTTTTGTTGATTTATTCAACAACATATCTATGCTGCTGTTTAATCACAACACAGAAGTGTTTGAATGGTTTACCTGACTGTTTCTGCAGTGGCCAGTGATAACGTGAGGCAAAACTAAAGCTTTGGGTTATGATTTAAGGTTCTGAAGCATTTGCAATTTGTCCTTCTCCTCAAGTCTCAAAACAATTAAATATGATTTATCTGTATCTTCATACTCTACCAATGAGTAATAAGTAATTTATCTAAATCCCTACTGACCACTTAATTGTTATCTGGACCGTAAACCAGTAACTTGGGAGAGAGGAGTAAACAAGTAGTAGCATTTGCGTAAAGACTTGCACAGCGCACAGTGCTACTTCTCATCTGCTGAAAAGCCGTAAAAGAAATTTCTCTGGTATTCATGGGATTTCTATGAAAGCTGGTTTCCATGGAGAGACACCTGACTTTCTTTGAAGCAATAAACAAGCTGTTTATTGCTTTCAATTTGTGAGCATTGAAACGACCTTGCAGATTAAAAAAGACCAAACCTTACACGAAATACAAATGATAATTAGCAAGTCAAATGCATTAGGACAGGTTGATACAGCTCTCCTAATGGCATTAAGGCTAAAATTAAAATCGTGCATCTTTCACTCTCTTGCAATCCCAGCAGGAAAATGCATTAAATTGCTTCAGTGCTTACACTTTTGAGTTTGCCTGGTGTTTTGTTTTATACTGCTCCACTACCGTATCTGTGACAAATCTGAAAGATATGAAAGGATTAAATCACAGTTCCTCAGAAACGTCTAATAGGTTCAGTCGGAATCTATTCCCCTGTAGTACTTCTGTGCAAATATTTCCTTGTCTATCCATTATTTCATGCTGCATATTTTAAAAAAAAAAAAAAAAAAAAAAAGATTTTGGAGAATTCCTGGTTTGATGTTTTCTGAAAAAAAAGAAAATATGATTTTTCAAGTAAAAACATTCTTATTTACAAATGTATGCTTAAATAGGGCTGCTATTTATTCTTGATGTCATAAGAAAAAGAACAAATATACAGGTACAGACAAATTCCACAAATTATAGCCAAGAAGTTAAAGCAATTGCTACATGTTCAGTTGAAGCTGCTATTTAATTTTCTACAATAGCTTTATTCGGAAACACGGGGCTTTTACTTTCACAGTAATGATATTTACATCACAGTGCTTTTCAGCGAGTGATCTATAATTTTTTTCACAATAGAAAATCTAAGGCACAGAAGAGGCAAAATGATTCATCAGAGAGCATACAGGTCAGTGAGAGCTTCAAGGATAGAATTCAGTCTTCAGTCTGTGGCCCAATGTCCTACTTACCCTGTCACACCACCTCCTCAGGTTAATAATAGCTAATACCATGGATTTACAAACTAATTCTTACAGACACTTCTGTAAAATAAGCAGGCATCAACCCCATTTTACAAAGAAGAAAACACAAAGTACTAAATCTTCAGTACTCTAAATACCTTCTGCAATCCCATTACTACTGTATTCATACCCAGTGTAAATTCAGATAAAGATACATACAGCATTTTTGCCCAACCACTCTGAATTCTAAACTCCAGAAACTAAAAGACTTGTCTAAAGCCTGAGAGTAAGTCTGCGGCATAATGAAATGAAAATGGAGGATTGCTTAATTCACAATCCATGCCTAACACATCTCTTCGTCTGCGTAACAGCCTTTTGATACTTAAAGGGGTCTTATAAAAAGGATGGAGAAGGACTCTTCACTGGGGCAGACGATGATGAAACAAGGGGGAATGGTCTTAAACTAAAAAAGATTTATACTAGACATGAGGAAAAAATTTTTCACTCTGAGGGTGGTAAGGCACTGGCACAGGCTGCCCAGAGAAGCTGTGGATGCCCCATCCCTGGAGGCGCTCAAGGCCAGGCTGGATGGGGCTTTGGGCAGCCTGGGCTGGTGGGAGGTGTCCCTGCCCATGGCAAGGGACCTGGAACTGGTCCCTTCCAACCCAAACCCAAACCATTTAACGACTCTATGAAAATCTGAATTCCTTAAAATAAGGCAGGATACTGGTTCAAGACATAGAATCAAGCAAAAGAGCACCAGAAAAATCTCAAGATTTCTATTCCCATCTTTCTAACAAGCAGCTTTAAGTAAATACTTCCAAAAACAAATTTTGGATACTATTTCTTCACATTGGCATATTTCATTCCCTCCTTGTGTTCAGACTGCACACAAGTACAAAAAAGAGGATGACAAATAACATTTCTTATTATGGGTGTTGAATAATGCCAAGTCAGTTCTTACTCTAATTTTCTAAAATATCTAACGTTTATTATAAACGTGGAAACAGTATTTACTCAAAAGAATGGTGCATATATAAAAAAAAGTCTATGTAAAACCAGGAAACAACCAAAGAACTACATTCCTACTTCAAAAATCAGAATCACACCTACATGTTTTCCACACAGATGGGGAGAAGAGTGAGAAGTCTGTAAAAGACAAACCTTATCAACGCTGAATAACTGAAATAGTGCGTGGCCACATTGATAAGATATTTTAATTCCAGCACAGTGTGGCCCCGCAGCTCCAATGCTACAGTCATTCAATCAACAAGCAATTAAACCCTTCAGGGATTCAGAGCTACCAAAGCAGTATCATGGATACACCTAACAATCTTTATGCACAATGCAGAGATAATTAATAAGCAATCAAACTCCAGTCACCTGAACAATATGGCCCAGTTAGGCCTAGGTTACACCAGGACTCAGGCTGCTTTGAAGACTCCCACCTCTGCAGTCACAGGGTTCAGTATGCGTGGGGCAGGGAGGGGGCTGTGGAGGGGCTCTCCCTCCCACCTCACCTCCAAGCTGCTCTGAGCTGAGTGGCACAAAGCTGCAGGACTGATTTGGGAACAAACCACAGCAATCGATGCAATACGCTCCAGGTTTGTCTGTCTGCTCTGCACAGCCTCTGTTTTCACCATGCATGCAGTTTCTACCAAGACTCCTCCTGCTGCAGACTGCGGGCTCCATACAACAGAAATGGCATGGGGAAAGTTGCTGTGCACACCATATCTTGGCATGGCAGCTTACAGATACCTGGGCTCTACGACTTCTTATCTCTTTCCTCATGTTGCATCTGCTCTCAAGAATACTCTGTTCCCATGCTCTGCCTTCATCAGCCTGCTGCAAAGCCACAGCAATGCAGCCACACAACCAGGAGGCTCCAAAAACTGCACGTTTCATCTCGCTGCTTCCTTTCCTGTGGAACAGAGCTTGATTCCAGCACAATAAACGTAGGGACTACGTTCATTGCTTTATTTGTCTCTGGCAATGTGCAGAACCTGCTCCTCTCCAGCTATCAAGCATAATCTTCAGTTCACTCTCAGCTACAGTTACCAAGTAAGTTTCTGCCATTTTGACTAAAACTAGTTCAGTTATTTTCCATGGGGTGAATCGAGGCCTCGCTGCAAGCTGCAGTACTACTGCTCACCTCAGTAACAGCACACACACAAAGACAACTTTTAAATGTAGCGACCAAGTATTGTCACTCACCGTTATCAGTTTCTCATTCACACTTCTTGTCACTAAAAGTATTTCTAAAATATCAGTGGTAGAGCCGCAGGTAGAGCTTTTTCCCACGTAAAAGCATTCAAATAGCAATATACGGCATGGAGAACATGTGATTTCAAACAAATTATATTATCTGTGAGATCTCAAATTATTCACAATAGCATAAGTTAAAATTTAACATCTATCAAGATAGAAACTTAGCTTTAGGTGACAGAAGGGCATGGGTTTTTTTTTTTAGTCTAAATGTGGATTTTTTTCAAACACTTATTACAAACTATTCCATTTTTATGAGCACAAATATGTATCAAGGGTGTATAAGAAAAGCTATAGTAGCTCATTTCTAATTCAGCTGCAAATTTTCATCTAAATACTTAATGAATGATATTTGAAGATACACGAACCACCTCTCTGCTTAATAACCAGACTGCTGCTCTAGATCAGAACTCATTGTATGAACATCATTAGCCTTGAATAGATTTCTACCCTTTCTTTGTTCTTATGTTTATTTTCTAATACAAGAGATTCAGGTCTTCCCATGTGTTCACACCACCAATGTACAGATTTGTATAAAAATTAATTGCTGCATCACTGCATATCTCCTAGAAACATCACAGTAACAGATGACACTGAAATCCTGCAAATTTCTGGGGACCTTGAGAAATCAGACACACAACTGCCATAAATCCTTAGACCCAGCTACACTTGACAAACAATTTTAAACTGTTCCATCAGTATCGATTACTGAAAAAAAAAAAATAATTATATTTTAAAGCCAAATCTGAGCCATCCTGATGATCATTTAAACACTGATTCATGCGCTCAGAACTGTGCTTCAAGTGAGAACAGTCTAAGTCATGTTCATCAGAACTGGATAGGCACAGACATTTCATGCAGGTTGTCAGGAGGAAGGAGTGGGGGAAAGTGATTCACACACACAAAAAAAGGACAGAAAAACCTGGAAGCACTAATTCAGAGCTCCTATTTTCCCAGATGAGTTACTTTCCACCATTAATAATCCTGCCCCATTTAAACTTCAAAATACCCAAAGTAATTAAGCTATGTTGTGCTTGCCAACTTGGAGAGGCACTTGGGAGTAATATGCATGTTAATCAGGAACATTAACTGCCAGACTGTATGAATTCTGCTTCTCATTACTCAATCTTTATTATTGTTATTTAGAACCGGTTTTCAGTCTGGGGAAAAAACCTCCCTCCTTCAAACAAGTTCATCTCTGAGAATATTTATTCTGAGCTATAAGACCCATTTGTTTTAGGGATGTGATGAATCCTTCCATAGTCGCCAGTCATTAAATAGCTTCTTGCTATCAAGAAACAAATAAAGATGCAGGACATCATCATTTCAATTGCCTAGCAACACCTCTTCTAACATCACATTTTGACAAGTGGTTGAAGCCTTTTCTAGCAGGAAGGAGTTGCTCCAGCACAAGGACTACCAGAGTCAAGAATCAGCTCTACCTTTCTTGATGGCCAGCTTTGTTCTTACAATCTGAATTTCCATGTAAGTGAAATCCTTATCTCTATTCATAGGAAAGTCAGATGATGCATGCAACATATTTTGAAACCTTCCTCACTACAGGCTCAGTCTAGCAAGGTATAAGGTAAAGAAAAATGACAAGCAGCTTTCATCATGCCAGATCTACCATAATATAGCAACTAGGGTTGAAATGCACCAGACTATAAAATTCTTACCTCATTTGATATCAGCAGATTTCTTGAGCTGAGTCTTTTACTCTACAGAGCTTACTACTGAGAACTTTGGGCAATGAAAATAAAAGCAAAACCATCGTGTAGATCTTAGAATACACATATGAAGTTACGCAACGCTTTTTCAACCCATACAACAAAGGTTTGGAATGAATGTAGCAAAAGAGATACAAAGCTCTCTCTCAGAGTCTATTTTTAATGTGAAGTAACTCTTTTAGCAAGAAGTAACCACTCAAATTTTTAGTAAAGATCTTATTTCTTTCAAGTATCTTTACCCAACTTTATCATTTTTCAAAAGGCTGTCAGTTTATAAGAAAATTCAAATAATTCTGTTTTGCTATCAAAAAGATACTAGAAGTTTAAATACTTGATTAAACGTGAATTCTCTTTATTATATAATGTGGTTTTGGACTACCTTTCAACTTTGAAGGTTGAGAATCCAGCATTTTATCAGGAAGGTGTTTTAATTTAGATAATAAGTTGTGGCATTGTCTAGTAAGCCATGATTTGTTAAAATGCACATACAGTTCTAGTATTCAATTTGTTAATAAATCAAATCTTACCTGGGAATTCACTGTACATCTTACTTCTATGTATACACATACCCACATGGGCTCTTACATATGCTTCTTCTTTCCACTGTACAAGCAATACTGTTTTCATACATGAGAATTCAAAGAGTTCAACATAGCTTAACTTTAAACATTTTTACAATACATCTGGCAAAACCCAACCCTTCCCTTCTATTAGAACTCAGTTCTGTATTACTCCCAACAACATACAAATGTCATACTTTATTTAAAAGAAAAAAAGTAAGAGTCACCTTTCAAAAGCTGATTCAGGTCCATGGCATCATGCAAGACTTTTCGACTATATCTGCGGTCAAACTCTGAATCTGAATGGGGAAAAAAAATAAATCATGTAAGATTGGACTTCCCAGCCTCAGAGTTTTTAGAAATTATATTGTACTTAAATTCTTCAAAATTACCATATAGTTCTTGGCTCACGTTTTCTTGTCTTTTTATTTTTAATTTCTTGTCGTTTGAAGCTGCAAGTTCAAAAGACTGGATAGGACTGATGTCTGGAGTTGACAGAGGTGTTACATCGGTCACCGTGTCTTCAGACTCTTCCAGGTAATCGCCAAGCTTTGGTTTTCCTTCTGTTACTTTTATTGATGACTTGAATTTTTGTTTTGGAGACAGAAGAGCCACACTACAAGCATTCCTCTTTGAGGAAGAATGTGATGAATCCGATAAACAGCTATCAGAATCTGTATCAGAGCAATCCGTATCTGAGCTCGAAGATGAAGATGAGGAGGAAGAGGAGGAAGAAGAGGAGGAGGAGGAACTGATATTAGTGTATTTTTTACTAGCCTTTTTTGCGTTGTTTGACTGCTTAGCAGACTTTGGTCTAACCTTCTGTTTTTTGCCATCGTCACTACTGTCTTCTTCATCTGTATAATAGTCTTCTTCACCTTCTTTAACTATTTTGGGGATTCCAGCCAGAACACTTTCTGGCGTTCCCTTACTTGCTGCAGATCCTGTTCCAGATGTACCTGCGTTCTCTGAAGCTGGAGAAAGTGAGGAAGATGAAGCATCCACTGGGTGGTCTGTGTTGCTTTCTAGGGACTGATCCCTCTGCAAATCTTCCTGCTTCTCTTTGCTTTCCTCCTCACAACAGTTTGCATCCTTTGTATTAGCAATCAAATCAGGGTCTGAAAGAATCACTTCCTTTGTACTTTCTTTCTCTATACATTCACCATTTTCTTCACTCTTCTTTTTCTCTTCCTCAAAATCACTGTCAAAGAAAGCATGATCCACTTCACCATCTGATACATCTTCAAAGCGATCCATACTGAAACACCAAGTGTCTCCTGCAACCACCAGAAAAGGTTTCCAAAGGTTAGCATAAGAAAAGATACAAGCACACTTTCAGTATAATAGTTTTGTTCTTTATTCTCTTAGCTCTTGTCATTTATAATTCTGCATTTAATTATGTTACATAGCTAGGGACAGCTCCATAGTTTAGTTTTATAACGAAATTTGGTTCTGCTTTATTGTACATGGCTTATGTACTTCTACTAGGCCAGTAAGCATTACTTCACACGAACAAAATCGTGATTTCAAGACTTTCATCCCCAAGGAATTTGTCAAACACTTTTGATGGTACAGTGCCTTAACTACAGCAAGCATGTAGTTGAAGCGTCTGGGTTTTGTCCCTTTAAGCTAGAACCTCTCTGTATCATTGCTTTGGGTTTTGTTTTAGAAACCCTGGGTCTGTGCAGTGGTCCTCACCTTGCCTGAGGCAGTGGTCCAAACTGTGGACTTTCCGAATGAAAAGGAGGTGCAATTTCAATTTACATCAAAGATCCATGGCTCCCGAGGTTAAACTGTAATAGATGCAGGGTGTGTCAGCCTTAATCTTTTAGTTTGGATCAGGAGCCTGCTTTTCTTGGCAGTCCGTCCTCTACAATGCGCTGTGTAGCACAATAAGCAAACCTGATTCGTTTCAGATGAAACTAACCTCTAACATGTGCTCCAGGCACTAACCTAGCACACCCACACCAGTAGTTACCAGTCACTCCACAGGACCGGATAACAGCTCATCCTAAAAAAAATTCATGCATCAGGTCCTCAGTGCTGGTATGCTCTACAGATCTGCTCCTGTCATGTCATACTTCTTATGGAAACACACGGCGTTAGATCCTATGAAAATTGTGTATGTCGTAGGGGGGATATGACAGTTTCCACTCCTTATTAGGATATATACAGAACTAAAAAGAAAAAAATACAATGAAAACAGAAATAGTAACACAGACCGCTGTTCCCAGCTAGCTAGAAGCACTTTTCTCCTACTGTCACAGGTTATATATATATTTGATGTATTTATTGATTGCATTTTAAATTCTTCAGACTCAAGGAAACCAAGAACAAAGACAGTAGAAGCAACTAGGCAAGGCAGGAGAACAAGAATATTTCAAGAGGTGCTCTCCCTTAAACCCATACAATTTGTTGCCATGGCAAACAAGGGTGAAAAAGGAATTCCTAAGCTTGCTTTGAAAGTGCAAGACTATTCCCAAGAAAGCCTCTACTTAAAATTATTTCAAAACACAAGATTTTTCAAAGGTCACCGTCATTCAGTTATCTTGCCACTTCTCAAATACTGCTCTGCTTCAGGGATTTGAAATACGCACCCTAAGTACAAAAAGGCCAGTACAAAAGTAGAAGGTACGGAATCTCCTGTGGTTTTAAAATCCATGAAGACAAAGAACTGAAGAGATTTAATAAGGTTAGATGTTGTATAAACCTGAAAACGCTAGGGAAAAAAACAAGCAAATGTCAGTTTTGGTGGCTTAAGAGAAACTCTTTAAGTACCTACAGCCTTGCAGAACATCAGAACAAAGGAATAAAACGCTTGGGAACCCTTAACTTGAAATGCTACAAGGAATTTGGAAACTTTTCCAATGCACGTCACTCACTGGGATCCCTGGCTTCAGGCAAGTTTGCACAGCCTGCAATGCCCAACTGCCATACCAATTCCTGCAAGGTTTCCTGGAGCAGCTTCCTAAAAGGATGATGCATTTGAATATATGAAAATGTACGTCACAGAAGAAGAATCAGAAGACAGTAACGTGACATTGCTTAGTTATGGCTGATAGGTAAGAGTGGGCACGTGGCATATTTCACTTGTCTCAAGCACATGGATGTGACCCACTGTTAGCACTGCTGTACGTACAGAAGCGTAAGGGGATAAGGCAACACCAGGTTTGCGGGTGGATGCAGACTCACTAGTACAGGTTGAAATATCAAACTCCGTTGTGTAACCCACTGTCAGGAAGTGTAAGTAAACTAGGATTATATTACAGGTGATGAGATACTCAGTGGTTGCACCGAGACTTCTCAGATGTTTCTTTGCAGAACACAACCTCTTGAGTGAAGAAGGGATTTAACTCCAGGTAGTGGCAAGAGGACAGAGAATAGATGACAAAATGTGACAGGAAGCAGCAAGGGGCCCATAAACTCCTGCCCACCTCCAGCACCAGCCAAGGAGCACATCTTCCCACTTCACGTGACTTACAAATCGCTGAACCATGAGTTCTCCACGAAGCCTGAGCCAGAACTGATTAATGGAGAAGGACTGCCATTACCAGAAGAAACGCAGTTATCAGCCTTGCTGTGCCTGAGGAGCAGCAGTCAGTTCAGCACCAAGCGCTCCTTCCACGTTCTGGCACAGCCCCGCAACTACTTCAGCCTTCTTCTTAATGGGAAACAGATGCGCTACATCGGTCCCTTTCTCTCACTGACACTCCTGATCATTCACAAGCTAAACTTTAATTAATTTTGTAGTTTCTGTTAAAAACAAATGGGAGGAAACAGATGAAGAGATGGTATTTTTTTGTTCCTATTCCCCTCACGCAGCCAGAAGGTCTTTAAGGGAGCTGGAATCTGCCAAGCAGCAGCAATACAGAATAAGCAATTTTGCTGATGAACCACGTCTAATTTAATAAACAAACTGTGCACACACAGCCCTTTCTATACAGGGCAGAATGTCATTTTATGTCTGTGAGAAGTACAGAGTTCTGCTAAGGGAACACTCATTAAAATACAGAACCAACAAGTGAAATCCTGAAAGCCCAGTAAACTGGAAACAGGACCAAACACTTCTCATTAACTGCTAATTCTAATAACCATTGCAATTATTTTCAGAAGATGTATGCTCTCTGTGGCTTCCTGTCATGAAACCTTCTATCAGAAGCAATAAGAAGACACCTTCTGGATGAAGGTTATCAACTTTCCTTCGTAAATATTATTGGTACTCGATCTGGACAGAACTAACAAAGCCAGAGAGCTACTCCCACCCTGCACAGTCGCTGCTTCCCCTTTCAGCTGGAAGTTTCCAGCTTTCCAGAGCAGAGACCCACCCTCCCAATCTCAGACAGCAGAACCAAGTGTTTGAGAGCTAAGGGGCTGGAAGGTTAAAGTGTCTTAATTAAAGTTTTATACTGCCAGTGGCAGATGTTGGTTAGGATGTTCCCAAATCCTCTGGCTCTAGTTGCTGCCCCGCTGGCAGGGATCCTAATCCCTCATTAATGCTGACTGCCGAATTCTATGGTGTACCTGGAGAGGGTGAAAACGCTAACCACGTCATCTAACTTCCACGTGCAGAATGATAATCAGTGAACAAGTTACCATGTAAAAGCAAGCTAATTCAAAGCTGGCCCTTCCCCTCTTTCTCCTGCCCCTCCCTCCTTTGTTTTTGGCTGACACAAACAAGAAGTGAGCAAATTTGAAAGCGTCTAGGAAGGTGCAACAAAATTTCTAAGAAGATTGGAAAAGTACAACTTATGAGGGCTTGTTTTGCTTATAAGAGAGAAAACAGAGAAAGTATGAATCTTAAAATATGTAAAACAGACTGAACTAAAACTTAGTTTGTTCTCAGATAAAATCACCATGTGTTCGAGATCAAGCAGTGCAGCTGCCCCCAGCCACATGCCTCGCTGTGCACACCCAGCCCTACTTACCTCCTCTTGAATGCGAGGTTTCGTTTTTGCTACCAAGAGCAACACAGCATGCAAAGGAGGAAGAATCTCTCACAGGAAACTATTTCCCATGAGGGAATTCCCCACTGAAAATTTTGCCATTGCTGCCCCTTTTCCTTCCCCCCCCCTCCTTGCCCTGGTTTTCTCCACTGCATACTCAAAGGGAAAAGCATTTTCTCTGCAGGCTGTAAAATACAGTCTATTAACTCTCAAACCTGTGTCAGGTCAGCCCTCACAAGAGCATTCTGTCTGTCTACAAACAGAGGCAGACCCACTGGAGATGCTCCACAGTACTCTGAATCCTTTAAAAGGATCCCAGCAGAAAGTCCTGGGTGTCCTGCCGATCCCAAGCAAGGATTCAGTTCAGCAAGTGGGCACTAGGAGCTCCTGGACCAGAGTCAATTGCCATCATCTGTTTGAGTAAACGAGAGCACATGACCACCACAGAGCCCTGGATGACCACAGGGCAAAGGCCTTGAAGTTAATGTACAAGAAGGAGAAGAAAAAAAATAGTTCTACTTGATCAAAAAAACAAAACAAAACAAACAAAAAAAAAAAGAAAAAACAACATTCCCCTACTATGAAAAGCCAAAATATACTGAGGGATGTGGACCTGTAGCTTCAGGACTTCACTCTCACACACGCTCCCTGCTGCTACATGTCCTTCATTCTGTAATTCTGTTCTCCAGCAAAGGTTGCTTGGTTATGTTCCCACCAAACAAAAGGAGTGCAGATGACTGAGGAGGCCACAGTTCCTGCTGGGAAGATCTCTCCTGAGCTCTCCTAGAGGCCAAAGAGGACTCAGGATTGCGAAGGAAAGACACCAGCTCCAGCCACAAGGACATGCTTGCTGAAGAAACAAGCAAAGAGATTTTTTTTTTCCTTAGTGCATCCTAGCAAATGTTGTGGGAAGTGGTTAGTTTAGTTTTGCTCCTTAATAAACCTCATTCTCGTGAGAGGAAAGCCTGGGTTGGAGGCTACTGAGCTTAAACGATGACTGCGATGATGCCTGTGCAACAAGGCCATTGCTACTGCTTACTGTTGAGAAACCCAGGAAAATCGTCAGCAAACCCTCCAAACCCAGAGGGAACAGAAGCAGCTTAGAATAAAAATAAACAACAAGGAATCATATGCTGTCTGATAAAAACACCAGCAGCTTCTGGCCCTGCTTGTGAACATGGAGAAGTGATGCCACCCACACCCGTGGGCTGACTGCCACACACTGCTCCCCCTACCTGCAAGGGTCCACTGCTTGCAAGGTAATAAAAAAACAACTCCTCCTTTAGTGCAAAACTTGAGCAAATCCACCTCAAAAAGGCTGGGGTTACACGAGATATCACCCTGGTGCACCAGCCTAGGGATTCTGTCTTTCTTCCTTTAGGTGCAAGTACACCACTCAAACACAAGAAAAAAAATCACCAATATTTGTGCAATAACTGCCCCATTATCCCCACCTTGTAACAAACCACCTGTGCCTGCTCTGTGCTCCTGGCTCATTCACTGCAAACAGTAGAGATGTGTGCCAAAAATGCTGAGAATATACAGGCGTTCACCTGCCACAGTCGGGAAGCGAGGGCTCAAAAATAAAGCCCAAATAGAGGTCAAGACATTTTCATCCACGTGCTGACCATCCACATCATACACATGCTGTCCTTCCACACGGATCAATTAAATGCAAGTTTTGTGCCCACAATGCACCAAACACCTGTTAAAAACACCTGTGACAGCTGTTATCACCACTGGGGAAATACACACACACTTAAAGAGATGCGGACCACATTCTCCACAGCTGCTGAAGATGAGATGTAATTCACGTATTCTCAGTGAGGATGTTTCTATCCAAGAGGAAGAGGCACTGACTGGTACAGGTGAGCAGAGGGAAGTACATTAGTACAGTCTCTAAATCAATAGACAAAGAACAGCTTAAACAACTACCGCTCAGTCCCAGTACATGCACTTTGCCTCAGAGTCTGTGCAGGGCAAATGAGGTAGAGGCCTCTCGAGATCCTCTTGCATTATATTTTTATGACTTCTTCATTTCTTCAGATGAGAAGCCTTACTATGGAAAAACAGGTAAAATACTGGAATGTAGGGCTGTCTTTTAAATGCATCATGATCTGGGTGGGCTTCCTGGGATTCTCTTTAGTATGTTATTAAAATAAAATGCTTCAAGATTGCCAAATGCCCACCACCAAATCACCACCACTGCAAAATACCCACCACCACCATCAGTTCAGACTGCTAGATGGGAAATACCTCTGTCAAGAAAGATAGGGCTTGTTTTAGACCTTTACTATCACCAGTCTTGGCTGAGCATGAGACCAGGAAAGCAAAGAACAAAAATGCTTTAAAGAGCAGCTCTGGTGGAAGCACTGAGGGTACACCTGTTATCATAACGGCCTGCCATTTCCCATAAATCTGAGGAGATATTACTGCAGCTTTTGAAAGCCTCCTTGAAGAAGTACTTCTATGTACTGCTGGGTCAAGTCTCTAGATTTATGTCCCCAAATTCCTTGTTGTCTCCTTTTCTGCGCTCTCCATTTCACACCATTCCAAGCAATATCTAGGCTGAGAAAACACAAAGGAACAACACAAGCACAACAAAACAACTAAGAAAAATCACTGAAAGAGCTCAAAGCATTCCAAAAAAATGAGTCCTACGATTTGAAGACTATTTTATGAATCCATTCTTCAACTAACATCCGGTGATTAATTTTCTAGTAACTATGACTTCATTATAGTCTTCAAACAGTTTCTCTGAAGAATTTCACTTTCTGTGCAACTTTTTTCTCCCTCCACTGTTGACTCCAGTGATCAGTCGCTACCAAGAAGCTTCGTATACTGGAGAAAGAGATTAACTTTTTCCACAGAAGCAATAATGCACAAAACACATTTGATGCTCTATATTGAGCACCTTGTAACAGAAAAACGCAGAGCTCCAACAGAAACTTAGCACTCCTATTTCTGTTATAACCATTCCAACCTGCAGCTTTCTTGCCTGCTACGTTTCCATGAACATTGCAAACTTTTAACCACAAGGTTTATAAATATATAAATGTCCAACTGCAAACACTAAATACTTCTTGTACGTTTTGTAGTATGAAGGGACAAATAAGAGCATTTGCATACTACAACAAAAACCAGCTTCTAAAAAATTGGATTCAAGAGAACAACACTGGAAACACTTCAGCAAGGCATTAAAGATAGTTTCAGTTGTAGTTTAGTATGTCTTAAGGCATAACATATTTTAAAGTGCTGACTTTCTTAATATGTTGTGGAAACCTGAGAACAAACGGGGCTTCACAAGCACGACACAGGTTGCTGTTTGTATCACCTCGCTGAGAGACTTGGGAAGGGATTCAGTTATTCTGCTCAACTGCAGGGGCCACACAAATGACAGGCAGGGAAGGCCCAGGATTTACAGTTACTTCTTCTGTGGCTTCCACACAAATCCGTACAGGTGCCTGGTTATTTGGTGGCTGGTTATTCTTCCAAACTACTTGGTTCCCATCCTGGGACCCAGCAGTGAAGAACACAGCCCTGGGCTACAATACCATCGCCCTGAGGAAATGACAAAGACGCAACTCGCGATGATTTTTACCACACTCTGAGACGAGCTGTTTACAGGAATCGCTTCGGCTGACTTCGTGCCTACCCCGGCGGCTCCAGGCCAGCAGGAGCCCCCCCATACAGCACGCACCCGAGGGACACCCACATACGCGTCGCTCAGGCGGCGACCCAAGTAGCGAGACAGCGAACTCCCTCATAAAATAACACACAAATAAGCAGCAGCAGTACAGAAACGCGCTCCCCACCTTGCTCGAGATGGCATTTGAGGGCAAAACTGGCCAGAGGCGGGGGAAGGGAAACGCCACACACCCGCTCTCCGGGCTCCTTCCTCGGCCCCCGGCAGGGACCGCGGCGGGCCGGCAGCCCCGGGCGAGCAACCGCCGCCTTCTCCCCCCCCCCCCCCCGGCTTCGTTGTGGTAACGGCGCGGGGGCCGGGGCGGTACTCACACGGCCGGGCCGAGAGAGAGCAGGGCAATGGGGGAACGGCGCCGCTCCGCCGCCGTCTCGCTGAGAGCCTCCTGCGCCGCCCGGGCCGGCCCCCTCGCGTCGCCGGGCGGGGAGAGGCGGTGCTTGAGGGGGAGGGAAGGGAGCCGAGGGCCGGGAGGGGGCTCTCGGGTTCCTCCCCTCCTTCCTCAGCCCTCCGGGGATGGGGGAGGCGGTTGGGGTGCTCGATGAGGGGATGGTGCCAGCGCTGAGGGGATGGCGCCAACGCTGAGGGGATGGTGCCAACGCTGAGGGGATGGCGCCAACGCTGAGGTGGTGGTGGCTCAGGTTGAGGTGGTGGTGCTCCTGGTTGAGGTGATGAGGTCTCACATGAAGGTGATGGAGACAAATTTGAGGAGCAGATGGAAGTACCCGTTTCTACCAGCAAACGTCCCTCCCTCAAGATTCACCCTCATCTCCACATCCTTGAATTTCACGGTAATTACTGAAGATAAACGGATGAAGCCTTCAGGCAGAGCTTCATTGCTTCTGGCGCTGATGAGCTGGGTGGCAACTACCACTAATGGTCTGCCACTGTAAGTGGTAGTGTCCTGTGTGAGGGTGGGAAAGATTCCAGCTCTTTTGAGGGGGCAGCTGAAATAGCAGACCTTGGTGTGCCTTTAACAGCAGCAATGTGACTTTTTAAGAAAGTAGGAAAGAACCGTGAAAAGAAAGATTCAAAACTAAAACAAACAAACAAAAATGGTCCTGTTATTCATTATGAAAGAGATTTAATGACATGATCATGTTTTTTTTTTGTTTTTTTTTTTTTTTTTTTATTAGCATATTGAATTTTGAGTTGAATCAGGCTGTGCAGCCAAGACAACTGTTGTGTATACGGCCCTATTTAATTTGGCACATGAATATAGACACACACAGAGTATGTGTATGTATGTGCGCATATATACAAACACACATTTTAAAATACATACAGTGAACATGGCAGAGTACTACAAGTACAGAAAGAAAATCTGATAACGTAACTGAATTCCCCTGTGTTAACCAGATTGTATTACTACTGCTACAGTGTTTAATGGAGGTTCTTCAACTCACTTCAATTAACTTTTCATATTTCATGATGTATTTCATTCTCATTTTTCAGGAACCTTGCACTGTTGAAATGTTGAATAATCACAACTGCAGTTGAAGTCAGTGGGAGCTGTATTTGGAAAACACCAAGTACTACAAAACACTGAGCATTCCAAAAATTCTCTCTGTTATCTCACATTACACATTAAGTAGGTACTTTTGCCTTTGTTTTTCCTGTGCATCAGGTTCCTATTTGCAAACAGGCAAAATACACCAATTGTAAAAACGTATAATGAGAATAAATCAGTTAATATTTGTAAAGTACTTGGCCTAACTTACAAATTCTGCAGAAATTCAGTCAACAAAATAAAAAGTGCTCTTCATATGAGAGCAATTCAACTAATTTTCAGTAAGCGAGGAACGGAGCTTATAAGAAAGATAGTATGTGATAGCAGTAAATTGCCAACCTCTACAGCAACATGCTCTGAGGAACCTGTTTTGGCAGGGGGTTGGACCCGATGATCTTTTGAGGTCCCTTCCAACCCCTACAGTTCTGTGATTCTGTGTGATTCTGTGATTTGAACCAGAAAGTCCCACAAAAGACTAAGCAAATGAAAGAAAGCCTTTGCTATAGCATTAAGCTTGTCTAAACATTTTGAAGGTGCAAATTTATAAAAGTTAAAAGTTTGCAGTACTGTGAAGTTAAAAGTTGCAAGACTGTCACTCTAAGGAGAGATACAAAATTGACTGTATCTCAGTTTTGGGGCTTGGTATAGGATATGTTATAAACAAGTTAATTATACTCTTTGCTCAAAGGAGAAAAGTGAAGATGCTGACTCTTCACCTAAATTAGACATAATTTCTGTTTTAAAATGAGATAAACTCTTCTCTTTGTAGGAAATATATTTGCTGTAATGCTTGAAAAAGGTAGAGTTTGAATAGCTTATCTCACAAACTAATTCCATGAAGGATTGAAATAGTTATAGAAAGATAATAACATAATCCCCAGTCCAAAAAAAACACTTCTGAAGTCCTTTTTATATTCTACAGAAACATATTTTATAAAGTACAAAACGGGGAATTCAAATAACACTGAATTGAACTTGAAAATTGCCACTGACTTGCATGGAGCTAGGACATCATCTAAAATATTAGGAACTGTATGTCAGGTTGGAAAGTCATAGAATCTTATTAAAAACTAAAAGAAAAACAATCAAAGCTCCCTCTAGCTCTATGGATATACACTTGAACTGATTTAGATATATCTAATTCAGGGTATGATGTGTAAATCCTGACTAAAATTGGTAGGATTACTCATTCAGACAAGAACTGTTTTTGTGCGTAAGCACTGCAGGACTAAACCTTCATTGTAGTTAGGTTTATTTTTTATCTTCCTCTCCACTTCTGAGAATTAATACTCTAATGAGAAAATAATCTCTGTTTACACAGAACTAACAGTATTACAAGCTCTGCTTCAGGTTAATTTAAAAATTTAATTCCCTTAAGTAGTTTTGACAGAGGCCCAGGCAGTTTCCTGAATGCATTTGCTGTAGAAGGCCTCTCCACACTCTGTCTTGTTTCTTGTGTGGCTCTTGAGATCCCAGAATAGATGTTGAATGCAGTCCAGAGCCTCATATTTTCTGAACTCTGAGGAATTAAGTGTGTGCTGGGAGTTGGATCTCTGCTTTTTGTTTTCTACCTGATGAGAGTAAAATAACATTACAGGAAACCTTCTGGCATGTTGGGCCTTCTCCAAAAGCTCTTGGCCTCTGCAAGAATCTCGCTGTTGGCCATAATGACCAGAGATATTGAAAGAACCTTGTACGTCAAGCCCTTTGGTGCAGCATCGGGATGCTTTGGCACTGTCATTGCAGTAGTGTTTTCACTTTCTGCATATGCTGATTTTCACCTTTAATCACATTAGACACATTACTCAAGTAATCACTTTTGGACACCCTGGATGGTTTGAGCTAGTGCTTAAATGAGCTTTGTGCAATTTAATATCCACTAAATAGAATAAACCATACAATAAAACTATATCTAAGCTACCATAAAAGATCAGCTTAAGGAGCAGAGTCTCTTTTGGTCAGTGACTGAAATGGGGGCTGAAATCGCCACAAAACTACTTCACTATTTTGAGAGGAAATAGATTTCAGTGCAAAACTTTAAAAGGAAAAGACACGTATGTATGGAGACAATCTGATACACAAGTCAGGCTGTTCTGTGGGTTAGGTTAGAACTAGCTTAAAAAATACTGTGCGTTGTCCTTGCTTCCATTACAGTTCTGCGCCACCAACTGAGCCCTAAACGATCTCTGGAGAGCAATGTTAGGGCTGTAGCTGAATATGCCAGCTCCTGGCCTTGACTTGTGCAATATCTCAGAAGCGCTGGAAAATTCAGAGCTTAGTTTTAAAGTGGTTGCTTGCGCTCTTGAGATTACAGAGAGATCCAAGCATTCACGAGATTAGGGCTTTGGCGTTCACCCTTTTTTTTTTTTTTTCATAGGAATTGTAGCATTAATCTTACAGCAGCGAATGCTGAATGGGAATAACTCGGGGTGTCTCCAACCTCAGCAGGGTAACCGTGTGGAACATGGCAAAGCTTTTGCCCCCCTCAGGACTTGTTAGGACCAGGTGCCGCGCTACGGATCACCGGCGGCAGGGCAGCGGTGGGCATCCCTTGGGGCCGGTTAGTGAGGTCGCTGTCGTCCCCTTTCCCCGCTCCACCACCTCTTTACCCCCAAAACCCCGCTGTTTAGGCTGAGGGGCCGAGCGCAGGCTGGCTGCGGAGGGGCTGCGGGTGCCGCCCGTCTCCTCCCGGCCTGCGCGGGGCCTCCCGGCCGGCCCCGGCCCCAGCCGCGGCCCCGCCTCCGCCTCCTCCCCGCGCCGGGGCTGCCTCCAGGAAGCGGCCGAGCCGCCCCGCGCCGAGCCCAGCCGAGCCGAGCCGCGCCGCGCCGCCGCCGGGCATGAGCTCCGGCTCCCCCGGCGGCCGCAGCGGTGCCAGTGGCGGCGGGCGGCGGAGACCGAAGGGGAGGCGGCGGCGGAGGAGGCGGAGGAGGAGGAGGAGAGGGGCCCCGGCAGCGGCCGCCTCGGCGGGGGGCTGCGGCGGCTAGCGGGAGATGCGCTGCGAGCCCGCGGCGCCCCGAGCAGCATGTTCCCCGCCGCCGACAGCGCTAGCGGCACGGCCGGCCAGCCCGAGGCAACGGGGGGCGCCGCCAGCGCCGCCGCCGCCGCTCCCCCTCCGTGCTCGCACGGCAGCCGCAGCGGCGACGACGAGGAGGAGGAGGAGGAGGCGGCCGAAGACGAAGAGGACGGGGAGCGCGGCGCGCCCCGCGTGGTGCTGGCGGCGGGGCTGGCGCTGCTGGCCGCCTCCGTCGCCTACCTGGGCCGGCAGGAGGAGGCGGGGGGCCGCGGGCCGCTCTGCCTGGCTCTGCCGCTGCTCCGCCTCGCCCTCTACGCGGGCTGCGCCGCCGCCGCCGCCGCGCTGGGCGCCCTGCTCGGCCTGCTCGGCCGCCGCCGCCGCCGCCTGCCCCCGGCCGCCCGCCCCGCTGCTCCCCGGCCGCGGCTGCCGGCGGTAAGTGGCGCCCCGGGACCCCCCCCCCCGCCTCGGGGCTGTGCGAGGGGACGCCCCGCAGCCTGTCAGGGTGCGGGTGGCACAAGGGTTGGGGAGTCCTGGTAGAGGAGCGAGCCGAAGTAACTTGGTTGCCATCCGCTCCGGTCGCTCCAGAGCTGTTCCTAAGCCAGGCTTGGAAAGCTGCTGCTGCTGGGAACGGGGATCTCCAGCTCTGCACACCGGTGGCAGGGATGTGGTGTTGGACACCGTGGATCGGTGCCCCTGTCTGCTCCCCGGTGAGCTCAGACCTCGGTGGGGTGTTAGCAGGTGAGGTGCTCGGCAGCAGAGAGCAGCACCCAAGCTCTGTGTCGCTTTGACAGCATCACACGGGGTATCTGAGAGCGCTTTGGGAGGACAAACAGGCATGGTTTGTGCCACCTCGCCGTACAGCCTAGCTGCGTCTCGTTACACCTGGTCCGTGCCTTGTTCTTGTCAGCAGCAGGTAAATAACTTGTGCTGTCGCTTGTCTTCGTCTGCAGCCGAAGTTGCAGAAAGCACGGGGTGCTGACAGGGCAGAGGACCTGTCAGGCATCATTCACCAATGTAGTGGGCTGTCTTGCCAATCAGCTCAGCTAACGAGCTGCAGCCCTGCTTTATTTTTCCCTCCTTTAACCCGTGGAGGGAAGGGGACTGTGCTTGTGAGTACGTTTTTCCAGGCCCGTGTTTAAGGGAAGCTGGCAGAACACTGTTGTCTGTAGACAGGTTGGTTTGGCTGGGGGTTGGTGGCTTCAGCAAGTAATACAACATGCAGAGGGGTGTCTACAATCCAGTTGTGGCAGTGGGCACATGTTATACTGGTTTTGGCCTCAGGGTAGGAGATTAGGAGGCAAATGAACGGGAGAAGAAGAAAAATTAGAAGATGTTATGCAGAAAGTCAGCAAATGATAGGCAGAAGGTACCTGTCCTGTATGTAGTGTTAAGCAAGCACAGCAAAGGATGGTTCTGCTGGTTTTTGTTGTAGCGATGCGTATGAAGTTCCTAAGGAGTCCTGGTTAGTAAGGGATGGTTTGGTTTTGCATTTTACCGTTCAGCTGCCTTATAAGGGAAAAATGCATCGCTAATAAATCTCTTCAGATCTGTAGATTTGCATACTTAAGCAGTAGTGCTATAGTTCCAGTGACACTTATGTGCTGGCATCCTTTTCTGAACATCTGTGTGTGTATTAAGTCACTTCTAAGAGAACAAATGCTATATGTACTGCAAAGAACCTTTCCATAAACTCAATAACTGAAATCTCCCCACTGCTGCAATGAGGAGCAACCTGGCAGATTTGTGAAAACAAACAGTGAAAAATCAGTTTAATTTGGGAAGCCCAGCATTGAAGGAAAAAAAATAAAAAATAAAAAATAATTGAATTTATAGCTCTTCTCTTTGTGAAAAACACAGTGGCTGAGCCCACTGAACAGGAGGGAAAGTAGAAATGTCCAGAGACAAATGCAGTCATTTCGATGAGTGTGCCCTCTGTGAATGTTGTTTTTGTGGTCTGTTTCTGCCTGTTTCTCATTGTTTTCCTCTGCCTGTGCCCATCCATTGGATTCGCCTGTATAGGTAGTGCACGCCTGCTCTTGTTTTGCATGGTCTAGTATGCGGTGTTTGGATCTGTTGGAGCTCTGTGGGGTGTGTTGGTTATTTCAGAAAAGAATTGCAATCTTGTGTTTGAAAGTCCCTGCCAAAGCAGCAGTACCAACTCCAGGCCTCCTTCTGGGATTGTTTATTTACTCTCCCTCTGATCCAGTTAAAAACTTTTCTTTCTTCCTTCCTTGCACTGTTATCAAAATTTAATCTGGTTGTATGAAAGGAAGGGATTGTCTAAAAAGGAGTGAGGTATTTTACCCTTTCTTTTCAAAAGCTATAGTTCCAGGCGTCTTGCTTGGGTTTCTCATGGCTTCAGTTTACAGTTTTGTTTTTATATATATTTATATGTACGTATTTTTTTTTTTTTTTTTTTTTGACACAAAATGGCTTAAAGTCTCCTAAGCTCCTTGAAGTACTTCTTCTGAACATCATTTTGTGTATGTTCAGCAATTTTCCTGATTGGTGCTTCAGCAACATGTAGGTCGAGAAAATAACAATGTCTGGATAAGCAGCATATAGAAATGTAGGCCATCCACTAAGGTTTTTATTTGCAAGTATCTGTTGTACATTTAATTAAAAAAAAAAAAGTAGGTTAATCTTTTTATTATACATCCCATTCTTCTTCTGCCTTCTTATTACCATTCAGTTGTTACTTTCCCATTGTCATGGGGCCTTATGATGCTGTATTGTCTCTTCTGGGAGCTGGTAGCAGGAAGACAGTGAAGCTAGAATTCCTTCAACCTTATCACATCTTTCGTCCTTCAAGAGTAGGAAAGAACCCTACGTTGGTGTAACACTTTTTGTGTGTGTGTTTTACAGATACAATCTTCTTTTGCATTTGTTATATGTATGTGAGCTCGAGGCAGATATGCTCATTTATCATTCTTTGAACGATTTTCATACTGGGGTTAACATATGAGGGGAAAAAAAGCATACGGCAATAAATATTTACTCTAGTGGGAGTCAGGCTCAGCTCTTGGAAAGTGAGTGGGAGTACTCAATCAACTTCAAAGGGACTCGGATCGAGCTCTTCACGCTGTGCTGAAAAATCAGAGTTTTTTTTTTTTGTTAAGTTCTCTATTCTACAGGTACTTACAGTGCGAGTTTAGCGCTGTTGAATTTCATGAATCTGTTCATGCCAGTGAATAATGCAGGTGAGGAAAGGCAACACTGCAAGTCTGGACTTAGCAATGTGAAGTGTATTCCTTTTTTCATCGTGTTTGAATTTGCTTCTAGTGAAACCCATCCTTCCAAATACGAAGCTTTGCCTTGTCCTAAATATTGTTTTTCCCCTTTGAGACTTGAAAGATTAAGACTTCTGTTAAAATTGGGTATCTCAGTAAGGGCATTTGAAACCTGCTGAGAACTGCAAAGAAAGGGATGCATTTATATCCTCACAATGAAGTGCGTTTTCAACGTAGTCTATCTCTGTGTGAGAGCTCTGATCTCAAGGTATAGCTGGGCAGTGCTCTAGGTTCCCCAAAAAGCTTGTTTTTCCCCTGTATTCTTTTAATATTTTTACATGAAAGAGAATGGAAGAGAGATGTACAGTCAAATTATAATTTTAGTTATTCATTCACATACCTACAGGAGTTAATAATATTGGCAAGTAGTTCCTATTCATACTTAAACAATAACAATCAAATGACACTGTGAAATTGTACATTACGTTATTGGATATTTTTCGGCACTGTTCAGGAGCCATTCTAGGACCAGATGATTTGTGGCAGAGGAGGACAGTGAGATGCAAGACAGCAAAAAGGCATGGCAAACCAATAGCACTTCAGTTAAAATGTGTAAGTCCCAAAGGAGATTTTCACCTCTCAAGTGCAAGCAGATGTGCTAACACCAAAGATTGCTCTGGAGGGGATTTGTTACATGCCACCTTTTTTAATTCAAGCTCATTCCCTGCACTGCTGTCAGTTTGTGTAGTTCTAGAGGGGAGATGGCTTTGACTTCCCTGAAGAGTCACGTTAACTGTGGCAGTGGGAAGGAGAACACGTTTTCCCACATTTCCAGTGTAAGTTGTGATTTCACCAAAAAAACTGGCAGGACAGAGTTTTCTTTGCAGCATTTTGACTCTGATTCAAAGCAAAGTCTCTAAGTAACGTGGTTGGTTTATCAACTGCATTTAAGTAATGCAAACAACAAGGAGTTCTTTATTAGATTCAGGTGCTGCATTATAAATGCAGATTAAATGAATGATACTCTCTATAGAGAATGAGCCACCTGGTTTGCCTCACAGCAATAACAGAAAATAAACAAATGCTGCTGGCTTTTGTTTTGTTTTCAGCAAAAAGCTCAGTGACTCTAATGTCCTGCTTTTAGTTCCTGTGAGTGCTGATGGTTCCGAGTGTTTCTCTAAAATTCAGCTCCTAACGTATTTGATTACTCTTCTTTGATGCTGTTTAGTAGCTCTGCATTTTTTGAAATGTTTTGCTCTTGAGTTTTGGCCACTTAGGGGGATTTCTGTAACAATGTTTTATGTTTCTAAAGGCTTGTTCCATCACTGAATGTGGATTTTTCTTGAATCTGGCATTAAAATGAAGATGCAGGTAAACCATTCCTCTTTAGGTCGGGTAATCACTGAAACCTCTGTGTTCTGGAAGATAGGACTGTTTTCATTTATACAGATAGGACTGTTTTCATTTATACCACAGAAGAATGAATAGTGAGATGATGGGACATGGTCTGTTTATGGTCTGCTCTTTTCTAGGAACATAAGGGAGGCAGAGTGTTGCATCATGACTGGAGTAGTATTCACTACCGTAAGGAAACATCTGTCAGGCTCACTTGAAGCTGAACTGATGGAGAATTAAGTAAAGTATTATCTGAAGCTGTAATTCTCTATCATAGAAGTCCAGTCTGATGTTGATGTATGTTATACAAAGAGAAGAAGGTTAATGGGGTAGTGGGCGATGGAGCAAGCAGTGATGAGTAATTGGAGAGTTCTTGTCTGCTGCAGTAGATGTAGTCCTTGCCTCGTAGAGCACAGATTAAACATGTGCAGCATGTTGTGTGGTCTGTCCTGAGTGCTGTTTTAGTTTTGTTGTAATTGATTTAATGTAATAGAAATAATTGCTAATTTTTCTCTGCTTCTGGCTTTAATTCCACAGCAGAGTAAGGAAGTGTGTGGCTTGCCTGTGCCGTGTGTCTGTCTGTCGTGGTTTAAGGATTGCGTTTCATGCCTGACTGTTGGAGGTTGATATAGTGCAAGGTGTTTCTGTCTTCCCTCTGAATAACCATTTATGTAGGGTACTTGTTGAAATACCTTCTTAATTATTATTTTTCCTTTTGAAGGCAGTGTTAAATTACTTAAATTGTTTTAAACCTATAAATGACATTATTTTTGCTTCTCTAGGAGGCGAAGCCCAAAAACTTGTCTTAAGTTCAATGCCAGTCTTGTTTTTCTTTTTTTTCTTTTTTTTTTTTTTTTTTTTTTTTTAAATTTTCCTGGGCCTTTCAAACTTTTGTCTGCATCTTAAATCATTCTCAAAAGTATCAAACAATGAGCATTATTCAGAAGTCTCCAGGAAATACACACATCCTATTTTTTTTTTTTTTTCTCTCCAGGCCATAAACAAAGGCAAGTTCAGGGAAAACTTAAACTGCACCAGGAAGCAGCCGTCCCTACTTGTTAGCAACTTCATTCTTTGTGTGTTCTTTCCAAATGTGTTCCCCCCAGCTTGTAAGTCATTTTGTCAAATCTGAAGTAAATTTCAGGCTGGTTTCTCTCATTCCTCTTTGTCAGTAACCTCAGTAACCAAAACTGGGCTCTACTCCTACAAGTCAGAAGCAGTGGGAACATACTGGGTTTTAAGGAACAGCTAAGCTAGAGTTTTGGACTAAGTTAAATCCATTTATGAACATGTTTGGTTCAGTAAGGGTTATGCCAACTGCTTCATGAAATGTAGCACTGTTTTCTTGTAGATGAGTGGCATGAAGAAAAATGTGAAAGCATCCAAGTCGAGGCTTTCTAGCTGAACCTGTTCTCTGCAAGATGAGACATCTGCATGCGTTCTCCCATCTGACTTGAGACGGGTGGGAAGAAAACCTTCCAGTGAAATCTGCTGGATTTTTCATTCTCTCAGTTGATAAAGCTGAGTTTGGAATGTGAATTTTCTGAAAGCCTTCTGTTATCATAGGTGCTGTAAACCCGTGTTAGCAAGCTGTCACTGTGGTTTTTAAGGTGGCTGTTGCCATATGTTGTCCAACTCAGGTGTGACTGTTTATTTAGCTGATTCATCTTTATTCTCACAGACACAGAATTTTTGAAAAACAGTGCTAAGCTATTAAGTTTTAATAGATTTTGCTAAATGCAAGTTGCTAAGACTGAAAGAAAAAACAGGTTTGATCGGCTGTTTTAGAGAAGGCAATTCAAGATCTGGTCCGTTCTCAGGTGTGAAATTAAGTTCACAGATCTGACGGATCATCCTGAATCACAGAATAATTCAGGTTGGAAGGAACCTCAGGAAGTCACCTAATCCAATCTCCTCGAAGTAGGTCCAACTAGGAGAGGTTGCTCAGTGCCTTGTCCTTTTCAGTCTTGAATATCTCCAGGGATGGGAGGTTCCACGGCCTTCCAGGCCTTCTGTTCTGGTATTTACCAGCCTTGTGATTGAAGTAATTTTACCTTATATTTGATTGGAATTTCCCATGTCACAGCCTCTGTCCTTTGCCCCTTGTCCTATACAGCTGTAAAAAAAGTGTGGCTCCTTCTCTTTAACCTCATCTAGTCGTTGGTGACAGCAGTAGGTCTCCCTTTAACTTGTTCTTCTTAAGCCTGAACAAACCCAACCAGCCTCACTTCAGTGCGTTTAAATGCTTGAGTTTATTGACACATTTGATTCTTACCTGTCTTGGAAAATTTACTTTTAAACAAAGTCGAAGATAGGTTTCTTTCTTGCTCGGTAATTTTCTCTGACTGTTCATGCGAGTGTTCTCAGTATCTGTAATGGTATGGGAAATTTCTCAGAAAAGCCAATATACCATGCATCTTTTTTTTTATTCAGTAGTTACATTTGCGTAACTGCAAAATCACCACTGCTAATGGTCATTTGCTTCTTACCTTTAAATTTCTTTTTAATAATTTGTCTTGAACTTTCTCGTTTTAAACAATGCTGTTAGCAGCTTCTCCTTTAAAATAAATAGTGCCTTTTAGAAATCAGATGTATCAGCTGTAAAGAGCACTGCCGATTAAATACTCTAGCAAATTGAAACTTGGGTTTGTATCTTAGTGAAGTTCTTCCTGCTAAATACTGAGGCAATGGTTGCCTTTTGTTCTCAATCTGAGTGTTCAAGACTGAAATGTTAAAAAATCAAGTGATGTAGGAAGCCTGCATTGGGGAATTGTGTATGTTGCTCCATGCTGTTGCGTTGTGGAATGAGCTAGTTACAATTGTGGATCCACTCTTAAAACATTTGAAAACCTTTGTTGTGTTTTCTTTCTCTGCTGTAGAGAAGTCCTGAATTGAGAGGTTGGTGAGGAGACAAAAGTAGAGCTCAGCATTTATAATTTTCTTATCTCAGCTGGTGTTCTGAAACTAGTTTTGAAGTGAGTAATCTGGCTAGTGCCTCACAAGTGTACTTACTGATGCTGCAGACTGGAAAAAACACTGCAAGCTGTGCACAAAGGGGGAGCGTTGATGTCTAAGTTGGGGGTTTGGGGGTGCTGACCTCTGTGCAGTTAGGGCTCAGGTTAGCAGAAAGGTTAATCCTGCAGCGTACCCAAGCTAGTGTAAGTATTAGAGAAGATTGAGTATGCTCAGCATTTAGCTTCAGTCTGGGTTGTGGCCTCATGCTTAGGAGCTAGATTTACGGAAAGACCTGAACACCTTTGCTTAGCAGAGCTCTCTGAATCCCTTTTTCTTTTTCCTTTTTCTTTCCTTTGCCCCCCAGAATGTATTAGGGATGTTTAAAGTATCTGCGAGTCTCTCCCTTCTCTTTTAAATTTGTGTGGTTATGAATCATCTTACATCCTGCTGCAAATAAAGGAGAGAAATCTTGAAGCGCTTGTATGACTAGCAGTAAATCAGCTTGGTGTGGAGGAAGAATGATAAAATAAGTCAGATGTGATGTGTTGGAGCCTTACAAACACTGCTCCTGGTTGTTCTTTCCAGACATCAAAATATCTGTGGGGACCATTTAGGTGGGTACAGCTTCAGCTCTTACTACCAGCATCGTGTTCAGGTAAAAGGGGGCCGTGGAGATCTGGTGGTTCATTAATTGGATAGTCCTCTCCATGTTAAACAGTTATTTGCATTGAAACAGTAGTTAAGGAGGCGTGAGAAGGGCTGCGTGTGGAGGCATGCTGAAGTCTTGCTGCTCTTGCCATTGGTACTCTTGTCAAGAGGGGAGAAAAATGGCTATGAGATGGCAGCAGTGACTGGAAGAAGCCTAGAGGGTGTTTTTTGGCTCACCCAGATGCTGGAAGAAATTAACTGTGGGTGGAAGGAGGACTCTGGCAGCCTGGAAAGTGTCTGTGGGAATGGTGTGTGTTAGGTGCGAGAGTCTCTGAACAGCTTCATTTTGTTGTTGTGCTGAGACCCCTTCACCTGTGGCTCTTTAGATGTGTTTTATACCAGACTGTGTGCATCCAGCTGCTGTAGAAGAACATTACACCAAAATACACTGAGTAGTAAACTGCAAACCAGCTGAAATAATGGCACCATGCCTTTAAAAACAAGTAAGGGTGTTTTTACTTAACCCCTCCATGAAGTTTTTACTGCTTTCCTATTCTCTGCTTGGTGGATGTTGGAGTCATTGGTCACTTTGGAAGTGCCATCTCCTCGCAGTGGAGCTGTGCTCTTCTTTTTTCTGTGTAAGAAATGAATTGGTATAGCCGGACAGCTGCCTCTTAACGCTCCTTCCCAAATTGTCTGCCACCACTAATTTTAGTTAGTTACATCTCTGAGTCTGACTTCCCATCAAGAGGAGTGAAATAAGCTGAGTGGCAGCAGGGACAGATTTCTATTTCTGATGTTAATTATACCCCTTTCTATACAGGGACAGCATGGATCACAGAATTCTGTCTACACCCTGAAAAATGTTTCCTCGTCCACCCACCTGTTTAGACACTAATGCTTCAAAATAGACAAATGTTTGTATTGTACATCAGCTTAAAATGCAGTGGCCAGACATGTTTTTGAAGGAAGAAGCCCAAAAGAATGCAATTTAAAATTACTGTAAGAGACCTAATGGCTTCAATTTTATTTTAAAAGTGGTTTCTGGGGCTAAATGAAAGCCCATCATGGCAGTAGGCTGTAAACATTTTTATCTGCTATTGACGTCTCTCTCTGACATCTTCCAAAGGTGTGAAAGTACCGAGTGTAGGATTTTCAGCTGTTCTATTAAATTCATGTCCTGTGCTCACTTGCATTGAGTTTCAAATGGATGCAGTTCCCTTCCACAAACAAAGCAACCTGAAGATAATCCGGCAAGTCGTAGAACGTGCAATACCCAACAGTGGGCATCCGTGTATGCTTAGTGTACAATGTATGGTGTATGTATAGAAAACTGACACTCGAGTGTTTTAATCATTTGGAGTGCCAATATCTATATTAAAAATACAAATAACACACTCTTACCACCTTGCATTCCAGTTCTATTTTTGTCATTCTTGATTTATTCCTTCTTCTTATGAATGTTCTCTTTGAATTTCAGAGTAATTGGCCTGGGAGCTGCCACGATTCTGTTCCGTCAAGGAGAGTAGTCATTTCTCACAACATGGATAAAGCACTGAAAGAAGGTGAGTCTTACATTGCACAAAGGAGCATAAGATCCTGTGTATCTCTTGTGTTCTTACCAAACTATGGCTGCAGAATATGCCAGGATTTTAGAATGTGACCCTGGATTCTTATTCGTTGATTAAAGCATAAATAAATAAAATCAAGGCTTGGTCTTGCCAAGAGATCTAATGCAGTAAGTAACACTATGTCAATTAAACTGCAAAAACATCTTGTTATTTTAGCTTCGGGTTTTCACAGAAATATGTGGGAATTATGTGAAAATTGAGTCCTTTGTACACAAAACAAGAAAACAACGTTTCAAAGATTCGACCAGGTGTCTCTGAACTGATAAAATTTAGACACTTGTAATCGGTCTTCCCATTTAGTCAAATTCTTGTCATGAAAACTGAATCTGAAATGATCATCTGTACTTTTGGCTGCTATGGTATATGAAATCTGTGGCTCACCAGTGCAATCATTGGCTTTAGCTTGTGAAATGTGAATTATGGATTGTATGAATTCAAAGTAGTTTGTTTATAATTTTTTTTAAGAAGGAACTGCAACTTCCACATGTGTTTCTCAACATGTTTATCAGCACAGAATCAGAGGTAGAGGGGCTATTTAGAGAGAGACCAGAGGCACTGTGGGTTGCTGGGGGGGAAGGCATTTTGTTACACTTTCCTCCTGCTGCTTGCATAGAAGAGAAACAGCTTCTGCATTTTTGACAACATGGCAGCTGCTGTCATCTGAGGTTATTTATTCATTAGGTTGTTCAATTGGGTTCATAAGTCCATCCTTACTCCGTAAAGCTGCAAGTAAATTAACAATATACTTGTGATTCAGTTTTCAGTGTTGAGGCGCTGCTGTTGTGACAACTCACTTAACTGCTATTTCTTTTCAGAACATCTCTTACCTTCCTCTCATGCTCTGAATTTTGGAGAGCAAACTTGTCAGATTGGTTGTACTTCTTCCAGGCCTCGTTAAATGACTAATAAAACCAGCTTGTTCTGTTATGCAGTTTAACAAGGATGAGACTTTTCAGTCTACCACAAGTAGATTAAAGCAAGCTCTTTTTCCCCCCAAAGTGTTCAAGTCAGCTTAAGTTTGAGATGCTAAATGAATTCAAAAAGGAAACATTCTACTTTTTTATTAGACTAAAACAGTCAGTCTCTCTGAAAATGGACAGTATACATTCCTTGCCCTGTGACAGTTCTGAAATACATAATTATTTTAATACTATTAACACCCTTATTTTACAAGTTTGTAGTTTTTTTAAAAAAAACAAAAAACCATGGCTAGTGATAGAAAAATAAAAAAATAAAAAAACATATCCTGCGTGTATTTCTGTTTCATTAGTGCCATATGCTAATGCCAATCACTCTTACAGTGAAGAGTATTAAAGTATTTGTGAACCCTAGGAATTTTTGCCAACTTCGTGCTCTCCAGGTCTAATGTTCAATTCAATAAAACGTTTTAAAAAGTCTGATCCATCGAGTAGACTTTTCAGTTCTGTATTTTCAATCTTGGAACAGTTCAGATTCCTACTGCCACATGAGGTTTTCAGATGTTGTCAGAGTGAAAGGGGTTTTGCAATGTATTTTTAAATCGGATTTTAGTTTTATTTGCATTACCTCAGAGATGCAAGGATAACGTTTTCAGAGGAGCCAGTATCACTTAATTTCAGACTTGCTGTTGCCATTTCCGAAGAGACAGCCTTTTGATTAATTCTGACTTCTTCAGCTATTTTAAACAGTCAGTTTGCTATTACTTGTTAACTGTCTTGCATCCCTCCAGAGTTACCTGTTGACTTCTGCTCTCCTGTCACATTTTTGCTGATGTTACAGCCAATCTGCATGCACTTTTCTCTCTGGTTAGAGTCACACCACATTATTGCACAGTTCTCCAAGGTTCTGTGATGCCTCTCTCTTGACAAGCTGTCTTGTGCTATATTGCATTTTTTGTTCTCATGGGCTGTTAAGTTAGTTGGAAGGAGAGACATCGTTGGTTATCCTTAGTTTTAATTGAAGGAGTTGTTATTGTTTCCATTTCAGTCACTGGTGTTATTTTAATAAACTTTATGTAGTGCTTGGATACTTTTCTGTTGATACTAACCAGCAGACAATAGTTGCCTTCATCTTGAATTGCTTCTCCTGCTGAAGCCAGCATAACAGTGTCTGGAATTGTCATTCAACGATGTCAGTCACTTACTCCACCAAAAAGGAACTTTTTGTTTACATCTGTTTACAGCTCGGTTCTCAACTTCTCTCTTATTTCCTATAGACAAGCAAGTAGTGTTAAAGGACAGTGCTTCAGAGTGCTTCTTTGCTCTTAATTGTAGCATCCTTGTGAAAGCTGCAGATAAAAGGTGAGGGAAAGCTGTCTACTATCCCTGTTACCGTGTGATGTTTCATTAAATCTAAGCACGCAAAATTGGAACAAGTGTAATGCTATACAGAGATTTTCTTTCTGCTGCATTCAACAAGGAAAACAAACATTCAGTTTTAAAATGGTGGGTCCTTTTTTTCAGAATGCTGTTGAGGCTGAGGGCCATAGCCATCAGCAAGTTTCTGTGCCATGAGTGTAGTCGGTCTTCCAGGAACTAAATTTTATCTTCCATTTTAATTGTTTGATATTCTGTGGTCTTGTAATGTTCTTCACAGCCAATATTCATCTTCATTATCTTAATAGTATCTGGAAAATTGGTCTTCATATTATTTACCTGCTTTTCTGGATCATTTATGAGTAAGTAAAACGGTATGGATCATAGAACAAATTCCAGCAGAACTCCACTTCTGAAATTCTTCTACTATGAAAACTACTTATTTATTTATTCCCTTTGTTTCATGTCCCTGAAAATATTTCTGTGCCAGGGAACCGTTTCTTACTCTATATCTGCTTAGCTTCCTTAACCCCTGTGTTGAGGCTGCCTTGTTAAAAATATTTTGGAAATTTCATAAATTTATATCCATGGATCAGAACTCGCCCATCTGTGTTCTTGTTGACCCTTTAGAAGAATATCAGAGTAAGGTTTCTGTTTATAAAAGGGAAAACATTCCAGTTTAAGACCCACACATTGACATTTAAGGAAAAAAAAAATGCAATACCTTCTGTGGTGCTAGTTGAAAAGCTGTGTTTTTTTCCACAGCTCTCAAAAATCAGTTGTTTGGGTCCAAAATCTGAGCAAGGCCTAATTTGAATTCATGTTCTCTCTGCTACTGGGATTCAAACACTTGGATCTAAGAACTCTCTTGGCAGAGAGTACACGGGCAAAATAATTTGAACAGAAATTAGTCTGATACTTTTTTTTAACATGTCTCCTGGATATTTATAACACGTTTTTTCTCTATTCTTTGTATATTTGGAAATTTCCTTTTTTTTTTCTACACATTTGTAGTAAGTATTAAGCAAATGTCAAGACAAAGTTGATAAAAATAACACCAACAATATGAAATGGGAAACTGTACAGTCATGGTCTTTTTTGCATAGGAGCAATAATAACATCTAGGCTATAAAAAAAAAACAACAAACAACATGTGAGTTTTATCGAGGCTGAATAATATCATAAAATGTGAGTGAACTCCCAGAAACACCAATATTTTTCCAAGCACAGACTGGACCAACAGAACTCAGATGTTAATGTTGTTATTGCCAGTGACTGGGGCAGGTTCACACAGTTTTTCACCAGCCTCTAGCGGCCAGGTCTAAATAAAGGCTTAGTGAGCATGGGAAACTTCAATGAATCAAGATAATGTTAAGTATGAAACTTCATCATCTTGATTTGTGTTGTATAGCTAAAACGTAATAAAGTCTAAAATACATCAGGTGAATAATGGCCTTTATGCCTTTGGATTTAAAAATCACTATCTTGGAAATGATGGAGTTACACATATTCAGATTATTTATTAGTGATTTTTCAGCAGAGTGGCTGTAATATTTTAGCTTGTCCTTTGAGGGTGAAGATGGAGCTTTTTTTTTTTTTTTTGGAGCTTTTTTTTTTTTTGACTGAACTGGATTTGGGCAGTGGATAAAAGTAGTGGCTGTAACAAGTTGTATAGAAAAGCTCTTTGCCAGGTAGTTATGAGTGCATATTGTCTGTCATCTTCTGCTAAACTTTTATTTAATGTATTTTTCTTCAGGTCTAGTTTCTGATAACCACATCGTGTGTCTTAAATCTGGCATGGTAGCAGCTGATGCAAGATCCGAGCAGAATTCGCCTTAATGTTGTCCTGCCATTTTACTCCCAGTGCTACTTGCCCTTGTAAGCAAGCGCTCAGGCAGGTGTTGCAGCTGTAGTGTACCTTCCTTTCTGGTGCTAACACAGTCACAGAAGAGTTTTGAAATTGACCATGATGTGATGTAACAATTCTATCCAGTGCTTTCAGGAAAGGATATTTACTGTTTCTTTGCAACTCAGAAGTCTCTGTTTTTGCATAGGAACAACGTTTCAGGTCTGCCTTTTGAGAAAACAGGTAGGTGTGTAGTCCTTATTATTCAAATTCCCACGTCTATCTGGGTGTGGCTTTTTTTTTTTTTTTTTTTTCCTCTCCCATAAAGCTGGGTAGTGAATCTCAGCCGTGTAAGAGCTGCCTGGTGTGAGCTCTGCATATTGCAGATTTGAAGCTAATCTGGCTCCCTGCTTCCTGTGGTGCCACTGGATGCTAAATGTATGCAGAAGAAGGGTTAGCAATTCACACCTCTGTGGGGTTAGAGGTGGAAGGAAGAGTCTGGAGGGGTGTCCTCACTAACCCTTCCACAAAGCTTCTGGCTGCATGTCCCAGCACTCCTGGCAGCCTTAAAAGCGTCATGGAGGAGGCCCATGTTCACACTGATGTAGGATTGTTTTTTAATCAATTATAACAACTGGGGACTCAGATCTAATAACTAATTTAGAAAACTCTGTAGAAATTTCTACAGTTTTGCACAAGACTCATTGCTGTCACTGCATCTGAAGAAATTTGTAGCAGCTGAGTTAGCTGGGGTAAGAGGCTGCCCTAAAGTGTGTTCTTCTCTTCTTGTCAGTCCTTTCTTGTCTTCTGACCAGTTGTTTTCAAGGCTTCAGTGCGTGATGTAGGAACAGTGACAACAGGCTGATGGGCAGGTTTTTCCTCTGAAGAAAGCAAGCTGTGCTCTTGGATTTGTTTTCTGTGTTTCTGCAGAGAGCTGAAAGAGACACCAGCTGCATCGCTAGGCAGGCGTCTGAGGCAGCCACAGCACATCATGGCCAGGCTGACACATGTGGATGAGGCAGGGTCTTATTCCAGGACAGGGTGCAGTTGGTGTCAGTGGCTGGTTGTTTTCATACTTTGCCTTGTTGGTATTTGGTTCTAAAATCAAGAAACAAAATCCTAAAGGTTGTCTCAGTGCTTGTTTGGACATATATTCTAGGTTTTAAAGTACCTCCAGGTTTTATAGAAAGCAAGACACTTCAATGGTAGTGATTCAGGAAGGGCAACAAAGCTCACAGATAGCAAGCAAACCATAGAAAAGGTGTAGAGGAAGAGAGTTATCAAAGGTAGGGTGCAGAAAATTGGTTTTAGAATGGGGAAATCCATTTAAAGTGTTCAAATTGTGGAACTGACAGAAACCCAAGTGAAGTATTTCATACTTGCATGGCTTATTCTTTGGTAATAATTGGTGATGTTTTGTTTTTAGCTTTATACCAGTACTAGATTTCATGGATCTTTAATGGTATGGCTCTTTAGGTGCATGAACATCACCTTGCTTTGCCTGAGCAGGAGTCTTCCCATTGTGATAGCTCTTGTTACGCTCCCTGTTGAAATACCTGAAGCAAATTTGCAAGAGTTGGGCTCTCGTAATTCCTTACTAATTAGCAGTGTTGCATATTTTGATCTGCTTTCCCAAAGCAGAGAGACTTAAAGTTGTATGTAATGGTGATTATGGAGAGAATGAGCAACGGAGCTCATTTTGGAGAGGAGCTGCCTGAAAGTACAGTTATAAACTAAGGCTCAGATGGAATAGGTGTGTGTTCTGAAAGAGAATATTGCCTGAGGGATAGAGATACAAGTTTTCTCTTGTTTTGTAGAGGTCTGCCCAATACAGGTAAGGAGCCACCACTCCTCTATACCATGACTTGTTGCCTTAGGCAAGGGGCACTGAAGAGGTGTGCTGCTTTAGAGTAAAGTGACTGCAAGGGTGTCTGCAAGAGAATCTGAAAAACGAAGTCACTGTCAGCCAGGGGCGGTAATCACAAGTACCGAAAGGCAGTGACTTTTGATTACCTTGAAGAAACACAGGTCTTTTTCAGGATAGGTGAGAAGAGAATCTGTGCTGTGACAGCTTTCCATCGCTCTTCAGATGCTGCAACAGAGGCAAAGCTGTCAGAAAAAAGTGGTTGCAGAAGGACAGGGGGACAGCTGTGGGAAAAATAGATGCTTAAAATGTGTGTTATCTCAAGTGTCCCATGACAAGGAATAATCCTCAGTTTTCAAAATACTGTTCCTAATTGCTCTTAGGTGTGTTGAGTGGTTATTCCTCAGTTTATCAGAAGCTTATCAGTTCAGCAAAAGACCACTGCCTTTTATAACTATTATTATCACTTCGTGGTATTTGTTGGTGGCAGGTTTCAATGAAATATAACTTCTGTTCTAGAAAAGTAAAGAAGTTGGGTCTGTTTTAAGGTTTGAAATTACCATCTTGCAATATGACTGTATTTTTTTCTCACATCTATGAAAAAGAAAACTTCAGAACTTCTATTTACTTATTTATGCATTTATTTAGTGAAATGTTTTTCTCTGAATAATTCATTCGAAAGCCTTGAAGTGACTTAGTAAATGACTTAACATATTCTGTCTCAGTGAAGTGAGTCAGTTTCTTAAACAACCTGCAGAATTGATTGATAAGGGTTTCTAGTCAAATGCTTCAGAAAATTTAATCTTTTCTTTAGAAATGTTTTTGATGAAGTGATGTAGGATGAAGCCTCCTAGTATTTCAGGGAGGCAGAAGTATTCAGTATAAGTTGCTATGCTATTACTATGTTACTAATTCATTGTCATAGTGCCAGGGAGCTTTTTATAGTTTACTAGGCTGCCAAAAAAATAATTTCCATCAAAGTGAAAGCTAAAAAATAGTGGAATCACATGGTTATTTTAAACCATAGGCTTACAGTGACAAACTAGGTGTACTTCTGACATTTAAAACAAACAAACAAACAACAACAACAAAAAAACACAACAACAACTCTGAAATCAGAATGCCTGGTCAAGAACCACCTGCTCAGATTATCAGACATGCAGCTTTTTTTATTCTTTATTTTTTTCTTCCTCCCTTCCTGTTCAGTTACCCCTCTGTTAATTCCAAGCTGATTTGCATCCCATTCACCGCCCCCTCCTCCCCAGCTTCATTCCCACCTTGCTGGCAATGCTAAATGTGGCTTGTGCGTGCTTCCTGAAGGCTTCCTGCTCCTTCCCAGCACTCCAGGAACATCTGCTAGTAATGCATCAGTAAAACTGGAGACACGCAAGTGTTGTCAAAAAGAAAAACTAGTAGAAGAAGGTGTTGTCATGGAACGCGCCATTACAGCGATCCTGTTGCTTGTAGCTACAGTTTGGAATATCACCTTTGAAATTCATGTTGTCTTTCTAATCTACTTCTCTTCCATCTCTAGCTCTACCAATCCTACAATGTACTTTCTGTAGCGTTAGGTATGTCTATTGAGATACAAAATCCTACCACCTCCTCGCTTAACAGCGATTTTAGAGTGGAGGCTGAGTTTGTGGCTGAAGAAGGTTGGTTTCGATCTGCAGCAACCTAGATGCAGCCAGATTATGTGATAGTTCCTATAACCAAATCCGCTACTGAGGCATGAAGACTAGTTTGGGGTTAGTGTGTTGCTTGTAACCTGGCTGACCGAGCAAATCCACTTACAGGCTTTGCTTTGCAAAGTGACCTCCAGTAACCTGGGAGGTGCTGATTTCTGCAGCTTTGCCAGCCTGGCACTGGGGAGAAATTAAAGCCTAAAGGGGAAGATATGAAACCTAAGACCCATTTTATTACTGAGGAGATGGGTGGAGGGCACGATTTCTATCCTGGTGTGCCTTCCCCTTTCGCAGTCCTTGCTATTGATTGTTTTGTTTCTCCTTTCAGTGTTTGACTACAGCTACAGAGATTACATCCTGTCCTGGTATGGGCCACTCAGCAGAGATGAAGGGCAGCTGTACCAGCTGCTATCTGAAGACTTCTGGGAGATTGCCAAGCAGCTGCGACAGAGGCTGAGTCACATTGATGTAGTTAAAGTCGTCTGCAATGATGTAGTGAAAGCTTTACTCACACACTTCCGTGACCTTAAAGGAGCCAATGCCAGGTAAAACCAGAGCTGGGTTTCATTGGAATTTTCTGCTCATCTCTTTGCTTTTAGGTGTGTGATATCAAAGCAATGAAGAATGTAATGTTTTTGTAGGCAACTGATAAAACAGTTCATGTTTATTAACAGTTTTAGAGAGCTAGCAGGCTTCAAGGCACCTATAAGACCTGTGGAAGGGAATGTTTGTCCTTCTTTTTTAATGGTTGAGATTCACTGCTATTTCCATTTCATCTTTGAATTCTTTGCTCGCAGTAGGAGGCGGGCTGTCTGAGCAGCTCCTGCAAGTAGTGCAAACCTGCAAGGGAAAGGAGAGGCACTGTCAGAGCAGTCAACAAATGAGAATGTAGTTATTTGCACCTTTCCCAAAATAGCACGAGGGTTAATTCCATTCAGTTTTCCGTTTCTGCTAGCCCCAGGAGGGAAAGCTTCATGATTTCTGTAAGCGGTCTGTCCTGCAGTAACTAGATTTTTTTTCCTAGTGAAAAATTGTTGGCTGGATTTTCTTTCTCTTTTTAGGTTACCTTGTTAATTCCGTGAATTTCCTCTTTGCCCATTTAAAAAGGTCAGCTGTCTCCTAAATACTGTCACACCCAAATTGTAATTGCATGTGGGAGCTCTCACACCTACGCAGTTCACTGATCCAAATGAGTGGCTCATGGAATTGTGCATGGAATTTGAGTTTATATCTGCACTTACCTGCAGTTATCCCAACAGAAATGTGCTCTGGTTGTTTGGTTTTATACTGTGCATTTTATACTATGACATTGTTTTGCATACAGTTAGATTCACATATTTTTAACACTCCGGAGAAAAAAGATCAACTGGTTTTGGTCAGCAACCAGTCTCTGCGGTGCCATTTACACGTCCTTCTGTTCTGGAGCAGAAGACAAGGTCAATGTATTTGTGGTAGCTGCCAGCTTTGTGTAGTCTAATCTGCAGGAAATAAAGCAATGGAAACTAAAGAATGGTTGCCTTCAAGAAAAGAAGTTAGTATGTAGGCACATTACAGTAACATTGTGTTATCACATTATTGTCCCAATAACAATGCATTACCTGAATTCCAGATACTATTTTGTTTTAGATCTAGTATATGGTAGAAATCTTGTGGTCCAGTAAAGCTCTTGATGGTGCTCTCTGATTTTAAGCATGGTGCTTGCACTTGACCTTTGTCATGGTAAAATACTTGCTTTGGGGAAAGGTATGATTAGAAAATATAAAGGATGAGGACGGTTGGTTTGTTTGTTGGTTTGAAGTGTGAATGCTCACCTGTTTGGAGCTGGGGACACAGAATGCACAATTGCAGAATTACTAGATACTGTTAATGCTTATTCTTGATGAGATTCTTTGTCTGCTGAGAATAATGACTACCTCCACTAGATCTAGCTGGATTGTTATTTCCACTACACAGAGCTAAAATAAAGAAAATCTCCTGGGTATTTTCCAATTAACTTTTTCTCTTTGGAAGGGTAAATGCACCTTAGTCATTGCTGGATAAGTCAGACTGCATTAACATGGTAATGAGAATTAAATAGTATGATAATGGGTCAAAAAAATGCCCCACAGCCATAACTTCAGATTTTGTCTAGGTTGAAATTGGACTCATTGTTTTTCTCGTTGTGCAAGGTTGAGAATTCACAAGGAGGAAAATCTGGTTTTAAGGTGCCTAACAGCAGACCAGCAGTCCTACCAGCTGCACGATGCAAAGTCTGAAATCCTAGCACATCCTCGTGCTGCTCATCCAAGCTTGTTCAAAAAGCTCAAGAAGCTTTATAGGAGTTGTCCAGCTGAAATGCTGCCCCATGGCCTGTGGTGAAGTCAGTGGAAATGTGGCCATGTGCTTGCACCCGGTACAGATTGAATTGGTACTTCCAGGTGATCTGAGCATGTGCTTCATAAACCTGAAAGCGTGCCTGGGACTCTGATACAGTTTTCTTTTTTGCCTTCAAGAGAATGTGGTACTCAGAATAACTTGAGTTTGGTACTAAATTAATCGTTTGCTGTGCTAGAACCTGCTGGCAGCCTAAATCATGGGCTGAGAACTACCAAGTGTGTCGCTTTTGGCTTGGAAACTGCAAGCTAGAGTCTCTTGGAAAACCTGTGGTTATATTATTATGACAGCTCAAACAGAAAATTCTCCTTTCTGAGGTAGGGAGCGTGAGAGATGTCATTAGCCTCGCTTATCTTCTCATTTCTGTCAACGTTTTAAAAACAGCAGCAGATGTAAATTGGAATTCCTGTTTCCCTCTCAGTGTCTGTAATAATGAATCTGGTTAGTTTGGGATGATGAATATAGTGGCACAGAGACCGTAATTAGAGCCGGCTATCTGTCCTGTTGTAGTGCCTGACAGAACACTGTCTTTTTTCCTCTGCCAGGTTTATAATGCAGCATGGCAGCAAAGGGCATTTTGCCTGTTCTCGGGTGGCTTGCAGAGTTTTAAATACCTGTTCCAGCCCTGGAGAGGGTGCTGCCTAAAGCACTTTGTTTTCCACCTATATGACAACAGACGACCACAAAGTAAGGGAAAGAAACACTGTCCCCAGGAGGACAGAGGTGTCGGTTTCTTCGTTGTGAAGCTTGCCTGTTTTGTCACTTGGTTCACTTCAGCCGTAGAAATCCCTTCTCTGCTTTTTCTGACTGACTGAGGCCTGTGATATCTGGCAGATCAGGATGTCTGCTGGGATGAAATAGGCTGCAACCCTTCAGAATAAGAGGCTACTGTCCTCACCTTGCTCCTGCTTTCCCTCTGGCTTATCTCAGCCATTGCAAGGCTCCATTTGATAACAAATAGCCCAAAGTAAATGGCAAGCAGAGGCTAACAGATAAGGAAAAACGTGTGCTTGAATGAGGGGAGGAGAGCATGAGGAGAAGAGGCTGCTCCATGCTGGCTGGTGGGAGGCAGGGGATCAGGAGGGAGAAGCCTGGCAGCGTTAGGTCTGTTTCCCTTTTCTTTTATTCTGTCCCTTCGCTTTGTTTAAAGGAAACTCTTTCCTGCTAGACACAAAGTGAAATAAGGGCAGAGATGCTCCTCTGGCTGTGGGCAAGACTGCCTGGGATGACACAGAACCATGAAAACAGAAGACAAGATAGCTTCAGCTTTTTCATCCTGTGTGCATCATTGAGGGTTATCATGAGGTCCAGTTGGAGCTGCAAAGGATCCCATCAATATTCAGTTACAAAATTTGTGGCAATTCAACATTTTCTAGATAGGAAACCATTTGATTCCTGACATAAGCTCAGTGTAGAAATGAAAATTGATAACTTTCCCATGTCCATTGTTAAGTAGTTTCTGACTTGAGATAGGAAAGGAAAAAATCAGCCTGGGTTTGCTGGGAGAAATGATAGTTCTTTGCTGTGCTGAATCAGGAGTGAGGTTATAACAGGATTAGCCTAGTCCATCCTGCAGGATATGGTCCTGTCGTTGCAGAGAGGGTTGTATTTGGTGATTCTTGCTTTATAGCAGCTTTTGGCCTTCTGTTCCTTAATGTCTTGTGCAAGTTTATTTCCTTGGCTACTTCATGTAAAGCATAAATTGAATATATGTGAGTATTTAGTGCTGGACTGTGAGCTGTGTAGGGTGGCGTATAATGCTGCAGGTTTCTGCACTGGTAGGTGGTGCAGCGTTGTCTGTGGTGCCAGTATCCTTTCTGTGGGGCTAGAATTACCTGATCCTGGCAACATATTCTTGCTCTGGTAACTTGAAATGTTTGTGGAGAGCAAGAGGCAGCAGGTCCTATTGGTGAGCCACTCATTCAGTAGCTTAGGGACCTAGCAAAGAAAACAACCAACAAATAGTGTCTGTGAATCTGTCCACGTGGAAGGAAGGGGAAGTTCCCTCACACCTGTTGTGGGCTAAGAATTACCCCCCTCAGATACTGCCACAGGGCTCTTAACGTTTGCTAAATAACACCCTGGGCTGGTGGTCTCTAAACTGCAGCGTAGCCAAATGAGATCTGCCTGCACTAGATTTGTAGGCAAATGAAATGCAGGAGCTGTTAACGCTGGCCTGTTGTTGAACCCGCTGACAAGCAGTGCTTTTTGAGCAGAGCTCAGTGGGAGGCGGTCACAGTGACACTGATTTTCCTACGTCACTTGGCTGGGCGTGTTGTTTGTTCGTCTTTAACCTACGGCTGGGGCACCTTGATCCCAAAGGCAGAGGATTTCTGCAGATCTGGGTGTGTAGTGTGGCAGGCTGCTCCTGGCAAGCTGGCTGTGCCGTGCCACCTGAGGGGTGCTCAGCAGTGTGTTTGTGCTCGTGCCTGGAGTCACAGCCGAAGTCGTGACTTGGCAAAGGGGATTCCTTGGGAGCTGCAGCCTACTTCTGCTGCACGTTCAGAACCATATTGGAGGGCTCTGAGCTCTTGGGAAGGGTGAGAGGGAAAATTGCTGTTTGAGTGGTCAGTATTGACAAGTAATTTTGAGGTTTTAAGTTCACGTTGTGCCCATCTTGCCAATATTCCTGTCATCTGCTCTGTCTCTTCTCCTCACCCTGTTGGTAATGTAACTTTATTGGGCCATGTAAACACCTTGGCATGTATAGGATATAAATTGTTGTATCCTTGTGCTTGTTGCATTGACTACATACAGTATGAGTTGGTATTTAGTAAGAGGGAAAAATGGTGCTGCCACAACAAAAATCAAGAGCAGGTGGGTGCAAAGGCAATTCAAGCACTGGAGGTATAACTTGGTTAATTCTGTACATGCATCTAAATTGTCATGGTGCATCCAAGCTACTAAACACCTCCCCCAGTCCTAGTTTCTCTTTTATAATTCCATTTTCCACCCACAAAGTAGGAATACCAAGAACTGCTTATCACAGCCTCCGAAAATGAGTGTCGAGAGGATGAGTATGAACGCATAGAGGCTGGTTGCAATGAGGGCAGCAATTTTTTGAGGTGCTGAGAACAAAACAGTCAGAAAAAGCCGGGCCCTGGGCACACTGTTCAGGTTATCTCCTGGGTAGCTCCAGGTCTAAAGCTCGCCATTGCCTTCAAGCTCCAGTGTGGGAAGTTCGGATTTCCTGTTTACAGCTGAGTATCACCAAGGCACCACAACAAGCATGATGACCTCCTGCTGCTGGTACGGTCAGACCACAGTTAGCAAGGCTTCTGTGTGATCTCTGGGCCCGTCACCAACATTACATGTCAAGTGCTCTCCTGTGGAGGAAGGTAGCTGTGACACATACAAGTGCTATGATTATGGAGTCAGTAAATGCTAGAAGAAGGGTTTTATACAACTTACTGATCCCAATAAAAATGGCTGTGGAAATTAGCAGTTTTGGCTTTGACGGATTTTTGCTGTGCTTTTTGGGTTTGGTGTGGTTTGGTTTTGGAGGATTTTTTTTTTTTTTTAGCTGGTATTTTTTTCAGGTGTGTTAATGGTGCTGGCTTGTGAAGGTTTGAATTGATTCCTTTTATTTCTGAGGAAGTTCAAGCAGATCAAGCAACTGGAATTGTGCTGTGGTGTCAAGGTTAGAGATCTGAGGGTGACAGAGGTGGAGAGGTGCAGGCTACGTGTACTTCTGGTAGTTCTCTGAATCCTTTTATGAACGTGAGTGGTGAGTGTTGATGTACTGATGAGAGTCAGAGCCAGTTGCACGTACACTTCAGCTCACAATTGCACTGATTGAGACTTAAATGTAACAGCAAGGCTCTCTCTTGAAAGCCCAATTAAAGCAATAGCAAGGCCAAAGGGAACATTTTGTGATTTTCTTAATATATATATATATATATATTTTTTTTTATGAGAAAGGACCCTTACATAATTTCCTGTAGATTTGTCGCTAATGTTTTAGGGACTTTTTGTCCTGGATGCTATTTATTTATTTGCTTGATTGCTTGCTTCCTGTTTCCAAAGCAGACAGATTTATCTTGCTTGTCATTAAGTTCTTGGTCATGCCCGTCTTTGAATCCAGTGGACTTCTTGAGGAGTTTCTTGTCCGTGGAGCAGTAGTACTGCCAACTTCAAATCTACTGAGTCCATGAGTTGCATGGGCATTGTAAATGCCATGCTGCCATCGGGGTTGGTTTTTAATTTTTTAATCTCTTTGACAAATCATTTTTAAGCTCTTCCATGCAGTCATATTGTGACTATGTAAAAATAAAGATGCTGCTTTGCATCATGAGCTTGTGACCCAACCACAAATCCCAGAGGTCTCTGAATGCTCCAACTGTGATCTGTTTTTATTGTTCAGTTACCAGATGGTTCTGACTAAAAACATGGGTATCTAGAGTAGACCCTAGAATTTTTTTCTAGGGAGAGAAATTTCCATGAGATCCCTGTGTTGATAAAATTGCAAGCATGGAAAGGAAATTAGGACAGATTTCTGTAACGTTGGTCATGTCGTAACTGCTCGTCTTCAGGAGTACCTGCTTTTCTGCTTCCTTTTTTGAAGTGCTGGATAAACTTAGAGGTTTGCAATAGCACGGGGCAAGGTCTTGGTGCTGAGGGCATTCAGACGGGAACACATTTGATAACTGCATGAAGCAATTGCAGAGCAGGGGAGAGTTGCTCCCTGTGTCAGTTTGGGACCAAAGGAGTGCTCTGCATGGAACAGACCCCATACAAAGGAGTTCATTTTGGCAGGGCCTGCCTATGGCCCAGTATTCACAAGTAGTTTCTTGATCTTCCACTGGTTTGGGGGCTGCCGAAGGAAATACATTTGCTTTCTGAAACTGTGAAATAGCCTTGGATAGTGTTTAAAAAAAAAAATAAAAATTAGGAGCATGCTTGAAAAGTTGGTAAAAATGAAAATCACTGGCAAGAAATTTATGAGGTTAACGTTGGCTTTGTAGCTCACAGGGGAGTGAAGAGGGGTGATCTGTAGGCATGCTGTGCAAAGGTGATCTGTAGGGGTGATCTGTAGGCATGCTGTGCAAAGCCTGAGTTCTGTCTGGTTTAAAATCACTGAAGTCCCCTGTATCTCAGTGCTCCGAAATAAATCCCCATGACTCCAGTCTCAATCGTTCAGGAGGACACGAGTGCAGTTGCCATGTGGCTTTCTTTTTCTATTGCCTAAAGCAGATGAAATAGGCCTGGTTTACAAACCTGGTATCACGCTGCTTCTGAAACTGTTTGCTCCAGTGCCTCATTTGTATTAGTTCACTGCCCGCAGTTGTGCTCGGAATTTGTGGATAATTGGCTGGGCTTTCAAAGCTCTCTCCGTAAATAGCTGTGCTCGTTTTTGGTTGCGGGTTTTCTGCGATTGCCAAGAATCTCCTTGTTTGGTAAGTCCAAGCACGCAGCCCTAATAATGCATGTTCAAAACTGGACAGGATGAGAAATAATACCTATATTTCTGCTTGAGTTATTTAATAGCGCTTGACAACTTCATTGGCGCTGGAGAGATGTAGGGCACTGCTTTGTGTTAGCTTCTGCTGTTCCTGTCGGTTACTGCAGAAACAAACACTACCTTCCTGTGCTTTTGGTAATGATAGAGCTGAAGATGCAGATTTTATGCCAAGCATTAAGAGCGTGTGGTCAGGGTGTCCTAGCTGCTGCTCTAGGACAGACGGCAGCAGTGCCACTACTATTTGCTTCCATGGTTGCTCACCGCCCTGGTACCTTGTAGGTAGGTGTGAGGGGGGGAGCCCAAGTGCTGAGGGATGCTGCTTGCTGGGCAGACACTGTTTTCCCTACAAGCACAGCTTGTTTTCCCTCCAAGCTGAACAAAGTATATATGGAAGCAAATAGAAGTATAATACTTTTTGTATAAATAAAAAGGATCATCTAAGCCTGACTGTCTGTTTTACCACTGGTGTTTTAGTTTATTTTGTAGCTGTTTTGTCATCCCCCCCAAACTTTCCCTCACGCTTTGTCTTCCAGTCCCCTTCATTTCTTTTGCCCCAACAGCAACATAAAGATTTATTGCTGCAACTGTTTGCCATGGATAATGCCAGGCTTGTTTAGAATTGAGTTCCGTGAAGACTGTTCCTCTATTCTTTTATCAAAAATCACAGCATGGTATGGGTTGGAAGGGACATCCCACCCCCCTGCCATGGGCAGGGACATCTCCCACCACACCAGGCTGCCCAAAGCCCCATCCAGCCTGGCGTTGAGCACCTACGGGGATGAGGCACCCACAGCTTCTCTGGGCAACCTGTGCCAGGGCCTCACTGCCCTCTGAGTGAAGAATTTCCTCCTGAAATCTAATCTAACTCTCCCTTCTTTCAGTTTAAAGCCATTCCCCCTTGTCTTGTCACTACAGCCCCTGACCAAGAGTCCCTCCCCATCGTTCCTGTATCCCTCTTTAGGCCACCATAAGGTGTCCCTGGAGCTTTCTCTTCTCCAGGCTGAACTCCCTCAGGTGAGGTGCTCCAGCCCCCAATCATCCTCGTGTCCCTCCTCTGGACCCACTCCAACAGGTCCGTGTCCTTGTGTTGGGTGCCCAGTCCCTCTGGCTGGCATCCTTTAAAAATCTGATGGGATTCTGTTCATCCCCTTTTGCTTTTTAGATGATATTTTAATTACAGTTTGGCTAGGAAAACAACTGAAAGAGCCCCTCTTCCAGAGATTTAAGTCCTGTTAGGTGACGGAGATAACTGCGGGAAAAAAAAGGGAACTATTACAGCTGCAGTGTGTGCAACTCCCCTTCCCCCCATATTCCCTTAGGCAGGAATGCATTAAACAAATTAGAAGGACAAGAACCAAATATTTGCTGTTCTGCTTGTTTATTCTGTTCAATTTTCTGTTTTTGTTCTGTTGGCTGTACCAGAAGAGTGCTGGCGTAGGTCCAGCTCAGACAAGCTGTATGTATTGCTTGTGGACTGGGAATAAATGTGTACAACAGGGAGGCAGAGTCTGAGGAAGCCCTTCTCCCGCATGCCTGACAGCACAGGTGCAGTCGGTGCCCCAGGGTGCCTGCAGCCCCAACCAGACCGTCATTCCTCAGGAGATCTGTGCTGTGTGTGGATGGGTTTAGAGAGATGCTGAAGTAAATCTTGATCTAATAACTGGGCACGGTGTCCCACAAATCAGGTAAAGCTGTCCAGAAAGGAAAGTCTGTGTGTGTTTCTAGGCCAAAAAAAAAAAAAAAGCAGTCACCATTTTCTTTCAGTTCTGACTCCATCATTGCTGTTACTAGCCAGGAATGGGTTGCTGAAAGTCAGTCTGCTGCCAGCCAGCTGATGCTCTGTGTACGAAACCTGTACAAAACCTGTTCTCTGGCATTCAGCTTGAGCTTCTGGCGGAGTTTCGAAGTGGCCGTCTCTGGGTGGACTGGCCAGTCCAGAAGGTGAAGCCTCCTCTTCCCAGTAAGAGGTGGCTGTACGTAAATGGCCCAGACTTTCTGTCTGCCTGTCTGCCTGAGACGTCTGATTTTGGATAATGAATGTCTTTAGGGAGAGCATGTGAGGTGGGGTGTTTGATGTGGTGGAGAGAAGGCTGGAGGATGTATCTGGAGGATGTGAGAGGAATGGAAATGCACTGAGGAAGATAGCCAGGTATTCAGCTGCTGGAGGGAAAAGATCCTACCAGAACAAGACAAACAGCTTCTGGAGCTAAATCAGCCCTACCACCTGTGCTGGGTAATGATGAAAACTACACATCATCTTCATACGCTGCTCCTCAGAAGAGCAAACAAAGTATGTACATCCAAACTGCTCCCAGGGCCTTGTTTTTGAAATTTGTCTTTCTTGTAGCAATTGAAGCTCTCTCCATTATCCACCTTTGAAAATAAAACATTTGATTTGGGATTCAATAAAAGGCTTCAGTGAAATCAAAACCAAATGTCATTTTAGCATTTGTGTTCTCCTGAAAATGAGTTTAAAAACTGATGTTGGTCATCTTGAAACAAATGGCTTGCATTATTGGAGCAGAATTACAACTGTTATAATAATACTGATATTCTGCCAACATACTTGCTCTCTCCTTTGCCAACTACCAAAAAACCACTGTGCAGTGCTGCCTCTCTCCACTGGCCATGTAGTGGTGTCTAACTGGAAATTTCTCCTTTGAGTCTATGCAATTTTTGGTCATTTTTCCACACACAGGGGCAATCAGCTCTGAGGAGCTCTGTGGGTAACAGTCAGGACAGCCACCTGTGGCAGTGGGAAGGAAGCAGACATCACAGATGATGGGAAGAGGTGCTGGGGTGAGACACGAAAGGCCTGAGCCTAATAATACCTCAGGGCCTTCTGCTGAAGACCAGTCCTGGCTGGCTTTGGGAACTGCCCTGGCCCCTCTCAGGTAACAGCGTGTCTGTCACCCTGTACCCCCTGGCATGGTCACCTTGCTGCTAAACCACAAGGCTGGGGTTGCACTATGTCAGGCATGTGGCCGTGAAGGAACTGCTAGGGCACCAGCTCTGCATTTAGAGCCCTTCTTGATTAAAAGAAAGGTACCGAGTGACCTCCAGTAAGGAGTTCCCGTGGCACATCCAGGCCGCCATGCTCTGAGAAGTCCAGAAAACCACTGGCAGCTGGGAGGAGATGGACTGGTCAGTACTGGCTCAAAATCAGGGAAGGTTTGCTCCCTGTTTCTTCCAGAGCTGCCATCAGAAGGGCTGTCTGTGGGGAGCCTGCCAGCAGCACGCTGTGCTCTCATGCTTCGTGCTGCAGCCGTGGCCTGGCCGCCCCCGGCTGTTAGCCCTGGAAGGCTTCGTGCCGTCTTCCCAAAACGCACCTACTGTGATGTGCTGCTGTGTGTGTGTTTATTTGCCCCTCCAGTGGCAGAAAGAGGAGTGTATCAGTATGATACGTTACAATACTGTAGCACACTATACTGACTCCAGGCCTGATGTACTTTCCATACGTTAGGAACCTGCTTCTCTCACCACGTACAACGTGAAAGCAACAAGGAATTTTGGTTTTCCTCCATCCATTTAGTATCCAGTATCCAGCTGGCTTGTTGGTGAGCGAGTGCATGCTCATGGATGCCTTCCCCAGCAGGCTCAGGGTTCTGGCTGAGAGTTATCTCCAGCCCCTTCTTCAAGCTGAGAAGGTCAGGATCTGCCTCCACTGAAGGCTGGCAAGATGGACCCTGACTCTGAGGCACTCAAGACAATGGAGGAAAACTGATTCTGGTCCCAGGCTTGTTCCCTGCTTATTATTATTATTATTAAATCCACGGTGGTTATTAGTATAAAAGCTGCATATTCCAGCCTCAAGCTGCTGATCAAAGGACTCAACTTAAGACAAGCTCTCCCATCCTTTCTCTGAACGGCTCTGTAATCTCTGCATGCCTCAGGTGCTCGGGTTCAAACAAATGGGAAATCTATGATTTGGTGGAGAGGTGACTGCTAAAATTGGGAGGTACAGGTTTAGTCCCATCTCAGTGAGCAGTGCCTAAAATCCCTGTAAGGGCCTATTACCCCTCTCAGGTGGGCGTGCTGCCCGCAAGGGTATTGCCCCAAAAGTGGGGCTGCACACACCCTGATCCCCTGCAGCTTCCTGCTTTCCATTTACACACTGTATACGCTCCACTGACACCGTTAATGATGTGCTCAGTTCCCATTTGCAGACCTACTGAGGTGACTTGTTTGGCTGTGTCTTTGCTCTTTGGGAGTCACTTCTTCCTTTGTTTGCCAACCTGATAGCACAGTCTCTCTGTGGTGTTTTTTTGTTTTGCTTTTTTTAGTTAATCCTCTTACTTAGTTTCTCACTTACACTGTGGATGGATGTTAATACCAAGTCTGTTACTATCAAGGCATCTTGCACAGAGCAATTTGATGCAGTCTGCAGGTAGCAGGTTGAAAATTGATGTTTTAGGAAATCCAAGTCAAACATGTAAAATAAATCAAATAAAAAGTATTTACTTTTTGCCAGTAACAAAGGAAAGATCGTACCTTCGTTATCTAGCAGCCAGACCTGTTTCTCAAACTGGAAGTGATCCCAAATACTCTGTTCGAGTCTATAATTAGTTTGCTGTACAAGAAAGTATTACTTTTTGAGTTCGTCCTGTCAATTTTTTTTGAGAAACTAAACAAGATTTCATTGTAAGATCAATGAGGGAACAAATTATTTTTATTTTTTAATTCAGAGAAACTCTTATTTCTCTCCAACTGTTGGGCTTTTTCTATTTGATACAGTTTTAAAATACTGTATTTCTATTTTGGTGGGTGAAAACACTGACAGGACAAATTAATTTGGAAATGTGTCTGAATATATTTTTTTTTAAAGCAGAATTTGAAAAAATGCACATGGATTAAAGTGTTTCTTTACTGATTTTTTTTTTTAACCTGATGATGGATTTTGCATGTTTTGGATGTTTTCAGAAATAGTGGCTAGTCATAACACAAGTACTATGTAAGCTCTCTCTCTCTCTCTCTCTCCCTCTCTCTCTTTTCTATTTTTTATTTTCCCTTTCTTAGGCAGGAAGATCCACCGAGACCTTTCTTGCTGCATCCGTGCTTGAGGAGCTCTGATGAAGAAGTAAGATTCCTGCAAAAATGTTCTCAAATTCTGGTGTATTGTCTCCTGCCCTCAAAGGATATCCAGTCTGTCAGCTTGCGCATAGTCCTTGCAGAAATCCTTGCAACAAAAGGTAGAGCAAAGATCAGAGATGATTAACCATTTGCACCTGTACAGTATTAGTAATTACAGACATCTTTCTGTATGTCTTGATACTATGTTTATAAATCCTGAAACTTAATTTACTGTGTTGACCAGTAAGACACTTTGTTTTTAAAAGTAAGCATATACTTACCTGATTGTACTGACTTGATGCCAGGCTGTTTAGCATCTTTCAGGATAAAACCCAACTTTATGCATTCCTTTCTTTTATTTTTGTCACAGGGGAACCCTTCTGCTATCTTTAGTGGCACAGTTTTTATTGATTATATGAATAATTCTGACCTGTTCTGCTTTATTCAGACACACAGAATCCATAGATTTAAGGATTTGATTATAATTGTATCATGATACCAGATTTTTTTTTAGTCATTGATTTATCCAGTATTTTTTTATTGAGGATTTTCTGTTTTGCTTTCTTATCAGATACCCTTTAATCAGATTATAAATACACAAACAATTTTTTATGTAATTGAAGTCAAATTCAGAAGTTATGAAGTCTCAAGTATATTATGCAGTTCAGTTCACTTTTAATTTTCATTTGTAAAGGCTGTAACGTCATAATATCTGAGACACGGAGCAGAAAGAATAAAAAGATTTGAAATTTCCCAAATAGAGCTCAGCTTTGTCAATGTACTTCAATTTGTGCAATAGTACAGTTTTATCAAGAAGAAAGGTATGCGCAGTCTCAAACGTACTATGTAGTCCAGAAGACTGGTTTGAGATTTTTTTAAAAATATTTTTTTGTATTCATTCTTGCCTTTTATCTGCGATATTCTCTCAAAGGACATCAGTTATTCTTCAACATAAGGATTTTGTTTTAAAATATTTTTCCTCTCCAGTACTTAAACCAGTGGTGGAACTGCTGAGTGATCCAGATTATATCAACCAAACGCTACTCAGCCAGCTGGAGTACAGAGAACAGATGAATGAACATCAGAAGAAAGACTACACATATGCTCCTTCTTATGAGGAGTTCATCAAGCTCATTAACAGCAGCTCCGATGTTGAGTTCCTGAAACAACTGAGGTATTTGATGCTGTAGCTTATTTAAAACTAAACATGCTTCTTCTGCCAGCCCATTACTGGGAATTAACTGTGTTTTTTATTTTTAAATTCAAATTTAGTTTTCTTTTTCTTTTGGTGAAGTGGAGACAGTAAAGATGATAAGCCACAGCATTAATTAAATCTGTAATATAGTTGACTTCTCAGTTTGGTGGTAGAACATTTTTTTTTTGAATTCCACTTAGCTGATGGTAGGTGGTATACTGGAGGTCACTGTATTGTTGAAAGGCATACCAGGCATTTTTTTACAGCTTGCCTCAGTGGAGTTAGATAAAATAGTATGTTGCATTTCCACTGCTGTGTGATATCTCCTTCATGAAGTATATCTGGGGACTGTAGAGGTCTGTTGTCTGAACCGTAGTGACACTGGTCATTCAGAGCAGTTTGCTGTGATTCTGTGATGTGGAAAGAAAAGTTTGAGCTCCAGCACACTTTACCACTGACTTAGAGGTTTTCCTGGACTGTGGCAGGGAGGTGTTTCCCAATTGCACCCTTTTTAAACATGTCAGTGAAGTTTGAAGAATTGCTTAAAGACCCAAAGAAAACCTACTCCTACTTAGCACAAATGTGTTTCATTTTACTGTTTCCTAGAACAAACAGTACCTGCTCACTTTCCTGCTAGCTTTCCCTCCCCCTCACAAAAGTCAACAGCTAATTTTCTTCCAACTTCCATCGTGACGTAGGATGCCCACGTGTTTCTTTAGCCCGCTTGCCCAAGTACAAGATGATGTTTATGCTTGCCTTATCTTTATGGGTGAGCTGCTTCTCCTGTGATTTCTGATGCAAGAGGATAAAGAACAAGTGAGTGGAAACAGGCAGCAGGGATGCTATTCTGGCAGAATTTCTGTGTTGACTTGGTTCTGTTGAGCACATCAAAGCTTCAGAGGACTGCTGAACACATTTTCAGAGTGTTGGTCCTAATCTGTTGCCACTAACCAGAACTGATATTTTTCTTCTTCCCTGACTCCCTTCAATTGCTGCCACAATGCTTCGTAAATGGCTGCAGCAGCATCTGAGAGACACAAGCACATCAATTCCATTTGGTGAGCTGAGGGCCATCTGTTGTGACCCAGACCTTTTATTAGACTCAGCTTGGTCAGGCCAAGTGATGGTGTACCAGGATGGACTATGTGGGCTGCATAAATAACTTCTTTCTCTTCTTTCCCTTGATTCTGAAACCACTTGCATTTCTGATACAGGAAAATGCACTTAGGTGATAGTGAAATGATTTTGTTGCTTGGCTACTTATTGCTTATCTGCTGTAAAATTTGCTCTTTACTCTGGGCCAGTGTGCCTTTACTGAGAGCAGAAATTAGTCTCTATTAGACTCTGTCTAAAACCTAATTGACATCATATTTATTAGCATAATCACACTAATGGATCTGCTTGTTTCAAAAGAAACCCAGCTCTTCTGTTGTTGTTGTTCAGGCACATTAATGTTCAATGTGCTCTCTTTTTAGCTGATAGGTCACCTTAAACTGTGCTCCCTAATATGAGGTAGCATATTTGCTTTATGAAAATAGCGTGGTTTTGGCTGCACTTAAGTTTTTGCTTTCTAGTCTGTGGAGTCCAACTGCTATTGTCTTAAGATGTGTTCTTCTACAACCAGTGTAATGTTGATCATTGGATTAATGTTGATTACGTGGAATATTTAAAAAAAGAAAAAAAAGAAATCTGTTCGTTTCAAAGGGAAAAACAGTTTTTGATTTTGGGGCTGTGCTCTTCCTCTGCTGTGTAGAGCCAGTCCCTATAAAATCAGTTAAGGGGAGTGTTCCTCTGCAGGGAGGAGGAGCTCCTGTTCTGTTTGCCCTCCAGCACTATGGGAGCACTTGGAGATGGGTCAACTGCAGGCATCTCTAAGTTAGGTTGTGTACTTCACAAAGCTTTTGTGATGTAACAGTGAAAGTTTGCAGATTGATGTCAAGGAAGCCAAACAGTGGTCTCTATATTGATGAACAAAATAAATTGTATTTTATATGAACAAATTAATATTTTGGCTTGTAATTCACAACAATGAAGCACAGGAAAAATCTATAAAGAAGGAATTAAAGAGAATCACTTAATAACTGAATATTGAAAGGGACCCACAAAGATCTCCAAGTCCAACTCCTGACTCTACACAGGGCAACTTAAGAATTAAATCATGCATTTCAGAGCAACTAAATAAGGTATACTGCATTTAGCATAGAGGAACATGGTTAGATTCTGCTGGAGTAATGGGAATGGGAAGGATGCTTCCAGTTCTCTTCCTTCAATAAATAAATTACTGGCACATTGTACTTAGTATCTAACTGAGAAACCTGTCTATTCTGGGTAATGGTATTCTATTGATCAAAAATTCTCTTTCCTGGTTTTACTTGAAAATCATTTTTCAGCACCTGTTCTAAGCTGGTACATGGCATTTATGAATGTTCAGCCTCTTTCTATTACTCCTAATGTTGCCACATAACATCTTGATAAAGAACAGATTTAAGTAGGAACAATTTTCTGTGTAGGCTTAGCCTTGAGGAAATTTATCCCAAGGCTCTACAGTTGCTGGGAAACTCAATATTTCTTTCAAACATCCCTGCCATGCTTTATCTTTAAAGATGGATTTAATTACTGCCTATTTAGTAAAATAAACATAAAATGTGTTGTTGAATCAAACAGTCTGTGAGCTCAAGCTCCTGGGTGCCCTCTAATATGTGCAGGTGACGTTACAGCACAGGAGTCCCAGCAGGCATCTTTTCAGGCTGATTTCATTAGCAGAGTTTTGCTAATCTCTTGTGATCAGAACCAGGTATTTGTTATTGGTATAGGGAAGAATTCTCAGAAACCTACTAGAATCACGATGAACCTATGAGTGAAGGGTTTTGTGGCCAGGAGATCAGAAAGGAGTGGGAGGCTGTGTGTGGTGGACGTCCTTGTAAACAGGTGTGCCAGCTTTCTGCCTTGCAAATGGCTTGCCCTAAACGGCTATCAACAGTACCAGGATTTTCTGAATCTTATTTTCTCTCCTTGGTTGGAAGCATTGCCTTGAAGAAATACTGCGTTGATTTTCTGCATTGCTTGCATGGATTTTATTTTTGGAACTTATTTAAGTGATACAATAACTATTTATCATTAATTTGGAGACCATTTTGAATTCACAGCTCTTTAATGTCTTTACTGGGCCTCTAAATTTTGGTAGTTTAAGCCCTTATCAGAATTTTTCTCTATCTGTGGTAACATCCCTTCTATTCTTATAAGGAACATTTGGAGAGCTGATGCCTGTTTTCATAAGAAGTCATTTGCTGAGTTTTTTGAGGAGCTGTTTTGTAATTTTTTTCATTCATACCTTTGCTTTTTGAAAATTTGTCTTTGGTTTTTGTATTTTCCAAATGAGTACAAGGGAATGCTGTATGGTTATCTACGAACTTCATTCAAATCCTCCCCTTCTAATGTTTAACTTAATTGTTGTCATGAAGTGAGGCAGAGTTTAATCCTTTTTTTTAATCAAGTTTCCACAAAACGTGTTGTCCCTATTTCTTTCAAGAGAGTTGTATGATGAAATTTCACCTTAATTTCCCCTCCGATTTAAGTTAGCATGGATAAATTGGAAGGCTGCTACAAATGAGGAAGAAAAGCTGAATTCTGCACAAGGGGTATGAAACAAATTCACTTGGCTATCAGAAGAAGACTGGAGATGAGACTTGATGAGTTAACATCACAGAGTAAATAGCAATAAGGAAATAACTAGTAGATAGTTTTCATTCTGCTTTAAATTTCAGCATTATATATTTTATCAGTTATTTATTAGTATAGCAGCCAAAGGTCGCTATATGATTCATGGCAAGAGACCATTATCTCTGGTGTAGCACATCATCTTTTACTCAAGATATGAGGGAAAGAAATGAACAAGACAAAGAACAGAGGGAGGAGATCAGAGTGGGAAGTTAGCAGTAATGTGCACGTGGGCCTGTGACTGGTCGAGTTTGTCATATACTGCTCACTTTTTGAAAGTAAAATTAACCCATGACATTTAAAAACTCCAAAGCTGTTTACTCACCCAGCATCGTGGGGTGAGTGGCAGCTAGATATTCAGAGCAAACCTGCAGGGAGAGAGGGTGGTGGTCTGGCGACCCAAAGTCACATTTGTGCCGTGTGTTCATTGCATGCGTTAGGTGGGACCTTAACAGACAGCTCGTTGGTCTTGAACTGAATCCCCATCCTAGTTTCCTACAGGACATTTAGATTTCCTTCTTGTGTTCAGGAGCATGCCTTCACGTTGTGTTCGCTGAATGGTATTAGCTGTACTGTGGCAGCAGTTAAGAGAAGGGGGCACTATTATTATTAGCTAGAAGTTTTCCATTCAAGACAAGCTTTTTCCCTGCTCTACTCTGTGTGCACTGCTTCTCGACTGCATATGTACTGCGAAATGGCTCAGTTTCCAGATGAGGTGTTTTGTATTTTATGGATTCTTAAGTATGCTGTACTTTGAAGAACACATTGTAAAAATAAATAAATTAATAAAATATTAACAGGATGTTTTTTTTTTTTTTTCTTCTCTCTTCCTCCTGTGCCCTTATCCCCTACTGTTTTTAAAACTAGGTATCAGATTGTAGTGGAAATAGTTCAGGCAACCACAATCAGCAATTTTCCCCAAGTGAAGAAGCAGAAAGGTAAGAATCCATTTTGGTACTGGTCACATCTGTTGTTTTCATTTTGGAAATCTATTTGAACTCCAGAAATACATATGCAATCAGTTTGTGGGGGATTTTGGGACAGATTTGAAGAATGCTATGCTTTTAGTATTTCAGTTCTGTTTCATTTGTCTGATTCTTCTCCACACTCCTGTGGTGTAAGTATTTTTCCCCCACCCCTCCCACCACTACCTTCAGCTAAGCTGATGGATTGAATCGAAAGGTCATATGTGATGCTTTTATTTTCAGAACATTCTGCATCTTGGATTTCTGGCACTGCAGATTCTTATGCTAAGAATCTTTCTTTTTAATACAATTCATTTTCTGAAGTCTGTCTATTCTCCTTTCAAAACACAGAATAAGGAATGATGCAGCATAATTGTCAGTCAGACTTTATTTTGACTCTTCCTTGTATTATGTTTTTGTGTTGTAACACAGAGTGCTCTTAAATCCTTCTGCACTATTTTGGCAACTGCTGCCTTTTGAAATACACAAGCACTTGCATTTTACATTTGTACTTACGTTTAGTTTATATACTCATTTTTGTGATATATTTCTCACAATGTATCGGAACTGTGGTATGTTTTCAACAGATTATATTGATGGCAAAAGTATCAAACCAAATTTTTGCTTGGACAGATAATTTAAGGTATACAAAACCATTATAAAAAGCAATGGTCAATATAAGTTGATTTGCTTGTAAACACATCTAAAAGGTCTTGCTTTTAGTTCTTTATGTCACACTTTTGGAAGTGATTCAGGTGTAATAAAAAATGCTGAAACAGAGAAAATAAGCACCCCTTATTGGTGGGGGGCACACTAATTTTCAGTCTGAAGAGTTTGGTACTTTATTTTGGTGCTTAAATTTCTGAAAGTACAGGGTTTGTCAATGCTGATACATGTTTCTTGTACATCCTAAAATAGAACTAGATATATGTTCCTTTAGGATATATTGCCTTGCCAAACTGAGGTAAAAGTAAACAGTTTTTGCTCAAGCGTACATTACAGAAAGAGAAATACTGATGTTTTTTAGAAGAAAGTTAATTTAATGGAAAGTTGGCTTCATAAAATAATAAAATGAAATGGAAGTTAACTGAGTAGAGTTAACAAAAGCAATCAATCTTGCTAAGCCTATATTTCCATTTGTGCTATCATTAGTCTTTGTTGTGACAAGAATTGATTTAGGGAATATTTTTATGCAGTTTAGGTTCCTACAATTAATTACTGATGCTCTTCTCTGTCTCACTGGAGTTTATCCACTCAACTATCCACTGTTCTAAACTGTGAACAGAAGAGGTTTTTCTGAAGCTACAAGTGCCTGACTCTCCAGGATGGATATGAAAAGGCTAGTGCTATTCATTCTGCCAGAGTAGACCTAGTTTCTTTTATTCTGTGGTGAAGATGGTTCTGCATTTTTATGGCCTCTTGAATTTTCTTTTGGATTTTTTCTTTTTTAAATACAGGTAAAATTTCAGTAGCTGATGCACTGAAGTGTTGTGTTTGGGCATTGACTTTCATTATAGTTTAGTCCTGTGGCAAACTTGTATGTGATTTAAGAGCTCAGCTGATGACAGATGACTGCTGCTGGCTGTTTTAGCTAGCGGGGCTATAGAGGTTAGTCATTTTATTTATTAAACACCTAATAATTATTCAACACTGGATATTAGACTGTGAGATATTAGGAAAAATTTCTCTACTGTGGGGGTGGTTAAACACTGGAACAAGCTTCCTAGTGAGGTGGTTGATGCTCCATGCCTTGTCACTGTTCAGAAGGCATGTGGATGATGCCCTTAATAATATTCTTTAACTTTTGGTTAGCCCTGAAGTGGTCAGGCAGTTGGACTCAATGGTCTTTGAAGGTCCCTTCCAAAAGAACCTTTCTATAAATAGTGTGCCTGAAGAAAGTGGTGATCTGTTTTGTTTGATATATGTTGAACATTATGTTCAGCACTGCCCTACAATACAGTCCTATTATAATTCACACGCATTTAAGGCAGATTTCTCATCTTTCAGTTTCTCCACTAGGGCTTTCATCTACCAAAATTTTTAGTCTCAGTTTCTGTATAGTAAACTGTAAGAGGAACCATCAATCTGTAGCAGGCTAAAATCTAATCCTGAAGGGTTTTTGTGTCTTGTTTTTTCTTGAAGGAGGTAGGAACATTTTTCCTGATGTGATAATGAATCTGAATTTTAGGAAGAAAAGTTTAAGGAAAAAAAAAGCTGTGCTGCCTTCCTTGAAAATAAAAATACACATACAGAGAGCTAACACACCTCTGTGCGGATTACAAAAGATGTTTGAACGCTTCTAGAATACACCACCACAAAAATAATGTCACCATTTTGTATTTGCCTTTCTTAATGCCACATCATACCACTATCCTGCAACAGCTAGGTTTCATGGTGAATAACTAAACAGAAGCTTTATGCAAAATGAAAGTGTTTGCACAGTCCCATTTTCCTTTTTAAAAATCTGTTCCCTCGATACCTGCTGAATATGTGTAAATTGTGTAAGTGTGGGTGGTCAGTGTATGAGCATCTCCCCTTTCCTACTAGTAAATCAGCCTTTCGTGTCATGGACATCTCTTGGCTTTCATTCCATCCTGGTGATAGATAGTCTTACAATCTATTCCCATTTGCTGATGGCAAAATTGTGTTGTGAGAGTGTAGCCTGGGTGTTGACCTCCACTCCACAACAGGCTCTGCCCAGCCTGCTATCCTGTGTCAGAGTGCAAGAGTAGAGCAAGTATAGCATAATATGTACAAAAACATTGCCTTGACTGCCATCAGTTTGAGGCATGGGACTTTCCTGGGGCAGTGCTTTTCATAGGAAAAGGTACAGCAACAACCATGTGAAGCAGGTAGTGTAGCATGAGCAGCCAGTACTCTGCAGCAGTGAGTGCTTAGCTACTATCCAAATAAAGCTGATGCTGTGCAAGTGCATGACTAGCAAGTGTGCCTGAGCAGTAGTGTGTACCCATGATGTTGAGTGAGGAGACATAGTTAAGTCTCTTGAAACCAACCAAAAAAATTTTAGTTTATAAAAAAGATCAGCTGTATATTATTTAAGGGTGAGTAGCCTGAGGGCTGGGTTACAGACTGGTAAAGCTGTTAAAGCCCTCTAATATGAGCAAAAAGTCCTTTAAATACTTCTGAACATCATTGTCTTCTAGTGAAAAATGGCATGTTATAGGGTCTTTTTTCTTTTCAGATTTCTATCTCTTGAATCTTCTGGCATGTGAGCCTAGAAGAGCAAAGGAAAACGTACAAAAGCATCTGATTCATTTTAAGCAGTAAGTTTTGCATTTGACTCCCTGAGAGAGTCAAATGTCTTAAAAGGTTGAGACAAAATAATGTGAGGGGTTATGACTATGATGCCTGTTGTGGATGGATGATATAACTTCTGTGTCCATGAGAATTGCTTTTGGTCATTGCTAAAGCCGAATGATAAGAAACCACGTGTAGCATTAATGTTTGCAGAGGTGTTGACAGTTTATTTTTGGAGTTGTGCAGGCCACTGTAAATAGAAGCTGTTATCTTGCATGCTGGCACTGCACTACCTCCCTCATTTACACTTGCCCAAAACTGCTGAATCTTTTAGCATACAGGCATCTGCTTTATTTCTTCTAACTGACTTTCTACATACCTTCTTCTAAAACTGTCAGGGTCATTCCAGCAGTGACTGGAGGAGGAGGCTTGCTTTTCACTCATCCTTGTTTCTTCCTAGTGATATTTTTGGACTGTGCTCTTTTGTACAATCCGACTGTGCTCTGGTTGGAAGAAAAATAGCTTCTGAAAAACAAAAACTCAACCCTCTCTTCACCTTGTCTTTTGATAAGGATTGATCTCTTGGAAGTACCAAATCAAATTTGAGCTAAATTTTAGGATTTTTTTTTTTTTTTTTAAAAAAAAGCTGCATCTTTAATGTTACGAAATACTACAAATGCTTATCTGAAAATTCTTTTACCGTATTCTAGTAAAGCTGGTTTTTTTTAAGAGGATCAATCTGTAGGCAATTGTGGCATGCGCAGGAGAGGGCTTGAGCTTCTGAAATGTAGACCAGCTCTTAATTTTTCAGAAGAAAAAGTTTCAATAACAATCATGAATTAACTACAAAAATAAGTTGCTGCAGTAGTTTGATGTTTGTTGTAATGTAATTACACTAGTTCTAATGTTCAGCAGACGGATCTTTGTTTCTTCTCTCACTGATGCTGTATTACAGGATCCTACAGGGACCCCTTTTCACTAGATGCTTTTTAAAACAGTAGCAATAACAACACAAAAACAGAAACCAGACAAAACCTCTTAAAGTCATGTACTTGTCTTAGGCCAAAACCGAGCAAACATCACACCAGACTGTTGCCAACACTGAGTGGAGTTATTTGACTTACCCTCTACTTTTCTTTGCCCTCCACTTTTTATGTGACAGCATGAGCAGCAACCATCCTTGGATGACGGGATAGAACTGTTTTTTAGGCACCGCACTGTAATTGACCACAGGACATTCCTGTTGAGAAAATTGTTCCTTTTCAAGCAGGGGTTGTGAGACAGATTGAATAAGCGGCCATTCCTGTAGGAAGAAGTCTGCTGTGTTATAGTAGATTTCTCCTGCTGAGCATTCCCACTATACATCTAGATATTTGCTTCTGTAAGTGGAGCTGAAGACCTGTACAGAAACAGAGCTGTCTGGGGGTAGACTTTTTGTGAACTGTAGCTCTGAAAGATCAGCTGTAGAAAGAGACTTTTCTTTTAGAAACAGATTCCAAACTAACTTTGTTGAGTGGGTTGTGATGTGTGGGTTTTGTCAAGGTGATGATTTAGAATGAAGTAAAATGGATACTTCCACATTCCAGTTCATTACAGGTGCCATCCAACTTAATTATGACAAACCTAGATGACTTCCCACCACCCCCATCCTCCACACAAGAATAAACATGCATACACAATTATTTTTGCATAGCGTGTTGGCAGTGTTGAAAGAGCTGCAGTTGTGCTTGCATGTACATGTGGAGCAAATCCTCTACTCAGCACTGGTGAGGCTGCACCTAGAGTACCTTTGTCCAGTTCTGGGCCCCCACGTACAGGAGAGACCTAAACTTACTGGAAGGAGTCTGAACCTTGGACCGTTTGTATTTTTAATATTTTCCAGTGTCAGCTGAATTATACAGGGAGGAAGAATGTGAACCTTGCTTCTTGTTCTTTGCAGGTTGTGCTTCTGAAAGGAAGGCCGTCAGTGAAATACTGAAAAATGGCCTATCCAAAAGCTGTAAAGTGTGGTTAAAAAAAATATGTGTTCAAAGGATGCATTTCCTATCTTTACACAGTGATGGAACAGTGTCTGTCTTAGTAGTATGTAGCTGTTCCTCTTTCCTTTGTTGGTGTTTACTGAAGGGTATGCAAGTAAATGCAAGCCTCTTCTGTAACATTCCGGTTTTATTTGGCTTATGCAATGGTACGTGAATGTAGAGAACAGCTTATATACTGATTCTCAGAAATGGCAAAAAGGGTCTTATTTGTACTTCAGTACTTTGGTGATGGGGTCAGGAAAGAATACATTAAAAATAAAGTTGGCTTTATAGCTTAAAATGCATTTTGGTAGGGCTTAATATGAAAAAAACAAAAACAAAACAAAACACAACAGTTTAGATATGAAAATCGGAGAATTTTCAAAAACCTTGAAATACCAAAAGATGAGCAATGATGTTCCTGGCCTTCCCCAGCTTACACGAAACTGTGCCTTCTGATTTCTGCTAGCTTATTTTCCTGCTGTGGAACAGGGAAGTCATGTTCAGTGTTTATTGTGCATCCAGCCCGTCTCTCTTGTTCTGCAGCATGTTAGCACAGTATTGGCAGGAATGCTACTCATGAGCCTCCTGGTTTTTATTTGCGAAGGGACTTCACTGCCAGGCTCTTGTGGTGACCAGGCAGTCCCCTTTGTTCCTGGCGCAGGAACAGGCTGGCAGAGCGATCTTCATCTCTCTGCCCCACGTGTTTCTGACGTGGAGTGGCTCTTTATGGGTGTAAAGATGTTTTTCAAGGATCTTTGCGAAGAAAGTAATTAATCACAGGAAGCAGTTGGGGCGTAGGGCCTGTTAATCTTTCCTGGACACCTTCTGCAATCACAGGATGATAAGACTTAAAGTGAAGTAGACACGATGACTTCTGCATGTTTTATTATTTATTTATTTGTTTATTTACAACTCCGAACCTTTGGAAAGTGTGGGTTTTCAAGCCCCAGCAATCAGTCAGCTCTGCGGAGTAATAGCTATGGCTGCAGAGGAATAAGGGAGCAAGATGTATTAGCCCAGCTCAGACAGAGGAGATGAGTGTGTGGGTGTATGTACCGTATCGGCATCATAGCTGCAAGGAGAGGTGAGACAGATCTGGGCAAAGTGTTTTGGTGTCAGATCTACACTTGTCTGTATGAATGTATTTTGAACCCAAAGTATTTAACCTATTCTGAGAAGTGTGAACTTACGGAAACCACCTTGGAGTCAGGTACAGGAGGGGAAGTGTTTGATCTTCATCTTCTACTCTAAACTGCTGTTCACGTATTTGTATTAATCTTCAATATTTTACATTGAGGGGGAGAGCTGTTTTGTACTTACAGTCTTTCCCTGCCTTTTGTTTCCCTGCCTTTCCTTTTCTCTCAGTAATACTGGTACCTCTGGTCAGGGAACTGAAACACTAAATTAAATGCTCTATTGACTTCCCTGTGGAGATAACATGCCAGGAAAACAGATGGCTTATTTTTTTTCACGGTAAACTCATTTTATCTTTTGCTTCAGTGAATATTATCTCTGTAGTTCACTATTACATGGCAGCTCAGATGCAAATGATACTTATCCAATAAAACACTAACAGTCCTTGAATCAGGAAGCTTCCATACCAACATACACGAATACATGCAGCGAATAAAGTAAGATTAAAAATACATTAAAAGGTTTTGGGAGGATATCTGTGTTCATATTACATTCAGGAAGCTCCATATACCTTGAGTTGTCCTTCAGTATATGAGTGAAAAAATTTGAGTCACATGCAGTATTTATATATGGCTTCAAGGGGAAAATAAAAGGTTGCAAAGAATCTTGAAAGATACCTCAGTGTATTAGAAATGTATTGCAAATACCTGTTTGAAGTCATACCAAAGAGATTTCCTTTTGCTATGTATGCATTCACAAACCTAGCTGCACAGTTGTTCTTTTCCAGCAAGTGTCCTGGAAATGGAATGCTGTTTTCATCCCCATTGTTTTACTGGTGCTTGGTGTTTTAAAACGTAGAATAGATCTCTATCATTTATCTCTGAGCAGTCAATTAATCCTGCACTGAGTACAAGCCAGGTACTTTGCTACAGAGCTCTAGTTGCAGTCTGCAAAAGTGGGATTTTTTTCATTGAACAAAAGTATAATAAAATTAGTGTAGAAACATGAATCAATTTCACCCTGCAGATACAAAACAGGCATGATTTCAACATACTAGGATTTTATCTGCTTTATCTACTCCTTTATTTTTTTTTAAGGCCCTATTGAATAACTAACGAAGCTGGAATGTAGAGTATACAATCATCATACCTTTTATTACCAAGTCTTATTCAGCTGTCTGTCTTTCTCATGTACTTTACTACTTCACATTATTGTTCAGTCTTGCTGTGGCGTGGTACGATTTTTCTTAGCCATCTCACTATTTTGATTGGGCTTCAGTAGATGTTACCTGAGGGAGAGTTTGGTTGTTGTACTGTTCGCATCAAGCTCAAGAAATTCAGATTTACAAATCAGGTGCATGGGAATATGAAATGCTGGGCTGGAGCAAACTGAGTCCAGTCTCTAATGACTCTAAGTAGTCAATGTTATGTTCATTCAGTGAGGTACGTAAACTATCAGCTCCACTATGGCTGCAGGTAACATCCTAATGCAGTTACAACCTGTAGTAACTTTTAGATCTGTGTCTTGTAACAAGCTATGGCAAGACAGCTGGAGGGGAATCAGCATTCAATGGACATTTGAATATGGATTTTTTCCTGAACTGTTTTATATAAGCGCTTGAGGTATCACAGGAGAATATTTCAAAATCATCATCGTTTCAAACACAGACTTTACAACATCTGTACTCACGTGCACAGTTGATTCCTGAATGACAAATGCAGTGATCAGGCAGGTCGCAGAGGCGTTGGTAAGAAGATGTTTTTGTTACAAAAGATGGTCTTTGGTTTGCTGTATTCTCAGATTCAAAAGGAAAAGAAACTGCAGCAATGAAAGCTGACCTGCTGAGAGCTCGCAACATGAAGAGGTATATTAATCAGCTGACAGTGGCAAAGAAGCAATGTGAGAAGAGAATAAGGCTCCTGGGAGGGCCTGCTTATGATCAACAGGAAGATGGCGTTTCTGATGAAGGTGGTGCCCCTCAGAGTCAGAAGGTATGAACTGAATAACATTTATGTTGTCTGAAGGTCATTGTAAACATGTTAGTTTGTATTAACCCCACTGTCATTAACCTCCTTTCCCCCTGGAGCCAAGTGTAAATTAATTGCTGCATATTTTATTTATCTTGGGAAATAAACACTGTAGTGCCTGGGAAGACTACTGATGGTTCAGGGTGGAATATTGCTAAATGTGGAACTTCACAAAGGATTGGGTGGCTTATAAGCGTGTGTAATTTTGCAGGCATATTGCACACAGGGAGTTGATAAGGTCAGGGTAGCAACTTTCTTTCTAAAAAGATTGCCAACATATGTGCAATGTTTCTTTGCCTCCTTGTATTTACTGTAGGAAATACCTGTAGGTTTTGTAATACTGAGTTACTCAAAAGCAAACACTTACTTCTGGAAGGCAACTGGCAAAATTAAGGGCAGTCACTGCAGAACAGCTCTGTTAGAGCTGTTGACTGAATGCTGATTCTCCACATCACTCTACTCTGGGATTGAAAAAAACATAACTGCTGTTGTATTAGTCAGCAGCTACAAAAATAAAATCATGGCTAATTGTCCGTGCTAAACTTTGTTTAGTTGCTTCCTTGTGTAATTTACTCTGTCCCCTTTGGGCAAAGCACAGCAATTTGTGTATTCCAATTAGAAGATTTTATCTTTTTTGTATAGGTAGAAAAAAAAAGTTATTTCTTTATGTAGGGATCTTTCAGTTTTGTTACATCCTTATAATAATTGTAACTTAGTGGCACACATCTCTGTACTTTTTCTTGTGTTTCTCAATATTTATGTTCTTTTTGTTGTGTGACCTGAAAGAGAGCTGTTTCCCTGCTCCCTCCCCCTTTCATTTGTCCTTAAAGCATGACCTCAGATGGCATGCCATACATTGTGCCAAGGCAGCCTGGATCTGTTTCCTCAAGTTGAATGTAGCCAGTAGTGCCAATGAGAAAAGGACAAAGAGAAGCATGTGGCAGAACTGCATGGGCTGCTTATGCTACCGTGTAGACACCTTTCAGTGCCTGCTGAGATGTTACGTACCTTCCAGGGTAGATATATGGTGACAAACGATTGTTCAGGGTTGGGTAATAAAGCTGCATTGAGTAGGGGCGTTCACTGGTGGAAATTATGGGATCTGGATCTAGTGCTGCTCTAAGGTTTGGATGTGTTTCTATAAAGAAACCCTAGAACCTCCCAAAGTAGTAAATAGGGAATTTGCTTCTTTATTCTTTTATTCCCAACTCTGTGGGATGAGGAAAGAGGCTCAAGGTGGCTGGTTGAGAGACAGAGGCCACAATGGTCTTCTCTGAGCACAGAGGAAAGCCCAGGGCTTGGCTGTGGAAGGGAGGCTTTCTCCACTGTCATTTCTTCCAATCCACTGCCTGTTTTCCAGCAGCTGCTGTCTGAGCTCTTCAAGGCTGCCAGTGATACTTTTGATGCTGACCCCTTCTACGTGGGCAGTATTGATCAAATACTTGGGCTTTTCACAGCAAAAAGGGTTTAGGAGATAAGCTAATGTGGATATGCTGCTGCTGGAGGACAATCACTGCTCTTTGGAGTCTGGGTGTGCCAGCTTGCTGTTAGGCCAGTGCTTAACCTGCAGAGTAGCCAGCTTGTGCAGCAGAAACTGCAAGTTTGCCTTTTTTTAACGTATATGAAATAGGTCAGAAACAGGCATTTACTGATAGTGGGTTTGGATTATTATTTTATCGAAGTGTTGTACAGAAGTTTGAATGCATTAGTAACTTTGGGGAATTTTTGGTACTAATTGAGCAAAGGACAAATGGACTAGTGGCCTAACCGTGTGTTTTGGTTGCATTTCTGCATCCTATGGAAAGCTTCCCCTTGTGGTTGCAGGGCAGTAATAGCATTGCTGGTAAGTCTTTAATGTGTGTTCTCATTGTGGTCTTAAATTTGGAGATGGATTATTTGGAGCTGTCAGCGTTCTCCAGTTACAGATTAAAGAAACAAAAAAGATGTGATTTGAAATATTTTTTTAATTCCTTTTACAGCAAAAGGTAATTGAAAAACAGTGTTGGTTTTCTCTTCGATAAGTATGTAAAAGTCTTGGGATTGCATAGATTTTGCGTGTTTCAATTAGCTCGTTATCCTTAATGTGTAAATTATAACCAAATGTTAACAAAATAAACAAACAAACAAACAAAAACCACAAACAAACCCAGCTACCATCTGAATCTGATTTCCATCATTAGCTCTGATACTGATTTATACTCTGCCCTGGGTGTCAGATTTGCTTCCAGAAAAAAATGCAGTTTTAATTAGTGTAAAATATAAATCATCTCTTCTAATCTGCTCCTGGTCAGTGCAGTTTTAGTTCTTTTTCTTGGAAATAGTACCTGCACAGTACTGCAGTAAGTTAATTGAGTTCTTCTTGTCTGTGTTCATTTAGCAAATGATTTGTTTGGTCTGTTGTGTTCTGTACAACATCCAAATCACAGCATCTGTGATGCTCAATGTGTGGAGCTGCAGTATCTCCTTAGTGTAGCCATTCTGTGAACCATCAGTGGTAAAAGGAGCTCTGAGCGATCTGATCCTTGACTAGCTGTGAAATAGCGAGGAAAATTCCACCCAGAAACCATCTGAAAGCTTTCTGAGGCAGAGGCAGTCTGTGTTCCTAACTCTGCCGTCAAGGACTAGGCTGAAACTCCTGCAGAAGAGCCTGCTGCCACCACAGTCCTTGGACAAATGCCGACTTAACTGGTGATTGATCAGATTTTCACTGCGATGTGAAGCAGAATTCCCCTGATCCGACTCTGTGGAGCAGTTATCAGCTGCTAGAGTTACTCATTATATGCAAATGTGGTTGTAGTGAATGGGAACGCGGTCTGTTGCACAGGAATATGGTACGCTGCATCTGTGCCATAACTGGTGCATAAATGAGCCCTTCCAAATTAAATAGTTGGTTTATGTTCATCTCCAGAGAGGTGTAGTGACTGTCCACCCAGTGAAAGACTTGAGGGAGCTGCCAAGACCAAGTCTCTGTACTTTAGAGGTCCAGGAACAAAATTGTTCTGTTTGCTTTGTTGGGGATGCTGGTCAAAACACCTGCTGGAAAATACATTTCTAACCCCTTCCAAGTACTTGGCAAAGCCTTTCACCAGCTGTGGCATGTTAGTTGCTTTGCTGCTGGAGCAGGGAATGGATGTGGCTGCTGTAAAGCTGCTGTTTTTCCACCAACGCAGAAACTGCTCTTGAGTTAAAAGGTCTCAAAGGGTTGCTGCTGAGGCTGGTAATTCTAAGATTGTATCTGCTAACTGGCTATTAGATTTGAGGGTGCACACATGCCCTAATGCACATGCGTGTGCCAACATAGCTTAATGCTTCGTACTCTAATCCAGGATGATACTGAGTCATAAATCAGTCACTGAGGATAGCAAAGTAGCACGGGATCTTGGTCTTTAAATCAGAGAAGGAAGACTATCCCGTAGAATCCTTCCTGGATTGTATGCATCTTAGGATGTCTTACAGCTTCAAACCTGAACAAGTCTTTTGTCTTTGCTGTCACTGACCTCTTAATAAGGTTTATAGTCCAACATTTGTAATCTATTTGGTAATTGCAGAGTAATTTAGCTTTAAAACAAGCAAAAGCCTAAGAAGAATTTGTGAGGTTTCATTTCTGCGGGAAAAAGATGTATAAATACTCTTCTCTGCATTTTTTACATTTTGTTAAAATAGTTTGCAAGGTAACTATGCAGAAGATTGAGTTAGAGCACTGTTAGGTGCCAGCACTTTCAGTACCATGGGGTGCCTGTGCAGTGAGCCCTGGGGTAGGGAAGGGATGGCTGCATTTACCTTGCTCCCTGCCCAGCACTTACTCACAGATGCTTTTAAGAAGCGTTGTTTGCTAACTGTCCTCCTTGCTGGCAGCCTCTGTGGGGATACCAAGGTCCTACCAAGGCAGGCAAAGAGACCACGGTGACCTCTCACTCAAAAAGCGATGGCGTGTGCCATCACTTTAAGCCTCCTTTAAGGTAATTGTAGAGTGAAGTATAGAGTACAATGATGTACAGCAAAAACAGCTAAACCACAGACTAGTCTGAATTGCCATCTCTACGTTCCTCTTTTTCACAGACTGACATTCTCTGTTATTACAGTAAGCCTGGTTTCAGCAAATCTGTCTCTGTGTTGTTCAGGGAGGATGTTCAAGGAGTGAACTCTGAAGGACAGATGTTTGTTTTATTCATGTACCTGAAGAGCTCTTAAGCTCAGAGCAAGCCAAGTCCAGATGGTATTGGTATGGTGAAGGATGCAGAGGAGGAATGGCACGTGACTACCACTGAAGAACTTTGAAGATGAAAATGAGCTTTTCAACTGAGACCAACAGAATTTATTTAAACGCTGCTCAAAATTTGGAGGAGCTGTTTCAGCCAAAAATAGCTGGCTACAGTTTTTAAAGAGCCTTCTTTTGCTTGGCTTATTAAAAAAAATGACTTGTATCAGTACTTGGGCACGTGAATGTGCAGCTTGACTTCAGCAAACAATTTTTCTTAAATTTGAATCAGTGGTTTGGGTCTCAGATGTTAAGCTTAGGAAAATGCATGGCTTTTCCAGAGAGTTATGTTGATACATGGCCTGAATTGCATTACTAGCTATTGGAAGACCCACGTTAGAGAAATTATTTATATCTTAATCTCTCTTGGAATTTATCTTGTTCAGGACCAAAATGTCTTAGCTGTGAAATGTAAAGTCACAAGAAGCTAAGATTCATTAGCCCCAGTGTTCAGGGACCTGCTTTTCTTTACAAAGAAAGAGATGGTTGGTGGTTATGAGACGTGAAAAATATTCATTTTGTTCAATATGGGAAGATCTGTTCACTTTGCTGGCGAGATGCGTTGTTTTCAGGAGTTTTCATCAAAGAAAGAAAAGGCCTGGACTCACAAGAAAAGTATAGGAGAAGAAAGTAAAGTAAGTTCACCCTCAGTAAGTTTGCAGATGACACCAAGTTAGGTGCGTGTGTCGATCTGCTCGAGGGTAGGAAAGCTCTGCAGGAGGATCTGGATAGGCTGCACCGATGGGCTGAGGTCAACTGCATGAAGTTCAACAAGGCCAAGTGCTGGGTCCTGCACCTGGGGTGCAATAACCCCAAGCAGAGCTACAGGCTGGGAGATGAGTGGTTGGAGAGCTGCCAGGCAGAGAAGGACCTGGGAGTGATGGTGGATAGTCGGCTGAATATGAGCCAGCAGTGTGCTCAGGTGGCCAAGAAGGCCAACAGCATCCTGGCTTGTATCAGGAACAGTGTGACCAGCAGGGCGAGGGAGGCGATCGTCCCCCTGTACTCAGCTCTGGTGAGGCCGCACCTCGAGTACTGTGTTCAGTTTTGGGCCCCTCACTACAAGAAGGACATCGAGGTGCTTGAGCGGGTCCAGAGAAGGGCGACGAAGCTGGTGAGGGGCCTGGAGAACAAGTCCTACGAGGAGCGGCTGAGGGAGCTGGGCTTGTTCAGCCTGGAGAAGAGGAGGCTCAGGGGCGACCTTATCGCTCTCTATAGGTACCTCAAGGGAGGCTGTAGCGAGGTGGGGGTTGGTCTGTTCTCCCACTGCCTGGTGACAGGACGAGGGGGAATGGGCTTAAGTTGAGCCAGGGGAGTTTTAGGTTAGATGTTAGGAAGAACTTCTTTACTGAAAGGGTTGTGAGGCATTGGAACAGGCTGCCCAGGGAAGTGGTGGAGTCACCATCCCTGGAGGTCTTTAAAAGACGTTTAGATGTAGAGCTTAGGGATATGGTTTAGTGGGGACTGTTAGCGTTAGGTCAGAGGTTGGACTCAATGATCTTGAGGTCTCTTTCAACCTAGAAATTCTGTGATTCTGTGAAAGGGATAATGGTTTCTTAATCTAAAGTTTTATTGGCTACAGCATTTGTTTGGGCATGGGAAATCTGGGTTTCATTTCCTTTTCTGCTCATCTTAAACCCTCTTTGTTTTCATCTTAGGAAGAGGAGTCCAATGCAGCGTATCAGAGCCTGTACTTTTTCCTGTCTGTATCTCTGATAGATGCTTCTCAATTTCTGTCATCACTCTGTTGAATGGAGCTGGCCACCTAACACCCTAGCTGCCAGGGTAACAAAATGTAATTGAGATACACCTCGAAGCTGTATGGCCTGTGGTGTGGAAACTGCTGGTGCTGCTGTTTGTTTGAATCAAGCAAAAAATAGATTGGCCCTCTTTCAGCTTGGCTCCTCTGCCTCATGGGAATGTTGGATGTTGCAGTTTTGGCAATTTAATTTCATGAATGACTTTAAATGTCACCTCAGACCTTTGCAATGTAGTCATACCTTTTGGAAAGAAAATGTTGAACCATATCTGGTAGCAGGGTAGATGTGTTTATCTTGTAAATTCTTCATACTCACTTTTTTTTTTCTTTAATATTGTTTTTAAGAAACAACACTTCTCTAAGTGTAGAAGGTCTGTGCAGTTGAATTTAGTCCATGTGTTTCTGGGATGCATAGTGCTCTGTGGGTACATCAGTTGAGGAGATTTTCCCTGTAAGAAATGGGAAGCTTGAGAGGTAAAGGCAAGGAGTTAGACCTTGCTTTATGTTTGGAGGCAGGGGGATTAAAATAATTCCTGACTGTAGTAGGCAAAGCAATTGCAAGGACTCCTTCATTGTCCTCTGAATGTATGTGTTATGTCAAGGAGCAATGCTGTGCCTTAACACAAGTTCTTTGCAGAAGTTGAGAAAAGACATTATCATCTCATTTATTAGACTGGATCAGATGCTGAGTCTCAGTGCACCAGGATGCTGTGCTGAAATAAAAAGCATAACTTCCAAGTTGACACTTTTTTTTTTTTTTAACCCTGGAAGCAAAATACTCTAAATCTACATTGTGGTTGATCTAAAGTGTTACCTTATGCAATGTGAACATTCAGGTAGATAAAAAATATTCTCCTGACAACATAGGAAAAAAATAATAATTAGACATAGGGGATGGACATTTGAGAAGTCTTTTTTATTTTAGAATAAAATGTAAAATAATTGCTGGTATAAAGTACAGATGGCATGTACATCGGGGATGGTAAGTACTGGTAAGAGTAATATGAAGGAATTACTCAGAGTAGTTTGAATCTGTTGGAAACATGAATTATTTATTTTATAAATATTAACTTGTATGAATTCTAATGAAAGATTGAACAAAGCCTTTGGGCTCGGAAAAAAGAACATAGTTTTATCTGAAAAAGGTTCGTGTTGCAGGGGATGTGTGATGCAGAAGCTGACCAGTTGAATGTGATGCCAAGAAATGAGATGAGCTGCTTGGGTTGTGCTGTGTTTGTTACATATTTTACGTTGTATATTTTAATGTGACTTCAAAATAATGTTGATGAACACAAATGTTTTAGGAATACAGTGAGAAACTGGGGTCTGTGGTAAATATATCTGCATGTTTGAAATGAGTGTTCAAAATTTAAAAGAACATCTTGGAAGAAATGTTTTTGAGAAGACATTAATTTGAGATTTAGTGTCTGTGAGTAATTGAAGTATTGTTCATATAATGATGTGAGGAAAAGGCATTTTGGGATTATTCTGGGCCTTCTGAAGACAGACTTGCCTAAGAATGTCACTTTGAAACCGAATTGTTGCATGTACAAACCTCCCATTGGGTTGATAGGTGTTGCTTTTAGGCATGAAAACTGGGGAGTTGACTTCACGTTTGGGAAGAAAGCTCATTGTTCTTCCTTAAAATTAAGGGGTGGTGGCTTACATTGGCCTTTCTCCAAATCCACAGAATTGGTATTTTGACTTGTAAGCAGCAAAGAAAGAATGTAAATCTTTCAGAGCAGATGAGCAAACCACTTCAGTTGTCTTTTTCTGGTTTGTTTTCTGTGTGTATACAGCTAAAACCTGTGGGCAGGTAGGGGGAAGACTTCAAGTTCTTGGGAAGTTCACCTCAGAAACTTAGTTTTGTTGCCTGAGTAGTGTGCATCAATGATGAAGAGCTGCTGTTGAGTGCCAGTCGGTTATTTTCCTAAGTTTTACACTTGTTTTTCTTTTCTTCAGATTCTTCAGTTTGAAGAAATTTTGGCCAATCCTTCATACCGAGAGCACTTTCGAGTCTATATGGAAAGGATGGACAAGATGGCTTTGATTGGTCTTTGGGAGTCTGTGGAGTGCCTGAAGAGTGCTAACAAGGTGGGAAAATTTGCAAGTCCACGTGTCCTGGACATTAGCTTCTTGTTTGTAAAATGGCAGTACCATGGGGTGGGTACTGAGCAATTTAGGTAGCTTTGATTTGTTAGTTTTTTTTAAGCTTCTTAATGTTTGGAGATAATATGGCAATTAAAAATTCTCCCAGCCCAATTTTGATACAAATAGCTAAGTTACTCCAGTAATGCCACTCTGCTGTTAAAGGGAAGAAAAAAATACTACCTTGTAATTTGTGCTCAAATAAAGAAGGAATGAGAACCCTGAAACAGGGATAGGAAATATCATTGCAAGAATTATCCAGGAGCAATGGTGCAGAGCAAGTATGTAGAGGACTTGCTATTTGTTAGCACTGGGAAGGTTTTTTTTTTTTTGAAAACTTCCAGGATTCACACTAAAGTGAAATGTGAATTTCACTATTAAGTATGTTTTTTTTTTTTTTTTTTTTAATTCACTGTCATTTCATTACACTCCTATTTAAAAACATTCTAGTCAGCTGGAAAACACAAATAACATCCTGTAACCAAAGCAGCAAATTGTAGAGCATGAGTAGTGAACCGTTAATAGGATCTGTGGAAATGACTAACAACCAACTCAGAAAGTGTTCATAAAATGGCTTTGTTAGGCACCGTGAAGAGAGTTGTATAAATTAGTTTTGATTTGCAAACTGCTTGTGATTAGAAAAGATGCTATAAAGCATTTTATGACCTTTCAGCTATGAATCCTCTGCTCATTTTCAGATGAATATTTATAGTGTCTTTATTCAAGATTTCCCATTGCTTTAGAAAGTCTCCAACATACCTTAATTACATTGCACTGTGGAACTTAAGGATTGTCCTCTGCTGCAGAAGCAGCTTTGATTTTAAAAATAAATAAATAAAAGGCGAGCAAGCATATTCTGCTATACTAAGGGAGTGGCTAAAACTTCTTTAATTTGGGTCAGTTTAGAGATGCTAATGTAGAGAGATGATCATAGGCTGTGCTGCATTACTTCCTCTCTTTCCTGCTTGTTAATGAGAAGTTCAACCTTGTGTGCTGTTCTGTGCTCAGTGGAAATACCTGGCCTCCTGTTCTGGTAAATGTCTCTCTGGTGTACTTTCCTCTCTTCCTTTTTTTTTTTTTTTCCTTCCCTCTCCAGAACTAATTGGTCACGTCTAAATTGGGAGAGTTGACTCTATCCAGCGGAAGACAGGAGAGCTGATGCAGCTGAACTCTACTGTCTGAACTTAAAACAGTGACCAGACTCTCACTTCAGCACTTTTTTTTTTATTTTTATTTTTTTAAATACATGCATATGGGACATAATTCTAAAATCAATGGGTGTGGAAGCTTTGATAATTTTAGACCACAGCTGTTTCTGCGCTTAACAAATATCAGTGTTGTGAAATTGACTGCTTTGCATAGGTGCACAGGCAGAGCGCTTGATCTCAGTGAGAGGTTCACAGATGTGTGCTCATACATGAAATTAACTTGGTCATCCTTCAAATTATGCACCTGCATCCTGAGCCATCCCAGTATTTTTTAACTTTATTTATTACTCTCTTCTCCCTCCTCTCTCTCCTTGCTTTGTAGGCTGAAATACCTCAACTGGTGAGTGAAATTTATCAGAACTTTTTTGTGGAAAGCAGAGAAATACCTGTGGAAAAATCACTTTATAAAGAAATACAGCAAAGTCTAGTGGGCAATAAAGGCATTGAAGTATTCTACAGAATTCAGGCAGATGTTTATGAAACTCTAAAGGACAGATACTACCCCTCATTCATTGTCAGTGATTTATATGAGAGATTGATCAAGAAGGAAGAAGAAAGAAGTTCTTTGCAACTGACTCCTGAGGACAAAGATGAGGCGGTGAGTCACATGGACAGTTTCTTTCACTGCTTCTTACAATCTGAAGATGACCCTGCATAAAGTGTGTAGAAGCACCTTCTGTCCTTGAGCTTTGGGATTCTTTTATTTTTTTCTAATGTATTTATAAATAACATCACTTTTGTAGTTTTGTCAGGTAAACCTGGTATGTTCCCAGTCCATTTGAAACAAAATGGTACAAAATGGCTGACTACTTAAACTTCAAATTAGTTAAAAATATAATTTCATGTTTCTAAGCCTTTTGTCTTCCTTATGTTTCATTTTGCTTCTAAGTATCAGAGAAAGCAACATACCTCATACAAACTCAATTACATTTCAATTGAAGGAAATCTCACTGGTTAGGTAGATTTGTCTTGGACACTCTCTGTTCCTGTCCCCTCTGCGTGTGCTAGGTACTAAATAGGTAATAAAAGTTGCAAAAAAAGGAGAAAAAGTAATGCAATAGATAGAATCTTTGTGCTTTTTATTAATTTATGAAATAAATTAATAGGCTATCTTGGAAGATTAAACTGATTAAAATGCCACTGGACCTGGAAATACTAAAAAAGAGCATTCAAAATGTCATAAGCAATAATCCAGTGGTCACTCCCTTGGGGCAAGTATTTTCAGAGGGTTCTCTAAATCAGTCAGGTTGGGGGAACTTGTTACTTTTATCCTAGAACACTTTGACAAGGGCATCTCTCAGACTAGCGAACATCTTTCATTCAGGCTGCCACTTCAGATCAGCGTTAATGTCTTCATTTTACACATGGACTTGCTCGGAACACGGTGAAGTATGAGTTTGTCTAAATCTGAATCTCAATGAAAAAAATGGGAGCAGAATCCAGAGGATTTCTGTCAACCTAAGCATTTACAAACTATTATTTCAAAACCGGAGGCTTTTCATACTTACTCTTTAAATACGACGTCTGTTTCTTTAGATGAGCTGCTATAGTCTCTGTAGTTCTCATGTCAGCAAATCTTCAAAGATGAGCTGTTGTAAATAAATCACTTCCCATACAGATTTTCAGAGTTTCCTCAGTTTTTCATTGTTCATTTCTCCCTCTGTTCCTTTCCTTGATAAACATGTCTTAAATCTTTTTCTTTTCTTATTGCTGACCCAGCAATGTTTTGGGGGTGGTAGGTACTTCAAAAATTTCCCTTCCTTTTGTTTCCAGTCACTGGGACTGCAGAAAAACACTGTTGCTCTTTTTGCCCAGAACGTTCTAACTACTGAGCTCTGTACTTTTATTCTTTTCTTGTATTTTGTTCAGCCTAACAGTAATAACCATTCTCCAAGAAAAACTGACACGATGCTTTAGGACTTCCTGACAGTCTTCTGTCAGATAATGTTTACTACAGCTGCTGAAAAATTAGATTTTTGACATCAGCATCATCTGTGCTTCCTCTTGGTGTTAGGTTAAATGTGTGTCAGTTTTGAAGGCTGCATTTGTGGTGAAACCTTGAAGACTAAAATGCTGCCATTCTGGCCTGTATGGTTAAGGTTTTTCTGCATTCTTTTACTCACAAATTAAGCATGAAGCTGCATATACTGTTAGAGCATCTCTCTCTACTAAGAGTAATCCTATCCTAATGGCTCTGCATCAGGCTTCGGGGTCTTGGAGGTGAAAATAAATTATATCAAAGCCTTCCTTCTGAAGCTTCCAGTGGGCTTTTAAATGTGGCTCAAAATGCACTGCTAGCTAGTAGCCTCTTTTTTTTTAACCAATGTATAGGAAACCATAGCTGAGAAATGTCGTGTGTCGGGAGGGAGCTGCATATGGTTAGTAGATACTGGTTGTTTTCATGTTGTTTTGGGTTTTGATAGTCTAAGTCCACTCTTCCTGGGTCGTTATGGCCATTGTGTGTTAAATTTCTATAAATCTCATTGTTATAGCAGTATAGGTAAAAAACAATTCAGTGCCCTCCTGAAGGAGCCCTGATTAAAAGTGGGAGAATGAAATCAGAAGGTAGGGATCCAGGCAAGGGCAGGCTCTGCTGGTTCGGCTGCAGGTGGAACGAGCTCGCTGCTCTTCCTTCTAATCTGTCATTGCTTTTTTGTGGTGTGGACAAAACCCCTTTAAAAGGTCACATCTAGACACACAAATACAGAGACAAGTAGTACTTTGCAACCACCAGGCTCGTTCCCTTCACTGGTGCTGTGTGCATCAGATGGCTAAAATAATAAATCCCAAGCCTGCATTCTGGAGCCCTGATGGAAACAGGAGCTGTTACTGCTGGGGCAGGCAGGTGAAATGATCTCAGCTTTGAGCATGGTGATCCTTTATTTGATACATTTGATAATTTTAATAGCAGTAACTTGCTGTCCTGTAGTCCTAGCATTTCATGGTAAACCTAGAGATTCAGCAGTGTTTTTGCTGAAACATTAATGACATAAATCATGCAGCTTGCCCCCAGGAGCAGAGCCTTACTGGTTTGTAATTAAATGCGGCCCTTCAGTTATTAGCAAAACTTGGTGTGACCAGGCTGTTAACTCTCCAGTGTCAAAACCAGCATCTCAGATTCTTTTTGACCCCAGTGCTTCCCAGCACTGGGGTCAAAAAGTGCGTTTATGTTATGCTTGTGTTCAGTGGAGTTATGAGTGACGTCCAGTGTTGCTAATACTTATTATTTGCATTATTGCAGTGCCAGGAGACAACAACAAGCTTTTGTGATCTGAGTGAAGCTGTACAAATGCTTGGAAAGCAGTCTCTGACCTAAGGAGTTTACAGTCCATGCAGAATGGACAGGAGAAGGGACAGGGCATGCAGCTAATACTTGCTCAGCCACACAGCAGGCGAACTCTGAGCTGGAAGAGGGCACGGGTTCCTTAGCACTGAACTCCTGATTTCTGCTTTATGTTACCCTCAGACTGAGGAGATACTCGGAGAATTTGCAGAATGACATTTCCTTCTGTTAGCTTTACGTTATCTAAAGGTAAAACTTACTTAGTGGAAATATCATTAAATCACGTAGAACTCTGTCCCTTGTTCATGGGATTAGATTCATCCCACTGATAATTTAAGATAGATTTGGTCGCAAGCAAACCTCAAAGATCATGGAAGATGGCATTGCTGACAGTGGTTACATCACAGTGCTCTTTGATGGATCTCGAGGTCTTTGTTCCTCTTTGAGGAACTGCAGTAAGTCAGGGGAGGTTAACACAAATGTCAAAAGGTGTTAAAGAGGAAGGCACAGAACTTCACACCTTTCTTCCTTTTTTTTTTTTGGACATGTCTGCAGTACACAAGATAGAAAAAGCTGTTGGTTGGTTTGAGTGAATATGAGAAAATGATTTATGAGCTTGGAGTAAAGCATATGTGCTTTTGACACATTTTTTTATTAGCATTTCTAAAAACAGCAGTAAAATCTGTTTATGAAGAGAAAGGATGTGGTTTAGATTGTTCTGCAGCCTGATAAATCTATTTTGTGAAGGTTTGTAGGAGGCAGGACTGTTTGTTAGAACTCTGGTTTTATTTTTTCCCCCGTCTTGTTATCTTTCGGCTCAGAGCTAAGTGTTTGCTTTTCTATCTGGCTCTGAATATTGATTATAATTACTGAGCTGTTGTTGCTTTTAAGATAAACTTTGATTCCAACTCTCATTTATATTAAAGCCTTAGCTTGAAGGTCGTTTTACACAGTTGGAAAGAATTATATGGAACTGCAGTATAAATGATGAGGCTTTTATTTTTGTTTTTTTGTTTTTAACAAATCATATTTCATATAGGATCTGAGGGCTGGAATATCTATTAGAATTTATTATAGTGATGTGCCATTACGCCTGCGTGTTTATCTATATCAAGAATAAATGTTCTTACACATGCATATGGAGCAAACAATAAATTTCTCCTTTTTCACATTAATGATGCAGTCGCTCCCATTCTCTATTCTTAGAGCCACGGTTGTGAAGAAACTACAGAAGAATGCAGCACAAGAATTAATGAACAGGCCAGTTATGCTGCAAATAAGCTTCGTCAGCTAAATGACAAGCTCGAATATAAGAAACAAGCTCTAAATTCCATATGTAATTCACCAAAACCCGACAAAAAGGTAAGTACTTCTGGTGTCTTCAGTCTTTTTTTTTTTTTAATATTATGTGTTTATTTATGTAATATGCAGTCATCTCAGGCTCTTTCTGGACAGGTCTGATGCCTGTTTCAATCAGCCTGTTACCAAAAGTGAAATCAAAGCTTGGAGTTAACTAATTTTTTTCCTTTTTTTTTTTTTTTTAAGTTACTGTAAATAAAACTACAAATATGATTTATATCATGTACCTCTCTCCCATAGCCTTGCTTCTCTGTCAGTAGCAAACAGAATTTCTTCCTTACATCTCTACCCACCTCTATCTGCATAATTCTTCATGGCAGCTGATTCCGTGTCCCTGCCGCATCTGCAGCACTGCAGTTTAGGGATGTGCTGGTTCTGCTCCCTCTGCTGGCTTTGAAGTAGCACAACACAGTATCACAATCTCCAAATGTGTGATTGGCTCCCTTAAATAAAGGGGAAAAAATAAGACGTGTTATAGTGACTGATTTCCTTTTAAGGAGCCAGAAGAAAGCTGCAGGGCATACTTTCTTTGGACTAAAAATTCTGAGGGATGTGAAACTCTGGTTCTTTGGGCTTGGAACATAAAATAAATAAATAGTTTTTTTTTTCTCCCTTTACAGAATGCAGCAGTTAAACAATTTAAGAACCCATTCAGGCAGAAGCAAGGGATTTACATTTGGCTTAGGCCAACTTGTTACCCCAAACGATATTACAGGACCATTGTTCAGATGTTTTTAAAGTGGTGTGAGAACTGGGCCAAGCTTTGCAGGTGTTGTGAGCTTGTGGTCATGGACAGTAGCGTGCAAGACCACCCTGGCCAGCTTCACTCCCTCTGTCCCTTAAATGTTTCCCTCTGCCAGAGGTTTCTGCAGTCAACTGGAAATGTGTCCTTAGCTCTTCTGGAGTATCCCGTTCACAGCTGCTCTGCTCTCTGTGTGGCCTCAGCTGTATTTTTCTTCCCAAGTGGCAAGGGCACAGATGTGTCCCTTTTTTTTATGCCTGTTTTACTACGGTAGCATTTACCTGTAGAGCTTTCAAATGAGTTGTTGAGTCAACAGTGTGAGAATATCTTGTCACAGGGACTTTATTTTTCAATTCTGGACATGGCAGGTAAAAATTTGTTTCTTGGTCATATGAAGGTTAAAATAGAATTTAAAAAAATCACAGTTGTAAGCCATATGAAGGGGAATGTCATGCCCATTTTGTATTACTTAAAAAAAATAATAAATAAATCTTAAGCTGTTATTGGTTGTTCATTTTCTCTTTTTGAAATGCCTTTGCTGTGAGGCCCATGCAAAACATGCAAGTCTGTAAGGGGCTTGTAGCACCACATTCAGCTCAGATGCCAGCCAGTCAGGGAAGAAAACTGCTTGTTTGAGTTGCATGTGGGATTCTGTTAGATTTAAAAGAAAATGCTCTGTAGGGAGGAGTCTTACTTTCATCTCCTTCTGTGGAATATAAAGAGCAAGGAAGATGACATGGAAGATGACAGGGAGTCTCGGGCAGCATCTCTTCTGTACAGGGGCTGCTGCCATACAAGATAACCTGATTTTTGGAGACGTGTGACTGAGGTGCTACTTCCTCTGTGTATGTGTGCGTGTATATCTCATGCCTGAAGCACAGGGCGTGTCCCCCTCTAGTCCATGAGTGCAGGCTCATCTCATCCACTGTAAATGTGCATGGGCTGTTTTCTTTTCTAGAGTTCAGTTTTATCCCCAGTAGCAAGGCAAAGGTTAACATTCCCACTCAGAGTGCTTCCCATTGCTTGCAAAACCTTGTTTACAAAATCAACTCTCTGACACAATTACTGAAATGAAACAGGACTGCTTCGAACTAAAATCCCTCCAACTTCCACATAATTCCTGATAGAGCTTGAGACAATTTTTTTTTTTTAAACTTGGCCAGATCTTTTCTATTTCTGATGTTGAAGAGAAGCTGGTATAGCCAGCTAGACTTCAAGTTAAAATTTGTAACACAGGCAAAAAGAATGACTAAACTGTAAAGAGTTACTAAGAATTACTAAGGCAACAAGAATTACTAAATAAGTGCTAAACAAAAGCGGATGTTACTGTGTATGCATGAGTTAGGTCATGCCATTAATTTCTGTATCATTACAGTTTTAAAATATTTTCTTCGATATAAGACATACTGTATAATTAAATCCTTATTTATTTTTTTACATTTGCATTACATGCTCCCTTTCTGTTCTTGAGAAATAACTATATTCTTTCAGTACCCTTGGGGAGAAGGGATTGTACTTCTTTTAAAGTAGTATTTTCCTGCTTTATTTTTTACTTCTAAAATATTTTTGTCTTTGAAAATATATGTATCGTTGAAACAGAATAATAAAATTGAGCCAGTAGTGCTATAAAATTTTAGTATTTGTTTTATAACGATAGCAGCTGTTGACCTTACAAGTTCTGTGTTTTTCAATTGTTCCTGGATGACGCTTATAGGAGATCTTTCAAGGTGACCACAAAGCAATCTGTATTCTGAGAGTTTACTGTATCCTGAAGGTTAGCTTACATGCTGGAAGGTTGTCATATAGCTGCTCTGTAGACAGTCTTTCATCTTACAGGAGACAAATTCTGAGGAAGTTACTATAGCTCTGTAAAATCTTCTGCCAGGATGTACCACTTGTGCTACAAGTTTTACAGCTAAGTCTCATAAAATTGGAGCGTGGTATATTGTATTTTTTTTTTTAAATTGTCAGCTTCTGCTGCTGCATCTCTAATGTCACATTTTATATGTATATTTCTACCTTTTCTTGTACTGTCTCCTGCTAGTAGGCATGGTTACTTATTTTTTGCTGATGTTTTAAGATGCATTATTTCTCCTTTATGAGATTATGCCTGTGAGCCATCTTGATTAGAACATCTCTTATTCAATGTGTGGTTTCCACAAGAATAAATTCTCCTCTACCCAAACCGAAAAAGAATTAAGAGGTAGCTTCTTGGGTGGTTGTTACCATAGCTAACTTACTGGCAATGAAATCTATTCTGAGGTTCTTTTATCGCATCATATATATCTGAAATGGGAAAAATGGTAAGGAGGATGTCTCTGGTAGTTGCTGTTGCAATAATTGCAATTTCAAGTGTATATAAAATGTGTAATATGTAGTTGTATCTGAAGTATCTCTTTGATCCTGATAGTGTGATAGAATCGTGTCTTTCTAACTTGTTTTTCATTTTAGTATTGGGGTTGACCTTTGAGATTAATCTATTTCCCATGTCTATAGAAGATATCATAGATTTTCTCAGTTATGATTTTCTTTTCCATGTGAATTTTTCTCTCTTCTGTCTGTTGTACAGTTTATTCTTTCTGAATAGTGTTCTCAAAGATACAACTAGACATGTTACACAAGCTTTTTCTTACCAATGGTAATTGATGAATTTTCCTCTGCAGATTGTTTCTAAGCTGAAGGATGAAATCACCCTGATGGAGAGAGAGCACAATGACCTTCAGCTGCACATTGCAAGAACAGACTGGTGGTGTGAGAATCTTGGCATGTGGAAAGCCTTCATAATCTCAGGCGAGGTATGTTGTTTGTTTGTTTGTTTTGTTTTGTTTTGTCTTCTGGGTCAGTTCAAACTTGCTAAAGAGAAGAATAAAAACCTGTATATATTTTCTAATACCTTTGTGTATACTTTGTATTCAGCTGGGGTGTGGGGGTGGGAAATAACCTCTTCTGAGCTCCTTTCTTTCCCAAGTGAGTACTATGATGCATATACAAATGATTCCAGTCCTCAGACTCTGCTGTAATGAAGTTGTAGAAATACCTGTATATACACGAGCATGTTTTGGCATTGGGTAATTTGCTATCTTAAGGGCATTATTTTTCATCAGAACTGCCTCATGTTATATTACCCTGCTGTCATGCTTGAGCACGTTGTCTCTTTGGTCTGCCTCAAAACTCAGTGACTGTAAATGAAGAAATTCAACAGGTTGAAAAGGCAATGTGCTATTTTAAGAAATAAACTCTCATTGTGTAACCTTCTGGGTTTGTTTTAATGCTGTTTAGAACAGTGAAGCTCTTAATTTAAGTGATCTATGCAACTTTTAAAGCTGTGTTTTAGAAAACAGCAGCATCACGTGCAGCGAAACTGTGGAACAGCAGCTTTCTGGTAAGGGTCCCCATCCAGAACTGCCCAGTATCTCCTGTATTGCTAAATGAATATGTGGTTCTGCTAAATGTGGGGGAAACTGGGAGAAAATTACAATGAGTTAGTGCCTTAACTGTATTTTACAAGAAGTACTAGATTAGATAATTAAATGTAGGCTTGTATTAATTGTGCTGTTTGCAGCTCTGTGCTTCAAAGGGTAGGCTGGAGAAGTTATTAATGTTGTGCTTTTCCATGTTAATTAATTGCTTGGGAATGTTCTGGCCACAGTCGATGATTTCAGGAACATGAGTAGGTGACATTGTCCTCCTATCTGCAAAATACACCCTTGCTAATCCCAGTGTTTTGGTCTGTGATTTGAGACAGAAATTTGGTGGCCCTGTGTTCGTTGCAGAGAGGCTTAGTAAAAGTACATGTTGCTGGAGAATTGGAGCTGAAAAGTATAATAGCCTGTCATCAACCTTTTAAAGTGATTTACTAATGTAGCTAATGGATAATGCACAAAAATCTAGTATTACTTATGGCTTGGAAAAATGTGTGTGTCCCCCCTTAGCCTGTGTTCTCTCTCAGGTGAACCTTTAAAGCTTTGAGTCATAAAAATGCACTATCTGAAAAAAATAAAAATGATATGAATTGTGTAACCCGTAAGAGTTGTGTGGTAACTGACATTTCTGATTAAAAAAAAACATACTTGGAGGTTCGGTGTTTTGGCTGTTTGATAGAGGTTGAAAAAAAGACTATAGGAACATGCAGAACGAAGGGGACCTGTGATAAGGTCCCCATGAAGGTCCTCTTCGTTCTGCATGTCCCCTGGAATTAGACTGTCTAATTCTGAGTCACATCTCCTGCACCAGCAGGTCTAAAACTCACAACTATGTAAACCAATGTGCTTTACTTCCCTTTAGTGGTTTTGGACTTTCATATTGTTTCATATTTTAGCAGATGTTCTGTCTCCCCTGTCTGAAGAAGACTGTTTCAGAGGATAACTTCTATATTTGGTTTTAAATCTGCTGAGTTCTTAAAGACTGGAGTTAGTAGATTTGAACAAGGTGAAAAAATAGCTTGTCTTACTCATGTATTTAAGTACACCAGAATTTAGGGTGTGTATGCTGAGTGGGAGTTGGGAAAGCTGGCTTCCTGTGAATTGAGGAAAACAACAGCGGTGTGCTGGATACATCTTCTTTGAGCCTGCTTAAAAGGGGCTGCAGGCATCAGTCTGGCAGCCTTTATTTTACTGCTGCACAGTCTGGGGGGGGGGGGCAGTTTTGGAGAGCCGCTCAGACTGAGCACATTAGCACTGAGTCATGGGCTTGTTGACTGGTGGAAGGAGAGCCCTGAGTTGTGCTCATGGTTAATTCCTCCTGGTGGATGGCTGGGCCAGCCTTAGTGCTTCTTACAGGAGATTCACCAGCTTTCTTTGGCAGCAGCTTGTTTCTCTGCTGGTTTTACACCTTTTGCTAATGTGAAGTTTAAATTTTCCGTGCTGCAGCTAATAGCTATAGCTTCTCCTGGAAAGATTTAATATTTGTTCTTTATTTTTGCAATATTTCTTTGAAAGCTCATTGCTGTGAGCACGCTCCTCATGGCCCTGGTGAGAGGAGCTGACCTCCTTGTGGAGGAGGCTGTGTGTTAACATCCTTGTTCCTGTCTGTCTCTGTCCACCTCAGGACCTCGTGTCTTTGGGGACGAGGCATCTATGGCGCTCTGGTAGATGGTAAATCCTGAAATAATGAATGTTTACGTTGTCTCGAGGCTCTGGAGTTGCTGTGACTGTGAAAAATAAGTAATAAAATAAAACCCAATAACCTGAGGCTGCATTGGGTACTTGAGTGCTGATTCTGTCCATAGATACCAGTGAGTAACTGGAGAGTTTTGCACAGAAGCTGAGGAAAGGGACTGAGGTGCTGTACGTGCAGGATGGGCTCTGGGGGTCAGTGAGAGCTCGGAGGCAGCCCCAGCTGCAGCAGCGCCGCTGGGCTTGCTGCGGGGGCGAGCTCAGCACGAGCACTGGGAACAAACAGAAGGAACAGGGGGCAGGGAAAGTGCACGGGAAGGGAGAGCTGAAGCACTGGGAAGCAATCAGAAACCTTGAAAGCTGAGATAATACCTACAGCTGCTGGGAGAAGACGTTGCAGTGATCTGATTGCTGATGGACAGCATTGCAGAGCTGTGTGTAGGGCTTTGCTTAAAATAATGGCTAGCAGAGGACTGATTCAGGACTAATGTAGCCTTCTGGCTAAAGTTTAGTCCACTAAGGGTACTGCTCGATGAAACAAGCATGGTATGGTGATGAGGGAATTTGCAAGCCAGTCCTCTGGCAGCACAAATGTTCCACTCTTTCCCTCCAGAGTAATATACCCTATCTGTATTCTTTTTTTTCTCCCCCCCAAGGTTTTAGAAGAGAATGGAGAACAAGTGCCCTGTTACTCTGTCATGGTGAGTTTACAAGAAGTTGGTGGAGCTGAAACTAAGAACTGGACCGTTCCCAGGAAGCTCAGTGAGTTTCAGAACCTGCACCGGAAGCTCAGTGAGGTATGGGTCTCAGCGGAGGGACAAGATGCAAATTGCTGAAATCTGTTGGTATGGTGTATAGGGGGGGAAGAAAGAACACTGAATACCACATTAAAAATATTACATTTTTTTAGTACAGTCTTTTGGCTTTTACCCTTTTCAAGTTCATTTTCTATTCACATATTCCTGGCCTCTGCCAAATGTTCATAAAACTTATTTACATTTTTTTCTTAAATAATGAATGTTTTACTGAACTGACCCAATGTCCAAATAATACATGTACTGCACTGTCATGCAAGAGCCTGCTTTAAAAAACAGACTTTGTCTCTGTCTTCCAGGGAGGTATTAAAAATGACAGCTTTTTGGGACAGAGAATATTTACTCTTTAATCTGCTGTAACATTTCTGTCTGATAAAAGGTAGATAATGGTGTCGTGAGTATGGGAAAAGGTTCAGCTGTAAGCCCATAGTGGGTAAGGGAAGGTGTTTTTCAGCATACTGAGCAGGGTATGGATGGCAGATGAGAATGCAAAGTCTGATTTCCATTTTGAACCAGAACCAGTTTTGTTTTTCTGCACATGTGCATTAAGTGAGCTTCCTTTTTTTCCTACAGTGCTTTCCATCATTAAAGAAAGTTCAGTTGCCTTCCCTCAGCAAGCTGCCCTTCAAGTCCATAGACCAGAAATTCATGGAGAAGTCCAAGAACCAGCTTAATAACTTTCTGCAGGTAAGAAGACAGACTGTGGAGTAATGAGGGTACCAGAAGTTAAGACATAGCTGTAGGTTCACCTCTTTTATGGCAAAAGGATTTGATGACCACAGTTATATTCCTCACACCTCACTTCTACAGCCACTGTTTGGAGAATCCTAGCGCTCTGTTGTGCTCTTATTTACCCTCTCTTCTGTGAATGATCGATCCCTCTCTTACTTTTCCTGCAAGTCAGTGTTTGAGTAGCTACTCTGCCCTTTCTCTCCCTGGTGGGTCTTGGTGGTCAGTTTTTTGTTGTTGTCGAATGTTTGTTTGTTTGTTTCTGTTTTTTAAACCCATCCTCACCTCTATTCTTTCTAATTAAGGCTTCAGGTGGTTCATTTGAGGGACAGCATCTCCCACTCCGTTCTCAGCTACAGCCTGCAGTGGCTCTGTGGAGGTCTTTGTGAAAGGTCAATGACAGCAGAGCATTTTCCTGCTTAGTCCCACGCGGTCTGGGTTCACTGCATGGTCAGTCAGCTTGAGAGGCTTTGAGCAGAGAAGTGGTTTTGTGCCTCCAGCAGGGTGAAAGGAGAAGTGGCTTGGCTTTCTGCTTGGCTTTGGTGTCTGTGAATCAGGCAAATACTGCTGAGACATGCTTTAATTTAATTGAATGCATTGGATGATTACTGTTTTTAGGTCACCTAGAGCCTCAGGTGGACAGCTTCATTATTTAGTTTAGAATCAAAAGATATTCTTAGGCCTGAGTGTGATTTTGCTTATTGGGAGCAATTTGTCTTTAGACTCGGGTAACACCTACAAATTGCACTTAGACTGTTTGCTTTTGATTTTAGGGTAACCTGTATTCTGTATGGCTGCTTTTTTAAATGGACTACTTGAATTCACAATGCACACGTAATTCATGTGTTCAATGGGGACATGGAGCCTGCAGGATAAAAAAGGATGCAATTAAGAAAAAAGTAGTTGGGCGATACCAATATGAAAAGTGTTGTTTTAGACTTCAGTTACCTTTCTATTTGCCAGGGACTACAGTATAACCAAACATTGCTGTAAAGAAGCCAGGAATGCTTCCTTTCAGGGTAATGTAATTGGCCACCTGGATTCTTTCTCAGTGAGAATGGGGCTAAACTGGAATTGAGCACCTGTGGTTTTCAGTATGAACTCTGGTTGTTCCTATACTGGTAGGATTTCCAACTTTGTAAAAAGAATTGTGTTAAAATAAAGCTAAGTAATTGTGAATCTAATGGCTTTTTCTTAAGTGCACTTGTGATCCTTTAGCAAATGCATAAAATGCAGCTGACAAGCTTTATGTCTTTCTCTCTTGTGTCTTCCTTCATGCTTTTGATGGTGCTGTTATATTCCTTGCTCCCTGATGGCTGTACAGTGGTTGCCCATGTTATCAGTAGAAATGCTGCGCAGGAACACTGTGAGCTGCTCCTCACTTGACCAGTTCTCCTTCTTCCCATTTCTTGCATGCAGGAGCCTGGTGGCTACCAGAAAGGGAACTGTTCTTATTTTCTGAGCCATGCGTTGTCACCAGAAACATTCTTAAAGAGTGGCTTCTCCTGTCCTGTGGGCAAATAGAGGTTGGCAGTAACCCCACTGAAATTACTGGTCTAGCGTGAGAGCTTGAGGCAGTCCGTGCGTGCAGTTCGTGTGTTCTTTGCAGGGACACGTAACCTTAAAAGAACTTTTGTGAGACGGCTGAGGAATGGAATTGGTGGCATAAGACATGGAGGGTGGAATTTCTCAAACCTTCTGTCCCTGTGTGCAGACAGATGGGTGCTCCTAGGGTGTGCCAGATGTCTGAACAGGAGAGTTGAATCGTGCCTCAGGAGTCAATGTTATCTCTCTATTGACTAAAAAGAGAGCACGGAGCAGATGGCTCAGATGTAAGGGTTGATGCTGTAAATGCCAAAGTTGTCTAACGTGCATGAAGTTGAGATGAGTTTGGCTGATAGTAACCAGTCCTTGAGTGCTAAGTTAATTTGATCTTTGACTAGCTAAGAAAGAGTAAATAATGAATCCTGTAGTTGTCACTTCAAAGTACAATACTTCACAACAAGTGTCTTACAAATTGAAACTTCGTGTTTTTAAAAAGGAAGTTGTAAGATTAAAAACCTGACGGACTCCTTAAATACAGTTATCACACTGAAGTATCTGTGAGGCATGATTTTTTTTTTTTCTCTCTACTTCTGAGCTACATCTTAATTGATTTTATTGGCTGGCCTGACACATTTTGTTCCTTAACAAGAAATATTTAACTGATGTGGTGTTTCTGTCATTGTATTTCCTTCATAGAAATTGCTGTCTGATGAAAGACTCTGTCAAAGTGAAGCACTTTATGCCTTCTTGAGCCCCTCTCCAGAACACCTCAAAGTTATCGATGTGCAAGGAAAGAAGTCATCTTTTTCGCTCTCATCATTTCTTGAACGCCTTCCTGGTGATCTGTTTTCTCATCAGGAGGTAAGTAGTAGAAAAGTAATCTTCCCAGATGTAATTACTTAGCCAAAGTAAGCAAGGAGAGGCATTATTATAATACATCTGAATGGCAGGTAATATTGGAAGGCATTTTGAAAGGTCATTTTCAATTTACTGTAAGTGAACAAAGAGTCAGAAGTGAGAGCTGTTTATGACTTCAGAAGGTATTTTTTAATGAAATGTTTCCTGCCCTTTGATAAATATATATAGGCAAGTGTGTAACCTATCACAAATTAATGAAATGCAGTCCATGTGGGATTGCTTATTTGTTATAACAGAATTTCCCACTTCTTATGCTCTGGACGTGCATATTGTAGAGAGTTTTAGACAGGTAAAAATGATCATCTCTTAGGAAGCTTCTCTTGGCAGGGAACAGCTGTGTGCCTTTAATAATTTCTGGATAACTTTTTTTGAATTTCTGAAGAAAAGCTGCTTTTAACAAAGAATGTCTGCAAATGGGGCAGGCTTACATATACAGGTGGTAGCCCATGGAGTTGGTGCATTTGATACGAAGTCATAGAAACAAACAAACAAAAGCCCCTTGTCTTTCAAGATTCAGGAAAGAATAGATTAGTGACTGAAATAGCTCATTGACTAAAAATCCATGTCGCTCTGTCATGTGTGGTTTGTGCTGCAGACACACAACCTTCAGGGAGCTGTTTCCATTACCAGCTATTTGTTATATGAAATAATTCTTTTGTTAAATGCTGTAGTTGTCTGTAGTGGCTGGGCTTTCTTGAGGATAAAGGGAGTTTGGGAAACTTGTGCAGGTCTAGCCTGTTAATAGACACAAAGTTGGCCTTGCATCTCTTGGGAATAAGAAAATCCTTCCTATATATTCTTATTTTTTTCAAAATTTTGCTATATTTCCACCTAGATAGTGAATGTATGTGTGCTATTTTGGAGTACTAAACATAGAGTGCGAGACACTCATTCTAGTTATTAACAGAAGTACTTCAGTTCTAAAGAGGGAAGAGTGCGTTCACTAAAATAACTGTTAGGTAGAAGTAGCATCAAGCAAAGAAGCACGAAGCTATTAGTGTTTCTCTGTTGCATGGAAAAACATCCACAAGCAAGAAGCCAGACCACAAGTGTATTGCATTACTTGAGTGCGTAGGAGGAGATAGGAAATATGGGAGACTTGTAATGAGGGAGGGAGGGAGCAAGGAGAAAGAAACGAAGAAGCAGAAATGAAACTGAAAAATGAAGGAAATGGAATAAAAAAGGCCCTGAGAATGTGGAAGCAGGAGTCAGAACATACCTTCTTAATTGGTTTTAATTTAATAGCGTTTCTTCTTACTTTAGGATTAGCAGCTTAATATTGCTAGCCTGTATTATGCCAGTACTACGCAAATGCAGATGAAGTCCATCCCATTTCACATCCATCCATCTTCCCTCTCCTCTTCCCTCCTTCCCAAACATAAACGTGAGAGAACAGAATACAGATAGAGGAGTACAGGGAACTGTTAGACCCTCTGAGTCTGTGCAGTACAAAGGCTTGTCCTAGTTTACACATAGTGATAAAATTAAATGGAGGCAGGGGAATTGTGAGCAAGTCTGGGGCGAGCTCCAATTTTTCTCAGACATGCTGGTCTTTCAGTTGGGGGTTTTTAGATCAGCTCAGTCTTGCTCAGTGATCACAATTTGTATTATTTACTACAGCATTTAAAGTAGGGTTAGAAATCATTTGGTCTGAAATCATTAACGCAGTTACTTGTTAAATTACAGAGTTGTTATGGTTGGGTTTTCTCTGTAACAAAGAATTCCTGTTTTATTCCATATTGGGCTCTATTGAAGAGCATGCTCTCTTACTGCTTTCTTTGTCTCTTACATCTTGTCTGACTTTCTGCAAATGTGTTAGAGCAACAGTATTACCTCTTGAGTGCTGTTTTCAGCATTATATATTGCAGCAATTTTAAATCTCATATAAACAATGCCTTGGATGGGGTTAACTTCAGAACATGTTTCTTAACTCTCGAGACCAAAAGCAAATTAGAAGAAAAATACAGCCGAAGCTATCTGGAAGAGGGTTTTCAGGTTTATGAAGCGTTAACGAATAGAAAATTCACTGTGGTGTAAGAATTCACACTTCTCATTGCATTTTCTAAATGAGAGGGGATTTACTGAAGGGCAGTAAAATAGAGCAGGAACCTCAGAGAGGTCATCGGATTCATCCTTCTGCTCCAAATAGGCTCAACTGTACCAGCACAATTCTTGGCACGTCTGTTATGTTTTTAAACCTCCGGTGACTGATGTTCTGTAGCTGAGCAAGGCAGTGTGTCTCAGTTCTCAGCTCTCTTCATGGTTATAAAATTGTTCTTTCTAATTAACCTAAATCTCCCTTAGTCTGCTAGCTCTTGTCCTGTCTGCAGCAAACACAGAACTGTCTATTCCCTTTCTTTACATTAAGCCTTTTTGTTTGGGTTAGGATCACCTCATTTATCAGGAGCCACTACTTTCCTTTGGTCTTCTGTTCTTTTGTTTCTTAGATTGAGCAGCCTGTTTCTACTAGTTACTGGTATGTGTTATGCAGTTCTTAAGGCTTTGCTCTGCACTTATCCAATAATACGTGTTTTTCTTGGAAATGTTTCAAAATTAGTCACCAGCTGTTGTTCCCACTAGGTTTTCCTATTCCCATGTATTAAACTCTTATATATATATATATATATATATATATATATATATACACATACAGATCTATCTGTATGGACAGTATTCCTGCTTACAGATCATGGTGGCATGCCTGCCTTTTTCACAGGCCCTCGGGTTTGTTTTTCTTTTCTGTACTATTATCAATTCCAATTATTTCATTTCCTGCATTATTGCTGCTTTGCATCTGTACTTACCAAATTGCACCCGGTGAGCTCACCTGCAAATTCAGTAAGCTTATTTTCTGTTCTGTTGCCCAAAGGGTTAATGAAAATATGGAATGATGTCTGTTACGGAAAATTAAATAAAATATAATTTCTTGAATATCTAAAATAATGAAGGGCCAAGAAGTCTGTTGGCCAGAGGAAGATGGTGAGCAGGACTGGAGTTTGTTCTAGTCTCTGTCCCTGGAGAAAACTGTTCATTGTCAGTAAATCTGTGTGCTCGTGTGGCAGGACGGGCAGTGATTTGTGGCTTCCTCACGTGGTGTTTCTTGTCAGTACGATGTGGTTTTTTGTTCGCTGCCCTAAATCACAGCTTAGCCCACAGAATGCTTTAAAAGCTGGATACTCACCAAGCTATTGAAGTAAGTAAAAGTGGAGTCTATGGTGAAGTTTATGGTACACTTCAGTGTGGTAGGGTTTTTTTATTTCATTTTTTCTGGTTTTGAGAAGAGAAATAGCATAGAATAGAGAATGACAAACGCGACGTGGGCAGTGAAGGGTTGAAATATACAACACCAGAGAGTTATTTTATCCATACAGTACAATGCACTACCATGCCTGGAGAAAATTCTGGGACTGGAAGTGTACCCAGAGTTAATGCTGGGCTTTAGTTGGGATTTGAAGGATGTGAGGAAGAAGAAAGACAAACTGATGTACACCTGAGACACTGTAGGCTAGTCTCTGTATAGCAGGGTTCAGATGACAGGCAAAGGGTGATTGAAAGACTTTCAATGTAAGGCAAATAAATTAAAAATAATGCAGGAGGAATAAATCCATGAAGGAGGTTTTTCTGGACTAGAAGAGGAGAGGGAAAAATAAGTAATGTTAGATGATGACATATCAAGGAAGAAAGAAGGGCAAAGGAAGGAGGACAAATAAAAAGCAGAGCTGAAGAAAGAACATTTGCCTGCATGACATTGCGACCATTCCTGAACCAAAGCCTGGGAAATTGCTGATCCAGCCGAGTTTATGAAATGTCTCCCTCTTGCTGGAGATGCACTTTCCTGGGGGCTGCGTCTGTGCAGCCAGACATGCACCTCAGGAGGACTTGTTGCTGAAAGCTGACCCTTCCCTGTGTGAACTAGTAGGAGCACCACCTGCACGCCCAGCTCCAAAATTTATTCAGTTGTCATCTGGTGCAAGTCGCTCTTGGCAATATCATCAGTTTACACATGGAGTGATAGATAATCTCCTGGGACAGGGCACAGCTCCCAGGCTGTCAGAGTCCAGAGACAGGTATCTTTGTGTTCCTCAAGCTCAGGTCCCAGGAGGGCTGGCTGTGCTTCTTCCCGGTGGCATGGCAGTACCTAAATCCGTGCTGGAAGAAGGGTTCATCCCATGCTGTGGTTCATCACATGTTGTCTCTCCATTCGTAGGAAGAAACGGAAGAGGACAGTGACCTGTCAGACTATGGAGAAGAGGTGGATGGAAAAAAGGACTCTCTTGCTGAGCCATGTTTCATGCTGATCGGGGAGATCTTTGAGCTGCGAGGAAGTAAGCTGCAAACCTGCTTGTTTGTTAGTGGAATCTGTTGGCCAAGAAATCTGGCTCACTTTGTAGTTCATGGTTTTTCTGCTATTTCAGAAGTGTAATCTATATAACAATTTAATTTGGAAAGGAGTTGTGTTGCAGTAGTTCCTAACTTTGGAGCTTTTATACTAAAGTTTAATTTCAATACGACATGGAACTGAAAATGCAGCTGGTAAGGAAGAGAATATGCATTCAATAATATTAAGTTTTTTATTTAAGAAAATTATTTTGGAAAAAAAAGTACAAGGAAGTACAAAAGCATGTTTTCCATAAATTGGTTGCGTATTAGAATGCATGAATTACAAGGAAGGAAAGATGGCTTTGTCACAGAACATGTCACTAACAAAGCAACAGTTTTAATGTCTGTTTCAATGTATTATGGATGCATTTTAATTCTACAGTTTGTATAATGGAAAAGGTGCTGTAACTGTGGCACCTTTTGGCACCAGATTTTTTTCCTTCTTTATGTAACTGAGTGATGGTAATACAAGGAAAAACAAACAAAGAAACAAACAAAACAAACCAACCAACATATTTTTCATTCTACTGAATATGTAGGCATACTTGATGCTGTATAAAATTATGTACAGGCTAACTATTACAAAATGCAGCCCCTTCCAAAAGTGACAGATGTATATTCTAAATTTAGGCTTTTCTTCGGATGCTGGTGAACAGCATGAAAGAAGGATTAACCACTAATTATAAGGAAGCACTCACATTTGTTTCTTTTATTGGTAATGGAAAGCTAATTGCTTGTACTATTTGAGTGAAAATGTTTTCAGAATTTCAATGCTGCCGCTGTGTATGCAACATTGTAACAGTAGGTACAAAAAGGGTGTGAATTTTCAGGGGTTTTCTTGAATAAAAAGGGTTTGGGTAGTTACATTGTTCAATAAACTTAAACTATTCTTTAACAGTACAGCTTACAGAGTAAACTGCAAATGCATAATGCAGATATGTTTATGTAATCTGCAAAAAAAAAACACAAAGCAAAACAAAAAAAATAAAAACCCTGTTGCAAATAATCCAGGAAAAACAGTCATGAAAAAGAAAGATCCATGTGCAATTATTTAAATCTTAGAAAGGATGATAACAGGTACATGAACTGTAGATATATATATTTTTTTGATGTAATTGTAGGTTCCATAACGTTACTAACTTCACAATCTTCATTTTCTGTCGTTTTTTCATTGTTCTAGTGTTTAAGTGGGTCAGAAAAACGTTAATTGCACTAGTACAAGTCACGTTTGGAAGAACTATCAACAAGTAAGTTGCTGTTACTTTAACCAAACCTGCAACATCATTCTGTGACTATAGGCTGAGCAGAATTGTTTAAAATAATAATAATCTGGACGCTCTGTATATGATAATCTGCATGTTTTCCACAGCTCAATTTATGAATAAGTTGATTAGAGAAGACATAGACATGCAGATTATCATTTTGCTTATTTAGCAATATTTTTTCCCCTGCAGAGGGCTTTGCTTTTGCAGAGACCTGCCTCTGAATAGCTTTTATTAGTTCATGCTTTATTTTACAGTCCCATGAAGTTTTTGTCAGAACTGAAACTAGGTTTCTGTATTAGTTAATTTATTTCCAGTCGAATGCAGATTTCTCTAAAGTGACTGAAATAATGTTTACATGATGAGAACCATTGATATGTAATGTGGAGCTTAACTCATCACTGTTAGGCATGTTTTCATAAATGTATTTTTATGTACTGCATGAAGATGTATCTGCCAAGTGAGGTCCGGATGAGGCTATGAAGTAAGTGTGTGTCTGTACAGACCTTTTACGTGGGAAACTCTCTCATTGGTCAGAAAAATTTTGGATATTACTTTCTTTGTCAGTTACAAAGGCCTACGGTAAAACTTGATTCAGTAGAGCTGGTGATTCATACAAACACACTTCCCACGATCCTTTGATCAGTACTGACATTTTGATGCGTCATGATGATGATTTGCTTATGAAAGTGTGTGAATCTGTGATTTCCATACTATGGAAGTCACAAACAGGCGAAGGACCACTGAGAATCTGATGAAATGCACTGTTTTGCTTTGGTGTAGCATTGGGACTGTTACTCAGGTAGGTGTCACAGCCCAGAAGATAACAGCAGAACAGGCTGTTCCTTTATCCAGTCAGTGGCTAATTTTTACATGCCAGCATTGCTTATAAAACCTTTTATGTATGCTATACAGTGGTAAATTGGAGAAGTGATGTAAAATCGTGCACTTGACTCTCAGTGGTGGTCTCTGACAGTACACATTTGCTGAGTTTTAAATTGATCAGTTCATTTGTTCACAAATTGCAAGTAACTATCATGAAAGACAACTGCGATAGGACAGAGTCCGCGTGCACTGTGTAGCTTTTACCTGTTGGTTAAATTCTTACCTTTTAGTAAGGCTTTCAGCTGTCATTGGCACAGCTAAACAGTACTGCCTGGAGCCCGCTCTGTACCTCAGGCTCCTTACACCAAGGACTGCACTTGGCTTCATTCAGCCACTGGAGGAGGCTGCTCCCTCCATTTATAATCCCACTTCTAATGTGCTTATGAACGTACAGCACTTCTATCAAAACTTTGTGTGTTTTATCCCGCCGGGAACTTCTGTGCACACGTCTAGTTTGGAGTTCATCAGTTAGGTTTTTGTTTTTCCCTAGTAGAGCCTTTGCACTACCCATCCTTGAAATGCTTGTGCATCCTTGTATGCTCATATATATTTGCAGACTACTTTAAAATGTAGCCTTCTTTGCATCTCAGTCGGTTATCTGGAGAGATCTAGATCCTAGAGCACCTGGAGCTAACTACAACTTGCCATGATGCTGGTGAAAGCAACTTCAGTAAATTGGGATAATGAAGATAAGCATTGCTTCCACTGCTTCTAGTAGGAAAAAAATAAATCATAAATCTGGATAAAATGTGAGACCAGTTCTGATGTGCTTCCTTCCACACTTTTTTGTAGGCAAATCCGAGACACTGTACACTGGATATTCAGTGAACCAATGCTTGTTTATTATATTGGTGTGTTTCGAGATGCATTTTGGCCGAATGGAAAGCTAGCACCACCACAAAGAGCCAAGAGCGATGAACAAAAGCAAGAAACAAAACAGAGAGCACAGCAAAAACTACTTGAAAACATTCCAGGTGAGAACACTTTCCTTCCACTTCATCACAGATTTAATGCCAGTAAGGAAACTGGTTAACCACATACTGTTCTGCTACATTTTGGATTTTTCCTGTAGCGTTGTAAATTACGGTTATTTGCACAAACATAATTTTGGCCTTACCCTTTACCTCTCCTGCCTCTGTCTTGTAAAAGGTGTGGGCTTGGGTAACACTGGTGGATTTAAGATCGTGTGTTACTGTCCTCTGTATGCAATACTCAAGGAACCCAAGTTAAGGCTCTCTGCTGCCTCTCCATCAGCAAGCAGTAGGTGGTTCTGCTGCCTGGAACTACTTGACCTACAGGGAGAGCAGCACCACCACAATTACCTCTTGCTCTAATGTTTTAAAGTGGAAGAGGGAGATCTACCCACGTTGTCACTGTTGTGCTGCTGCACATTTCTGAGGAGAGGTTTCAGGGCACCAAACATTAGAGGGACATGTGGCCTGGGCAGAAGCACCCCAGATTGAGTGGGGTTTCCAGTACTTGCCTGTGCCTGCCCTTTCCCCCACACAAAGTGAGGCAGCTTCCTCCTCAGCGTGCACATTTCTAGGGCACCATCCCTTGCCATTCACAGCACAGGGAGTCATTTGGATCATTCTGCTTCTTCAGAGAGCGTGTAAACCAAAAGGCACCTAACTGTGAAGAAAGGGTATTCTATTCCATTTAGCCCTTGGAAATGCACTTAAACATTGCTTGAATGCTTTTTATCTCCTCTCCACCTGAATAACATGGATTTTAATGAGCTATTTTATAGCTTCACCGAGGTAGCTCATATCCCCTTGCATTAGGGTGTTTGTTTAATCAACTTCAACAGTGAAAATTGCAGCAAGCATGCATGCAAAATATTGGTCATCTGGTGTGTAAACGATCCTCCATCTGCTCTGTTATGATATATGCCCACTTGCCTAGAATAGCCTTCCTTAGTTGTTTTTTGTTTGTTTTTATTAGAGATGTTTCAGGACATAGTTGAATGCTCCTGAAATTCATGATAAAGCACCAAATCACTATTTATTCCTTACTGTAATTTAATCAAAAACATAAGTAATTGTCTTGAAGTTCTCTTATCTGCCTGCTTGCAAGAAATATTCCTGTGAAGATTGAGAGACAAAGTGCTAAATCTGTTTTAACTGTTATTGTTTGTGGCTGAAGGTGTATTTAAGGGAATGGATTAACAGCATATGAGATTAGACTTGACTGTGTGAGGTGAACTGCCTAGAAGGCACACTACATAATCATGTTGAAACACTTCAAATGTTGTCACTGAGATGCATGAGCTGTTATTTAACTTGGGAATCTTGAGACTTCAAGGGTATCTTTTCAATCGGTGACCTAAGTTGGTGAATGGGGTTATGCATCTTCTAATCATCTTACGTGAGGTGCAGCATTTTTGTTTCCTATCTGTATGTATTTGTGGGCAGTAATGTTGGTTGGATGCAGTGCCTGGCACGAGCAAAACTAAGCTGAAGTAACATTGGTTGCAGATACTCTGCAGAGTCTTGTTGGACAACAAAACGCCCGTCACGGTGTAGTGAAAGTGTTCAATGCGCTGCAAGAAAGAAAGGCTAACAAGCATCTATTATACGTGAGTAACCAGAAAAATAGCCTGTTAAGTTTCTGATACTATTAATTGCTGAGCTCTGCCTACTCAGTATTAATGCCTGCAGTGTGTGTTCTTGAAGATATTTCTATCAGACTATTGTTTGGTGTGAAAGTAGCTTTGTTGTTGCTAAAGTAAGTCATAAAAAATATACTCGTTTCATCATTCGAGTAGTCTTGATTAACGAAAAGCTGTTTACAATACAGTATTACTTTTGGCTACAATAGATTGTCCACCACATCCAACTTTGCCTGACTTCATATCATAATGCATGCCAACTTCTTTGTATAGCTGAGAAAAATAAGACACTTGCTACATACCTTGGAGAATCCTAGGGAAGGAGAGCTCCTAGACTTGTCTACAGATATGATGGTTCTCTCAAAGTCCCACTCCTGTGCTGCTGGCTGGGGCTGGTCTGGATACGTGACTGGATCCAGGCACAAAGGCTCACTCCCAGTCGGTCTCTGTGACTCGTTTCCCTCAGCAGCCAGCCGGTTCCGTAGCACAGCCCCAGCACAGGAGCAGATGCAGCCCTGGCCTCCTGGTGCTGGCTCATGTGGTTTTGACAGAGCAGCAGCAGTTTATGCAGGGTGTGAAATCCCCATCTGAAAACTGCTGCCTGTGTCATTTGCTTTCTTTCAGCCTTAAGACATTTCCCCTTTCCTGTAGGGTGCGTGCTAATTTTAGGATGAATGAGAAGTAGCTGCATGAAAGATAAGCAGGATGACCCTACAAGCTTCTTTTATCTGTGAAGTTCTGAATATGTCAGGAAGGTTGAAAGAAATGATAATTTGGCATCTATTCATCTTAGGTCTTCTCTTTTTTTCAGGTTTTGATGGAACTGCTGCTAACAGAACTGTGTCCTGAGCTACGAGCTCATTTAGAGCAGCTTAATGCCACTTAGGTTTGGATCTGCACAAGTGGACCACTAGAGAAATGTCTATGTCCAATAATAGACATGAAACTTATTTTCCTCTTTTCCATAGAGGGCTGAGGACTATGATTATTTTTAGGGTTTTTCTTTTCCTCTTGATTTTTTTTGTGAAGTAAACAGACTTGAAAAGATCTGATGCTGTAGTAGGGTAGACAAAACAATGCTGTATAGTAGCCAATTTTTATTTAAATTGTTCTATTTGACTACTCTTCTGTTTCAAATATAGATTGGAAAATAAATGTTCATATAAGCTCAAAGAAACCAGAAAATATTTTAAACATTTATGAAAAGAAGTTTTGCTTATAGTGGTAAACTAATGAATGTTGTACAGTTCTAATCTCCTCGCTGAGGATTTGAGCATTCCTTTTTTCTTGTGTATTGAAAAAGCCTTGTTGTGCAATATTACATGTAAAGCTATTGTGAAAATTTTATCAATTTTGTTTTTACCAAAGATTTCCTGTAGTTTGAAGCATTTGTAAGCAATAAATAACAAAACTGGATTTCAGTACTTGATAATTAGGCTGTGCTAACAACTAATGAATGAGTTTGACAGCAGGTTTCATAAGGAATATTTATGTTACTTTGAAGTCTGTGTCCAAAGTATGTATTGTAAACTGGTATGTCCTACCAGAATGCCTGTGTTAAATGTGAGTTCAGAGATTAGTGCTTATGAACTGCTTCTATGAATAAGTAGACATTTAATTAAACTATTTGAATAGCTTCCCTGATATTACTCAGGGCTGTTTTATTCAAATACCCCAATTTCAAACAATCTTCAAATCTTTCTCTTATTTTATACAAAGGAGGGAAAAAGTAATGTCTTCAGTGTTTTTTTAATTTATGTAAAGATATGTAAATACGGTCTTAATGCACATCTAAATAATTAAACAACATCAAAAACCCATAGGTGACACTCATTACTTTCTTTCAAATTCAGCGCAGTTGTGCTTTTCAATAAACTACTTGCAGTTAGGACTGGCTGTAGCTCAAGGAACACAAAATCTATATGCTGTAGTGAAATCAGTGTTTTTAGTAATACCTAGCCTTCTCTTTTAACAGAGCAGTACAGATTTCAAGTGACAGCACAGTCCTGCGAAGAAGGATAGAGGAAGACAGTCCTAGTACAGAGGACATAGAGAGCTGCAGGAAGGAAGAAGAAAAAAAAGCATCAGTAAGAAAACGTGTCTCTGAGTAGAATTGGCTGGTATTAGAACTTGGCATGGTTTGAACAGTAATTTTTTTTGTCATACAGACTGGTTTCTAACTTCGAACCTCTGAATTCTAGGGGTAAAATGTGTTAAATGCATTTTTGCTTGTTTGTTTGAATGAGGACCTTGCACGGATTGGCTGCAGTGATGGCTCCTGGCAGGGAGATGAACAGAGACAACCCCTAAACCCCCCAGTAATGCGACACAGAACTGCTTGGTCAGAGCTGCAGCCCTGGCCCCTTGCACCAAGCAGGCAGGAGCTGTGTTTGTGCCGCTGTGGATGCTGACATGCTGAGGACAGAGCTGGGGGTGACAGCATCCAACCAACCCCTGGTGCTATAAAACCAGTCCCTGGGGAGCGCCACTAACAGGACTGGCTTGGCAGTTAGCACAGGCATGTCGCACAGGGCTGTTCAGGCAGGGCAAGGAGGAGTGCGAGGAGGATCCTCTCCTCCCTTTCCCATCTCTCTTTCTCTTCCCCTCCTCTCCTTGGGGAACTCTGCCTCGTTGCACCTAGAATTCACCATGTTGGGCACCCGTTGTAGCAGCCGGGCTGAGGTGGCAACCCAAACGGAGGAGATATGGCCTCTCTGGGTTCATGTGGGCACTCAGGTGGATCCCCTGAGGGGTGAAGTGGCAGTCCAGACTGGAGACTGCAGGGAGCTCTGGAATCTGGAGGCTCACCTCTGTCCCTGGGAAGGTGTTGGAGCAGCTTGTTCTGGATTACATCTCCAAGCAATTGGAAGAGAAGAAGGTTATGAGGAGTAGTCAGCATGGATTCTCCAAGGGGAAGTTGTGCTCGACCAACCTCATTGCCTTCTATGATGGCATCACCAGCTGGGTAGATGAGGGGAGAGCAGTGGATGTCATCTACGTTGACTTTAGCAAGGCTTTTGATACTGTCTCCCATGACATCCTGCTAGCAAAGCTGAGAAAGTGTGGGATAGATGAGTGGACGGCAAGGTGGGTTGAGAACTGGCTGACTGGCCGAGTTCAGAGGGTGGTGATCGGCGGAGCAGAGTCTGGCTGGAGGCCTGTGACTAGCGGTGTTCCCCAGGGGTCAGTGCTGGGTCTGATCTTCATTGATGACCATTGATCTTCATCAACGACCTTGATGAGGGAATAGTGTCTGCCCTCAGCAAGTACGCTGATGACACAAAGCTGGGAGGAGTGGCTGACACGCCAGAAGGCTGTGCTGCCATTCAGCAAGACCTGGACCGGCTGGAGAGATGGGCAGGAAGAAACCAAATGAGATTTAATAAGAGCAAGTTCCTGGGAAGGAACAACCACATGTGTCAGTACAGGCTGGGGGACGACCTGCTGGAGAGGAGTTCTGAGGAGAAGGACCTGGGGGTCCTGATGGACGACGGGTTGACCATGAGCCAGCAGTGTGCCCTCATGGCCAAGAGGGCTAATGGGATCCTGGCATGCATTAAAAGGAGCAGGGCCAAACGGTCAAGGGAGGTGATCCTCCCCCTCTACTCTGCCCTGGTCAGGCCTCACCTGGAGTACTGTGTCTAGTTCTGGACTCCCTGGTAAAAAAAAAGACAGGCATCTCCTGGAAAGAGTCTAGCAGAGGGCCACAAAGATGATGCGGGGCCTGGAGCTTCTTCCCTACAAAGAAAGGCTGAGAGACCTGGGTCTGTTCAGCCTGGAGAAAAGACTGAGAGGGGATCTCAACAATGTGTATAAATACCTGAGGTGTGGGAGACAGAGGGATTTGGCCACCAACCTCTTTTAGGTAGTTTGTGGGGACAGGACAAGGTGCAATGGCCACAAGGTGGAGCACAGGAAGTTCCACACCAACATGCTAAAGACCTTCTTCACGGTGAGGGTGATGGAGCATTGGAACAGGCTGCCCAGGGAGGTTGTGGAGTCTCCTCTGGAGATACTCAAAGCCCGTCTGGATGCCTACCTGGGCAGCCTGCTCTAAGGAACCTGCTTTGGCAGGAGGGTTGGACCCGATGATTTTTTGAGGTCCCTTCCAACCCCTACAATCCTGTGATACTGATAAGATGCTTCAGCAGATGTAGATGAGTTAGGAAAGCATGTGAACAAAAGAATATGCCCCTAACCAATGTGAGATTTAAAAATGGCATTTAGTATGAAATCACAATCTTTGAATGGGACATACGTGAAATCTAGATGAGTTTGGGTTCAAGCTCTTCAGAATATTAAAATTTAATGTTTAAATGCTAAAAATGGAGAAAAGTAAACAATCATTATTTGGTTCAGTTTGATTTGTGTGCTGTATAGCCGTACAACATTAAGAAAACAGGATATCTATCCCAGTAAAATGTCCTTAATCTATTTTAAGTCCTCAATACCCTTTTAAAAAGGTCTGCCTTTGCCACACCTCAGTTATGGGTGTGAGCTTTTTGCTTTTTTAAAATAAAAAAAAAATCTGTAAACTGCTTTAAACTTATAGAAAGTTGAAAATCAAACCATAAGTGATGAGCAGGCTGTAATTGCTGAATATTAAAGATGGTTTATTGTAGGAAGTACATATCAGCCATAACTAAAGGAAACACTAAATTCTCCCAAGATTAGCTTTCAGTTCAAGATCAGAAGCAACATCAGGATCCAGAAGGCATGCCTTTGAAAACAAAGAATAGGGAGTTCTGGTTTATAGGTAAAATAAAATTATACATTGCCAAATACAACACTGGTAAGGTCTTTTAAGTTTTGTAGACATCAGAGATAATCTACTTCTTAAGATACTAAAGATAATATATTCAGCATGAAGTCCCCGTTTCTAGTAACAGAAAAATTCAGTTCTTTAAAATTAGCATAATCTACTACAGTGTTAGGTTTGGTTTCAAAAATATATATTTTTTGTAATATTTGTTGCTGTGGCATGTGCTGGCACCACAGCCAAAAACTGTAAGCAGAAATCTACTTACAGATTGAGTTGTTTTCGTTCACTTCCATTATTTATGCCAGTACCCTCTTGCACACCCATAATCTCTTCCTTGAATCTTTCAAAACTGCAGCTGGTCAGTTATTTAAAAAAGCAACCAATTTTCATTTTAAATTAGTACAATTGTAAAATTAACAACATTATTCTCTGGGCACGAAAGAAACTGAACACACCCACTACTTGTCTTCTACTTGTTCTAACATTACCCCTTCAGATACTTTCCTTCTTTACTTGGTCTGTCCCTCCTCTAGAGTTGTAGCTGTAGTGATGCATGGCACCAGTCAACAGCAATAATTTCCCTTTCTACGAAGAAGTTACTGACATATCTATGTCAGTCTCAAATGTATTGCTACCGAATGATGAGTGAAAGTTGTGAATTTTGGTCAGTTCTGTTGGTAACACTAGCCTAGACAGAAAATGGGATTATACTCACATGAAGCCATGCAGGAATGGAATCCTGACATATTTCCTCCATGCTTTAAGTTTTACCTAGGACTACTGGCTACAGTGCTCATGCCACCCCACCTGATATTCTGTTCCTGATTTCCTCATCCTATCCTCTGCAACACTTTTTACAACAGAGAAACAACGTATTTAAAGTGCATGAATTCCTCCACAGGATCACCTGTTCTGCTAAGTATCTTCTGCTGTGGGCTTTCCTGAGTAAAGAGCCACAAAACTTGTCAGCTGATAGCTTACCATTTGCATAATTCTCCATTTAGTTGGACTGCACCACGCAGGGCCTTGAAGTATTTTAATTAAGGAAACAAATGATCTCTGCACAGAGATCATAGAGAATCTTAGCAAGACTGCATCCATGCTCCTACACTCCCTTCAGAGGGCATAATCATATTTCCCTGCCTGTACTTTTAGGCATCTCTAATGTAATTTAGTGTTTTGTTTGCTTGTTAGTTTCTTAAAGGCCATGATTAATCTTTTTCTTCAGGCAATAAATCTTACTTCAACTTCAGCACTTTAAAAAATGTGACCTATTTTTCTTCTACATACCAGTAATAGTAGATCCTCAGCTATCAGTAAAAATGTAAATGTGAAAATAAGCATGAAAAACAGTTAGACTGATTTAAATATCATTGATGAAGGTACTAATTGTTAGAGATTCTGAAGTAGAGAGGAAAAAATATATTTTTTTCAGTTTGAATGACAGCAAATCAATCAGAGATAAAATTATTAAAATAATTTAAGTAATGTATTTTGCAAGCTCTTCATTGTGGTGACTGACAGTGAATTTTTTAAATTTGGTAGAATGAATTGTTTTACTTAAGCAAGTGTTCAGGCAATGCCCTTCAAGACTATTTTTAGTAGTTTTCAATTTAAATTTATCGCTCTTCGTTTTCTTGCACGGATTGTTAACGTTATTTATGTTGGAGCCTTTAATATAACCAAACAGCAAGTTTAAAGGCTCAAATCCAAGGCATCACTCGATCTCAGGAGCTATAAATTAGTCCGTGAGACTTTGCCAGCTTACCATAGAATAATATTTTTTAGCAGCAGCTTGGTCTTGCTGTACACCTCGGCCAAGATGGAGGCATCTAGCCAAGTAGAAAGCAGCCATGGCGACCCCTTTGGCTATGTAGGTTGGAAGACAATCAGTCATCTTTGCTAGCGTATCTATGTCGTCATTTTCTGTAGTCCTGTGGTAGAATTTACAGCATTAGGTTAGATAACGCATTTAAGTCAACTGTATTCCTATAGGACTTGATAATAACTCTTTTCCATTTATGTGTAACTATCCAAGATGAGCTGAAATTTACTTGTAATCAGCTGGCCAAACCGCATTCTCCTTTTCACTGGTTTGAAGTTGGGATTACTTGAATATCGTGATACTAAATACAAGAAAGGTAAATTTTACAGTCACTTTCACTGAATCTATACTAGTTATAAAAGGCAGTATTTCACACTAATTGTACCTATTAAAATATAACAATATCCCAGATTCTTGATAGGATATTGGCAGACCGTGGTAATCAGAGGATTTTGGACATACGTTGAGAGCCTGATGTTATAAGACCTACTTATAAAAACGACTGATGACTGCTTCAGCTCAATTACTCTCTTTTCTGCATGCATCTGTCTGCTTGCTGTCACCTTGTTTTCAGCATGTTGTTTTTACTAAAAATGTTTATAGCAACCAGAAGGACCGTGTGAACATTGTCTTAATGATGAGGTTATAATTACAATTGTTACTACACTTTTAAGTACAGCATTTCAAAGTGGAAATTGATTTTTTTCCAACTGGTATCTTAAAATGGAATCCCCTAAACTCATGTTCTTTCCAGGTAACAAAGGTAAATATATGTTTCTTTGTACATCGTTTTATAGTTTTGTCATGGCAAATAGTCACAGACTCACAAGAAAAGAAAAGAAAAGAAAAGAAAAGAAAAGAAAAGAAAAGAAAAGAAAAGAAAAGAAAAGAAAAGAAAAGAAAAGAGTAAGTCATAGCTATGTCCTATAAAACAGTGTTTATGAAAGATTGTTCTGACTCTCTGCAAGTCAGTGCCTGCTAAATCACTTGAACAAGTTGGCTGCAATATGCTCCCACCTAATTCAATCCCATTAACAAATGCAGTAACAAAAAAGAACCACTTAACAAGAACATTTAAATATAATGACAGTAACCTACTACCTCTTTTATCTTTCCTGATGCAGTGTTTTTACCTTCCTTTCCAAGAGATATAAAACAGGACACTGAGGCAAATAATAATATCAATCAAGTCAGACAAGACTTCTAGTTTAGCACACCTGTCTTTAAGAACATGGTATAACAACGGTAAGTGAAACCATATGGGATTTTTTTTTTTTTTTTTTTTTCAGTGAAGAATATTGGTAGCTAATCAAAACTTCAAACGTTGGGCAGTGGTACACCATACATAATCATGTAATGTTGTGTTATGCACAAACATTATATACAAATGTACAGACAAACTGTAATAGGTGTGAACGTATAAGGACAAAGGACTTTTAACAGGAAAGGTACTGATGATTGATACAACTGGTTGAGCTGCTGTGAGAGTTTGCCTCAAGGCCAAATGCAATTCCAATTACTTGGACTGTTTCAAATATTTTGGTAGAATTTTTTGCTTAAAAATGGTCATTTATAACTGCAGTGTGGGATTTTATTGCTGTTCTCTGTGAGCACAGTCACAGCCAATGAAGTGCCCTGTTTATTTGTCTGAATAACCTGCCCTGCTGCATCGCCTGGAGGGGACATGTTCTAAGCAAGACTAGCTAGACTAAACTGAACAGTTTACTCACAGTGCAAGAGAAAGAAAAGCAGCATGTTCTGAGAGAAAACAACCCTTTTTAGCAATGAGCATAGCAAATAGCATTTATTGCTGACCTGCTGAATTACCAGAGCTGCTGCTATCCCTTGGCATGTACAGGGGCAGCTTCTCTCAGATTGTAACACATCTGATTGCCGGACAGCAGCGCCTTCATAAACATACCACAGAAAGCATGAAAGCTGTTGCATGCTGCTTGTGTAAGTAGTTCTTAGCCTCTTTGTATGGTATTTCTAGCAAAAGAATAATCTGACTACTTGACCAAACCTCTGACACGCTGACCAGCTGTGGAAGTTTGTCACAGAAATGTGCTGTTGATCAGCCACTGAATGGCACCACCATTGCTTTTCTCCTCCCATGCCTAGTTCAACGTAGAGAAGCCTGATGCAGACTGGCTGTTTTAATACTGCAGCCTGGCACAGAAGTTGCTATTTCTGCCATACACAAACCTCTCCAGAGTTATGTAGGTAGAGCAGCAAGTCCCCAAGTGGCTGCCTGTAAAAACGCCAGTCAGCGCTTACTTAACTGTGGCTCAGTCCAGCACCTCTGCGCAAGCAGATAATTACCAGAAACCACTTGCACGCAGGTGATGACTAGTTTGTGGTCCAGGCTCAAAAATGCGTACGTAATAGGCATCCCCGTAAGCAGCAACTGATGGAAAGCTAAAGGGTGGTGGCTTGGCACTGCTTGCAGCAGCTACTTCTAGGTCTGCACACTGCTCAGATAGCTTGCTGTGGGATCCCAATTAGTATCAAGGCCTGCATTTCCCATAAATGAGACAGGAACTAGACCAAAATGTTGAGCCACAGAGCAGGGAAATCATGGGGGAGAAGATGGTGGGTAGGAAACACTAAGATAGAGGCTGTGGAGAGCAGAAGAATATTTATAGGGGTTTAAAATGGAATAGGGAAGGCAGCTGAGTTTGTGGACGAGGAGACAGAAAGGCAGGGTTGAGTGTGGGCTCCTACTTGGGATTCTATTTCAAGTCTGTTTTGCTTCACAGGATCAGAAAGAAAAGTTCGTCTGCACCAAATAACTGAGAACTTTATAGTCTTAATTTTGTCTGTGGTTTGCAATTCCCTCTTAAAAAATGAGGTCTTGCAATTCATTAACTCGACTGTCTCCTGATCTGGAGAGCCAAAACCATAAACTTAATAATCACTTTAATCTAAGTTCCATCATCTTACATGAATACAATAATAACAAATTAACTTCACCTCATAGCTATTGTAGCAGCTGTTGAGTAGAACTTTCTATTGTAATAATATTCCACAAGATGGCCTTGAGCATAGATGTTTCCACGTTCTGCTGCTCCTTTCAGGCACTCCAAAGCAGCCTTAGTGTTCTGATGTATACCTTGTCCATAGAGATACATAACACCAAGCACACCCTGTGATTCCAGACTTCCATTGCCGCATGCTTCTGAATGCCAGAAAAAGGACTAAACAAGAAGCAGAGAGTTGTTTTCTGTGTATTTCCGTGGATGTTTTGCATTAACTAAATGACTTTTTAATGTGATGATATATTCACTTTAATTAGTTATCTTGCATACTGTTTGCTTAAAACCTTTTACATCAACCAGTCTGTAAGAAGTGCTTATAAGAAAACAGATTCTCTGTAAGGCTTTTAAACCTGCTTAATTTACTGTGAGAGCTGTCAATCAGTGACACCTGCTTGATTTTTTTATTTTTATTTTTTGAAGTGCACTGAGGCTGACAAAACTGTAATGCACTCTATCCTACTCCCTGATACTCCCACTAAATAAATAAATAAATCTCAGCTAGCAGTGTCAAACTAGTCAAAAGTGAGAGATTCAGACCATCTGTTCACATGGGCTTAAATGAACAATAATGTCTAGCAGTGCTTAAAATACAGTTTTCAGAATTAAATATATCACCATAATCTTTCTGTGAAATCCTAAGTTAACTGGAACTCATGAAATTCAGAAGGGTATAAGCGGGCTTTACCTTCCTCAGATCTTTTAGAGCTGACATGGAGTAAAGCATTCCTAAAGTACTCTGGGCCTTCACGCTTGCTTTTGGATTCCCATGGTCTGCAGCAATAAGCCATAACCTAAGAAAATGGGGACAAAGTTCGTTCAGTAACACAGCATCCCAGCATCTGAAACTCATCAGGAAAATTGTCTGCCATTACCTTTCAGCCTCTTCAGTTGAATGTTTAACACCACAACCTTCATAATAAGCTCTGCCAAGATTGTATGCAGCAGCAAACTTCAAGTGTCTTGCTTTTGAGGAATCAGAGTTGAGTATTTTCTTCATGTATTCCACTCCCTTTTCCTACAAAGGAGGTATTTCAATCATTACATACAGACTGGGAAAAGGATGAAGTAACGAACCTGAGAATCTGCCAACATTTGCAAGACAGGTAGTTTTTCAGTTCTAAAACCTCTCTCTATAATACGTGGGGATAGTGTGGATACCAGTTAGACTGGTATTTCATTTGCCTAAACACTTCTTATGTGTTTGTAATTTTTTAAAAAGTTTGATATTTTTGTTTAAGCAGACCTGTGTCTGATAACTGTTTCAACAAATTCTGTTTTGTAATGGCTATTATTCTATAAAATAGATGGCATAGATCTTTACTCAGTTTTCAGTACACCTGTAAAGATTACACTTTGACATCTTGGAACCTAATCTCATCTACTGCCGTTCTTCTTGCATTACTTTCAGAACACCAGAAATTTTCCTCCTCTTTTTAGAAGAAGTTGCTATTCACTTACAATTCAAAGAAACATGTTACTATTGATTTATGATATTATTAGCTAATTTTCCTTCTGTTCCTGCATGAAATCTAGCATACCACATTTTCAAGCATAATTTTGTTTAGCATCTATGTTCACAGGTTAGAAAGTATTTTTAAAAATACTTCTGTGTAACAGATGTTTTACACTTTGAAATGCAGTTATTTGATTTTCATTTTTATAGATTCTATTATCATTTATCTGCACGGCTTATTAAAAAGTAACAAACTAATAGCAATTTTTAAACAAGCTAAATAGCTTCCATGAAGTATAATCAAATCCTTATAAGCGAAACTGTAAAACACAAGTTCTCATAAGTGTTTGTCAGATAAACCTATTTTGTTATAGCTGGTTTTGAAAATTCTTCAGCCAAGAACCCTCCTTTTACAATGCTCTGTAAGCATCTGCACCTCATGAAACTATTTCTAAATCAGTGACCCATTTATTTTAAATTAAATGATCAAGTTTACAAAGAAGCTCTTAGTAATTATAGATTGATATTAGAAGAAGAGTAAGAAGTACAGCTAAGCTACTCACGGGGTCTTCATTAGTGCCTAGTCCATCGTAATGCATTACGCCAAGCTGATACATTGCTTGAAAATCCGTATCCTTGATTTTTTCAAATTGTATTAACGCTTCTTGGTACAACCCCTGGGAAAGATAGAATGAATAATGAAGTACACAGAATAAAGAGTACATACCTCAACTTAACTCTCCAGTAGATACCCTCTTATAGTTTTTCAAACTGGAGCATTTCCCTCATAGAAAAAAAAAAAAATGCAACCACACAAGTGGCAGAAAACAGAAGTAGAGTAAGTCAATAACTGCAAAAACATTGGATAGGGTGGAAGCAATGAGGACTTCCAAATAAGGCTTCATCATTTTAATATATAAATAAAGAAAGAAATGAAAGTAGTGCACAAATATAATCCCTGAAACCAAAAGGTGTCCTGACAAGCCTCTTTCACTCCCCCCTGAAGCCATCTTTTTAATTGAAGTAGATAAGAGCCTAATTGAGATGCACTGTCCTGCTGGACAGACCTTAATTTAGGTGGCCTTGAGGGCCTAAGAGCCACCATAACGTCTCAGCTAAGGGTTGGGTTCCCAAAGACTAAACCAGGATGTTTGAGGAGTTTATGGGTTCAGCTGTCTGCCTCCCTTTTCTTATGAGGGCACTACCTGCAACCACAGAGATACCAGAAGGGCAGGAGAAACAGGTCTTAGGAATAAACCTGCGCCAGATTCAAGAGATTTAAAGGCCTGCAAACTACAGCGAGTCTTCATCTCATTCTTCTGTAACGACCTCATGTATTCTGCCCCCACAATACATTTAAAATATCCTACGTTTAACTATTTTTTTTGAGTAAACTTGATAAAGAAATAAGGCTTCTGCAAATGCTTCCATCTGCTGTTCCTAGCCTTTTTCTTCTGCATATAAAGCTTTTAAATGCATTGGTTAACTTCAATTAAATATGAAAAGCAGATGAACCTCTCAAAAGATCATTCGTATCCTGTAATATGAAAATCCATGCATATACGTGAGGATCTAAATTTATGCCAGTCTCAAGAGGAAAGTAATTAAAGTGCTCTGCAGATTTTTTTTTTTTAGCTAGTTGGTGTGTGCTTTGCCTTAAGATCCCTCCTCACAGCATGTGCCCTGCCACGTGCAGGGATGCTGTTAGAGCAGACCCTGGGGAAGGCACACGTAGCACAGTAGGGAACAAGGAGTTAGGAGCACAGAAGTCCTTGATCTATGGGAAGGCAATTGCAGTGTTATGCCGATACGCATTTTTAGGTAATACGGACATCTATCCCTAAATATGGAAATCAAAGCCTGCTCAAAGAATAAATTTATGGTGCACAGCAATATCTACCTTGGATATCTAGGCCAGCACATCAAGACACAGACAGGCCTGCTGCTCCACAGGACCAGTTTTGCTCATGTTGAGATCAGCCAGTGCAGTAACAAAACCGTTACAGAAAGCTGAAGCCCTGAACAAGTTAATTCTGCTCCCGCTGCTAACCATGAGGCTGATGTACACTGTGCCACATATGGCACTACTAGCAGTACTGAACCATGCACATCCCATTTGAAAATATGAGTTGGAACATGTACAATATCCTTTTCCATCCTTCTGATCTGAGCTATTCCAAGGATTCGGGTCCTTAGACACACCTACTCTTAGAGTCATATTTGCATTTTTTTAAATCTGGCTTCACAAGAAGTAGAAGTTTTTCTTCATCTGCCAGCTAATCTGATGCTCTTCCCTGAGCATTTACTTCCAAATACCCAGGCCAATTTTAGCCTACGTGGGCAGGGACAGAAATCCTGCAGATAATGTTTCAGCAAGTTTGATGAAAACTGGTGGCTAGGTAGGGAAGGAAGATTGAGAGCTGTGTCCTAGGTCAGGAACCATTGACACCATAACAAAAGGCACTGTACTTGGCCAGTCAGCTGGCCAAAAAACAACTCAGTTTGGAAGCTGTAGCACAGACTGCCACTTACTTATCTGGGGTGCTTGGGAAAAGTGGAGGAAAAATACATTTAGTAAGAACACCTGCTGATTTTAATGGGAAAAACAGGAATAAACATCTCTTGTAGCTTTTTTTAAAAGGTATTTCTTTTCCCACTGAAATTGTATTGAAAGTTGTCAGCTTTATAATGTCTATTTAAAAAGGAAATCACAACCTCTTCATAGTACAGCTGTCCTTTTAGAAAACATGCCAGACGATCTCCATCTTTTATTCTTTTCTCCAACAGTTCCTCTGCTTTTGCAAATAAAGCAGCATGGCTGTAGTCCTCTGCTTAAAAATAAACATATATATATATTTTTCCAAAACAGAACAGATGGAACAGCATCAAAAAGCACACTAAAGCTCTGGAGCTAGTGGTGTCCCCTTTTCACTATGCTTTTAAATGACTAAGCTGAAACAAGGATTGGAGCATCTGTTTTATGAGGAAAGACTAAGCAAGCTGGGCCTGTTTAGCCTAGAGAAGAGGAGATTGAGAGGTGTTTATCTACCTCTATAAATACCTGAGGGGACAATGCAAAGTGGATGGGGCCAAACTCTTCTCAGTGGTGGCCAGTGACAGGACAGGGGGTAATGGGAATAAATTGAACCACAGGAGGTTTCATTGCCGTATGAGGAAGAACTTTACAGTTTGGGTGACAGAGTACTGGAACAGGCTGCCCAGGGAGGTTGTGGGGTCTCCTTCTCTGGAGATATTCAAAACCGGCCTGGACACCATCCTGTGTAACATGCTCTAGGTGACCCTGCTTGAGCAGGGGGGTTGGACTAGGCAATCTCTGGACGTCCCTTTCAACCTGAACCATTCTGTGATTCTGTGACATAGTGCTGCTTCGTAAAACGAAAAATAAAGATCAGTAAAGACACGGTGACTTCACTGAAAGCTAAGTTTGACATGGAAGAACAGAAGCGTTTCACACAGGATGTGTTTCCATCCTACATGGGTTACAAGACCACCATTTCTCTTAACTTACCTGGCCCCTCAAGGGCGGGCAGAGCGCTGCAAGCCTGGGGCAGAGGCTCCCCACGCAGCTTCATGGTGGCTGCCCGCCTCCCTCCCACCTGCCCCATGGTAGTGAGAAGCGGGCCCGGCCCCGCCATGGTGACCATTGTCTGCGGGGCCTGGGCCTGGGCTGGCGACTGGCACTAGCAGCAGGAGTGCCATGAGGGGAGGTGGCCCAGGGCTGTGGCCATGCTACCTGCCTCGAGCTGGCTGGGGCTCCGAGCCCAAAAAGCCGTTGGGAGGAGCGGGAGGAAGGGAAAGGACATTTCTGGCTGTTGGCCAGTTCCGAGCAGTGTGCGGAGTAACATGCCCGGCTAGCGCAGGCTGGGGCTTGGGCATTGCCCAGATCGTTCCTACTAGCTGCTGGTCCTGTTGTGAGCTGAACACAGCTAAAATACCTCATGGGAAGCAATTGCAGGCAAAATAACAGAAACACAAAGGATTGTTTCCACCACTGTTGATAGCTTCTGGCTGTCTCCCTTATAAAAAGATATACAATACCAGAAGGCCACAAGGGCACTTTTAAAAGTCTTTAGCTACATCCCCCCACCCCTTTTTTTTCTTTCTTTCCTTTTTTTTTTTTTTTCTTAGCAATTGTCGCTCTTCCATTTTTGGCAATGTAATCTGCTTCTATAGCAACAGAGGCAGAGGACGCGGTCAAAATAGAAAAGGAATGCTTGCAGAGTTACGCGGTTAAGCCTGCGGGCTGCACATCGTGTTTTCAGACAGACCCAATGACTCTAAGCGCCAAAAAAAGTCCTAAAACTCATCCTGATTCATTTTACTTATATGGCATAGTCTAAGAAGTGTGCAGGAAAAGAAACTTTTTTTGACAGCACAGACAAATTACTGAATTTAGGAAGCACTTTCTGTGGAAGCCAAGGTACCCTTCAGAAAAGGCAGCTCTGAGTGCCTTGCTGCTTTTCTTTCTGCAGGAGCGTGCAGGTGTGGGTGTGAGGTCCCACAGCTCAGCTTGGTGTATCCCACTGCTCACACGCATTTATTAGGACCAGTTTTTCCAATTTCACCAGCTCAATACCTATGCAAAGCGAGTGGCTTGAGACATAGCCAGCACAGGGGCAGGAGAGTTCTGCGGGCACAAATGAGATGGGCGCAATGCGACACAGGGCTTGGGAACTAATTAACAGCGAGTCTTAAGAGAGCTGCAGCTGGTGGGATGGAGGTGGTTAGGCTGGAAAGATGGGATTGCTCAGGTGGGGAATCACAAACCTGTGCACTACTGAGGTAATTAGTGCTGGGGAGGGAAGGCCCTCAAAGGGGAACATGCTGGGGTGATCCAAGGCTGCCTGGGCTTATGTGACTGCTGGAGGTTTGTGCTTGCAGTTGCTTAAAACTTGCTTAAAACAACTGTGGATTTCTGGCATGTGTGTGGAGGGAGGTATTCTGTCCCTAACAATTCTCAATTAGGAGTGTAGGGGTTTTATTTGTTTATTAACTAGTTTGCTTGTCTAGCTGTTCAGGGAAAAAAAAAAATAGTATGAAAGGAGAGGTGAAAACTGTTACATAGTGAAATGCTTCAATTGTGCTGACATATTGCATATTTACCTGGAATTCTGCACCTTTAAAAAAAAATACTATATGTGCGTTCATGTTCCACTACTTAAATAATTTATATTTATTTTCACAAAGGAGAAGCAACGGGCACAAACTGAAGCACAGGAAGCTCTGGCTGACTATGAGGGGGCACTTCTGTACCGTGAGGTGACAGAGTGCTGGGACAGGCTGACGGAGAGGTTGCACAGTCTCCTTCCCTGGAGATACCCAAACCCCGCCCGGATGCCATCCTGCGCAAGGTGCTGCAGGTGACCCTGCTCAGCAGGGGTTGGACTGGGTGACCTTCCGAGGCCCCTTCCAACCTCGGCCATTCGCACACAGCCCAGGGCCGACATATGCCGAGTCCCCTCCCTCAGCAGCCTCCGTGCGGGACGTGTGGCGGCGCCGCGGCGCCATGGCCGCCCGCCGCTGGCCGTGCGGGCGCGGCGCGGGGAGGCGGCTGTGCTGTGGGCCGGCCGCCCGCTGCCTCCCCTCCCATGGGCGCCCCGTGGCGGCCGTGCGGGGCCGGCTGCCGGCGCTGGGCGGGGGCTGTGGCCGCCAGGGTCCCCTCCCCGAGCTCCGGGAGCCGGCCGCGATGCGGGAGGTGAGGCTGGGGCTGGAGCAGCCAGCAAAGCCGTGCGGGCTCGCTGTTCGCTCTCGGAGGATGAGTGCGGTGGGAGGCGAGGGGGACTGGCGGTGGTGCTGCAGCTTCCCCCGTGCTCCCTTTCAGCCCGGCGGCGGTTTCAGCGCCCTGTTGGAGGCGGGGACCGGCGTGAACGCACCCGCGGATGCCTTCGGCCAGTCCCCGGCTCACCTGGCCGCGGGGGGCGGCGAGGCTTGCTTCCTGCTGTGGCAGCTGCAGACAGGCGCCGACCTGAACCAGCAGGTAAAAACGCACGGGTGTCGTTTCTCCCACTTCTAACCTCCCGTCAGGAAGCTCGCCTTTTATATTTATTTATTTTGCTTAACCTGGGAGAGGTTTTGTATATAGACAGCTGCACTGCATGAGGTGTCTGGGGTTGCTGATTTTACAGCAGCTTTATTCTATTGTGAACCAGCAACCCTATCTATACCGCCGTAGCTATTTCGTACTGCTGCATATGGTGCTTTCACACTGTGCAGCTGTCAAAAATTTCTTTTAATAGAAATGAGTATTCTTTCTGCCTTTCAAATTTTGCCCCCGCTTCCTCTGAATGTGCGGATTTTTCCTCTAGCTGCAGCTTTTAATTGGTCCATACCTCTGAGTTTGTAGCAGCAAGCTGTCAGTCAGTCCCTGAACAGTGCTGAAAGGTGCAGTTGATCAGCACCTTAATCAGCACCAAAACGTATTCTGTGTAAATAATCTTTATAAAGCTAAGGTTAAACCCTGAGTATAGCATGGGACAGCAGTCCTACTGCTCTGTTGGATTATCAGAATACATTAAACAAATGTTTACTGGCAATTACTGGGTATACTTCACTAGCCATATTCCTTTAATCTCTCTTCAATTCACAACCAACCGGTATACAGAACACCACTCAAAACAGTCATGTTGGAGAACAAAGTAGCTTCATCCTATTCCTTTTCTTTCAAACAACCTATATATATATATATATATATATATATATATAACAACTGTTTTATACGTTTAGGATTGCCTTGGAGAAGCCCCAATTCATAAAGCAGCAAAAGCTGGGAGTTTGGAATGTCTTGCTCTCCTGGTTGCTGGTGATGCCAAAATTGAGTAAGTTAAGCTACATCTAATCATTTCTGTATCAGCTCTCAAAAGATGCATGTTTTGTACACTTTCTTGTTGAGGGTGCTGCTAAAAGCTGCTGTCAGCTAAAGCTGACAGCATGGCTGTAGACATACAAGCAGTATCAAAAGCAGCAATACACATGAACACATTACATAGACCATATGCTGTTCAGTTCCGTGTTGAAGTAACTGCTAAGAGAATGTTCTTGCTCATAGGTTCTTGTTGATTTTCCATTCTAGTGTTGCACTCATCTTACTCACACCTTTCTGATGCACTAAGCCAGTCATAGTTTGGTGACAGATATGTTTTTAAATAATTACTCCTTTTTGCATTTAGTGGCAGCACCCACTATCACTAGAGCCCTATCCTTGGCAAACCTTCTTGGTGTTGATTCTTTGTACTTCTGATTAAACTTATCACTTAATGAATCTTGATTGTTGTTTGCTCATAATTCATATGAATTGTGACTATTAATTTTGTGTTTCAGCTTGTGCAACAACAGTGGGCAAACAGCAGCAGACCTTGCACTGGCTTGTGGCTTTCTGGAATGTGCCAAGTTCCTGAAAACAATTCAGCACACTCAAACTATGAAACTGAGAGGACAGTCTAGCTCCTCACTAAATGGCAACCACAGCATGCTGAGTGAGGATCTAGCAGCACAGGAACAAGAATGGGAAGCAAGCAGATCAACAAGCAGAAAGAGGAGAAGGTCAGATGGTGTGTAATACCAGTGGCTTACCATTTGTTGTATTTCTAATCTTTTTCTTTTTTGTACTTTTAGCAGTTAAGTAAATAAGTTTGGTGATAGATGCAGGTAAGCTGGATATAGATGCCTGCCAATAAGTCCTGCTTTGCATATGTAATTAAGGTTATGGTCTTGTAAAAAATGGATATTGTGTTTAGAATGGCACTGAAAAGTTTACCTATAATTTTTTTCTTTCTTGATGTTAAAGTATTCTGAACAATGTACGAATGGAGTAGCTGACAAAGATAGCAGTTTTACCCATACCACAACTGTGTCTTTTGATGACATTAGATACAGGCTTATTTACATGTATGTGTTCATGTGACAGATCTGTCTCTTAGCTGACAAAAGAAAGGGTTTGTCACCTCATTGTCAAATTTAGGGGAACCCAAAGTCTGAGAAAACATGACTGGACTATCAATTGAGTAACTTGTTGCATGCTGTTACATTGTCTCCTTCTGAGAAGGAGCAAAGCTCATTTATTTTTACTTCTTACAGAAGACTGTTTTTTCCCAGAATAGTTGTATTCATACAGCTATAAATAAATAAGCATATAATAACTTAGTCTCTCCCTTTTTTCTGTGTAAATGAGAACAAAGTCCATAAAATTCAGTACACATGCTTTTTTTTTTTTTTTCCCTCACCCTTATCTAAAATACTGTTACCAGCAGTAACAGCAGGAAATGATGGCTTTGAACAGATTCATACAGCAAAATCCAGCTGGCTATACAGAACCTGAAGTACGTTTTTTTTTGGCAAGAAAAAAATTCATAAAAGAAAAGGATCAGACATTTAATCTGTAAAGCTTTTTAGCATAAAATTGCTATACAAACAAAGTTATCTTAGCCAAAAGGAAAGAGTTTAAGTTACTTGATAAACATTTGTAGGAAATACAGTTCACAGCAGGTAATTCCCTTATTTTTCAGAGGTCTCATTAAAAAAATAATCTTGATTTAAATTATGTAAGTAATATTTCTATTTCAGCTGGGTTTTGATTACCTGAAAGCATTAGTCTAACTAACAAGACAAGTTATATCTAGATATCTGCTAGTATTCTGGCTTAGCATGTTCCAGCCCAAGAGTGGAATTTAAATAGTTTTTGGTCGTTGAGGTAGGCACAGGTTGTAGTAGGCATCCTTGTTCCAGAAGTCTGGGCCCTTCCATCCACACCAACCCTGGCCAAGAAAAAGCAAGATACAATTTAAATTACTTAATGTGAATTCTGTTTTCCTTATCAATTACAACTGTATTTATCTTACTCATTTTAATCTAAACAGTATGAGTTATTTTCAAGTACCTACGAGCAGTGACAATTTTCAGACAGTTCTGTGCACGCCTTGAAAACACATTAATGGAAAACACTTAACAAGAGTTTCTCCAATTCCCCTCACCCAGCTTTCCAGCTTGGTTTCTAAGTAGTAGCATCTTCTTTCCATACCCCACTGTCTTCTGCTGCTACGGTGTCACTCAGTTTCCACTTCTTTTGTCTTGAAGAATGCCTTCTTTAGAAATAGTTCAAATTTCAGGGCCAAACTGAGCTCTTAATTTAAAAAGGTGGGGGTGGGCTGTTTGTCATGATTTAGCAGCAAATCAGTCTAATAAAGCTCTTAAGCCCTACAAGACTAGGATGTAATTATATATCAGGTGTTTCCAATAAAAAAAAAGCTGCCAACTTACAGCCTGCCTCAATTCCTGTTCTCCCCTGCCACTTTTGATGAATAAAAGGATTTCTGCCTTTCTTTTTGTCCTCCTGGACAAAAGTATTCTTGAACACCTTATTCAAGATAATACCTTATCCAAGTTATAGCTGTTCAAGCTACAACTGTTAAAGACTGTTTCGGAAACCAGCAATGACTAACATGCAGGCAAGTTAACTGGGATCAACGCTTCCTCCATAAGGAATGGAGAAGCTGCAAAATGGCCAGTCCCTAGTTTGCTATACATCATTGGTTTAATGCCAAAATGTATCTATATGTGTGTGTATATACACGTGCGTTAATCTCACCTTTTCCAAAATAACATGCAGATCTTCTCCTCCAGTGTAATGTGGGTCTAGAATCAAGTATTTTATTTGCCCTGTAATCTCATTCCAAGCTACTCCTAATATCGTGTGAGCCAAAACACCTCCACCTAAAATAGAAGGGAAACAAACTGTTAGAAAAAAAAATCACTGAGATTGGCTATATATGCAAATTGCTAAAATTTAAATATACTTTTCAGCTTTAATATAAGTACTCTTCATTTTCTGAACCACTGCTTGCTTGGAAATACTTTCATTAATTTTAAGTTCTTATGAATGGCATTTCCAATGATATCAATATTTTAGATTATTTAAACATGCATACTGGTCTTAGGAAGAATTTAGATAAGGAATGATGCTTATCTCTTCAAAGCCAGAAAACCCCTCTTCTTCTGTGGTGGGAAGTTTTGGGGAACTGTATGAACCTCTCTCACCTAGAAAGCACAAGTCAGCTCTTGAGTTCTGATTTTAAAAGCAGCTTTTGAGAATACCATTCAGATTGATCTTTGTTACTAGATTTCAGCTTGAGGCTGGGTGAAATGCCAAATGCAAAAGATACCAGCCAGACTGAATTCATGGTTTCCTATGCTGCCTTGGAAAGAGTATCATTTTTAATTCATCTGGAGTTTTGATAAACTCCTGTACAGTAAACTGAAACAGGACTAACTGAAATGAAATGCAGCAGAGGAAGGCTACAAACATTCACTGGCAGTCTCTGATACTCAAGCACTTACCAATCATAATCGGAGTTCCTTCAGTCTTGAAATGGTTAGCAAGCTCCCTTCCCTGCACAGCTAGTTCAGAACCCTGGCTAGGGAAGAAATACAACAAGAGATTTGTCATCCTCACTATGCTTGGTTTTCCAATTATCCATTATACTCATTACTGCATAAGTAACTGACTAGAAAGTGGCTTAGAATTCTTCTGCTAAAACAACCGAACTCCTTGGGATAGTCTGAATAAAATTCTTTATGCAACTTTATGTAGGACTCATACCCAGCTTGCTTTTAAAAAATCAAATCAGAAATACCATTAGGCACCTGGTCAAAGCAACATTGAGCTTGGCTTGATTTATTTTCCCTGCTTTTCTGTTCAGCTTTGCCACAGATAAGAGTAGTCTACACGGAAGAGAAAGGCGTACGCACACAACACATGCACGTACTCCAGGATTCAGAGCTCACTTTCTTCTGAAGGAGCCTCACGGTCCCCTCAGAAGATGGATAGTACTTCCAAAAGTGGTGGCAGAAGCTAGGCAAGAAAACACATACAGATATGTTTAATATAAAGAAGCAAAGACAGGATACCATGGTTAATGTTTCAGACAAGTTGTGCGCCTGCTTTTCCAATTCCTGGAGAGATGGATTAAATGCAGAGTGCAAAACAGGAAAGCTGGGAAATGGTATGGTACATTTGCAGTAAAGGATTCAGTACTGAGGGTGCAGCTGTGAAGTCCTATTTCCATAAAGACTTAGAGGTGCTAGCTGAATATAAGCCCAAGACAAAAAATGCTCTCCACTGCTAGTGACCAGCTCAAAAAGGCTGCCTGACATCTCTTCTCAGCATGGGAGCAAGGCTGCCGTTTCATAATCCTGAAGAACACTGGTGCTCCCTTGTAGCAGCACTGTGAGCAATTCTACCCAGTTCACAACTGAATGTGTGCTGTATCCTTATGCACAGGAATAAAAACTGTCTCACTAACAGTCACAGCTGCTATAAATAATAGGTGGATCATCTGCAAATATAAGCTGTGGAACAAGGAGATTAAAATTGGCTGTATAAAGCCTGACAAAATACTGAAGAAATCAATTATTTTCCTACCATTAAGAATAACCATCACCATGGTTACGTGCCCTTTTACAATACTCCCAGTAGACTTTAGTCTAAATAAACATAACTTATGAGCAGTATTTTGACTAGCATTTTCATACGGGCTAGATTAGCATTCATTCTCTATTTCGTTATTGTATTTATCACAAAATGTTCAGGGATTTATTATTATGCTTACTGCTGTCCAAGTGACAGAAGTCCAGTAATTTTATTTCTGATAAATACTGAACATTATTCTTTTTCTCCCACATATATTTATAGGGTTCTTTATTGCATATAAAAGTGTCAGATTGTCAGAACGGAAACAAATACCTTGTTTTATGTCGCACAAATACAGGACAGAGAGCACTATTTCTAGGCTGCTCAGCAGTTTGCCTCAATCCTGAGCTAAAAGGTTAGCTCTGTGGATGAGGCAATAACTTACCGTCACCGTGTATGCCATTCATTATTACTGCCAGGCTGTGGGCCTGTTCCAAAAATTGTGTGATGGATAGGCAATAGGCTGACCCCCCCTCTTTCTTTTTTTCTTTCTTTCTTTTTTTTTTTTTTTAAATTTCACAACAGTTTGCACATAATTAAGCAAGTTATAGAAAATGCAAACTCGACCCCAAGATCACAAGAAATTCAGCAATACCCTAACTTTTAAGCGCCTCCCATTCACCTCAGAACAACCAAAGGCAGGAATACAGGGTTAATGAACAGTGAGCTCTTAAAATATAAATTATCTGTTATTATCCCTATTATCCCACATTTTATAAGGGTAATTTGTATCGTAAGGCATTCAGTATCTTTAATAATTACTGAACTACTAGAAAGATATTGATTCTTACCTGACAAAGAGTATTTTTGATGTTATTCCATAAAGTTGATTCAGAACAAGCTGTACCTCAATAGAGCCAATCCATTGCCGTGACCCAACAAATGCTGCAGGTTTGTCTCCGGCATCAACCAGTGCCTTTGCCATGTGAACATGAAGAAAAAAAGCAAACCTCAACAACACGTAGTAGACAGTTCCACCACTTTTTGTGAATAAAGTTGGTTTATGAAGACAGGAATGTGTTTTATATCTGGCCAGTCAAAAGCAAAGAAATGGTTATTGAATTCATTCATTGTGGTTCTGTTTTGGAGATGCTACTTAGACACTGATACAAGACAGTCCCAGTAAGCACATTATATGACCCCAGATCCAGAGGCAGACTTCAAGCTGAGCACCAAGCTACCTAACGCTGAAATGTACCATCTGTGCTGCAGAAACCACCTCACAGACTGGACTCGTACTCAAGACACCTCAGAAAAGGATGCATAAAATAGTGCCCCAAGGAAGAGGCCACCAAAATACACCAAGGGTTGGGGTTTATTTTAAACTATTTCAAATTCAGAGGTTTACATGTTACAAGCAGCTCTTGAGGTGCCTTTTCTGCTCAGGATAGACAGCCCACTAAGTCTCCCAAAGGCTGCTGTCCAGCACGCTACAGGAGTCTATGGAATTGAGATCGTTTTATGTTTAGGGGCAGACTGAGGAATCATCAGGAAATGCAATTTTTATTTTAATGCTCACATCCCTGTCAGATAGGATGCAAGTCATTTTTCAGAGTGAGCCATACTTGGTTAGAAATGTTGAGTAAATAAATATGATACAAAACGCCATTTTTAGAAGACTGAAGATAACTGCAATATTTCCTGCTAGGCATACAGTATTAGCTACCCAAACATACTCTTTTTCTTCAGTACCATTAATAGAAATGACCATATTCAGGTACACATTCAAATTCACAGAAGAAAATGAAGTGAAAGGAGGTTCAAAAAACAAAAAGCCTGCTACTATCAAAGGTAAAATTGCAAAAAAGAAAGCAGTACATCAATGCGTAATGTCTGGGGACTCAAATAGCTGTCACTGAAGACAAAAGACTGTTAGAATGTTAGTACAAGGAAATACTAGAAAACTATTCTGATGAATCTTATTTGTGCACATAAACATTTGGAGACGGGTCTCCTATTATAAAACTTGATAAACAGTAATTGATGAGCACTATAGTTCCATTTAAGAGAGAAAAATATCACACAAATTTTAAGTCTAAAATGTATCAGTCACATAAAAGTTATCTATAAATGTTTCTAAACAATTACATGCGTATAAAAGAATTACTCTGCCCACGTGTTATGTACCTGTTGAATTTCCTTGTGTGTTGGTATAGGTGCATTTATGTAACCTTGGTGCCTGAACCACGAGCAGACAGTCTGCAGAGACCGATAAGCACAGCCCCAACCACTGTCATCAATGCGATCCTGCATATAGTGGTGATAGCTGTATGTGCCATGTACTAAATAAACCTGCACAGAACAAGAAAATACAAATTAACCTGGTTGCACTTACATCAATTTTCAGAGAAGTCCTACTTACGTTACTTGTACTGTTACATATCTTTCAGTTAGGGGGTTACAAGTCTTTGGAAGAATTGATTGTGTTATTCACACATGACCACTCCTGTTTTGTCTCCTCAATATCTCCATTCACAGTTTTATTTTCTTGTACTGGTTCTAAGAAACTTTTAAAATACATGACAAAAACATGAGGTATCCTTTAAAATGTTGTACAGTATGTTACCAGAAAACGCACTTGAGGTGTGAGCAGGCACAGGACAACTACAGCTACAGCAATACCATTTTGTGCAGAGAAGCCATTTTGCTTAAAAGACCAGATCCGTTCCTGTGCCCTTTCTTTCTCAACCGATACTGATGATTATTAATTGATAAATTATTAATTATACTGATTATTAAATTAATTCTGTTAACAACAAATCTCAAGCAAAATAAAAAGTAATTTCTTTAAAGTGATTCAATTTAAACGTACCATACCAGACTCTGTCCCAGGTGAATTAAGATGTAAATGGGGGTTTCTGAGATAGCCATCTTTGTATGGTTCATCTGGAAAATGGTAAGCATTTGCTCTCTTTAAGTATGGTCTGTCATATGGTAGGTTGAACAACGTGTGTAATTCCTGCATGCAAGTTAGAAGAAAATAAAGAGCACAATTCAAATTTTGGATTAAAAGAAACACCACACTGTAGGTAATAATAGAAACAACCATTCTTAACAAATAGTTTAGCTAATGTAGCTAGGCACATTGTAATATATTATTATTCAGCATGTGTGTTTATTGCTAAACCTCACCTCTCTAAGGAAGCTCATGGGAGCCTACCTGCCATCTGATGAGCCTGCTATTTCACATAGTCCTGTTACAGAACGCCTGTCTCTGGAGCCCCATTCAAGATATCATGAGTGAACATGCCTTGTGAAAGTATGATAAAATTATCTTATTTCAGAGGGGTTAAGAGTAAGAGGAATGATGAGATCATCTAGGATGTCTACATCACAGGTAATAGATTTTACACAGATGATCCAACACTGAACCAACTATATTAGCTACAGAAACACTCAGCAATCAGTAGATAAAAGTGAACAGAAGAGAGAGAGCAGGAAAGATATAAGTGGAACTGGTGCCTGCAAACACAAGGAACAGATTATGTTTTATACACCCAGTAATGCTTCATCCAGAAGAGAATGAAAAATCCCCGCAGCTTCTACACATCTAAACAGGTAAAAGATTGTTTCCCCGCTCTCAGTATGTAAAACTGCATGACCTGAATGTTTTCTGCCAGATTGAGAGCTTTCAATGTGAAAGGACTGCAACATCAGAACATTTTCACACTTCATCCATATTCCTTTTTCTAGATGTGTCAACCCAAAGGCAAAAGCAAAATCTAAGGCTGGTCAACTGTAAGCAACAACAAAAGCACCCCAAAGCAAAACACAAAACAAAAAAACCCAACCCCATATCATTTCAGGCAACTTGTTAAAGCTTGGAAGCAATAATGTACTAAAAGAAATCTGATATTCTACAATTGAAGAGGAGAATTCAAAGAATCAAGCACCAGAAGTGTTATTTAGATAGGATTTGTTTTAGATCAGGCCCATGTAGTTCTAAAATTTCTGTTGCTCACTTACAGAAAATGCAATCTGATATATTTTATAAAATAGCTTCCAATCAATCAATCTTATACATTCAGTTTACTGCTTCAGCTACAATAATAATAATAAATAAATAAAACACAACTGGTTCTGCTAGTATTTGTTGTATGCTGGCTAAATGGAAAATGTTACCTTTCTGTAACTTTCCAGCTGATCATCTGAAATACCTGTAGGATACGAGATTGTTACAAGGTGAGTTTTTCCTGGTAACATGAAATGAAATTGTTCTGGTACAACAATTGACGTTCCCTTCATATATTTCATGATACATCTTTCCATATCTGTTAATTGCTTGTGAATTGCTTTCACCAGCAGATTTTGTACCCTGTGAAGTATAAGGGAGAATACTTTAGTAAAAGGACAGTGGTGGTGACTCATTTTCTTTCATAGCTCGAAGTCAAACAATACTCGTATGCACATTTGCACCCGCCCTGATGAACTTCTTACTTCCATGCCCCCTTCAGTCCACTCCCACGGAGGACAAAACCTCAGAATGCTTGCTCTAAGCACGTCTACACACAGAAATTACTCCCTAGTGATTCAGCTGTCTGAAGATTCAGCTGCACTTTCTCTTATCAGAAACACAACCGAGTGTTTGCTGAAATAGAAGTTACATATATGACTAAGTATTTATAAATATTTTGCATTTTACACAAAGTTCTTAGTTATCAAATCTATCAGACACTGACAAACCGTATTTTTTGTAGACGGCAAAATGACTGGGTTTCAAGATATTTAAAACTAACAGATATCTGAAGGAGCTATTATTACTTACACAGTCAAATTCTAGTACAAGAATACTATATGCTATTTTATTAAACCGATTAATGATAACAATAGCTTTCCTTTGTTACTTTCAAGGAAAAAAAAAAAAAAAAAAAAACAAACAAAAACAGAAACAAAAAGAAACTGAAGAATTCCAAGTTCAGGATAACACTTACTTTCCCCATGTTTCTTCTGGAGAAACAGACAAAACAACATCAACTGGTAAAGTCATATTAATGTAGTGGTGTTCTTTATTTTCCCTTTCAATGACTGGAGCCAAAGCATCTAGTGAAGATGTCATCTCTAACATGAGGTCTATATTGATTATCTGCTGCTGCAGAGAATAAAGACACCACTAGTACATCTCCAACAATGCATACAGCAAGAAGGCAAAAGGAAAACTGTATAAGTTTGAGATCAAGCTCAGTAATAAAATAATTGGGTTAAAGACTAAAACTTGTATGTATTGATCAACTGTAAATAGATCTCTGCATTTATGCAGAGTCTAAATAATTTTAAAGGGATTCTTCTGAGTCATTTAAATGCCTATTTTTACAGATAAGGCTGGAGAGAGCAGATTAACAACTCAAATGATAGGTTGTCTGATGTAATTTGTTAGTGTGGTGAGATACATACCGTATCTTGTAGCTTTTTATCCTTTTTTTTGCCAAGCTTTCGTCGGGTCTCGTCATCTTGATCAAGGCTGAAGTGTCAACAGAAAGAGCAATTTCTATAAAATGTAATTAATCTACTTAAAATCTATATACATAATTTTTAATCTACTCACTGTATAAATCGTTTTATCTCTTTACAAGCAGAATCATCAGTCAGCTCTGGAACAGTGTTGATACCACTGTTAGGCCACACGTAGACTGGACTATGGCAAATTCTTAACACAAGAACATCTGAGGACAGCTTGTTTGCAAGATCACTGAACACATATCTTAATGCCTTTTTTGCTGATGCCTCTGAAACACAAGGATACAATTAACTTAGAAAATTCTCTCACTTTTGTGATAGCTGCTGGACAAATGTAAAAAATCAATAAGTTTTGACATCAAATAAAAATATAAATACTGTGATGATCAGAAAAATAACAATGTAAACAAAACCTGAGATAAGATCTCATTCAGCAGGCCTGTCTTAAACATTCACACTCATCTACCTGAACAAAAGCATATTGTTTCTCTCAGCTTCTGAGCAACAAGAAGAGCTGAACGGAATGATTTTAAACTAAAAGAGGGGAAATTCATACTAGAGGTTAGGAAGAAATTCTTCAGCGGGTGGTGAGGCACTGTCACAGGCTGCCCAGAGAAACTGTGGATGCCCCATCCCTGGAGGTGCTCAAGGCCAGGCTGGATGGGGCTTTGGGAAACCTGGGCTGGTGGAGGGTGTCCCTGCCTATATAACTTTTTTTTTTTTTTTTTTTTTTTTTTCAATTTTAAGGTTTCTATGACAGTCTTATGGACACACCATCAGTAGTTGCTAGCTGAAATGCCAAATCCAAGCCTCCTCTTATTCGAAAGAGTATGTCCATGGCTTCCATATTTACCTAAGGAGAAAAAAGAAGGAATGAAAATAAGTTATTTCAGCATGCTGTGTCTCCAGTTAAAACCGACTGTCATCACGCCACACCGTGCAAGCACACCAGCAATTATTACGGGTGCTCAGGGTACGTAAGGCCAGCGATGCAGCACATTGGCATATGTCAATTGCATAAGTGGTGTTACAAAAACAGTTCTTAAAACACCTTTCCCACCTCAACATGAAAGCATTTATCCTATTCTTTTTTTTTAATATACCATTTATAAATATTTTTTAAAGACATTTGTCATTGGCTCTTATTGCTTCAATCCAAATGATGCGTTTCCCATCTTCCAGTGAAAGCAAACCAAGGATTGCTCTGAGTGTTAGAGTAAAACAGTAATTAAGCATATCTTTAGGTTCACATTCACCTTGGTTAGGAAGTCATAATTTTGGGAGGAAGAAGATGCAGTGGTGGGGCATAACCTCCAGAAGCCAGGCAGATGTTTCCCATTTGACAGCAGTGCTGCTTATGCCCACAGGCATCTCTCAGCCTCAATTTAAAAAATTTAAAAGCAGCTTTTTATTGAGAATTGACTTTTTTTTTTTAATTTGTCCGGATCAATTCCTGGTAAAGCTTAACCTACCGCGGCAAGCACAGCCGTGCCAGGACGGAGGAACAAAAACGCGACAGCCCCCAGGAGACTGAGCTGTGCTTAACCTAGCAGCCGCCAAAAGCAACACTACGTTAATTGCTCTGCGAATTAATAATAATTCGGTTAAGAATAATTACTCCGAGCCCTTCTGGAAAGACTTATCGCGGAACTCCTGGCTCACCCAGGCCTCCCCCCACAGCCCGCCCGTGCTGCTGAGGGGCCCCGGCCCGCGGCCATGCCGGGCTGGGGGCAGCGCCCCCCCCACTCCCCCATTCTCCCATTCCCCGTCCCCCGCCCGGCCTCACCAGGTCCCTCAGCGCCGCGCTGAGACCCTCCGAGCAACGGTCCGGCCGCCTGATTCCCCCCGGCTGCCCCCTTCAGTGGTGCGGTCCTGCGCAGCCGCATGCGCGTTGGGCCGTACCAATGTAGGGAGCGGGGGGGGAGGCGGGGTGGCCGCTCTGCCCTGGGCAACCGGTGCCAACAGAGGCGGGTGGAGGGGCGCTGAGTGGGGTGGCTGGACGGAGGCGCCCCTCGGTTCCCTCCTCACCCGGCTGCCTGCTTCGCCTCAGCTTGCTGCAGAGCTCACGGCTGGAGCCCCAGCTGGAGGTCTGTGAAACTGTGAAACGTACGAGATGAGCCCAGCCCTTCTGCAGGGCTTGTAAGAGCCCTGTGAAAATAGCCCACGTCGTCAAAGCTGTTCGCCGCGTGGCGCTGGTGCCTCTCCTCATCTGGTGCCCACACGCCAGATACGGCTCACGTGTGGTATTCATCTCTTGAGTTTTCTGCTGCCTTGGTTATTTCCATGCTTGCCTTTTCCTTCTTGCCCTTGTTGCCATGGTTAATGCCAATATCAGACTTGATCTACATTGTCTTTAATCCCTATTCCATCCTAATGGTTTAACTTCCTTCAGGCTGTACACCTGAGCTATTTGCTTAATATCATACCTATCACGGATTTTTCTCCATCAATTCTTACATTTCATGACTTCCCAGGAGCAGCTTTCCTAACTGGTTAACTAATTTCGTCTATCTTATCTTATTTCTGCTTTTGGTGAACCGAGCACATGTTGTTAGCTTCCACCTCGAGGCAGGCCTTGGTCGGCCTCGTCACGGTTGCCGTTTCTGCTAGCCAGACCCCTCATCATCCTCATGCCTGGCCTGGTCTCTGCTGAGGCCCCCGGCTCCGCAGACCTACGGGCTCGGCACCTCCCTTTCTGCTGCCAGGCTCAGATGAGGGTGGTGGTGAGGAAAAATGAACGTTTGCTATAAATCATTGCACAGAAATCAAGAAGAAAGTGCAGATATTCACCATGACCAGGCCTTGGGCTGCAGCTAGAGGGCTTCCAAAATTCCACCGATGTGTTTCATCTCAGACTTGTCCATATGATATCCTGCTGTACCATGAGTTAAAAGTGCCTGAAAACCATAGCTAGAGATGACCCACACAGTGAAGGAGGCTGCTTGGCATGTTTCGCTGCTAGCTATTAATACCACAAAACCTCTGATCTTAGCGCTTGGAAGATAACAGTTACAAACTGTATATTCAGTAAGAGTTGTATTAAAGTTGCATTTGGATTTCTCTTGTTGCTCCTGTTTCAAGTTTGTTTAACAAAGGAAATATAATGGTGTCTAAATCCCATGCAGTCTGTTTGTCCTTTAAGCACTAAAACTGTCAATCACGTTATAGATGACTTTGTTCAGATTACATTTATTGCTAATATTTTTAGCCAAAGCTTATTGCATTTTACTTATTTTTTTTACAGGTGTAGACTGCTCATAGACTTTTGCAGTAGGACAAATAAACACGGATACTTCTACCTTTTCTGTGCAGTAAACTGTCACACAGATCCAGCCATGCCTGCGGAAGGAAAAAGTGATCTGGAGAGGATTGGCCTCTTCAGTGAAATGGGTTATGTTACCATTGGAGATAAATATGTATCACAGTATATGCGTAAGTGTATTTAATTTTAATCAGCATAGAGCAATAGAGATCCCCTCCAGTGTCTAACTACTTTCAGAATTGCTGTTTTTTTTCTCTCTCTCTTTCTTTTTTTTTTTTTTTTTATTAGAAGCAACTGCTTTTTCATACATATTCTTTGCTTAGGTCAGAAAGGCTTGATATATTGGAATATGTAGCAAAGAAAGGAAAAATCGAGTAAAACTGAAAAATGTGTATGCATAATAATAAAAAAAAATAATAAAAATAATGTTTATTTAGCATTGTTTTATTTAACACTTCTTTTAAATATTATTTTCATGCAAGTTACAAGTATTTTCCTGGTCTTGCGTAAAACAACAGTGTTTTTTAAGTGCTCTTTCAGCAGGTCTTCTGTTATTCACAATTACATTGTCATTATTTTTAATTTAGTGTTGTAATTTAATGTTTGTTTGTTTAGTTATTTAGTTATTCTGTTCTGGTTTCACTCATGAGTGTGAGGCTCCCCATCCTGTCTTTTTTGGGAAGCATTCTCCTTTCATTTTTCAATGTGAACGCACATTGAAAAAGATAATTGTTGAACTCATTAAGGTGACAGAGGTTGATGCTTTTAAGTAATAACGCAAAATAATCCTCACTTCTCAGTTCAGGTGTTTCTGCTGTGATGTTCTGTCAGTGAGTGTGTCTGCCAGAACCCTGGCTGACTCAGCAGCTCATCACTTCTACCACACAGAGCTGCTGGGGATTCAAAACCCAACAGGAGGCTCTAAAGCTGGGACCTGGTCTGTAATTGGAGGGAGAGAGATGCACCCCTGATGTATTACTTGTAGTATATAAAATGCATCAGCTCTAGCTCTGAATTACAAGTCTGCAGTAACTGACCTCCCTCAGTTGCCTGTAAAGCACGAGTAGGTGCTGGAAAACTAAAAGTGGGTGCTGTGAATACCATTCAGACAAAATGTATTATATGGTATAAATCATACAATATGCATGTATGATATATGAATGAAATGCTCTGTAGTACGTTCTTTCTGCCACCCACCCACCCAGATCCAAGCCTTATTTTTTGATGTAGTCTAAGGGAAGCACTGACATAGAATGGTTATTTACAGTGCTTACTTTTTTAAAGGCCCTTTTAATGAAGCTGCGAGCAAGAACAGACAGATGTTACCTGGGGGTTCCAAAACATTGTCAGCTCTTCAAGAAGGTTATTTTGAGCCTCAGTTCGTAAGGATTTTTGATGGTGAAGCCTACTCAAACCCTGTTCAGCTAAGGAGACGCTATAGATTGGCAGAAGCAAAGAAAAATTTGGGCAAAGCTTTCCTGCCCAGTAATGGAGACAAATTGCCGTAAGTATTATGAAAATATATTAAATTGACCTTTTTTTCTGTTCTGTACACTGAAGATAGTTTTCATAGGTGATTTCTTATAAAACCTGTAATGGGAATACAATATTGTTGTTTTATACAACATGGTGTTAGTACTGAACTTACGAGCAGCAGCCCACAACTGGAGATGAATGAAGGCTAGACACAGGTAGGGATAAGGACTTGATGCTTGCTCTTAACCACTGTTTCATGTATCTGTCTAATGCTATGTACAATTTTCTTACTTTTTAGCTTCTCGTTTTCAATGAAAATGAAGATGAATGTGGGAAAAGGGTGTGGATAACTATCAAATTATTATTTAATTTTAATTTAGCAGGAAATCTGTTGGAACTTTTCAGATACAGTATCTTCTCCCATTTTTGAGCCTCCCAAAATATAGATAGCATATATATTGCAAAAACAGCAGGAAAAGGGGCTGTTAACAGTGTGAATTCATATGCATTATCTTTTTGCTAGAAGAAAATGCCAATTAGCCTATGGGATGATCAGAAGATGTTATAGAGTTGAGGAGTATATGCAGAATAACATTCAAATAAATACATCTTTTCTATTTGCACAACATTAATTGCATGACAAAATGATACCAATGCAATTGGTTTCCTGTAACTACTATGATTAACATGTAAAAAAACCAGAGTCTAGTGACTTGTTTATGACTGTATAATCTTGTGTTCTTGTTGCTGCAATGAGAGACAGGATTCAGCTCATGTACAGGGCCTAGTTCTTACAGTCTTGTGGTTATATTTAGTCATATCCTTCTGCAGCTTTCCCTTTGGAAAGTTTAGAGAGCAACCTCTTGTCTATTCTATATAACTATTTTGAGATGTAAGGATTAGCTATGTTCTGTCATATGTTACAGGAACAGTTTGGCTGTTAACAGGACCATAAGACCTGGTGTGTAGGCTTTCTGTCGGATACACACGTGCTATTTCTGGTGACAGAAAGTATACAAGCGCTATGTTCAAAACTTTCATCCTACTTCAACTTTACTTTTATAGCAAGCAAACAATTTATTGGAGTTTAACTGTTAGAAACACCTAGGCAGTAATTTCAAATCTGTGTCAGTCAAGAGTCCTGTTCACGTACTTTCTGGGTTCAGTCTTGCTCTTTTCCACTAAGTTGCTTACAACAAACACCTGCCAGCGTTCCCTCGTCCATCAAAGTGCACAAATGCACTTATTTGATGTGTGTTTAGTGGCTCATGTTCTTTTTTGGGTTGTAAGACTTTTGAGTTCTTCTAGAAATAACTTTAGGACAGGTTCTTTATCCTCTCCTGAATCTGTACTGGCACAGCAGTACAAAGCAGAGGCTGGGAAGGTAACCACCATCTTCTCTTTTAATGGGATCCTCAGGCAAGTAATGTAGAGATTGTACCTTTCTTGTTTCTGAAACTGACTCATATCTCACCTAAGGAGCTAGAACAGAGCTGTATCTGTTGCTGTTCTTGATGTTGTTATTCTTGGCTGCCTCAATAACAACAATTTTTGTAAATCTTTTCCTTACATGTTTATTGTTGGCTTCAAATGCAGAGGTTGCAGCGATGTCACATTCTGAAGATGTGACTGAAGCCTAGGCTTTCATTTTCTTCCTGTGTCCTTTCTTAATTATTTTGTTACTGGCATGTAAAAAGCCTGCTTGCAAAACAAAACAAAACAAAACAACAACAACAAAAAAAAAACATTTAAAGAACATGAAGCAAAGCACTTATAAGCTGGGAAATGCCAAGATAAAGGAGGTTGTCTGTGCATTGTCAGTTTGCCCATTTTCCCCTGTATTTGGGTTTATGAAGCCCAAAAGTAAAGGGAGGGTAATGAACAGGCAATGGCTAGTGTTCTGTGCAAAGATGGCAAATGTTACCTTGGCATCCCAATCCTGTCAGTATTCATTAATGGCTTGTTTAAATAGAAACTCTTTAAATAGGACACTTCACTTTTTCCCTGCAATAATTACAGACAGCCCAGCCAAAGCAGATTACCCGAGCTGTCTGGAGTAATTGACAAATCCCATCCAGTAGACACTGTTTATATTCTTCTGTTCAGTTTTGGATGACAGAGGCAGGGGGTTCTTTGTTTGGGGTTGTTCTGTGACCAGTGTAGCTGCAGCTTAGTGGACCAAATTGCCATTCAGCTATTTCATCAGTTTGTCATACATTTATCAGCAAATACTGATTTTTCAGGTTGGTCATGACAACCAGTCTGTGAATTCCTGCAGCTTTCTAGGCAGAAGTGTTTCTCCTAAATGAGTTGTGCCTCCTTTTCCTTCCTTTCTGTGACAAGGCAGAAAGATAACTAATATTTAGCATGTCCAAACTTCATCTCTGCTGACACCTTGTTTCTTTTCTGTCCGACCATACACAGAATTCCTGTAATTGTAGTTACTTGCACAGTGGATCTGGCCTGGTTTTATGTTTAACTCTGGAGATATTACTTGTTTGGGTTTTCTACACATTATCATTTTGGCACACTAGATATGGAAAGCCTGAAATATTTGCAAAGGTCTAATTAATGTATTAATTTGTTATTTTTAGATGTGGAAAGGGCACCTATTATGGAACCATAGGAGGTCCATTTGCATACTTCAGTGCACAACTGAAAGCCAGAGAAAGATACATTCCTCCTGGAAAGAATTTTTATACTAATCCAGGAAAAAAAGGAACCGGATATGGGTAACTTCAGTTCCTACTTTTTGCAGAGTAATTTATTAAATCTGTCATGAGTTTTGAACATCTGACTAATTCATTCTTTTTTTACAGTTATGCAAATCTTACCATAGGAGAACAATATCCACATGAACCAGATGGGTGTGAATTAGAAAAATTAATTGCAAAGGTAAAAGTCTTTATTATGTATTAGTCATTTTTATTTATTAGAATTTACATTAACTTTTGTTCTCTATGATGTTTCCTTAGCTTGGAGTCACAATGTTTATTTACAAGGTGGAGGAAGGAAAACAAATTAATCACCATACTGTAAAAACAAAGATTTAGTTTTAGTTGCTTCATTATTTTTTCATGACAACTGGGAATATCCCACACAAGTTCTACCATTCAAGATTTGACCTTAATTTTTTTTTTTATGTGTGAAGGCATTAAGCAGCAGTAATGACCAAACAATTCATATAGTAAGAACAGTCATAATTCTGTCATTGTCAGAAATGGGACCTTATTATTCTAGAAGATTTATAAAAACTAAACCAAACCAAACCCTGTTCCTTTTTATCATGTAAGTTCATAAATCTAAGACAGCTCCTAAATTTCCTTGCACAGATTTTAGTTTTCCTATGTATTTTCATTATATATAGTGAAAAATTTTAGCAGAAGTACGTTTTTTTGGCCTAGGGTAAGAACAAGATTAGAAGAAACAATTCAGTTACCCACAGTTGAGACAAATTCAGAGTCAAACCTGTATTATCTTAAAGTAGAATCTGGGAAGTCGACATCTCCCATTATACAAAATTGCTGATTCATAGAGAAGCTCAATGTAGTAAGGTGCGGATTCTGGGAAATGTAGTGACTGTTCACAACTGTGAGCTGCTATGCAGCTGGGACGCATGCAAGCAGAATTTTCAATATGTGTATATGCATGTATGCCCAAAATACAGGTATAACAATACTGTTAGACATGTCTTAAATGAATAGTGCTTTTCCTGACATTTTTCTACTCCACTTTTGTAGTGATTGGTGTGCTTTCTGGTCAGTGTCTCTGCATGCTCCATCATACATGGTGTGTATTTAAGTACCTTGATCAAATGAGAGAAGACAGAGTGAACATTCTCCTGAATTTAAATGCTTTCAATTTTTCAGTTTGGAGAATAAAATAGAGTAAGAAAGATCATTATTCTTTCTTTCAAAGTATTTGTTTTACAGAAAGCACGAGAGGAACACAAGCGTTTGGCTAAAGGAGGGCCTTTCAAGATCAATCTGTATCCCCAGGACTATTTTGATGTGAATCCTTATTTTAATGACAAACCTTTGCCACCTGTGAAGAAACCACCTCTAGAGAAGCCAATTGCACCGCCTTTTATACCAAGTTCTCCTGCTAAAAAGGTTAGTTTATCTTACAGTTACTGGAAACAAAGGATGAATATTCAGATATTTCTGGTTAAAAGCTTTGCATGTAGTACATAAGAGAGAAACCAATGTTTCTTTTTGCTATTACTTTCTTACTGTTAAAAATATGAAAGATACTATTCAGTTTATTTTTGCTTTCAATTTGCAAGGTATTGAAATCTTGTATGACCCAATGCTACCTGATAACCTGTTTCAAAAAGCCTACAAAGCCTTTTTTATTTTAGAAATCTGCATTGTGCTGTTAACGTACCTTTAAATGACTACATATGCCATGAAAAACATCCAAAGCAGAAGGTTATGTAATAAATAACAGTAAGAATGGGTTACTGTAGCAAAATGAAATGTTCTTCTATTTTGGACTCTGTCAGTCACTCATATAATTTTTGAACCTGATGATTACTACCAGCCTATATAATTATCTTTTATATAAATATCTTCTATATTTATATATCTTTATATATACACCTTTATAAGGTAATTACTGGAAGTGTCATGGGAATGGATAGCTAGAAGGTGCAGAAAATCTCAGGTTAGGGCTGCTGCACAGGGAAGGTCTGCAGGACTTAACTTAGGCTGAAGGAGATTACTCAGGAGTTAGCAGCAGCAGCAGATACAGATTTGGAAGCAGCTTTTTTTTAATTTTAATTTTATTTTTTTTAGAATTTTCTAATTCTACAGTAGTTAGGAGAAAAGGAGGAGATGGATGGGAATAAATGCATGTGGAAGGGGTCAGAGGACATAAGGAGTGAGGCTTGGGGTTAATGTTGAGGAACATAGTTCATTTGTTCCAGGTGCTTAGTGTTGTTATTTCTTAAAATCCAAATGGCTGTTTTTGCATTCCATAAAGCATTCCATCTTGGTAGATTTGTGAGATGAGATACTAAATTCATGTCATTCACTTCAGGCTAAATCTTAATTCCAGTTTGAAATGGGTTTAAGATATAGATGCATAAATCTGTTTCTCTTAGATGACTCCAGATACTTAATACAGTAACACCCCTTAATACAGTAACACCCCTTTATATTCTTCGTTTTGGAGTTCCATTGTCAGTCATTTAATACTATGTTCTGCTAAGTATCATTTCACAATTATTCCATCCTTCACCCTTGACTTATTTGACTGATACTGATTCATCTGAGAAAGGTGATGATAGCAGTGAAAATGTAACTATTTAGAAAGAGATAGCAAGAATACACACACATGGGAAATTATGTCGGGTGTTCAGCCTCACAGATGAAGCTGCTCAGATCCTTCAGTAGGGCAAAGCGTTCTGAGAAGTCAGCTGCTAGACAGTCAGCATTTCTTCTGGCTGACAATGCCAGGGATCCTGTTCCTGGCTCTCTGTGCTCCTCACTGTATATGTTGTCCCCAGATACTTAAATTATGTGCAGTGTCCCTCTTTGCTACGCAAATCCTTATAGAAAAAATTGCTTTAGTGTTTAGATTGTATCATTTAATGTTGCACTTTTATGGGATGCAGCCTCAACAGATGGTAAGTTTTAACTGTACTTGTGTATTGCAAAGAGTTAATAAGGCCCCTGCATGCTTTTTAACTAAAATTTCCCACTGTTGTAGTATTAATGGACATAATATTACAGGAAAAGCCAATGCTGTATTCAGTCCAATCAAGCATATGGATAATAATGCCGAAATCTTACCTGTGTGGAATGATCTCTACACCTGCACCAGACATTGAGGTGTGCTAATGAACCAAAAGTGGCATAAGAATTCTCTCCTTATTTTTATTTTTTGCACAACATAACTCATTTCATGAGTTATAATTTTACTTTTTCTATCACATTTTTATAATCCTGCCCTCAAAATCCCTCAAGGACATTTTAAACTGTGAAGTCATCTAAATAATTACTAATATTTTCCTTAAAGTTTCCAACGCAAGCTTAGGCAACATTTGGTTTCTGTTTTTTATATAATATGATGCAGTCTGCTATTCAGTATTCTTACTTGCTTTTGCATGAGAAACATTTTAATTAACATAATTGTTTTGTAGATTGGCACTTTGAAGGTTTTTTTTTCTTTTTTTTCTTTTTTCTTTTCAGTCAGGGGGCATGAAAGGAGGCACGTTTGATCCTTATCCAAGCCATTCTGCTGATCCTTATGTAATTAAAAAATCTATGGCTGTCCCAACCAGTAAAGAACGAAAGATTTTCTATCCTCCTCCTGGACCAAGAAGCAGACCTGTTACAAGCATAATAACTTTAAATGTCACAAGGTAAGCCACTTTAATTTGTGTTTCATATATGCCGTCTACCAAAATTCATTAGCACAACTGTTTATTACATTCTAAAGTAATTAAATAACTGAAGGAATTAATTACTGACAAAAGGATAAGAAATGTGTAAAGAACCTGGCTTTCAAAATTTATTCCTACACTTTTGTAAATTCAGGTTACTGTAAAAGACTATACATATCCTAGAGATCTTCAAAATCATGCTGTACAGTGATCACTTTAAAAAAGAAAAGTATTTTTTTCGTGACATAATAAATGCAAAAAGACAGGAATGCTCCTATTAAAAACAAAATCTGCTTTTGTTTTCCCTTGTTTATGGAATAAAATTGGCTCCCTCTGCTGGCAAAAGTAATGCTATTTAATTTAAGCCCGTGAAGCTCTGGAAACGATGGCACTCAGATTAGATTCCTGACTATAAACATGTCTCTGTGTAATGTTAGAAGAGACATTATAATACTATGGATAGGTATATAATCATATCCTTTTTTTTTACTTTTTATCATGCTAAGGTATAACCTTTAAATAAATTTATTTTCTGTGTTTGACTTTACTGTAATTCAAGCAGATAATCACGGCCGTGTTCTTTATTCAGAGAAACCACTTTCAAATGCAGATTTCTAAGGTTGCATGCACAGCAGCTAAACATAGACGCCGATGTGCTTTTTGTTTTTTGCATGCTTTGTGAGCAACATGAAATACTTTAGAAATGTTTGCTTAAAATTTTGAAAACTGTCTTAGAGGCATCTGTTTCACATTTGTGATTTTTTTTTTTTTACATATCATATGTGAAGTTTAAGAAATACTGCTCTTTTATCTACCCATTACTATTCTATTTAGTTTATTTCACCATGTATCTGAATTTGCATAAACACTTCTTAAGTTGCAGGAATATTTTGAAATTTATATTTATGCTGATAAGGCCAAACCAGAAGCTACATTATTACTACTCCACATTACTTATACTAATGGAAACTAAGAAATAATTGAAAGTAACTTTGTATACCTAAAAGCCTGTTAGCTACCAACTCTGATATAAGAAAGCACAGCCTTCCATATGCCTGCTGGTGTTTTTAAACTAGTGAAAGGGAAAAAGAATGGTATACTGGCCTGAGGAACCTTATCAGTGTATTGTTTAAATTGTTGTTTCATCAACAGAATAAAAATTCATGTTCCCAAATGAGATGTTTTTATTGGAAAAAATGAGCTGCATGTGAAGTAGGTTTTGAAATGGAAAGGGAGTGGCTGATTGTGAAGTATCACCATGAGCTCAGGGATATGAATATGATGGAATCATTAAAAGTGTTTGTAAAGAGACACAAAACACACAGTTCCAACAGAAATTCCACAGAGAGAAATTAAAACTACTATTTCAAATTCTCTGCTACTATTTCTCCCCTCACAATTTTAAAGACAGTATTTATTTTTGCTTCATTATTCCTAGGTTTAGTGGAACGAGAGTTGTAAACAGCATATATTATAAGTATGAAGCTTATAGCTCATACAGTTAAGAAATTTGGTAAGACATTTTTCAAATCATCTGCTTACCCACTGAAGTACAGTTTTTATATACTTTCCAGTGCAAAGCTAATTTTCTGATATTTTTACCATAATCCTGCAACTGGATTTGCTAACGTAGATTCTTGCTCTCACACAGAGCTCTGTTGATACCAGTTAGACTCCACAAGGATTAAAGTCGTTAAATCTAATTGTAGGGAAGGGTGTAACAGTTTTTAATATCTACAAAAAATCTCCTATTTTGTACAGTGATACTCTACCAAAAGCTAATATTTCACTCTTAATTTACATTCCAGATCAATAAATGCAAATAACTACAAGACTGCACACCTGACATCTGACTAGGTAAACATGATGAAACGAAGGATATACTTTTTAGATTGTCAGCTCTTAAGAGTATGCTTGCTAATAGGCATTCAAAGCAAATAAAAATGTGAAAAGTGGAATTTGAGTATATATGGCAATACAATCTTATTTTTTTTAATTATTGAGAATGCAATATTTGGTTATAATGCTATAATAATTTGAAATCATAGGTCTCTTCCAACCTAGAAATTCTGTGATTCTGTGATTCAGTAAGTCCAAGGGTAAATATTTTTTCATCTTATTGCTTAACTGGACTTTTTGATATGTAATTTACAAAACATACTTTCTAATGAGTGATTTAGGTTGCAAATTCATTATATATTATGGTGGAAGAAAGGATGCATATTTCACAGTGAGTATTAGTGTATGTATCAACCAAATAATTCATTTGTTGCCCACAGTGAAGCTAAGGTCATTGTTTACCTTTATTAGAATTACAACTTGTAGTTTATTTCAACTGTACGTTGTGAAAAACTGTTGTATAAAATCTTCAGTTAGGATGACCTTCTCAAAATGACCCATATCAGGTATTGTTCGAAACCTGTCCTCAATCAGCCTATTATAAAAGGAGTCCTCTCGATTGACCAGCATCTGTGAAACACTCTTCCTGTGTTCCCTGACAGACCTAAGTCAACCCTAAGCCCTAAGTGTTGATATATTCTCCAAGAGCAGCTCAATTTCACTTTTTATGTATGGAAGGATCCTAACAAATGTGATCCAACTTTCAAACTAGCTTCTTCTTGTATGGAACTGTGATCCTAAATGAACACCTTAGCTCTACCTTACTATTTTTTGACAGATTTTTATACGAGGTCCAAGAAATCTGTTCATGTAAAACAAAGCTATTTTATTGTAAAAAAAAAAAAAAAAAAAAAAAATCAAAATATCCAAATTATTTCATGAAGACAACATTTATTCTTTTTTTGTAAACATCCTTTTTGCTGTTCACAGGATGAGTATTTTTTTTTAAGAATTTCTAGACTGGATCTCTCATTTCCATCAAAGAAAATAAAAATAAAACCAATGGTTGTTGGCCAGGTCTACCAGCACTTACTAAGGTGTAAAACCCCTTCCTCTGAGAAAAGAGGACCCAGCCATATTTTAAAATACTAACCTTTACAAGAATGTTGATGTTTTCTTTATCCAAAGAACTATAATAGAATTCCTTCTTTCTTTTTTATACCTCATATTAGATAATTGTACTGGTGCCGGCCTCAGGTACTTCAGTGTCTCTTTGTACAAATTATCAGGACGATACGTCATGTTCTTCATTTATAAACTTTGTAGGTACAGCATTCCTAGGTAGAATGATCAGCACTGTACTTCTAACTTGTTCTGATGTAGTACAGCTGATGAAGACTGATCTGAAGTGTTTACTTTATGTCCTTCTGCCTTTTCAGTTTTTCTTCTGTTTTCAGTAATCTTGTCATTCCCTAGCGAAATGAGGAAACGAGGTTAAAATATATGGAGCTTTGTTTAAAAACAAAACAGCAACAGCAAAAAAAAAAACAACATCACAACCCAGTCTGAGAAAATTTTTAGTGCATGTGAGCTAACCTTATCTGGTAATCACAGGACCAATTACTTCTCCTGATAATTCCCTGTCAGAAAATGCGTGGTCCCAGTGATCTAATGACTGTTTCTAGTTAGGGCCACAATATGCTGTTTTAATACAAATAACAATTGTTTTGATACAATAAGCTTCTTGGCAGTGCACTTCATCATGATGGTGGAATTTAGAACTTTCTTAAATTTCATTGCCTAATTATCTGGGATAGGGAGGACGTCAGATATTAAGTCATTTTCATGATTACAGCTTCCCTTACGGTATAGATATAGCCAGTCACCCTTATAAATAATTCTTACAAAGATTTAACAGTTACAGTCTGAAGCAACTTCATGTTTCTGTAAGTATCAAATGCAATTAAATGCCTGACTGTCTACTCAGCCGCCCAAGTATTTATGTTTTAATGTCCTTATTGAATCTGTGTGTGTAGTGCAGAATAACTTAATAATTTTGCCTATCTCCATTAAAAAAAAAATAAAATTGTTTATATGTGTTTTGTATTTTAAAATCTGTTTACAGGAATAAGAATTAAAGAGGTAGACTTAAATCTTTGATGTAGTTTATAGCTGTCCTGATACATATATCAATGCTGATGCAAAAACATACTCTACATTTAGTGTGCTGTATTACAAACCAGACAAAAATTGTTGTTTGTTGTTGTTGCAATTGCTATTTATGAATTATTGAAGAAATGGATTACTTCTATGTAGTAACAGTTTCTGAAGATACTGAGCTTGTACAGTGTTGTATTAGTAGGAAAGTGAAGATGAATAATTACCTCTAAGTCTGTTCTGGAAACACCAGCAACTGTTTTACTGTTATGGATTTATTAAGGAGGTAAAAACAAACAAACAAACAAACAAACAAAAAAAAACAACAAAAAAAAACACCTTAAAAATGTAACAGAATAAAGAGAAATAGTGTTGTAGTGACATGACACACAGGTTACTTTAGCTTCATAGAATATTACATGCAATACTTTTGTGAAATTTCTTCCTCCCCCTGTTCCCATGGCTGAGAAAATCGGATTATTGGGCTATATCTAAGAGGCTAATTTTTGTGTCTTTAATAGCTATGACCATTCTCACTGCGTTTACAATTAAAATGTTAAAGTTCACGTTTTAACTAATAACCTTTCAGTATCTAGCATAAAAAGATAAAGGTATCTTGTGTTAATTGAACATAGACCAGAACTGGATATCATCTAAAACATGTGGAAACACAGGTGAAACTTAGGACTTCTTGCAGAATAAGCTCTGAAATGTGGCATGTACTAAGCTGTTCAGCTAAAAAGGTTCCCTCCTGATACTGAAATCTTAGGGACAGAATTCCATCTCCTGTAAACTGTCACAGTATTATTACATTTCTGTAGACTACTTATAATTGTTTAAGGACTTGCTCTTGTGAATCTGTGAAATTCAGCCAGTTATCAAAAGGAAGAGACGGTTTTGAGAACTTAACAAAAAATGGAAATGACTGAGCATTTAAAAAAAAAAAAAACCACAACACATTTTTATTACAATTTATTTGAAGCAATAGACTTGTATATTATGAGGAATTGCCTGGAAAAGAAAATCAATTTATTTCTTTAAAAGGTGGAAGAAAGTACTCCAGAGTGTCTCCAGAAAATAGTAGCAAAGACCCGTGAAGCTCCAAGATCTATCATTTAAACACCTGTCTAGAGTTCACTGCAGTCAAATGGAAAAATTCCCAAGCTTTGTGTGCGCTGGAGCAATTAATTCATTCAGGTTTTGTTGTATAAGAATATATACATTCTGCACAATCTCTTTTTCAGAAGCCCTTTTATCCTTAGCAATTTGCTAAGACTTAAAAACAGCAAAGCTAGAATTTTTCTAGTTAAAACCTAATGTAGCATACAGTTTCATTAATACGCTTACCAGAAAAATCAGATGAGAAGGACACATTGTGTACAATGATGTTAGAAAACAAAAATACTGAATTTAGAAAACAAAAAAAATGTTAAGTTACTGCAAAATAAAGCTCTTACCTTCTGAAAGGTATTCCAAAGCTGCATACTGAGAATCAGGAATTTCTTTACAGATTCCAGAGGAATATTCAGAACAGTCACCTTGCATAGTGCCAAAACTGGAATTGGGTGTCTTTTGTGCCCAGACTAGGGCTGTAGCTTGGCCTCGGAGATAAACGTAATCCTTGTGCAAATGGTGGAATTCAAACTGTAATACATCTCTCTCGTTTTCAATAGTCCACAGGTGATTTTCTAATATTAAGTGTTCTTCAATCAGTTTTCTAATGTCATTTTCATATTTGAAAGCATCTTGTCTATGTTCCTGTAGTTCTTTCTTAAGTACCTGATTTTCCTCTGTGATGCTTGTTATTACCGTTGATAACCTCTTGCATTCTCTATTTGCAGAGGTCAAGTTAGACTTCAAAAGATCAATATCTGCTTTTGCATTTCTGAGTTCAGTCATAAGTTTCTTTTCTATATAATCTTTATCTGACTGGACTTTCTTAAAGTCCTTCAGCAGCATCTGTTTAGCATTAGAACATTCCTGCAGGCTCATTTCAAGGTTAAGTTTCTTGTCTGCCAGCATTTGCATTAATTGAAGATGAGTCTCCCGTTCAGATTTTGTTGCAGTTTCTTTTTCCTTCATTTGTTGTATTTCATTCTGATTTCCTTCAAGCTCTTGCTCTAGGGAACTCTTTTCTTCTGTAAGCTGGGATATTTTTACCTCAAGTTTTTTATTTGTTTCTTGTACTGTGGAGCATTCCTTTTGCAAGCACTCTAGCATTGCAATGAGCTTCCCTTTATCACAGATAGCAGTAGTCATCTTTTCTTCTAATTGCTTGTTCCTAATTTGAAAATCATGTAGTGCCTGTATTGTTTGTTGGTTTCCATGATGGAGTTGACTCTTCTCTTCCTCAAGGATTATTTTCTGTTTCTGGAGTTCTTTACATTTTCTTAATAAGTTCTGTACTTCCTTAGTACATTCTTTGTTGTCTTCTTGTGATTTAACCAACTGCTTTAGCATACTTTTCTTTTCTTTAGCTAAATGCTTAATTTGCATATCACAGTTTGATGTTTTTTCTTTCAAAGACTGTATGGTAACAGCAAGACACTTGACTTTGTTCTTGAGAGCTAAATTTTCATTCTGAAGATTGTGTACTCTTTTTTGCAAATGCTCAGAGTTTTTCAGAGACTTTTGCAATGCTTCACTTTTCCCATCGTATTCAGAGGTTACTGTGATTCCACTCAATTTCTGATTTCCTAGCCTCGGAGGTGTCTGATTTACAACAGTCAGTTGTGCTTTTTCTTTTTCTAGTTGCTCTTTGTGATCAAGCATTAGTAGCTTATCTTTCACCATTTTGGAGAAAGAATTAACCTGGAATCTGTCACCTTCACTTTTAAATTCTTTATGTATATCTTGTTTTTCAGATTCTGCTTTTTCATTGCATACTGTTGTAGGAGAAGAACCCCAAACACTGGCACTTTCAGAGTTTCTATAAAATTCTTTAATAAAATGTAGTTGATTTTCTTTAAGTGGAGTTAAAGTAACATGTGATTCATTTAAAGAGGCAACAGTTTCTGCAACTTCTTTTAAGTTATTTAATTCTTCTCTGTATAAAAAGACAGATTTTTCTGTATTCTGTGCTAGCAAATCTGAGTCAGTACTGACTGACTTCCAAAATTCTTGTTTCAGCAACTTGGTAGTATAGTTAGTATCATCTGTATTATTAAATTCTTTCCCATATTTGGGAGAAGGTACAGGAACTTTAGATTTACGCCAGATTACCTTCTCCTGCGCAGCATTCAACCTTTCTGTCTCCAGATCAGTGCCAGATACCAAATGTCCCAATTTATATTCATTCTTCATTGCAAGTAACCTTTTGTTTCCAAGTAGATCTTCTGAATATTCAACCTTTTCAGTTGCTGTATTTTGCAGTGAAATCCTATGTGAATTTTTTATGTCACTGACCACATTTACGGGATTGGAATGTGCTTCCACATGCTCCTCAGAACAGTGTTGTTGGTCATGGTGAACTTTTCTCTTAGAAGATGGTGATTTGGGATTTTCCATAGGCTACCCCACAAAATTAAAAACAAATGTACAAAAAACTGTCATACTGTAAGAACTGTGAAACATTGCAGTACTGGAAGCATAAGACAAGTTGTTATCAAGGCACTTCTCAACTAAGACTTGTACAATTTTATCTCTGTGAATGCTATTTACCCTTTAAAAGAACGTAAACAATTTTCATGGGCCTTATTTAATTTAGTACTGGGCTTTGGAGCAGGTATAACATACTGAGTAAGTGTCTTAAATCGATTAAATATATTTCAAGCAAAGGAGGGATGACCTAAAGAGACTATAGCTTATTCCTGATTATTTTGTCATCTCAGTTGGTTTGAAAGAAGGGCAAATTGGATTTACCCCAAATAGAGGCAGAAACAGGTTTTGTGTCTAGGAGAGGAGCAGTATTTATTCGCTTTCTTAATTTCTCTCTTTTCATTCCTTGGCTCTGTCTGTTACACTATAGGCTTTGTATTTCATTCCGTATCCAGTGTAAATAGTCCAAATGAATATGGGGAAGATCAAGCTACCATTTTATCTCTGCAGAGAAGAAACTGAACTGTAATCATAATGGGTTGGACATAACAGTATATGTATCTGTGGCTTCTCAGGAAAAATATACCATTGTTATTTTTTGTACCCAGATTACCCTTTGGGTTATTTTCCAAAAACACATAACTCTCAAATCCAAAATCTGTCTAAAGAATAAGTTGTTTGTTGGTAAAAATTGTTAAACATACCAGAGATGCATCACTTGGTGTGCAAGTCATCAAAATCTTGTCTGATGTACATACTGTAGTTTTCATTTCAAATATATTTTTATTTAGTATCTCACTGATTTTATACTGTACCTGAAAGAGATTGGGATTGTTTATAGAAAAATGTAGAAGTATTTGACTTTCCAAAAATATGCTATTAGGAAGTTCTCTCCTGGGATGGACAGACTGGATGGAAGTGGGGTGTAGGAATATGGAATTGTGTATAACAAGCAAAGTGTAGAGCTAAATGTCCTTCTTGCGTCAAATCTTTAGCTTTTATATAATAAATCAGATGAAATGATGGCAGAAAAATTCTCCTGTGAGGGTGGCTTAGTGTTCGGTGAAACACGGCAGTTTACAACAATGGAGTAGGTTCTGCTGCCTACTGACAATGACAAGGTGAAATTAACTTCCTTGAAAACAACAGAGCTTCCTTGAGTTTATAGTAGTACAAATTAGAGGAAGATCCTTCCTTTTTTTCCCCCTTGAACTCAGTTTTGTTCTTCCTCTTTGTTTTTCTAAGATTTTCTAAGCCCCCAAATACTATTATAACAGAAAAAAAGAAAGAGTGAGAACCTTGAAGTGAAATTATTTTATCAGTGAACAGATGATTTAAACGTATACTTAGTGTACATAGGAATATAAAAGACCTAAGGCCATATCTAAAAATTCAGGAATTGGTGTTTATATTTTAAGAATGTTTCTGTTCTTTTACCATGTTAGCATGCTTCAGAGTCTGTTGCCAAAGTGTCTGAACTGATTCCAGCTGTTGTTGAAGAACCTAAAATGTAGAAAATAAACTGGTAGAAAAAAAACCAAACTACTACCTACCTACCAGTCAGAAATACTGACTACCTACCAGTCAGAAGACTGGTAGGTAGTTGCTTATTTTTTAAAATATTGAAATGGATTAGGTTATTTTCTCAGTTTAACTCATGTTCATTTTCTAGTTCTAAGATTGTTTTCATCCTGCCTGAGTCAACAAGAGTTCATCAAATGGTTCTTTTACCATTAAACAGCCATTTAGAAAATTATTTGCAATACTGGAAGGATTTCAGCATCATTCTTCCTGGACACTTGCTCACATCACAGAAAGCACTGTCACATCTGGCATTACTTTGCACCTTAGTCTTTGCTGTGAGACCAAATGTGTTCATACTATAGTTCCAAAGATCATCTTTTGGTTTAGACTGACATGTACTGGTTGGACAACATAAGCGAGCTAGACTGTCTCTTGGCCTAGTGAAGGGAGAAGCCCTAGTGTTCTGTATTAACAGAACTAATCTAAGCAAAGCTCTAATGACTTAAAAGTGCTTTAAAATAAATAGTACAAATGCTTCACAAAGATAAAAGAATGTTTTTCTGAATGAATCATTATGAGGTCGCAGGAATTCAGAGACTCGGTCAAAACCTTAGCTAAAGGAATGAACTTGTGCATAGAGCAAAATGTGTAGTTTTCTATGTATTCTGCTTTAGAAGAAAATTCTGCACAACATTAAAGAGGAGAAGAAGGGGTAGGTAGAGAATACTGTACATCCCATACCTGAGTTATGTGACTGTACTGCTATTAAAAACAAAACCAACCTACTTTGCTAGTCAGTATCCAAATGGAAATTGTAGTTTGAAAGTATGCTGTCAATTTCAAAATACGTCAGCAAATTACATCAGTTAAAAAAAATATCCTCAGAGAATGACAGCTCCAATGGTCTTCAGTCTGCATACAGTTTATAAGTACACTGAAGCAATCAATCAGTCTGTATTTATATTCATACTAACTAGTTCACACATAAAGAACAATACAAAAGAGACTAGCTTTGAATTAGATAACTGTGAACACAGATTTAACACTTCATCCTAGCAGCTCCTGTGAACTTGAAGTAAGGCATCTTTGATCAGTAGCTAGCCTGAGCTACTCCTGTTGCTCTGGTGAAGTCTGGTACAGCCCAGTTTGCCAGCAGAGGTTTGGCTATGCTGACAGGGAAATCTGTATACTCTGTATACTTAAATAAATGCACCATATGGGAATCCTGCTAGCTAAGACTGTCTTTACGTCCAGTCATCCTGTTCCTGTCTGCAGACAGAATCAAATCTGCTTACTTCGAGGGCTGTTTGCGGGTGAATTGGATCTTCTACTCCTGTTGTATGATTACCTGCTAATAAAAAAGACATTTCTACAGTTAGCACTGCTTGATGTTCACAGGAAGAGCTGTTTCAAATCTAGACATCAAGGGAAAAGGGAGAAAACTCAGCCCTGCAGAGGCCGAGGAAGGGTGTAAGAGCTTTTTTCTTCTGCTGTTGGTGTTCTCAGCCCTGCTGCAGTCCCTGGCACAGGACGGGAACACATGCAGGTGAATTAGTGTCTGGAGAACCTGAGGAAGAGGCCCAAGGCTTCAGCAGGGAGAATACCTCTTAGAAAGGGATGAAGCAACCATCACAAAACACGTACCTCGGGCGACTTGTGTCACCACCATGCTAGTCAGGTGTGAGGGGTGGCCCCAGGACGAGGTGGGATAGCCCTTCATTCCGGTGCAGAGACCCAGCTGTACAGTTTTTCCTCCCTCTGGAGGCTGCCTTGGCCTGCACCATCCCCCACCTCCTATGTGAGGAGGAGGAGGAGGAAGGCTGGTGCAGCCTGCTGGTCCCCCTCCAGTGTGGTGTGTCATGGTGGTGACATCACAGTTCTCAGGGACAGCGTGGTGACACAGCATGGTGCCACCCCTGGGTGCTCCATCCCACCGAGGTGCCGCTATGGCTTCCGCCTAGGCCTCCCCTCTGTGGGGACAGAGCAAGGCCGCCATTTCCTCCACCAACAACCACAGCCTCTGACAAGGGGCAGAGGCAGGCCTGTTTTCAGGCACTGTCCCTGCCCCGTTGCCCCTGTGATGGCGGCTGCCTGCTTGGCATGGCAGCCCTCATGTGTCTGAAGGCAGCAGGGCACCTGGGGGGCTCGGCTCTGGGGGACCCCAGGGGAATGCCACCGTGCGTCCAGTGCTTCCTTCCTTGTGTTTCGTTTCGGGGTTTCTTTTTAATTCTTGCTGCAGGCACCTCCCTGGGTTGTCACTGTAGGTGGGTGGCCTTGCTCTTCTATGGTCACACTTGTGATACGTGTTCTTGTCTTTCACCTTTTTGAAGTAATAGTCTCTTTTGCATTGTTTAAATCATGTGAGTGTAGCTTTATCCTTCCAGGAAAACATAAAAAGCTTCCTTATCAAAATAAGTGGAGCTCCTAACACATATATGAACAATATTCATTGTGTTTTCCATGCTTAAGGTAGTAGAGCAGACATTCATTATGAATAACCCATAATCATGTGAGTAGACTCATTCAAAGACTGTTTTGTAATTAAATGACTCAGGACGGTTAGACATAGATTGTTAAGCTGTGTTACTTCTCACAAAGCACCTGTAAGGCTAAGACGTGGGAAACCTTTGCTAACACAACTAAAACCATATATAATTGACGTTCTTTTGGGAAGCAGCAGTATGAGAGGTAAATTTTTTTCTAAATTGTAACTCTCATCTGTATCAGGGTTTTGAGTTAATGCTTGTATAACAGTTAATTGGCAAAGCATATTTGTTAAACTCTACATTGCATAAAAGCTGGTAGAATTTGTCTGTGAAAGATTAAGTTCAACCCAGATTGTTTTAATTTGTGCGCAAATTGTGTGTGGTTACTTCTTTCAAGATTTTTTTTTTTAATTGAGAAAGAATAAGTGGATGAAATATGTAGCATATATATTTCTTAACCAGCTTTATCAGTGGGAGATGTTGAAGAAAATTCTGAGTTTTTTAATATTCGCCCCGGGGCTTGTCAATTAGTCTTTATGCTAGAAGTCTGCATATATATGCTTATAGCTTTGGAAGAATATAGTTCAACAGTCTGACACAAATGTATTGGTAATGGTACATTTGAACATTGTTTTGGAAGGATAGTTTACGATTATAGATAGATGACAAAAGAGTCACATGGGGATTGTGGCTTTTAGTCCTTGAGAGTGGCATAGCTGTAATATTCAAAGTTTTCAGGCTCTCCAAATAGTTCTAACATGTTTTTGCAGAAGTACAAAGTTAGTGAATCCTTTTTACACCTGTTAAGGGACAGCTGAAGAGTTTAGTGGCTGGAATTAGCCCAGCAGTATTACACAATATCAAGAAACGTAAATCTTATATTTAGCTACTTACTCTCCAACCCAGAAATATTTTTTTTCTCATTTTTATGGCATCATAAGAGTAAAAATAAATCTAGGCTTATGTTAATAATCTGGAATATAAAATCTGTCCCTGTAATCTTTCCCCCAATTATTATTATTTTGATACTATTCTAACATTACTGACAATGTTGTCATTAAGTACTATTCTCTGAACTGGAATCAGTACCTTTTACTAGGAGCCACTGCTGGAGGACTTGGTCCTTAAAGTGTTGGGAATAGCTTTTTAACAGTTAATAATTTTAATTTTTGAATCAGGCATTTCAACTTGTCCTTCAGCTATGCTAGCAAATCAAGTAAGATGTTCACGTTGGGCTCACATTGGACGTTCACATGTTTCACATTGGGCTGCTCTGTCAAAAATAACTTACAAAATGCTTGTATGTTTTTTAAAAAAACAACTATTTGCCATAAAAAATCCAGATGATATCAGGAAGCTTTGCTGCCAAGTAGTGCAAGAGGGAGAAGAATGAAGGTGGTGCAAGAAAAAAGTATAATTTTCAAGCTGAGCTCTTTCATGATTCTGGTGTAAGCCATCCAAATAGTGGTGTTTTGTCAGAATATTGAACCTTTGTTAATGAAGATAGAATCATTAAGACCAGTGAGTTCTCCCACTGGTCCACGTAGGGATATATTCAACAAGTCAAGTTAGTATTACCAGGAGCCTGTGTGTGAGTCTCAGTCAGCAAGAGGGTAAGTCCAGTGGCATAGACCATTTAAAGACCAAGGAAAGATACTAAATAATGAAACCAAAACTACACCAGAAAAAGAACATTTCCTTGGAAGTTTCTTCATGGTATGCTGTTGCCTATTTGCACCATCACAGGGGGTGTTGTGCTCTAGAGACTATGCTTGGTATATCTGCATTGTGATCTTCCTGTAATTCTGAAAAGCCAATGAGAACAGTGAGGACAACCAGAAAAGCCTTCTGGAGCTGTCAGTTCCTGTTTGCAGTTTCATAAACAAGGTCAGCTGTTTGAGAGCTGAAAGGAAAAGCTTCTGAAATAGAAATGGTTGGTCCCAACTTTGAAACATGTGGAGAAGGTATGGAAGTCTTCACTTGGAAACAATATTATCATTATAAAATTCTGATGTACATGTTTATCTTAAACAAGACCAATACCTTGTTTTGTTTAGAAATAAACAACACTGTATACTTCATTTTATATAAACAAATGCCCAGACATTGACCCATGAGAATTGTTCTGTATTTATCCAGCAAGAAAAACAAAAATAACGGAATAAACACACTGTTCTTTTTGGATTTCTTAAACAATGTATAAGAAAACCTTCCAGTGCAGAAAGAAGTCCCAGGAAGTTAAACTGTACAGAATCAGAGAAAACAGCAGGGAGCCATTAGGTTTGGCTGCAAATGAGGTCTTGGGTTAGCTATTTAGAGTTTGTCAGTTCTGTGGTAGCAGTCAACGGAGATATTCCATCCTTCTGTCCATCCTGTCCTGAGCTCTTTTCTATGATATTTTAGTTACCTGTTTCTGAGATAAAGACTGACCTAGATTGTGAGCTCCAACACAACAGTCTCATTAAAAACAACAAAAAAATCTTGTATAAGAGATGTAGAGGGGAAAGAAACTGATGTGATGCAAACAGCGGTATTGTAGGGAAGAGCTAGGCATGCACTTAATGTAAGTAAATGAACAAATGCAGTGCCCCATCAGTACATGCTAGAGCAAAAACCATAAAAGAGCCAGCAAAAAGATACAGTGCAAACCTATAAGGAAATGAAGTGGTGTTCTTTGTGCTGTATCTCAAGGGTAACTTGAGTACCACTCAGCTGCCTGTGTTCTCCCATGACTTGGCTCAGAGACTCTTCAGAGACCTTGCTAGACCAGGACTTCTGTGGCCACCAAGGCAGGAAAAGGGCAGAAATCTCTCAGCTGCGCCCTCATTGTGTAGTCCCAATTTTTGTGTATGTTGGTGGAGCTCCCCTTTGTGCCCTAGGGTTTTGGCATTAGTTTCTGAATGGGACTTAATGGATGCTGCTATGCTTGTGCAGCCCACTTCCTTTATCCCCCACTGCTTGTGCCATGAGCTGAAGGCCGATGACCAGGACCTTTGAGTCTGGGAAGTGTTACAACAGGTGAATGCGATACATGATGTTATATTAAGGAGTTTGGTTAAAAAATGGGTTGTGTGATGAAAGTGCGTAATCAGTCACGTCATGTGAAAATAATTTCTGCTTTGTGATTAGGTGAATTGTATATTGAGTTAAAACCTAATATTGAAAAGAAGAAGTAAATTATAACTACTTTTTGACAAAGAGTACCAATTCCAGGCCTCAGGAAGGGAATCTGAGCTATAGAACAAATTCCAATAAATGAGGAGGATCAATTTTGAAAGGTCTTTATTGTATAAATGTGCATATAGAGTAATTGTTTCTGGTGAGGTTACTTCTTTGTTTATAAAGTCATTTACTAGACAAGAGGAGATGAAGAGAAAGGATGGAAGAATTCCTTAGGTCTCCGCTCAAACAAGCGGAAAGGAAGCATCTTTTGTGTACCAACTACTTGATTCTTCATTTACCTGTGAACATCTAAAACAGCAATAATTAGAAAAATCTGGGTTTGTATTGGGTTAAAACGTTCTTCTTCAGGGGAAGGGAAAGCATTGTATGTTGTGAGAGTGTTTCGCCTGGTCCTTATCGAAGATGTTGAGCTAAGCAGGGAAAAGAAACCTTTGGACAGACTGCTGTCCTCCTAATTTGCAATATCCACTGCCAACCTGTCTTAAGACTGTATGGCTCAGGTTTTTATAGATCCAGGAATCTTCTTAGGGAAATCTGGGTTAAACATGAACAGCTGATTAAATGTGTCTGTCCTCCTAAATATGACAGAAATGCTAAAATCAGCTACAAGGACAGCTGTTACCTCTTGATTATTGTGAGACGATGAGTGGACACGTTCCACGAACCTTTGAACAGATGCAACCTAGACAGGTTTATTAAAACACTACAGTAGTAACTATCCAAGTATGCAAGGCATTAGGATCTGGTGGGGTGATCATAGAGATAGACTTGATTAAATACTTGGAGATGTCACTTTGGTTCTCCAACTTGAGAGGCGATGTGTAAATCAGTTTCTATCATTTGTTTTAACTGGCATCTTTCAGGGAGGTCTGAGGTATCAGGGCAGATTCATTTAAGACATAAACTCAAAAGAAGATTATTTAATCACTGCTGTGCCAAACTTGGTGAATCTTATGGATGTAACTACTGTATTGCCCTAATTCATTGCTTACTGTGTATCCAGTACCCTCTGTTCTTGCTATGTAAATTTAGATGTAAGGTTAGACATTTTTTTTCCTGACCTTGGAATTAAAGTTAAAAAAAAGCTTGTCCTACTTTTGGATTAATATATTATGTTTTGTAATGTGGTGAGACGATGAGTTTGAGCCCTTCCAGCATTTAGGAGGAAAGGCTGCTTTTGGAAGATTTAATTGCCATGAAAATCCTTTTGGCAGACAGCAATGAGATCCAGTGCAACAGTGCTTTTTTCCTTTACCTGCCACAGGAGAATCAGCTCATCTGCCCAGGTGCTACCACTGTAATGCATATTTTACTCAATCCTTACTTTACCTAAAGCAGGGCAATGGCTGATACTATTTTATGGTTATCAGTCTTCAAAAGCCCCATCTCTGTTCAGTTGTGACCTTCCAAGGACTGCCTTTTTGTCACAGGGGTGTTAGGACTCTTCATATATACACTTCGTAACAGCACTTATCTCATTCGAGTGAGAATGGAAAAGGCTGGACGAATTATGAGAAGAAATAACATTTTTAGAATTTATCCGTCCTGTTGTGTTTTTTTCCCTTCTATACTGTAGCCCCCTTTTCCGCTTAGTCATGGGGTAGCAATTACTTGTTCTCTGTACAGTTGGGCCATATCTGAGTGTTCTTGCAATACATGCTTTTCTTATAAATAATAAGATAGGTAGTGGAAGAATCTCACTTTGAAAGAATTATACTTCTCACCTCATACATCCTATTTAGGTATAGTTTTGAATTGGCACACCCAAAGAGGTACAAGACCTAGAGCAGTAACAGGATCACTTTCTGTATAAGTGACTGTAGTTTTGAAAGTGGTGGCATTCCTGCACTGAAAATAAAAGGAAATTAAAGGAATTTGCACGAGTAAAACAGCAGAAAGAGACGTAATTCTTGAAATGAATTAAAAAAAAAAGTGTCTCGGTTAAGCTCCTCATTATTTTCATTTTTACACAATCACAGCTTTCTTAAATGCGCAAGCTGTAGATGTGTTACAAGTCAAGTCTTAGCAAAGTATAGAAATGGAAATAATCATGAAACTGCCAATTAGAGAAATTTCACTGAGAAATATGATTACTGAAAAGATAGCATTCATTTATAATGAGTATGTTGAATGAGTGCTACACACAAACTGAATAGTCGAGATACGGAAAGTATATTTTACCTTAAGTAGACTGAAAGATAAACTAATTGTCCTGTGTGAAATCATAGCTTCTCTTTGAGATTATTCTTCCTCAGTGAAAACTACCTATGCCTGTGGTTTGTTGTCTGCACAACCTACAGGCACCTCGTAACTCTACTGCTGCTCAGCTGCTGCTCTGAAACTTGGATTCATTTCTACGTGCAAAGGGGCTGAATGTGACTGTGCCTTGTGGCAACATGTAGGGAGTTGCTAGTGACACCCTACAGGTTTCACATAATGTCATAAACAACTCTGCTCTTTGTCATAATAGAGAAACTTTTTTTTTTTTTTTTTTTTTTTTTTGGTCTTGAATGGGCTGAAACAGTTTGGCTGCAAGTATTACTTATGGTTTTTGTTTGTTTTAGCCACTGAACATATTGTTCCAGCCGTTTCTCTGTAGTGTGCCTGGTCAAATTAATATTTAACTTTTTGTAGGCTGCTGGATGAGCAGAATAATTAAAAACCTCTTAAATCAGGAATATACTAAAAAGATATATTTTTTTTTTTCCAAAAAAAAATCGTTTTACACAGAATGTGGTGGATAAAAGTCTATTCCTGAGTGACATCTGGAAAAGGAAAAGCCAAGGCTGTCAAAAGCTTGCAAGGGATTTTTCCTCTTGCTCAGAATCCTCCTTATGTTTACTAAATATTTCATCTTCTGAGTAATAAGCAATAATCATTAATGTCTCCACAGTTTCTGAGTTCCTGAAGTTGGCACTCCAACACAGCTGTAACTTGGCCAGCAGAGCTTTCTTTAAAGCTTTTTTTTGGACAACTGTCCCTAGCCTGTACCATTGAGAATTTTTTTTCAGGGTAATGTAATATACAATCCTTCAAGACCGTCCTAAAACCTTTAGCAGTTTTTGGATCCTGCCCTGGTATGGGGAGAGCAAGGATTTGGCAGGCTGAGTGTAACTGAAAGCACTCCGGCAGTATGTTAAGACAAATGTGTTCTTTACCAGATCTGGAAACAAACCCCTTTGTGTGTTGTGTAGATGGTGTTACTTATCAAGCATGCACTGTGAAGATAAGATTTTACTTGGTGGTGCCACAGAGCAACTGAATGCATGCTGAAGAGTTGTAGTATGCATTTTACTTTAAAAATTCATATTTTAAGGAAAATGAATAATCTGCTTATGGAAAATTCTTGTTAACTTCTAAAAGAAATGATCTAGATAGCTTGCTTTAAGAGAAAATTAAATCAACAAACATGTTTTGTTTACCACTGTTTTATTCATGAAAGTATGAAACCACAAGGTATATGATAACTTTATCCTTGTGAAAAAGCCCCTCTAAAGTCAAATTTGATTCAGATGCCTGTCTATTACACGCAGGTCAGATCTGTACCCAACAGTGCAGTCATTTCCTTTCACATGATTTATAGAAATTTGAACCAAAATTCTTGAGCATATCATCTTGAGGAAAATTCGTGAGCAAACCAGCCCAAATTCTGCAGGCTGGATCTATCCCTAGTTTTAAACACTGTCAGTTTTATTTCTGTTAAGAAGCTTTTTATCTATGAAAGTTGCAAGGAATGCTTCAGGATGTGTCTGCATTAGCAGGCAGCATGGTGCAGTAGGGGCCAATGTTGGTACTGAGGACATGGCAGCTCCACAATACGTGGTTCAGGGAGGGCTTATTTAGGTCTAATATCATTGTGTGGCCTGCATTCCCATTAGTGGTTGGTGTGCATTCCCATTAGTGGCATTAGCAGAGATTCTCTTCTAGTTGAATTTCGTCAGAAAGGAAATCATCGTGCATGCACTTTGGTGGGCGATGTGAACCAAAATGCAGTGAGTGGGAATCCTGAGGGATTTACTTTCAATAGTACACTTCTGATCTGACCAGAAGCGTTAGTGCAATTTTTAGGTGGTGGAATGTGGTTGAAAACCTGAAAAGGCTATTGAGTTATGGAAAAAGCATAGATTCTTTAATTACTTTAATGAGCTTTTGAAGTTTCAGATTGTTGGTAACACTTCAGTGTTACGTAAGAGACTAAAAGCATTCATCTTGGAACAATTGATACAAAAGCACCCTATAAACTAATCTGTGTGTGTTCAGATGCAATTCTTATCTTGCTCATTTGGAGAATTACAATTTCATAGAAGTTTTTACTGTCTCACAGAATAGCCCCCCTGTTTCTGCAGTAGTAGCATAACTGAGGAAAGCTTTTCACACCTGTTGATCAACATTTGAAGAGTTCAGATAACAAGCATATGAAGTCACACTTATTATCTTTCTCTCCATCTAAAAATAAATGCCATAGCTTGCTCTGCTTGTAATATGTATCTAAAAAAGCCTGGACACAGCTGAGCAGCATAGTAGCATTACGCTATCATGATTTACTGGGTGTGCCATTCTTAAGCCAGCAGATAAAGTGGATCATTCTTTAGCTGGACACATTACATAGGAAGGATTTGTGCCAGTAACCCCTGACACCCTACTGAGGTAAAGAATGTGGCCTTGAGCACGCTGCAGAGAGAATTGCTGTATCTTTCTCTCACTTTTAAATCTCTGTATTCTCCCAGTCTGAAAAGAAGATAGGACGTGATTTCCTAATTTTCTTCTCTATTAGGATCAAAGATTCTTGTCCCTGTATGAATTGCAAATCTATGCTTCCTTTATATTACACTGGTGTAAACATTTTCACATAGGGTGGTACTTGCAATTAGATAGGCTTACCTTCTCGCTCTATGAAAGTCATCTCTGACCTCAAACCTCTCAGAATAGCACCATGCCATGATGCAATGCCACTGAACTTCCCCCAAAGATTTGGCATCAAGTCATGTTATGTGACTTTCTTTTAACCTAACATTTCTTGTAGCTACATTCCTGGGAGTTTCCCCATGTTTTCGATTGGTACGTTTGCTCTGTTAAAGAGAGGGCAGTTTGGGGTCTTCAGTTTTGAAAGCACATAATTTCATTCAGTGTCAGAAAACTAATTTTGCCCAGATTATATGTTCAAATGCCTCATTTAAAGATTGTTTCATTCTTGCCAGCTGTTTGATAAATCCAACGCATACTGCTCTGTGTGTCTGAAAATGCCAAACTTCTATTATTGTCAAGCCACTTGACACTCACGCTTTCTCATTTTTCATACCTGTTGAAAAGAAACACAGAATTTTCATCGTATGTAGTGATTTATTTTTACTTTCAGTTGCTCCACAAATAAATGAACATTAAGCAATTATTGTAAAACACTAGTGGCATTTCAGGTTTGTAAAAATACACATTATATGCACTCTCAAAATGATTTTCACGTTTACTTTATGAATTCTGCTCCTCCATGATACGTGAGAAGCAGAATTGTGTTTTGTGCCTGAAAAAAATTCAGGAACTAACCTTTAGAAGGGTGCATCTCTGTATGCTTTTGGTACGCAGGCTTAAATTTTAAATGCAGGGACACATACATTTTAAAAACATTTAAATTCAGAAATGATAGTTAAAGACACCTTGAAAAGTCTTCGAGTATACAAACATTTCATTTCAGGCTTTGTGACTCATCTCAATTTTAAATATAAATTTAAAGTACATACAGCTTCTAATTTTGATTCTCTATTCCGCTTACATTTTAAGCTTCTTATGTATTTTAGAATGGGAAAAGTATGTAAGATTTTTTGCCTGTGAGTTGTTCACTTCTGCTATGAATTGATGAATGGTGTTGATGTTTTTGGAAAGTGCTAAGGCTGAATTTGTCAGACAGGTGTATGTGTATGCAGCTGGCACCTAACTTAAAGCAATGCAAACCTTAAAAGCGTTTCAGAAGTTGATTTAAAAACTGTTTTCATCCAGCTCCGCCCCCACCTCCCCCTTGGAAGTTCATCAGGCTTTTCATAAAAGATCTTTCTCCTGCCTATTACCAGTCATTTTTAAAGATGTCCGAATTTTAATTACCAGAAATAAAGGTATTATAATGATAATTTCCATTGTAACTATTAAGGAAATTAAGTGATGGAGAGGCAAATAACAGTACCGTTTTCTGCAAAAAGGTTTTAAAGTTTACTTTCATTCTTGCTTTGCAGTGAGTTCCTATTAGATTTTTTTTTTTTCCAAAAAGCAATGTATGTGTGTGCATGCCTCAGAACAATTTTCTGCGAAGTGATGTGAAAGCCAATTTCATTGTAAATCACTGAAACAACATGGAACTGTTTTACTTCTTACTAAATGGTCTTTATTACACTAGGCATTTTCTTGTATGAATCGGTATTTATTCCTCATCACATTTGCTGCATCAGAAAATTAAGTAAATATAACCCCAAATTCAAAGCAAAGTAAGCGAAATCTATTTTTTGGCACACATTAATGATGCTTGAATAATAGATGGTTGAAGCAGACATGAACATCTGGTTGCTTTGTACTATCCACGTAAAATAGCTGCTTATCTAATGATCTGTCAATTTTCTTTATTTGGTAGCGCACAGCCTGTAACACAATGAGGCTTTCAGTGTTTTTTGCTGCTTGCACAGATTCTTAATTTATGTTAAAAATAATGTCTTGATTACAGGATATGTGGATATACTGTAGTGATCCTGTAATACCTCTGCTGTTTCACTTTTGTTATTCCAGTACAGCTGTTTTAGTTCATACTCCACCGAGTTATACTGGCAACTTCAAAGACAATCCTTTGACAGAATTTTACTGGTATAGTACGTTACTGCTGGTTAATAGGGACTCCCACCTTGCTCAGATTCCCATTAGAGACAGTTTAAAAGCTGCTACTTTGGATTCAGGTGGGAGTCCTGACACTTGTACTGCAGTTCTAAGCTGGTAATGGCCTCTCGTGTGCATGCATGTATGTGTGTGCTAAGGTAAGACTAGCATTTTGGGTAAACAGTAACTGCTTCATATCCCTCTGGTGGCCTCATGCGAGCTCGCGCATGAGCTTCACAGTAGAGCTGGCCCTCCACGAAGAAGTAGCCCTTTTGTTTCAGGTTAAGATTGCAGTCGGAGCACACGAAACATTCTGGGTGCCGGTATTTATCCCGTGCCTTCACCACTGTCCCTCTATATGGAAACAATTACAAGAAAAAAACAAAACAATTAATTCATAGGAATTTAAAGTGCAAAGAAACAGCAGTATGACACAAAGCAAGTTTTAGGTATCTCTCTTAAGGCCTTAAGACCTAATTCTGGTTTTGCCAGGCACTGCAGAATCTAAGACTGGAAATTGAGTTTGAGTAAGCGAGATATAAAAGGCATTAGAGGAGATGATGTAGACTGTTTGACAGTTTATTGGAGAAACAGGGTTTGAAGAATCACGTTATTTTGGCTACAACACAGGAAGTACAGTCCCACCTATCAAAATGGTGGTAAATGAACTTATAACACACATTTCCTTGGTGACTGCGGTCTGAGCTCATCATTATCTGTGTCCTTTGCTGAAGTTAGTGATGTCAATCAAACATAAACCTGAAGTTTCAAAATAGGCCTCAGTGTTCCAGATACTCAAACTCACCTGGGAGAGGGGTGCTCTACACCCCTGAACAACCTGGCGAGTTCACAGCCTAACACAACACAGCACGGGTGACTGCTGTTTTCATTAGCATGTGTTAATGATTGGCTTGCAAAAGGCCCTGAGACACCTTAATTAAAACTTCCGCAGTACATTGTCAAAACTGAAATTGTCTGTATTTAAAGTGGCTAACATGTAAAAATATATTGACCGAAATCTCAAATCAGTAGCTCTTATCTCTGTTTTCTAGAAGCATTTTTTTTTGTCTCTCAGGCAGGGACCATCACTTGATAAAGATTCCTGTCATTTGTGATGGTGTTTGAAGGCATGTGCTTATGCTAGAGATTTCTAAAACTAGAAAGAAACAACTTACAGAATTCCGCTCCCACATTTGTCACACTGTGGCACTTTCTGGGCACCAGGCAAGCCAGTGGGTATCTTTGTCACAGGTGCTTTCACACTTCTTGTACCCACAGGGCGTCCATCTGAGAACCAAAACATTTCTGTTAAGCACAGGCTGATATTAAGCAGCTGAAGCAGTTAAGCACTTTTCATGTAAATACACACTTCTGGATGTATTTACAGGAGTTCACTTATGCCAACTAATAATGAAGTTTCTCTGTACAAGTTTAGTGGGCCAGATCCCATGTCTTTGGACTTGGGAAGGATATTGTATGCTATAGCCAAAAAGCAGGTATTACAACTGATTAAAAAGCAGGTAATTATAACTGATTAAAAATATAGTGCTTTCTGTCTCATAGGCATCTGCTAATTGACTGGTTGCAGATCCTGGGTATAATAGGAGAAGGAGGAGGATTTGGCTTTAACATAGCACCTTAACATAGTCAAGACCTATTCTTTGAAAGCTTAGTTCTTATTTGTATAACTAACCATACAAGAAATCCAGAAAGATTTATAACATAATACAAATATGAAAATACAGCAAAGTACAAGAAGAAGATTACCCCCAGAATCCCACAATAACGTATGTACAGAAAATATAGATATATTTATTCCTTCTCTGGAAAATATTTAGGTATAAAAATTGAAATGATAAATATTTAAATATTTTTAGGTTATTTTTGGTTATATTTTACTACTTATGCTTACTGTAAATGTAAGAAACCTACAGCTTTTAGTTTAATGTTATTTTTTATTTTCAAAACCTCTTCATTTGAAGGAAATATGATTGTAAATGGTATTGTTGTCTTCAGTTTTTACTTAAAATGCAGAAGGGATGAGTAAAACTTACTTTGGGAGTTGGTTTATAGTTCTCTTTTCCTGGATGTGGAAGAGAGAGTTTTGTTTCTTGTTATCCCAAAAGTTCTCTTGCATAAAACCTCATTCAGCTGTAATCAACTTTGTACACTAACAGTCTTAAAATTCTGAGAAGAGATTCTGAAAAATTTAATTAACATTCCCATCTCACTCACATGGGACATTGCTAGCTATAAAAGGCAGGGGAAAAATGTTAGTAGGCACGTGTCAGATTCAAAAGGACTTGGTCTGTCAGAACTTCGTGTAGTTCTGATCTTTCTTATTTTATTCTCAGATTCCCCCCTTCCCACAAACGTTTAGAAATACTTTGAACAGGTAGAATATGTCATTATTAACCACCTTCCTCGGAGACTAAATTCTGGAGCACCTTAAAGGAGCCAGACTGACGAGGTTGGCTGGGCTCCTCCTGGTTGGCGTGCAGCATCCTGTACACGTCGGACTGAGGCACTGCAGTGGGAGCTGGGTCACTGCATCGCAGGGAGGAAGAGCAGATAAAACAGTTAATTAACATAACTTAGAAGCAATAGCTCTGACAGGCATAGAATATGTTTCAGGAAACAAACGTAAAGACGAGTGAATTTCTACAATGACTGAAGGGCTCTTTCCTCCAGGTAGCATTGCTTTATATAGTCTTCTCTTGATCTAATGCACTGGAAAAATATTCAGTGGAATTCATACAAAAATAAATCTATGAACTCATGACAGTATTTCCATAATTACTGCCCTGGCTCTTAACAGCATTTGGAAATAAGCCAGTACTTGCATTTAACTTCAAAGCAGTTGCATTCTTGTGATCAACTGCTGTATTAGCAAATGCTCTCTGGTACAGTATCCAGAAATTCCATTGTCACAGCAGCTGGCCTCAAGAATGCTGATAAAATCACAGCTCATGTCTTTACATGGGGCCAGCCAAAACCTAAACAAACACTTTGGAAGAGTGTCATGAAGACAAGATATTCTTAATTTTTGAAGTTGGCTCAGTCAGCCAAATTCATATTAATAATCAGGTGATTATTTATCTAAGCTAATTGTTACTTATTTAATATATGGAGGTGTCAAAAGAGAATGAAGTAGGAATTGTGTGGTAGAGAACATCGTAAGATAAACACTGTTGACTGGAAAATTTATTTTGTAAATTATATTAGAATGGCACATGACTTATTTTTTTGTAATGACAATTTTATGATAAAAATATAAGGTAAATTTTTCTCCAAATAACACTCAAATTCACTGACTTGTTTGGGTTGGAAGGGACCTCAAGGACCAGCCAGTCCCAACCCCCTGCCATGGGCACGGATGACTCCCACCAGACCAGGTTGCCCAAAGCCCCATCCAGCCTGGCCTTACACCTCCAGGGATGGGGCATCCACAGCTTCTCTGGGCAGCCTGTGCCAGTGCCTCGCCACCCTCTGAAAAATTTCCTCATAACATCTTATCTAAATCTCCCCTCTTTTAGTTTAAAGCCATTACTCCTTGTCCTATCTCTACACTCCCTGACAACAGTTGATGGTTGAATTTCCAATGACCTGTGAACTAAGGAATGTACCAAGAATATTTCATGGTATTTTAAACTGTACCGAGTATTTTAAATTGATCATGATAACTAACATCTTGAGTAGCTGAAAAGAAGAGCAGATGACTGCATGCACTGTCAGGAATAGGCCAAATGTGTGGCACCTGTAAATTTCAAACTGCTACTGGGACCAATTAGAAAGGTCAAAATTCACTTCAGTGCAGTCTGTTATCCCACTGATATTTGTGTAAATGTCCAGTTTAAATTTCCTGTTACAACTGGCTTCTAACTCTCTGTTGAACCTTAGGTTAAGTTGCTACTGGAAAAACAAACAACACAAAAACAAACAAAAAAACCCACTAATTTCACAAGGAATCAAACAGTTATTGACAATTTTGTTTCCCAGGATAACATCTAGACTGTCAAATGGCACAGTAAGAGCAGCAGCATTTGGGCAGCTAGCTAGAGGCTACTGTTGATTATATTAATTGCTTACATCTTCAAGAATCAACCAGCTTTCTCTGAGCCATTTTTAAACCAGTGAATAAAATACCATTTTCTTCTCTCCTCGTAAACTTTTAATCTAAAGAGTGAGCTCTCTTTTAAAAATATCTAATTAAACCCTTGATTCTCTCTTCTTTACTAAACTATTCCTAAAAGTCAAACAAGTGATAATACAATTACACACAAAAGCCAAAAATCAGGCACAAGGGTATGAGAAAACATTTCTAAATTCATACCCAGTGAAAATGAATCTCACTACAAAAGAGAGATTTCAAACCTGTGTAGACAGACAGTTCTCAAACTGGGAATGCTACAGGCATTCATGAAACCTGATTACTCTGGGCTTAATCCATATTTCAGAATAAGGAAAAAGTAAGTTGGCTTTTTTTTTTTTTTTTTTTTTTTTTGTGATTGAGGATAAGATTCATGCAGTAGAGTAACATCACTCAGTAGACTTCGTGAAGTACGGTTTTGTTTTCATCAGATTAGCATAAACTTCAATACTAGACAAATATGATTTTTACGGTTAGTAACAGCCCAGTTCTGCAAGGTGCTGAAAAAGACTCATCGGTGCCAGAGATTATTGTTTATTTAAAGTATTAGTAATTAGCTTTAGTTTACATCATACATATTATAAATTATTAACTTAAGTACTGTTGTGAAACAGAAAAATAAGTTACTATTATGCAAAAGTAGAGATAAAACAGCATGAATGATAAATTGTACCTTGAAAAACATGAGTAGAGCTTTAAAACATTTTATTATTCATCAGTACTGTCCAGATTCACAAGGTTACTACCTGCCTTTCAGTTCCTGTAGTAGGTAAAATTCATGAATCAGCTTTTGACCTTTACAGAGATCTCTCAGTAGGCCTAGAAAGTCAATTCCAGCTCTTTTTGGAGAAAAGCTAGGGGTACTGAATGAGTTGTCCTGGGTGGGCGCTAAAGAGCATGAATACCTACAAGATCTCCTAAGCTTCATAACTTGAATTTCAAAGGTTGAAAGAAATGTCAGTTAATAATAATAATGCATTAACGGTTAATAAGAATAAATTCTTAAATAGCAACAATTAAAACAGTAATAAATAGTTGTGAATTTTGGAGGGAATCAATCTTGAATTGGAGTGGTTAGTCAGCAAAGACAGTTGAATCAGCTTTTCCTTGGTAGCTACAACTACGAGATGATTTCCTATGAAAGAGTTATTTGTAAAATCTGAAAGACTTTTAACACTTTTTCATTCAAAGTCATAAATTACTAATAGATTAATGAAAATACGTAATGTTTTTAAGTAACTTAGTTTCTCTCTAACCCTTTCACTTGTTGTAGAAACCATGTAAATTGTTAAAGCCTGGGATTGTCGGTATATTCTAAATTTGTATATCCAACAATATTAAACGTACTGCTCTAATTACCTCATGATGGGTGTTTCCCCCAGAGCTGTAGAAACTTGGCCTTGCAGTGTTTCCATGATATTGTCATCTGAGTACAACTGCATGGGTGTGTTAAACTGAGCATGTACAATCTTGACACCGGGCAGCTCCATTTCCAGGGGAACGTTAGGGGCCATCTTAGACACCGCTTTCAGCTCGGTGGGGCAGATAGAGCTGACGGTGCTAATGGAAGAGGGGGTGCTGCGTCCACTGCCACAGTCAATCCCCGAAGGAGTACTGCATCCACTGTGTTAATTGCACGTTACAGCCAGATTGCAGAAAGGTGTGCAGTGCGTGTCGGATTATAGAGAAGAAAGACAAAAGTACAGGAATACGGTGATGTTAACAAGGCTGAAAAGCATGAATATAACAAAAAATACAGAAAAGCCAAAGTAGAGAAAGCAGAGAAAAGCAAAAGTATGTGCGTTCACTGAAAAGTAAAAGCGTCAATGCCAGTTATAAAGCATTCCTCAAAATTCTGGCATGCATTATCTTTAAAGACAAAAATATAAGAGATTGAATAATTCAGAACACAGTATTACTTTGCATTTTGAATGCTAGATATTCTTTGAGGATTAATTAAGCCTCACTAAAACTCATTGTTCTAAGCGAGTAATTTCTAAGATCTCCAAAAGGGTAGCTTACAAAAGTTATGTGAGTTGTACGTGTCAGTGACAGAATAAACACCTGCAATACTGGAATCCTAAATGCACCATTCCAGTCCTGTAACTCGTAATCCATCTGAGGCTGAAGAGACTACTATAAAGTCACATAATAAATCCAACGTTTCTTACATTTCCTTGGTATTTATTAATCTTTTAAAACGTATTTAACAACATATAAATATATATATATATATTTGTTAAATATTTGTTGCATATTCCAAAGAAAAAAAGATGTGAAAATAGCCAGGCATACTTTTGCTTTTCTAAACTACAGTGTTCCCAGTAGAATGTAAAGTGGTCCTTCACAAAAACAGTGGCTATGTATTCAAATAATTGTTTCAAGTAGATTTTACATGTGATTTATATAAAATAAAAAGGATGTGAAATTTTATATCAATGTTGGTCTACATTACTGCAGTAAAGTTGCTGCACAGCAACATGTAGTCTGTTAAGAACTAGTAAAACAATGCAAGCATTAGTCTTTTTCAATGTCACTGATCTCAATACTTCCGTCGTTTCTCCATAGCACCTCAGAGGCTTTCTTGGTTCAGGGATACTTCTTTCCTGTTGCTGTGTACCAGCACTTAACCCAGGCTTTCCACAGGCTACCATTTATATGATATTCAGAGTCAAGAGATGATAAATGCTTGATCTTTTTCCTCCAACCTGCACATCAGGGTTATGTTAGCTCTTTCCAAGATGAACGATTCTGTGTAAACCAGGGAGTGTATCACATTTCACAGTTTGTGCAGTGCAGTACTCTGCCCAGTAACTACTCGTGTATGGAGAAAACCCAAATTTTCCCTTTGATTCAATGGAGAATTTGTGTAGGACCACTTTCTCAAAATTGTGAAGGGAAATACATTGCCTGCAATTCAAGGCAAATCAAAAGAAAGGTAATTCCACGAATGGTAGGCAAGCCTGAAAGCCAAAGTATAAGCTCTGTATTATCACCTAGCGAGTCAGACAAAAATATTAATACATGGGGCAATTTAAAAATTTACAGCCCTTTTTTTGTGTGTGTATGTGTGTAAAATAGTAAGACCACCCTTAGATTATGCAGTAAAATAAGTTTTGTCGGTGCTAATAGTGTTAGTAAATGGAAAATAAGAGAAGGACAGAAAAAGCATAAATCTTGCTCTGAACAGCTGAAGTAATGTTAAAGCAGAATAAAGTGAAGTATAAATAAAATATAATCATATATAAAGAAGATAATTTCCAGTTAGTTTTGTCAAAGTCCAGTCCAAAATTATGGCTAATGTCAAATCTGTTAGTTCAATCCCATAGTCCAGAATCAGCTCTTCTTTTAGTCAGTGCTGTTTAGTCTCAGCTGTCTGTTCTAAAGGGATAATTACAGTCAGGATGGGGGTTTGGGTTTTTCTGCTGTATTTAACAAAGAGTATTTTTACAGCCAAACTGCTGAAAAAGTAGGAGACAAACAGTGTGACAGCCAGGGTTTTGTGGAAGTAAGATTCTCCATCAGAGATTCTGCAGTTTGTAAATATGGACTTCTTTGACACTAAAATACCACACAGACTTGCCCAGCTAAAGTTCTGAGACTTGGTGCATTTCTGACAGGTTGGTATTATCTGGCAAGCTGGAAAATAGCCAATTATTTAATCATTTTTACTGAAAATATTGTATAATTGAGATTTCTGAATTACGAGAATAGGCTCCCAACACACCCCGTTGAGCTTCTGTAAATCTGATTAGGTACATGCAGATGGTGCCAAGTGGTCCTAAAGACAGTCTAGGCTTTTGTCTATCTTTTTTTTTTTTTTTTTTTTTTACATATATATGCACATATATTTATATTTTAATCTTCTTTATTTTCTATCTTCTTTTGTTATCTATTTTGTCTAGTCTACATGTAAATCCTGCTGTCAGAGGCCATGTATGTTTCCAAAGCAACACATCCTACAAAATTGGTAATCCATATGAGATTGACATTTTTTTTTTTTTTTATAAAGTCTTGTTTATCTGACTCAAAATAGTATAACTAAAACACAGGCAGTTTGACCTTCAGTATGAAATACAGTACACTAAATCCACCAGTAAAACCTGTTACTGATAGAAAGGATAAAGGATAGCATCTTATTGCATCACTCAAGCTTTTTTGAACTGCCTTGCATTTTAACCACAGAATTTGTATTGTTTTTTTCCTCTGTGTATTTAATATTGTAAATCATAGTAAGCCAGGCATTTTGCCCCCAGTTATGATAGAGAAATATTACACCAAAACAAGGGATGTAAATATATGATGTTTTCTGCATTCTAGAGCTTTACAGGTCTTAGCATCAGATGGTTCTGTTTTAGCACTGCATTAGGTCATTAGGTTGTCTTCTGAATAGCTGTCTGCTGAAAAGTAAACTTAAAATCTCTGTATAGGATAGATGGTAATTAAAAAAAACTAGCTAGCTTTTATTTAGCAAGTTAAGAAGTTACATATATTTGCACTTGGGCAGAAGAATTCCACAGCTCTGTAAATTTGTGTGTACAGTACCTGGTGCTACACTGTAATCTGAATCATTCATGAATATAGTTCCTTCAGACTTGTATCTGTAAAACTGAGAGTAGAGTCTGGTCCTACTTTCTTTTGGAAATTTTGAATTTCAAGCCTGATATCTGCAAGTCCACCAACTCAGGTTTTTAAATTTCAGCATTAAGTTATATACCACTGTAAGTTAACTTCAAATGCCTCAGGATGCTCCATTAATATGGTTTGTGAGTATCCATTAAAAAAATAACACCATGCATGCAAATCCATCACAGCACTCCGAGTTTATAACCTGCTTCGGCCTGGGAGTATGAAAGGTTTGGGCCGAATATTATGCCTGTGTTCAAAGTAGTTGATATCCTGTAAAGACAAGAGGGTTAAAATAACTTCCTTTGGCCTATACATGCTTATTTCTAGTTAAAACGTAGGTAATAAATGTTTGAAGTTGTAACCATGAAGTAACCATGTTTATTTGTACATTCCTGGTACATAGAAGACCATCACTTTAGTGCTGAGAAACTTTGAGAATAACAGGCAGTTAGAGAAGGATGAGAGGTAGAGTTGCTGCCCAACACGGGGCAAATTGTAGCTACCTGCAGTGCTGCTACTACAGAGTTGAGTGTAGAGTTTTCTGTGCTGGAAAAAAACTGCTTCAATTATCACCATTTTTTTGGATAATCAACAAACCCCTGATTATCAGCCAAAACAGCAAGAGCTGGACTTTTTAATTGAAAACAGAACAGATAGTGATATAACACAAATGAGCGTGTATTATTATAAGGAGATACCAGTACTCACTTTTGCGATGAATTAGGAATGAGACTCCTCAGTTGTCCATGAAGCGCGTCTTGTATATTGCCAGATGAATACAGCCCAATTGGAGAATTATAGGAGGAGCTCACTACCTGTCTTTTGTCATCAATATTTGCTGCTGCAACAAAAGGCTGGGCCCTTCTGTTGTGAGCCGTACCAATAGGCTTGAATTCCTGTACGTGATAGGCAGACAAAATACACAAAGCTACAATGCACACCAAAGCTAGTAATGTGTAAAACTGACAACATCAGTATTGTTAATCTCTGCATTTTTTACTTTTGCAACTTTGTTATTTCTTAACTGGTGCAAGCACACTATATTTTTCCATGAATTTTCTATTCACTACTTAAGCCATATACATTCAGAGACTATTTTGTGCTTCAGGGCAAGAAGAAGGTATTCCACACTGGTAAGTAGCATACGACAAAATGGGAGGGATGAATATTATAGCAACCTGTTGTATCGTTCTCTATATTTTACAATGTTTAGGTTCATTGTTTAGAAACGTTTCACATATACTTAGTTAGCTTAATTACTTTGTTTTAGTGTTAATCTCTGACTTCTGCCTTTTTCCCCCCCCATATTGACTGGAAGTTGCAATGGTAAGATAGCACAGATCATTAGTATTTTAATGAGAAATATATATTAAATAAAATATATTTCAATGAGAATATATCTCTGCCAATTCTCTGGTTTGGCCTTGTTTTTGAGATGTGTATTTTGCATAGTGTTTAGACTTCCAAAGATTTAGGCCACCTAATAGCAAATCTTCAGAGGATGAAAGGTGAAGTGAGAACAGGACTTTCACACCTGCTGAGTCCTTTCTTATTCCTAACTTTTGAGTTCAAATCTCTGCTAGAAAATGTGATTGGGCTAATAGGAATACATCTACAATACTATATAGGTATGTATACTGCAATAGACCATTTCTGTATTTATGTTGATATCACGCTGTGTCTTATGACTATAGAGAGTTTAAGTTCTGATACTCCTGAATGAGATTTATTCCAAATTGTACCTTAGGTACTGGAGCTTTTGGCTTAATCACTGTGTACAGTTTATGCTGTGCGTTTACTATCACATACTTTGAAATGATGACACATCAAACATCTTCAGTTTTAACATTACTCAGGTGCAATTGTGGTCTTTTGGTCATATCTTGCAAGTGATACAAACCAGTCTCCTTGTTCTGATAAATAACATTTTAAACCAAGTTTGTATTTTTTTTTAAATGTAGAAATGCCCTTTTTAGATTACCTAACCTTTAGGAATGCTAGAAAAATTTCCAGTTGAAATAAAATACAACTTATTAGCAACAAGTGCAATATAATTTTAATACTGAAATCCGTGGAATAAATCAAGATAAAAAGAGCAGATTAGGTAAGCATGGACACATTTTTGACATCTGTAGGTTTTTATTTATTCCCCAAACATTATTGCCCTTTTATTTTATTTTTTTTCAGAAAACACCAAGTCCCTGTTCAAAGATTTGGTGAATAATTTGTAAAAGTTCTGAATGCCTGAATGTGAATTGGCCCTGTAATTTTCATTTGAAAAATCTGAACACTTTTAGAAATATATTTAGGAACAAACCTTAAGAAAAGTCATGGTTATATAGAGTGTGCAGCCAGAAGATGCAAACAGTAAAAAGCAGCTTTATTAAATGGAAATGTTTAGCAGCATTACACTGGAAGAGATTACTGAAAGCAGCAATCAGATAAATGAGCACAGAAATTTTACTTGCAGTTCTTCATTTCTGTCTAGTAGAATTGGGTTGCTGTTGACAAAATGTATTAGTAAATGGAAGTAAGCTTCTACTGTTTAGGATCATGTTTACTTTATGAAAGATATTAATATAAAATGTTTTAAATTGGTTTAAATCCATGTATGATACAAAACAAACAAAAACAACCATGAACATTGTCATTTCACTGCCTGTTTAATTCTTGTTGACGAACAGCACAGAAGACATGGCACCATAATAGCATGTTTACAATATAACAGCTCTGAAACAGGTATTTGCAGTTAGTTAAACTTAAATTATTTTTTTTTTTTTTTTAAAAAAAAAAAAAAAAAAAAAAAAAACAACAGCCTCATCTATTCATATAAAATGTCAGTGAAAGAACATACAGCAAATAGTCCAGCTCTTGTGTTTATTGGATCTTATTGAATCTGTGAGAAGTCCTCCTTTAGTTCCAAAGCTAAATGAGAACTGCAGGTTGTTGAAATTCCTAAGCAGGAATATTTGATAATTACAGTATTTCATTTCTTAAAAATCTTTCTACTTGACCAATGTCCTTTTTGTTAGACTAATGCATTTTGCATTGAGATAGTTATCAGCAACAGAATGAACATAGCCTCAAAAGTCTGCAGAAATGCGTCTAGCAATGCAACCAAGTGTTGGCGTTCCTTGAGGGTAATTGCCATGACAGTACACACGTGTTTACCTGTTGGAGGTAGTGGGGACTAAAATCATCATCTCCGAATGCTGTTACGTAAGATGGGCTAGATTCTCAAAACTACATTAGCATGACTATATGGTTTCAAAACTTGACTATAAGTGTTAATAGGCTGTAAGCTTACTTTGTAAAATAGGGTTTTGGTTTGTTTGCATTTTTTATACTTTTCTATGTGTATAATATATATTTATATCTCCAAGGATATGTCTTTCATGGACAAAGGTCTAGTCACCCTTAACGAAGTGTTCAATAGCAAAGATTAAAGCAATGAAAAAAAAGTTAAAAAGTCCAAATAAAAGCAATTAAAGAAATATGGTGATGGAAACAAAATAATTTTATATGAGGTGAAAAAGGTAAATGAGAAAAAAAAATACAGGTCATAGCATTGTTTTACATTGACAATACATCAGGAAGGTACACATGAGCTTTTTTTTTTTTTAATATAAATAATTTTAATAAGGTACACTGTCATTTACAATGATTTTTTAGTCCTAATTATATTATCTGAGAACCTTATATTACTTTTATACAGAATATGAAGGGATTGTATTAGTAATACTTCAAGTAGTCTATTATTTCCTGTTATTCATCATGCTATAGGTTGCTCCAGGTTAACAAAATTAGGTGGTTGGTTTTTATGTGGGAACATGTAGTTTGCAAGATTGGCTCCTAATAAGCAGCTGTTGCTGGAAGTTATTTGCTGGGATTATTGTCTCTGTTTGCTCTATCCAGAGTAAAAATTAGGGAGACTTTTCATGGTGTTTTGACAATTCCCTCTGCCAGTCTCCAAATGACTGTTTGGGGCTGCTCAGCCTAACGCAAAAGCTTTCCACTGTGTAAAGGTTCCTTGTTCCAGAGCTGCCCTGTGCACAGCATTAATTGTTTATCAGATTTCCTATAAACATCTGTAGAATACTTTCCATCTGTTGAAAGGAGACATTCTTTTGCCTTGTGTTGATATGGTGAACAACTTAAAGCATGTTTTACTGTCATTTATAACTGTTACTAGCTTGCAACTAATTATTATTATTTAACTTATTATAATTTATTATAGTAATTGAAACTAATCTATTATTATTTAGTTAGCTCCCAATGTATTTTAAATTAATGACTTTCCCCTCATGAAACTTTCTTAGCGAACTTGGCAAGAGTGAAAAATTCCATCTGCATTTATAACATTTGTGACCTTTTGGGTAATTCTAATTATTATATAAATGGAAGAAATGCTTTTTATAGAACTCGGTGATCTTCCATTTCTGCAGACCAACCAATATGTGCAATACTTTTGGATAAAAAAGATTTACATTTGAAGTAATACCTAATTGCTTTTGGATATTTATTTATTTATTTTGACTTGCCTGGGCTTCAAGGTTATTATTCATCATTGGACTGCAGCACACTCTAATGCGACTTACATGGCATATAATTATGCTGTAAATAGTCACCTGAGGTTAAAGAAACTTTCATGCTGAATTGTTTGCACTACTGGCACACACACTGATGGGTCTAGCTCTGAGACTAAATATGCAGTAAAATTAAGTGTAGAATTTCTGCAGTTATGGAAAAAAGGCATTTTTTTCCCCCACATATAGATCAGAGAGATAAATGTTCTTGGATGGAAGAATTTAATCGAAAATGTAAATCATCCCTACAGTGGTTTAGGATATTTGTTTATTAGCATTGCTACTTTTCTGAGGCTTATTATGTATTGAATATATTCAGTACTCCTGATTTCCCGATAAAGGAAAGAGGTAGACATACACAAAATGGAGAGGTTCACTATTTAAATCTAGGAAATATATATTTTTTAATTGCTCAATGGAGATTACTTTTCAGAAGGCTGCCAAATAGCACTTACTGAAGTCTTGTGATCTATTTGTAAGTAACTGCTCTTTTTAGGAATGCAGCTTTCATGCACAGGGATCACTGGATTACTGTCCTGTCATACATACCTACATGGCCTTTTGTACAGCTTTTGTAGTGACTTTGTTCCTCTGCTATTTCTTCTAAGTATATCCTAGCTATTCCACCAAAAAACAAACAAAAAAACACCTCTTAAAATAGCTGTTTTGCTTGTTTTGTTTCTTCGTTACACTCTTACTGCTGAAGAGGGTGGATTGTTTCAGATGAACTTTGCTGTATCACTTAACACAAAGGTTCTAGTTTGCAAAGAGAGAGAACTGTAACACTGGAATGCCATATTCATATTTGGGAGTGCAACTGTGAAAACAGAACTGGTGGAAGCATTTATTATGTAGAATTTGTTCAAATGGAATCTGCTTTTTTTTTTTTTCCTTTAATTTTTTAAATTTTATTTTTGTGGGACAGCACTAAATAAACAGTTGGCATACTTGCTTTGATCCTGGCCTGCAACCAGAATGCTCTTTTCTCTTTCCCTCTTGAGACAATAGCAAATGTTCATGTAAGTAAAAGGAGGAATGACAAAGGAATAAAACACTAGCTGTAGACAACAGGTAGCTAATTAACTATTGAAAACATCTGCTCACAGCTCCTCACAAGGGACTGGCCGTGAGTTTGAAGAGAGAGGAGGATTTAAATGGATTGGAATTGCTTTTGCTGTTCAGAAGTGATGAATGTTTTGCTTGTTGATCACTGAGTGGGTTTTGTACAATTTAGTAACTTTCAGTTCTGTGGTGTGGTACAAAAGTATATGGAGGTAAAGAGACCCAACGTTAATAAATCTTCCTGTTTATGTACCTGTTACATCAAAAAGATTTTCTCTGATGTGATGGTCAGATTGCTTTGGTGTTTGACATTTAGTCCTGAACTCATATGGTGAAGTCTCTAAAAGAGTTAAAGCATCTTAAACAGCATCAGAATAAAAGGAGCATTTTCTTATTTTTTCCCCCTGTAGTAGAACTATGGTGATGTGTGCAGTTTTAAAGAAAATGGGAATGTACTGTAAATTGGTAACATTTTGTTTCGGTTGCAGCTGAAAACCTAAAACATCCAGTCAGATAAAATTGTACATATACTATATATAGATGATACAGAAAGATATATGATGCCTGTCATGTTTCATATTATCTTAAATTGGCAGATAACAGATGAAGTGGTGTTCAAAGAATTTTAATAACCATGAGTGAGATCATTTAGAGTGTAAAAAGATAAATGAAAATGGTTAGGTAAATTTTAAGAATTCATACCTGTGGTTCAGCTTCCAAATTTATCTTGAAGGGATGTGCTTTGCCATCTTCTGAAACTTGCGGGGACCATAATTTAGTCTCTTTCCTAGAGAGAAAGAAAGGCAGAAATTAACTTGAATTCCTGTATATTTGTATATTTCTGTGTAAAAGATAATGCAGTGTGGAAATTTGTAGTTTGTTCTATGCTTTGTTAATATTTTGACATAAAAATACTTAAACAGTTTATAGTGTACTGTACATAAACTGTATAAAAATGATCTATTTTAAAATTTGAAAAGTGCTATGAACAATGGAAAATAATTTAATGGTTAATGAAATGCAAAGACAAATTAGTCCCTTTATGACCAGGACAGACCAAGCTTTGTACAGTTTTGTTTTTCTTAGTGGTTGATAGGTTAATATTTCTCACAAATAAATTTATATATTAGTAATTTTCCTAAACCTCAGCAATATCAGTTTGTTTCTTTTTTTTTCTTTTTTTTTTTTTTTTATGACTACAATATCCACATAAGGGCTAATTTTTCAATGCAGGAGGATTGCAGTCTTGGTTTGCGAAGTATACATACAATTGTAAATAAAAGCTTCATAGGTGGTTCTTTCAGTTGCTTAAGCAGGGACAGCAAACATGCAAATATCTGCTACAATTCTGCCTTCACTGACAACAGGAAATTTGGTAGCTGATTTTGAAATGTTGTAATATTATTCTTAAACATTGATCTTGTGAGTACTGTTTGTTATATAAATCTAAATATTCAGCATATTCTTAAATATGCACATATTTCATACAGGCAATTACACTTACCATATTTTTAAATACTTGCTAAGTGGTATATTGCAATCTGTAACAGATTGATATACTGGCATTAAGCATAGGAACTTTTTATTCAGGACCAGAGCTCTAGTAGCTAGACAATTCTCCTTCCAAGAAAAATACTCCTTTATTTGGAGAGGCATATTGTGGTCAGCTGTAACAAAATGCTGAGCCTACTGGACGGCATCAGGTTGGTCTGAGCAGGCTGATTCCTGGAGACAGCTGGGAAAGTACACCAGGTGATTCTGATTAAAGGCTGAGCAAAATCAGGAGATGTGAAGATGCAGGTTGTTGCTCTTGGTAGCTTTAGTGGAGAGAAATGGCTGTACAAAGTTTCTGGACTCCTGCGTTTTAGGTAAGAGAGTTTTTTTTTCTTCTTTTTCTTACATTGCTTGGAAAATCCTTGTTTTTTTTTTTTTTTTTTTTTTTTTTTTTTTTTTTTTAATTTATATATTGTATATTGTGACCATAAAGGAAGGCCTTAGGTCTCCCTTATTTGTTCCTCCTTGTGAAAGTGTGCTGTGACGTTGCTTTCCATAACTGGGAAGATATGTTAGCAGCTTTGCCTGTGCTTGAGGACAGGAGGCAATGATCAGCATCTGGAGCTGGGGCAGTGTCAGAGCAGAGCGGTAACTAAACAAGTGACAACTACCCAAGGACTCTGTTGTGGCACTTTCCAGCTCCTAATTTCCAAAGAATGTAAAGTGCTGTCTGTTTCTGACATCAAATGTAGGCTTTGTGACATCAGGGGAGGCAGTAAGTGGTCTGTTTGTAGCTCAGTGAAGGTGAAGCTGAGGGAAGCTGCTCCTGTGCTGGAGGGTGTGCTCTGGGGAATCTGGCTTGGTCTGTAGCTGGTGAGGTAGGTTGTAATTTTAAAGGTTTTGTGGAATTCTTAAAGCTCTTTTACCTAGTTAGGCTATATGATAGTTAGACTGTGTTAATCAGCTGGTTGGGCAGCATCAGGAGCAAGCAGATGTGCACACATACCTCTCTATTCTCAAGCATAGCTGATGTGCCGCTGCTTTAATTCTCTCCTGCGCGTCATTGTGTGTCATGTTCTCTGTGCTCAGGCCATCAATAGCCACAATAACATCACCAGGGCTCAGGTTGGCAGCCGAAGCCTTGCTTCCAGGTGTAATCTGAAAAACAAATTGTGACTGCTTACTTAAGTTGCATACATACCTTAAAAACTGAGAGAGAAAAACAAATGCCACCATGCTTCCCTGTTGTGTTGGGGGTGGGTGTGTAAACAACTGTATGATTGCTCATTTAAAAAAAAAAACAACAAAAAAAACCACAACAACACACAACAACTGTATTCTTAATTCTTCTGTTCCCTCTGTAGTTCCACTGTCAGCTCACCACTTAAATGCTGTACTCATCATAACTTCAAAGTAGATGAAAATTGTCTTCACGCTTCTGCGTTAAATAATTTCCACTCCAATTTATGTAATTGCTTTAACTTGTCCTTGAATCTTCTGTCTCAGCTGCCAGTTCAATTCTCTCTCCTGACTTCACGCAATAGCAGAATAGCACGCTGCTTAACAGTTGTGCCACTTAATGCTCAGGTGCGTGACCTGCCATTGATGGGCAACACGCAAAACCATTTGTGGTCTTACTGTGTTTAAGGACAATTTACAGTAGCTACTGTATTTCCTGCTAGCTTGGCCTCTCCTCATAAATATGCTCATAATACTGAAAACATATATTTATTAATGTCTAATCCAGATCCCAAACTCCTTAAAGTGCTGAACTTTAAGTTCTGCTGCACCTGAGTAGCAGTGGCCCCGATCTTTCAAGGTGATCTGTGTGGTGCAATTCATACCTCAGGGAAATGTGCCAACATCAGTGACATTCAGAGACATAGCCCTAAGGTTTTTTTTTGTTTGATTTCATGAAATGAAATCAAAGTATATATGGAATAAAGTGTTAAGGTGCCTTGAGCAGGAATCAAGAAAGTTACTCAGGTTCTAAGTCTGGGGTCTCCAAAACTGTCAGTTTTTAAAACTTCAACAGCTTTTAGCTTAAATAAGCCACATTGAGATGACATACGTAATGGTAGTAACAAATACATGGGTGAAGTGTGATCATGCTTCTCCCTGTAACCTGGAATGGCTTCTGACTTTGCCTAGCATGTTGTGGATATGCACGGGATGACAAACTGCAGGATGGTTCCATAACGTGTCAGAGCATTAGCAGCCAGACTGATATTCTAAATACATGTAGAAGAAGTGCTGCAGAGTTGCATTTGATAGGAAGGGACCAGGCTGTGCCTTGCAAGATCACGGTGTGATATTGATAATTTGGGTACCTCAGCAATGCAGGTGATGCCGTTTCTTAAGGAACTTATTCATGATGTATGAAATGCAGACTGTGACTTCTTAGAACCATATTACGACCACAGTGTGTGTTGTTTGCCACTCCCTGCTTCGTGAAGTAGATCCTCCTGGTGCTTTCTGAAAACTTTAGCCTTGCTCTTCAGGACGTGTCTGTATGGCACATCTGTATCCTAGTTAACTCCAATTTGGATAAATACAAGGATACGTGTTGATAATCCTGACGTTGTTGGAGATAAAATAACTATTTAACCCCATGCAGGGCAATGTCTGTTGTGATGCTTTGAAGAAAAACTCTCATCATCTGTTTAATAGACTTATGAAACTTGTCATGACACACCTTCATAAATATTTCAAGCTCTGTGTTTTCTGAAGAGGTATGAATGTCTGCAGACAGAGGCTAAATATAAAACTGAGTTAATATAAACACTTCCATTGTGATCTGTAAATGTTTATAGTAAGACAGAATTTAAATATAGAGTTGATATTTTACCATTCCTTCCAACCTCTACAAGCTTTAATTTTCTGTAACTCTATTCAATATTAAAGTCTAGGATGGCATTCCTCTAAATGCCTAGCCCCAAATCTTCTGTTCAGTACAGACTGAAATTAGTCAGTTTTATTAAGACTGGGGTTTTGATCAGTTTCCCTTACCTAATTTCTTTGCATCTATGTGAAGTCCCAAGGATTTTAATGAAAGTTTTCCTGATTTCTCGTTAGATTCTACTAGGGTCAAAAATCAAGCAGCTAACTGAATGCATCTATTTTTAGTCCCTTCCTGGTCTCCTTCCCTCCCAGTGATTGGGACCTGCTGTGGTTTTTGCATTTGCTTGGAACAGTCAAGACAATTGCCTTGCTTGGGAAATTGCAGATGAATTTTTGAGATGACATCTGTTCTTTAGACAGGTGTAAGATGATCTCTTGTGTTGTCTGTCTCTCAGACAAGTCCTGGTAAAAGCTCCTTATTGTTGAGCAGCGGCTATAGCCAACCAAACTTACAGCTGTCCTATTATTTTTTTTTTCAAAATATTTTAAAATGGTTTCTGTTTATTGTTTTAATGGCTAATAATACTTCTTGTCAGAACAGTTAAGGCAAATGTGAATGGAGGGCTGGTGATACCTTATATGAAAGGAAAATCTAGGCTGTAAAGAGCAAGGTGTTTGAATCCTGCAAAATATTCACCAGCTCTTAAGAGCTACAGCATTAATACTTATTTAAGGATTCTTCTAAATGTATACTGTGATAGCAAATATATTAATATGAAACAAATCTACCATTAAATTTTTTGGTAGATAGACTAAATGTCTAACAGACTAAACAGACTTAAATGTCCTCTCTCATATATATATATATATATGTATGTATATAATTTAATAGATCTACTTATAATGTGATTTTTGAGCATTGAGATAATTTGCTAGAAGCCAGTAGCTTATGTCTTGTGAGGCATTTGGTGGGTATGAGTCAATTGTAAAATCATTTATTCTTTAGAAAGCTACATTTATAGTAACGTCCTTTGTTACTACAGTTTTAAACTTCATTGTACTTAATCTAAACACAGGGAAAATACAAACCAGACACTGCTAAAATATTTTTCATTAGAGATAATGGAAACTATTTTTCTTTTAGAGGCCCATAAAAGGCAATGAAGGCCCCAAAATATCCAGAGATTTTCTTTCTTTTTTTTTTTTTTCTTATTCAGTTTCTTTTTTTTTTGGTTTGTCTAAAGGTTGTGCTACGTCTGATGAATATTTGTTCTGAAGTTATATAAAGTCAAGTAATACCATTCTTTTTTGCTTACTTTTAAAATAAGTAATGTTTTATGCTTGTATGCATCTGGACTAAGTGTTTAAATGAAACTAACTTTTACTGGTATAATATGTGAGGGGTTTGTGCTTAAACTTTCTGAAGACTCCTGTTTGGAAGCATATTTACTGCAAGGCATCACCAGCGGTATCCATCCTTCAAGGCTCTTGACGTTTATTTAATACCAGACATAGTGTATATATTGAGTCATAGTGCAGGGCTTGGGGGGGGGGAGGAGGCATGGGTGATTTGGAGGCTCATGCAACATGCACTTGGTGTGTTAGGTACTGAAAAGCAGCAAGAATACAGGGAAGATAATAATTCTCATCTTTGTGCTGAATACCGACTTTCAAAATATGAAAAATATCAATTTTTAAAAATATCAAATTATTTTTAAGGCCATTAGGTGGACCTATATCTGTAGATGTATACGGGTATCTGTAGATACCCGTAGACTTTTACATGCTACATGCATCAAGTAATTAGTTTCTTAAATAAATTCCAATTAATAGTTCAAAATCCATGGGAAAAATGAAGGCTCAGGCTCTTGCGGCCCTTTAGTGGTGTGTGTGTAATAGAAATTGTCTGTTACTAAATATGGCAGAAAGCACTGAAGAATTCTCTCCTGCATATTCAGGATTAGATAACTTTAGATAATTCCCTGATTCAACATTCATGGAAGTGAAAACTTTTGCAGATAAAAACAGGTGCCGTTGCCTTCCTTGTCAACATGCAGATTTTACTGTAATTAAATAAGGGTCAGATCAATCTTGTGAAGTTGGCACAAAGCACACGATGTACAAGACACGAGGAGCTCCTGCCCAGCACCTTCTCCCCCGGTAAGTGCACAGGACAGCTGTGGAAATGGTAGAGCTAGGCTCTGGCCTCCAGGAGGCTCAGGACTTATTTTCTCATCTTACTGCCCGGGGAAACGATGCCAGAGTTTGCCTGCTGCCAAGGCACTCGATTTTAATTTTTGAGGCATGAGTAGAAAATGCACTTAATCTCCTTTAGACCAATAAAGCAATCCTAGAAAGACAGATAAAGCTTGTAAAAACACTTCATTTTCAGCTAGCTCTCCTCAGAACTAGCAACTCCTTGCTCATCTGCTCGCAGTTTTTTCGCTGCATCTTTGAGATGGAGGAAAACTAAAGGGCTAACATTTGCAACAGCTAGAAAATGCAATAAACAGCAGGGAAATGGAAAGGTACGTACCCTGGTTATGATCAAGGGTTGGTTAAAGTCTATTCCTCCCGAGAGCCTGAATCCCCAGGGTGCTGGTCCTTGGAGAACAACGTTCTGGGGCATCGTGGGTGTGTGTCCCGGGGCTCTCCCGCTCCTTTTTCCTGTAGGTTGTGGGGAGGTGGGTGCTGCTGGCAGGGCACCTGCTGGACGGGTCACCCCACAGCTGCGGGCGCCGGGCTTTATCCCTGCTCCTCGGGTGACGTCAGCCAGCCCCTCGGCTTCTCCACCCACAGAGGGGAGTATCAGGCTCGGACAAATAAAGCCCGAGCGCTGGAAAGTTTACAAGTTCATCAGCTTCATCTGCTGCTTCAGCGTCCCCCTCGGCCCAAAAGTCAGCCAGCTTCAGGATGTGAGCTTCTGGCTTCTTAAGGCAGCCCCCTTCCCACTTGTATAGGGCTGGTGCTCTCCTGAGCTGTGCAGCACGCTGCTCTGACTGTGTGTGTGATTCTGCTTTGTGTAAACAAACACGAGGAGATTTCCCTCTCGAGCTGTTGTTTCACAACTTGTCTTACTTGTAACGCAATAGTTCACTGCAGCAAAACGTCCCCCCAGCCCTTCAGCTGAGTGTTTCAGCTGCAGTTACTTGAGAGCACAGCACGCACTAACTCGAATGGCTTGAAAAACTCTGGACCGATGTCATGCATGTTTCTCATTCTGAGGGAGAGAAATGCCGTATTAGTTGATGATGCCTCTGCTTTTCATAGAAATCTCGGTGTTTTGTAAGACAGCTCCAGACACCTTCTGCTGGTTGTGTTAGTGAATAAACGCTCTGTGCTCTTTTTAGTTTTCTTGCATCAGCTCATTCAGCTTTATTCTGACTTCTGTACCCCTTTCATATTGCTCCAAAAGAGAAGGGGAGTTCTGACGTGATGGTGTCTGTGTTCACTCACTTTCTTATCATGCTGTTAGAGTTTTCCACTTCTATGTGCTGTTACCAAAGTTAATTGTGCGTGTATAATGTTCTCAAGCATCTCTTGAAGTTTGGCCTTTAAGGTCACTATCTACAGCTCTAATCAGGCAGAGCTCAGAGCTGCTTTTTTTTTTTTTTTCCCCCTTTCCCATGAATGAGTCAATAGTAAGTCAGTGAGAGAGCTTGGAAAGAACAAAAACTGAGGAGAATATGTGTTTTGGTGTAACATGTCATGCTTTCTACACTTCAGGAAAGTTTTTTTTTTTTTTTTTTTTTTTTTTTTTATGGCTGTTGTTTCATATGGCAGATGTCAAACAAAGGAGGTAAAACTCTGTGCATTTGCCTTTCCTACTGCCTGTAGCCTGCATAGAGGGGAGTCTGGACAAGAGAGTAGTGAGATAGGCATGAATCTGTATTTTATTCTTTCATATAATTTATGTTATGGGCCACGTGTTTATCCGTATATGTCAATATAAAATTGGCTTCCACCCCTTACTCCTCTGACTTGCTGAATGTCCTTATCTGTGTCTACTGATAACGTCTATATAGTGAAAGTCCTTCTCACTAAGATGTCTTCATATCTTGAGTGTGTGGTGTTTTTTCGTTTGTTTTGTTTTGTTCCCTGAGGACTATGAAAGTTAGCCTTGGAATTTTCTTCTGTGGTATTTGCCCTTTATTCATGGCTTGCTAGTAGATAGGAGCATATGTTGTGAGGGTTTGCACTGTGTTCTTGTCCAGAATATGCTCTAACAATATGAAAGGCCTTTGAAATATTTTGAACCGTGAGTGGAACAAGAGAAATGGCAGTACCTGTCTCAAAAACAAACAAACAAAAAAACAACCTGAGAGAACAGACCCATATCAGAAAGCTTGTGGCTTAACAGCTGCCATGAGCTTGGGGGAGAGGTTAGCTTATGCTAAGGAACATAGGCACATTCAAAGAAAAAGAGTAAGGCAGGTATTTAGTTCAGGGACATATCAATCTCTGTGGCTAAAATATTTTGTATGTTTTAAAGTTTTGAAAAAACCTCTCATTGCTTGTGACCAGTGTATATACCCTGATATGTTCTGACACGGTTCAGTATGTGCCTTCAATATACTGATGCTCTGCTTCCACGGTTCATCCTGCCACGTTTCATTATGTGTTTAATGTCAGAATTTATCGCTGTTTAGTACTTCAGTTTCTTTTTCCTTCCTCTCCGATACTGGTGTTGAGTGAAAACACTCCAATGTTTGGTACCTCCCCCTTCACCCCTTCTTTTCCTAGTGAATCCTGTAATGTCTCTTTGTTGCTGGGAATGTATAGCATGTTAGATGGACTCATTTTAAGAGTTCCTTCTTGTGCAATTTGCCTTTTAATTTTTCTTGAGTACTGGCAACCTCAAATAATGAGTCATGCAGTCCTCTTTGATAGAAAAGGAACAAGAAATGTAAGAATTTCTGTATCAGATTAAACCCATGTTCAGACTCTCAGTTTCCAGTGCCAAAAACTAGATACTTGTATAATAACTGGTTCATTTGAGATGTGTCTTCCAAATTCCTGATAGTAAGTTATTGGGTTAGATCTTAATATTTAAGCTTACTTTATTTTTGTTATTTCATAAATCCCATTTAAATCCTGCTATGTGTTCTGACTGCTGGTGAAGTAACTACGGGGTGGTTATCTGATCATCTGGGGACAGCTGTTAGTTGGTGAAAACAGCTTCAGATGGCTTAAGTGCCCATCAGGTTTGTTCTTGCCTCTTCACTATACTGCGATCTGCTTTTGCACCCCTTCCCAACTTAATATATATGTGTAGGTGGAGGGCAGGTATAACCTTTTACTAGGCAGGTAATTGCTCTTAACTGCAGTGGAAGTTATATGCCCAGGTGAGACTGAGCTATGGCTTAAAGATTTTCATTTTTTTTTTCCTACCTTGTTTAATGGAAGAGTGACTTGCTCTCCAAGGTGCTGCTGTTCAGATAGCAACTGTTAGATCCTGTTTTATTGATGCATCACCGGTTCAGCTTTAAGCCTGGGCACTCTCTTTTTCCTATAATTCTCTCTCTCTCTCAAAAGGCAATATTATATTGATTGATACATGTGACATAAGGCTGTTTCCTAGTTTCCTTTCAGTGGCTGCTTTTAAGAAAGCCTTTCACCTATTTACAGAACGTGTATACATTTTTATCTCTCTGAAGGTCTTCTGTTGTTTTTCACACTGGACCAAGATGATCAGCTGAGCTGGGTTGAAGCAAAAGCCTTTTTTTCCACATATTAAAGGTATATCCTAGAAGTGAAATAAAGGCTGTTTTCTTCCCCTCTGTTGGGTTTAAAGGAAGAATATTGTCATGGCACAGGCTTTGCTAAAAATACTGAGCAGCTTTTAAATAAGCAGATCTTGAAATTAAAAGTTCATTGTAATGAAATCATGTGAAACAGAGGAAGATGAATCTCCCAAGTTAATGACAGTACACATTTCAAACAACATACCCAGGTGTAAATCTGCTCGTTATTTTGGCTTTCATAATAGTTCTAGCTATGGAAATGGATTTTTGTAAATACATAGTAGTGACATTTTTAGTTCTATTTTATTGCACTGTTGAAGCGTCCGTTTAAGAAAACAATTTATTTTAATACTTCTTGTTTCATTATAGTATAAGATCATAGCTGTTGAAGCTTTTCTAACCTGCAAATACACGTCTTCTGAATTTCATGCCTGTGCCGTGAATTTATGCACAGAGTAGCCTTCACTGATTGCTTCGTAGTGTGACTAACCATAACGTTTGAAGCAGACTTTTGCTGTCTGTAGATTAGCATTTCATTTGATATTTGTGCCAAATGTTATATTTCTACTCAATGCAATCTAAAAATGCACAACTCCACATCTAATTATTTTTACTGAACCAGAAACAAGAATCCCAGCTGTGTTGATGTTACTCCTATCACTCAATTCTTCGAGATCCTTGGAGTGGGGTCAAAAATTAGGCATCAGAATAGCAGCAAGATGTGCAAACTCATTGTTGCATGCTATGCCACCTCACTAGTTTTGGACAATCAAATCCATGTCAGAATATTGGGTGTCAGCTTCCCTTTTCTTTACCAGTGCATCCCTGCCTAGATTGGAAGGAAGTCTTTTTCTGGCTAATTACCACAGTTTGTGTTGACAAACAAGTTATTAATAGCATTTCATTTCTCTTTAGTAATAAAAAATACCAATATTTGACGGTGATTCATCCTCCTGTAAAATCACAGAATGCTCTGTTGCAGAGCCAGAATAAACCCTGGCAGAAGCAGAAATGAACAAACTCCTCTGGCTCTGCATTTTAAGCCAGAAGTCTGCTAAACCTCCTGTCCTATCTTGGAGCTTAGTCTCTGTAACGTGTACTGAACTGAACCTCTTTTTGTGAAGGTTAGACAGGAACAGCCTAGGAAACTAAGCAGAGCTTAAAAACTCCCTTGCCCAGGTGGAACAGTCTGCAATCAGACTGGCTCTCCAGGGGTGGAAGGCCAGAAAATTCCCTACTGCACGGCCTGACTTCTATTTTGAAACACATGTGTACATAGGAAATCTACTTATAATAAATGCTAGTTATTTTTAAATGATTTCCCAAGCTGTTCATGTACAGTTTAGAGTTATTTCTAAGTGCCTCATAAGGAGCAGGGATAGTTAATAGCTTGAATCCCAATGAAATTTCTGTTATCAGCTTTTGGTTGGTGGATGTCTAGTACACTAGCAGTACCCTTCATTTTCCATGGCGAAGGAGAAATACTCTGTCATTTTCCTAGCTGGTATGAAAAGGATCTCTGTTATTTTCCTCACACCCCTGGCAAAGAGAGGAGGAGTGGGACTCTGGTACTGTACCCCTGTTCCAGGCGTTAGCTGGGAAAGCCATGTGAGGTGGAGAAGGGCATTTCTACCTGTCCTCCCTTACCCCCAGCTTTGTGGTTACTGTGAAATGTAGATTTAGCTCAACTGTCCTCTCATTTCAAGATTTTGTTCATCATTCTCTCATGGCTCTGATACATCTCTCTGCTGATCAGGTGCTGAGTAGCAAGCTGCCACTGATGAGCACCTTCTCAAGTTTTCTGTCTGTAGGCTCATTAAGCCAGGAACACATGGTCTGGTATTTCCGTTCTCATTAATTTATTTAAAAAGGTAATAAATTTGTTCTGAAAGTAATGGAAAAAAATGAAAACAAAGGCTTAAGCCTACTTTCTCCAAGAAGCTTCCTAGTTAGTGAGTGGGGAGTAAAGATCTCATCTAAATTAACAAGCAAATAAGTGGAAAGTAAATTTTTATTAAATATTAATAATCTTAAATATTAATCTTAAATATTTTGGAACTCTACTTCATAAACTCCTAAGCAAGTTGAAAGAAGAAATTGAAAACTTCTATTCTTAAAGCCTTTTTTCTTTCTTTCTTTTTTTTTTTTTTCATCTTATCTGAAACTTATGCACTGATTTTCTTGTTTGCATTTCATTTTTTTCATTTTTAAAAAAAGGTGCAACGGAGGATTTGGAGGCATAACTTGACTGGTGTTTAAAAAAAACACACAAACAAACTAAAAACTAAAGACACTTTGAATAGAATGAGATGCTTGTATCACATTAAGGCATTGAAGTACCCCTCAGCTTCATTTTGGAAACTGTTTTGCAAAATAACATATACACATTGAATTTCCATCTGTGTTCTTATGATTCCAACTACCACATTACCTGAGATGTTTCTATCACCATATTTCTACCGTGTCTCTGTCTGTCTCACAAGGGTTAGACATTGTTATGACTTGAGAAGAAATTTCTTGTCCTTTATTGTTTTCTTTGTGAGCCTGATGTAATGTCAGCTCGTATCGTAACTATGATTCCTGGCCAAAAAGTAAGTTGCAAAACACTTCTCAATTTTCATGCCTAATTACTGCACTTCTCCGATTTCATGCTTCATTACTTTTATGAGAGCTGAATGTTTTCTGTGAGGATGTTGTGTATGGAACAGGGTTTGTCCTTCTGTGCTGACAGCCAGCAGAAGTTTTGGGGGAGAATCCTAAGGACTGGGACTGCAGGGCGACTGTGAGAAGGGAGTTGTTTTTTTCCTTTCAGCTCATTCAGTCATCAGTGGTTCTGCTCCCTTTAATAGCTAGCATCAAACGTCACCTTCAAATTTGGCAAGCTGATCCCTTACTTGGGTTAAAGTTAAAGCCTATTTTGGCACTGGGAACTGAAAGAGCTCATTCCAGAAGAGTAAAGTTGGAAAGAAGTTAGCAGGGCTGCCTGCCAGTGCAGCAGATCAGTCCAGTATGCTTCATGCTGACTCTTAGATATATAACTTTTCTTAAACACCATAAAGTAGCTGTTAAACAACTATCTGATGTGCTTGCCATTAAGCATAATCTGAACAAATAGCACATAAAAATTGTTAGATTTATGAAATCCCGTTCGTGGTACTTATTATAGGACTGCGTTCGGGCAAAGAGTTGAAATACTTCATTAGGTGTGTAATGACATGTATCAATGAGAACCATAACATAATTTTTAAGAAACCCAGTACTACCTTTAAGATTCACTTTTTATTTCTAAAATAGTCCCATTTCTTGATTTCTATGTATGTTTGAGTTTAGATGTCATTTTTGTTCTTTCCTCCCCCCCTACATGGTAACTCTGACCTCCTTAATTTTTCCAGAGGGAAGCTTATCATCCTCATTAAAGGGATGGCAAAGAGGTATCCCTCCTGTTCTTTCTAAACAATATGGGTAAAACGCGAGTTACTACTAGACTGTTCCTAATGGCTGGTGGCGATCCCTTCAGTTGGGCTCCTCTCTGGCAGTGGCCACAGGGAGGCATGCACATGGCAGCGTGCACATTGACTCCTGTACCCTGCCAACAGCCTGGTGTTGGGGCCTTGCCTGTGGCCCTGGTAGAAGTGGATGGGAATGCTTTTTGGGGGCCTTATTACTGTTTGTCTGGGACCTTTTGCAGTAGTCGGGGTAATTTCTTCACCCCAAACATCTTGAGAGGGCAAAGACTGCAGTGTTGGCTATGGTTATGTCTTTTTTTTTTTTTTTTTTGGGGGGGGTGCATGGGCTGACAGCTGGAGGGGTGCCTGCATGTAGGCCAAAATCAACTTAACAGGATGCCAGTGGTAGCTAACTGTATGTCTCGTGCTGCCTTACGTGACACAAGCCAAGTGTTGGCAACGCAAACAAGGCTGGGTGGCTGTCTTTCTGAGGGAAGTACGGTGATGAAAGGCAGGGGAACAGTCAACAGAAGTGAAAGAAGGAATGTTAGCTTTTTGGGAGCAGGGTACGTTAATCTGTAGTTTGTTAGTTTGTGAAATGGCATTAGTTGTAGATCCTCAGTGGCTGTTGTCTGCCAGTGTTTCAGATGTACCCAGTCGGCTCCTGCTGGGTACATCTTACTAAGGTGTTGCATCTTCTCAACTTCCTTTTCTTTGGGGACATGCATTTTGTCATTGTTATCCTAGTGTCAGTCATGGTATGCGACCTACTGTGTGCAGAGTCTAAATCGGGCACAGGATGCTGTGCTGTGCTAGGCTAACTCATAGGAATATATATTGTAATTTTAAAAGTGTGGTCTTTAAAGAAGAGCAACTACAGGTCCAACAGAATTAGCCCTCATCTACTTCTTAACTAAACAAGATTAAAAGGCAAATTATAGGAAGAGGAATATTTGTGTGGACGTTGCCTGTGCTGCTACTTGAGAAGGAGCTGACTGATCTGCAGCCCTTCATGGGACAAAAATTCTAGACAACTTTGCAAGGTTCAAGACTAGGAACAGATCTACAGTATAATTTGTGTTGACTAGAGAAATCCCTCAGGCATGAGATGGTAACAGTGTTTCTCTAAGAAAAAACACTTTTTGAGGGGATTAATAAAATATTTCTTTTAGTTCTTACTGGACGATAAGAGAAACCTTGGAGTGGTGAGGTTTCTGCCAACTTCCATGAAAATCAAGTGCATGTGTCTAAGTGTGTTTGTGCATTTTCTCTCTGTGGAAACAAGCCTGTGTATGCTTTCCCCTTTCTGATTTATTTTTGTTGGTAAAAGTTTATATCTGGAAAAAGAATGAGAACTGAAGTGTCAAGGAAAGAACAGTGATTTCTTGGTAAACAAGAAAATGCCTATGTCTGTATGACTGCGATTTATACTTCATTCATTAGTTACAGCCTTCATCTAGATGATCTTTAAATCAGATTTCCTTTTTTTCAGTTGTTCCCTATATTTTTTTTTAAAAGTATTATTCTACCTCAGACATTAAGAATGGCCTCCATGGTAAATAACGGGTTGAAAAATTCTGCTGCTAGCTACAGAGTGCCTTTATGGAAGAGAAAAGCAAGGCAGGGAGCAAAACTGCCCATCCTGTATGGGGCTCCTGATTTTCTTCTTAAATTTCTCCCAGTTTTGATATGTCTGTGGTCTCCCAAGAGATGAGATTTTGTACACAAACAACTGATGAGCTCACAAGTAAGGACAACAATACAGCTCTTTGGGGTCCAAGTGCCAAAGCCTCCAAGTATTTTCTCTAAGAGACCAGCATTAAAAAAAAAAAAAAAAAAAAATCAATTGTCATCTTATGTTCCATAAACTACCGTATTTTATATCTGTTTTTCTTTTGTCCTGTGGCTTGGGTTTAGCATTATAGCGGCAGTTGCTATGGCAGAGTTGGCCGTGTTTACCGGGTCATGACAAACAGCAACAGCTGAAAGACAAATACGGCACTCAGTTTTAAGTATGAGGTGGGACGGGAGCCAGAGATCAGCAGCCTCAGATTGTAGCTAGCCACAAAGCTGGATCCTACAGTCCTGACGTGTGCTGCTCTTACTCGGGCTTAATTCTAAAAGTAAGCTTATACGTGAACTCTTTTCCTAGGTTTAATCTTGGTTTATTTCTGCACATTGAAAGGACACCATTAACTTGTGCACAGACATAAGTTTCTTAACAGCAAGAGAAAATGCCAAATGAGTGTAATTAATTATGCTTCTCACACCTTCCCTGATTGTACCTTTTTCCTTGCCTTTATTCAGTAAATTTAGGAGCAAGTATACAGCTTTCAGAAAATGGTTGGAAAAAATGGCTTTATTGTGAGAGAGGATTTAACTGTATCGGGGGCAAACCTAACAGAAACATAGCTATGACAAACGTCTCAGTTTTACTGAAGAGTATTTACTGCATCTGAAATAGCTACTGTGGAAACTGTCGGGTGTATATATGCAAACACAGAGTCTTAAAACTAGCATTTATACATCTCCTATTGCTGTACTCTGGCATGTGTGGAGTTAAGATTCATACTGTAGTTGAGAACTTTAGCTCTTGAAGTTTTCTAGTAGTGTAGAAATCCAGGACAAAAATTGAGGGTAATCTTTCCGTAGGGATTACCCTCGAAGGGAAATCCTCTCTGCAATGTGAAGACAGGTAAATCAGCATGTAGAACAAGTGCCTTTAAACGCAAGTAAATCCCTTCTTCCTCACAATCCTTCCCCCTCCCGATAAAAAATATCAAAGTTCAGGAAACTCAAAAACACAAAGTGTCCCTGGAGGTTGGATTTTCTTCTTGCCTGCCGGTCACATCTCAGCAATTTCTGTTTTGCATTTTCCAGACCTTAAAAATGACTTGCCAAAGTCTTCCCATGTGAGAGAATGTTTTACCTCAGCACCTCCTAACCAACTTTAATCATGTGCTGCATAAGGTGTTAGTTAGCACATATTTTATGGCCTGCTGCAGGAGGCATCTTCCATCTGTGGAAGTTTTGGGTTTTAGGTAATGATGACCAAGCTGCTTGGTCAGGTTAATGGTTTGACGATGATCCTGAAGGTCTCTTCCAATGTAGATGACTCTGTGATAGCATGCTGCAGGTAGTGCCCTTAGATGTCTGGATTAGGTGATGCAAGAGGTAGAGTGTAACCTTGAATGGGTTAAAACAGATTTCTCGTGTCTTCCAGTTGTAAAATGTCTCTTCCTTCCATGCCTTGCTGTCTTGCCTTCAGCAATCCTCTCGGGGTCAATAGGAAGAGGAGGAGTGGGAGAACAGAAGGGAGTAGTGGCTGATGCCCTTCTGAGCGGGCAGTAGGAGGCCTGCCGAGCCTGGAGGATCTCAGTCAGGTTGCCTTCTGTTGAAGTTGCTACAGCAGTTTGTCTTCCCCTGTTGGTCTCACTGTCTTAGCTGTCTAGCCTGATCTGGCTTCAACAGTTGCCTTTCTAAGACTTTCCTGGGCAAGATCATTAGTGGAGGCGCTGGGTACATGTGATGAAGGAAGTGGCTGAGACGCACTACGTTAACTAGGCCATGTATCTTATCTGCAGGGCTTCCAGCAGCTCTCCCTGCTCTTGTCTGCCTCTGCTTCCCAAATGGACTGCTCTTTCTCCATGGGTAATCACCCTGCCATCCCCCTTTTGGGTGTTTTTTCTTCCCCCCCACCCCCAGGCATACTTAGAGGCACAGATGTTTGAGCAATGCAGGTTACCTGAGGTACAGCATGTGCCTGTGAAAATATCTGTGAGTGGCAGAGCTTAATCTAGTGACTTTCATCTGTATTAAAGTGATGGTTCAGACCTTAAAGGACCAAGGTTCAGACCTTAAAGGACAGGTCAGCTGCAGGGGGCTGAATCCTGGCTCAAACTGCTCGGTTTGTGGCCATGCAATGAGATAGGGGAGCAAAGAAAGAGCATGTTGCAAAAAATGAAGAGAGCTTGGATAGGAAGCAGTGCTTTAAGGTGCTGCCATGTATCAGTGATTTTTGCTACTAGAAAGTCAGGCTTTTTTAACAGCTTAAAACCCATTGGTTTTAAAATTAAAACTGTAATGATCAGAAATTATTATTGGATGCTGACATAGATTCAGGCTAATACTTTTTTTCTGATGATTGCTTTTTAGAGCTCCCTTTTGACTTAAATTATAGGTGCAAAAATCTTGTACCCCTCTTCAGGAGTCTGCTTGCTTCAGAACATAGGTGTGGATTGGTTGGTGGCTAGCAAGATGTATGGCTTTTTTTTTGAGTCCTAGATGTTTTCCTATGGTCTTGGTGGGATATGACTTCAGTACTTCAGACTGTGTGTAGTGTTGCTTTGAGCCTTATACCTCAGAGCTGGCTCTGCCGGTAGCAGGTGAAGAGCATCTATAAATAGTGCACAGAGCTCTTCAATGGCATGTACGTGTTGCCCTCTACTACCTTAGGCATTTTGAACGCATTAATTTGTTCTCTTCTGTGGTTTAAGGGGGGGAAGGGCTGATGCTCACCTGTTCAAGTATTTCGCGTTACATGTAGAAAAACACCTATCTATAACAGATGAATCAGTGGTGCTGTAAGAAAAGCCTTTAGCAGGTCCTGAGCCAAGGCAGTATTTGTACATGTTTCACGTTACAGTTGCGAGCGATAACCCCAGACCGGGAGCTGGGAAGCATGAGCTGGGGCACTGCATGCTCTGGGTGTATCTGGCAAATTGCTGCTGCTGTGTGTCCCACCCCCCCTAGAACGACGTGTTCAGGCCCCCAGTGCTTCATGCCCGCAGAGCTGGTTTCAGCTGCACGCTCAGCTCAGTCCTGGTGGGGGTAAAGTATCAAGAGTCACTGCGTGCAACTGTGGTAATTCTTCACTGGTGGAAACAGAAATAATGACATTATTCCTGGGTTATTTTTTAAAGTGGATCACTTTTTTTTTTTTTTTTTTCTTCTGATGGATGGAAAATGTAGGAGGATTGCTGTGCTATGCATGCATGTAGGTGATGAAATCATGGCTTCAAAGTTTATTCGTGTTGGCAACAAGAAACAAGTTGCTGAGCATCTCTTCTGAGGATAAACCTAGCAACGCATTTCTGGTTGTCAGTCAACACTTTTTTTTTTCTTTTTTTTTCCTTCTTCTTCCCCCTGTGGTGTCACTTGTGATGTAATGGCACTGCTGCAGTGGAACCCTCCATGCACTAGCTCTGCAATTAGATATGATGTCCCTGTGCAAGGGCTGCTTGGCATTAGAGCTATTTTAGCACGCATGCTTTCTACTTTCTGGTAATATTAAATAGTGCGTTACAGAGCTTTGCTCCTTCCCGATGACTCTTAAAGAAGCAGAATTTAAATATAATACTAGAAGGCACAATTCTGTAGTGCTTTATTTTATATATGGCATTCATATTGATGCAAATGAAACAAGAGTTGGGAATTATGGGTGCAGAGCTGCTAAAGAATTAAAGTGCCCAATATTAACCAACAAGATTAAACCAAAAATCACACCTGCAGTATTTTTCAGGCTCTTCCATGGTTTCATCACTGCACATTAACCTGGAAACTTCTGTTTTTCTGTTTTGGAGTGACAAAAATACATGAGTAAGAGACCATATGTCACCAGCATTGCTTTCTTTGGCCTAAGTAGCTTCTGAATCAAAGACGTGCAAGCAGGATTTCATTCAGTTTTCTGTTTCCCTTTCAGTGAATGTTATCGTATTCTGGGTAGATAAATAGAAAAAATACCAGTAATTTTCAAAGGAATGTGATTTCACTGTAATGACGAGAATGATAAATACTACTGGTCAATTTTGGCTAGGACTTAAAGACTTAGTGATCACACTAATTGGGACTGATAAAACTAAAAAGCGTTTCTTTTTGCATCCAGTCAAATAAATAGCATGGTGTTTGATACCTGTAGATCTGAAAACCTTCTTAGATATCTCCCCTGTTTACTGTATGTGGATGAGGCACCAATTGCTACCTGTCAGTCTGGCAACTACTGGTTCTGTAAAATGTGTGGATTCAAGTTTGGATCTGATTGATACTTACTGGATGTAGCAAGGGATTATGCTGTATAAACATATTGAAAGGGCCAATAATTCAATTATTAAACGTGCTGTTGCAGCTTTGGAGTCACATAAAATTTGACTCCAGGTTAACTTGCCAATTAGATACTAGAGAAGGGTTCCTACTGTCTGCTGTGCCCTGTAGTGGGGGCAGTTACAGAAGGGGTTTCTGATCTCTGCCAGTACTCACAGTTTGTGATATAACAAAACCAACACAAAGCAGACATTCAGTTGCTTCAGTGCTCCTTTCTTGTGCAATTTTCTTTCCAAACTAACATAGAAATTGTATTACCAATACAGTCTTGAGGAAAATTCAGGATCTATTGACTTCAGTGGAGTTTGCTGTTAACTGGAGCAAAGCCAGGGTCTCCCTTACAGCATTTATAGTTACATGGTGAATATACTTAGCAATGACCTGAGGTCTTTCTAGAGCTGCTTACTTCATAATTCTAGCTTCATGTTAGCTCGTGCATTGCTTTCTCGAACCTACAGGAAGCACCTTGTGTTCCTGCCACGGTTCTGTTCATCAGCAGTTAAAAGTCAGCTAGTAAATGCCAGGCGTTGCAGAACGACGACGTGCTCCGCTTGGCACAGGCAACAGAATGTTAAAACTGTGGGGGTGACCCTTCGCTCGGGCTGGGGTATATCACTACCTTGAAATGCTCGTGCATTGCTCTCCCTGGTTTGTTGGTGTCTTGTGGCGGCGGTTGGTTTTGTTTTGAAGTGGCCTTTGCCTCCCATTGAGGTGATGAACAGCAGACGGACTGCTTGCTAAAGGGTAGGCAAAGCAATCTGTTGCTTCTTGGGAAGCTCTGGTTACGTGACCTATGTATTCCTAAGGCAGCACAGCTGTGTAGAAATCCATGTGTTGTCCTTTAATTTTTTTGTCAGTTTACACTTTCTGACTAAAACATCAACACTACTGTTTTTCCCTGGTGTCAATGACTTGGTATTCTTATTACGATGATTTATCTATTCCCTTTTTCTTCCTTTCTTATTAAGTTTCATCAGCAAAGAGGATGCTACTTCAATCGTTAACCACTCAGACCCTTAACCATTCAGAAATTCTCTGTGTATTTACACTGTTTAATACATCCTTAGCATTGTTTTTTTGGGGGGAGTGGGGGTGATAGGGCATCTGTAAGAATTACTGTGACTATACCAACCAGTTCTTGTGCTTCCTGCCTTTATTAATATTAGGCTACCTTTTCCAGGAAAACAAACAAAACCCAACAAAACCACTTTGTTAAAGCACAGTATTTGCTACTCCTTAGTTTGTACAGGTCTATGGTGCAAGGCGGTGCTTCAGTGACAGCCTACAGTGATTCACACAGTGAGAAAAGGACAAACTACATGACATTTGCTTGTATAATCAATCCACTATTAGTTTATAGAGCTGTAAGAAGACACACATGCAGTGGGTTTAAGCTAACCTAGCACTGCAAGGATATGTTTACCTCAGAGGTAATAGTTCTAGCTAAATAAGGCCTTGGCCAGGTTGAAATCACTCCCAGCAGAGGCAGTGTTTGTGCTGATGGAGGAGTTCCTGTGCTGGTGCTTTAACAGCCTAGCTAGTGGAAAGACAAAACCATGTATGTCAGGCCTGAAGAAATAGGTCATTTGTGTCAGGATGCAGCTTGCTGTTCTGCTGTGTTCTTCAGAGGTAGAAGCCCAACACAGCTGGGAGGAAACCAGCTAGCAGTGGAGGCCAGTGTGAGCTGGAGAAGCAGGAACAAGGCGCTACCTGAGGCACTGCTAATAGCTGCGTGACTGCTCAGGGAAAGAAAGGCTGCTGCCTGCGTGCTCTACTTCTTTGTGTGTTTTGTCTTTGGCAAAGAAAACCTTGCTGTTTGAACAGAGGTATTAATTTGGGAAAGTTCAGTGTTGCAGGCAGAGCCCCGAGCGTAAGATGTTCCCCCAAACCTGTATGTTCTTAAATCTTAATGCTGTGCTGTCACTACAGAGGAGTTCATGGGATCATTGAATATCTGAGTTGGAAGGGATCTACAAGGGTCATTGAGTCCAACCCCTGGCTCCACATAAAACCACTCAAAAATCAGACCATGTGTTTGAGATCCTTGCCCAAACACTTCTTGAACTCTGTCAGGCTTGGTGCTGTGACCACTGCCCAGTGCCCAACCACCCTCTGGGTGCAGAACCTTTCCCTAACCCCCCAGCCTGACCCTCCCCTGTCCCCACTTCATGCTGTTCCTTCGGGTCCTGTCGCTGTCCCCAGAGAGCAGAGCTCAGCACCTGCCCCTCTGCTCTCCTCGTGAGGGAGCTGCAGGCCGCCATCAGGCCTCCCCTCAGCCTGCTCTGCTCGGGCTGGACAAACCAAGGGACCTCAGCCCCTCCTCATAATGTCTTGCCCTCTAGACCCTTCACCATCTTCATAGCCCTCCTTTGGACACTAACAGTTTGTTCTTCTAATTGTGGGGCCCAAAACTGCACAGTACTTGAGGTGAGGCTGCACCAGCACAGAGTTCTTGTTTTGCTCTTAAGGAAAGGCTTAGGGTGTGGGAACTTCTGCTGGATACACAGGGCGTCTGTTGTGTATTTCACTGTTGTGCTTCAGGAGTGAAAGCTAACTCTGGCAACAGAAGAATTACCTCTGACTAGCATTGTCAAAAAACAAAAAGCCCAGAGTGTTGCTTTTGGGTTCGAGAGTTTTAGGGATGATGCTAAAGTGGACTGACAGGGAACAGTGTGGACAACACTAGTTGCCCATATATATAACCTGCATGCACTTGGTGGTGGGGAAAAAAATCTCAGTACAAGGACAAATTGACTATTTGTATACAAGCTTGAATAGTTTTGTAACACTTCAGTAGTATGTCATACACACTATATACACTGTGAGAAATGATGGGGGGAAACAGTCTTTTACTCCAAGCAAAATTTATTAGAAGTCTATTCAAGAAAAAAAACAAACAAACACAGAGACCTTTTGCTTGTAGGAATTCAAAGTCAGTTACCTGAAAGCCAGGTATGAAAAACCTGTATTTTTCTAAAATCAGATACAGAGTAGAAACAGTACTTTTTAAATATCACAGGCAACAGATGTTTAAGTCTTCAATCATAAATGGCATCAAAGATAGGTATTAATCTCACAGCAAAGCTGCATGCAGGTCTAGTTTAAAATTGAAAGCCTCTGAAATATAAAGCTTTTGCCATGAAATCTGCAATAATAAAGGTATGCTGCACAAAGATGTTTCTTTACCTTTGTCTTAATGACATTTCTCAGTAATAAAGACATATGTACATTTAGATTTGGCTGGTAAACCATATTTTAATTAGTAAAGTTTTGCATAAAATGCTATCTTACAGAATTGCACTATCCAGATGTGCTTATGGTAAATAGAGCAAGAAAAGAAAAATGCATTGAAATCTTCTGTATGTGAAGAGGGCAAAGATCAAATAAGGAACTTATTTTTTTTCTTTTAAATCAACAACCAAATGGCTCTGTACAAAAAGGCAAACATATGTACAAAATGCTACAGAGACTACATACATGTTGATAATTTCAATCCTATACCCATGAGAAACGCAGTAGAAGCTTTTGCCATCTATTAAGGTGCTGAAGAAACCAAATCTGATTTTATTATTATTATTTTTTATAAAGCCATAGTTGTCATCATCCTGTGACTTAATTTCATATGCTATTTATGCTTACCTTTGCTTATGGAAAATTGTGTGTTTTCAAATACTTATTTCATTCAGGAAAAAAAACAAAAAACAAGAACAAAACTCTAAAATGTATCAGTTTTAATAGTTGTGATTTTTTTCTGTACTAAATCCCTAAAAAAGAATGTGTAACTCAGGTTTTGTTAACATAGATATTTATATATTTATATATATATATATATAGTGAAATAAATCAGTACATGATACTTGTGAATATTTTTAGGTGGCTATGTTAGAGGAAAAAAAATCCTTTGCACTAACACTGTTTACTTTCTGCTTCTTAAAATTCCTGTGATACATAAAAACACTAACCTCTCAAATTTCATGTTGCTGACTATTACGACACTTTGATTACAACCATTTAATGTCAGACATCATTAGCAGGTTATTATTGTCTATGCTTAGATCATTGTCTCTTCATGAAATCCTGTTTCCCGAGGTTTTACATATCTTGCACTTCTTACCTTATAACAGAAAACACTATAGCTTTAATAGGGTAAAAAAAGGGTTTATCCAATACCATTGCACCTTCAGAACACTTGCAGTTCTTCCGTTTTTTACTACACTTGCTTGAGATTTTACAGTCACTGTGCATATATTACAACATACAAGTGCAGGCAAAAAATCTATATTATAATTTGTCATTGTAAACCAGTACAATAGGCAAACCTGTGATACGGCAAAGTGAAAGCAACAAATGCTGCCAAGCTAACAAGAACGTGGAAACTCAAAACTTTTTTTTTTTTTTTTTTAAGTTGTAAACAGCAACTTCCCCTCTGTCATACATGCATGCTGAAATTTTGTATTTTCCATGGTATTTCATACCACAAATGTCTCAAATGAATTTCTCCCTCTCCCTGCACACCTCCCATGGCCATTCGTCTGTGTACCCATCACCAGGCTTTTCCTATTGCGTTTCAAACGAAAAGACTTTTTAAAGCAGGGAGTACTTAAATGTTGAACCGATTCCTCTTGCTTCAGAAAAGCTTAATTATTCAGACTGCAGTCGTTGCTGTAATACTGCTGGAACGGTTTGGTGGATGGGATGGGATGAGGATGAACTGGGTGGCCTCTATTTGAGACTGCAAGCAAGAAAACAGAAGGCCAGTGTAGCATGTTTTCTAGCAGCTTTATGCAGATGTGTTGCAGAGATGCAGCATAAATAAGCAGGAAAAAAAATTCACAGCCTCTTGACATAGTTTCCAGGGAAAGTACCAAAGAATTTGGTTCTTCTTGAGGTTCCTGAAATTAGAAGCAATAGATAAAAGATGGGAATAAGAACAGGAAATCACTGTGTAAGCATGGCCTTTAAATTTTTGGTTAACATTTCACAAACATGTCTACTGTTCTTTACAGTCCAATTACATTGTTTTGAATTTCACTTGTGAGTTGTGAATTTTAACAAATTATAACTGCAGGGAGGAAAAAGCAAAGAAAGGGGCATATTTGATTGAATAGCCTGATTGGATTTAGCACAGATTTTAATGTGCTGAAATTTTGGCTTGATACATAGAAATCATTTAATTTAAACAACATCAATTGTTTGCAATTAAATAATTTGGATTTTTGAAATGCTGAGGACTAATAAGATGATAAAAAAGTTAGCCACTGTGTGCATGAGGGTTTATGCAATGATTAAGCCACCTTGTCTAGACCTAGGTATGAAATCTGTTTGTTCAGTAATAGTTGGTTCTCACAAACAGCCAATTCTGTAGTGGTATTCATGCAAGTTGTAAATTATCATTTTTATTTTTTTTATGAAGAGAGAAGTAATACACGCCCCACTTTGTGTCATGTGGGAGTGACAACAGCGCTGTACAACAAACTGGAGGCACATGTCCATTTATGTCACCAAATCCAAAGTACACAAGTGAAAAATCACCCATTAATATCAGAGGATTTTGGTGGGGATTTCTCCCGATAAAGCCAGGTTCAGGTTTGTTACATTGCATACCAAAATTAATCAGTTTATGAGACACCAAACAAACAGGGCAGCAGAGTTCAGGAATAAAAAGTAAATGAAAAAGGAAACAAATTAAAACATACCCACAAACCATCCATCATCACATTTTTCCATCACATCAATGACATCTCCCTCTCTGAGCTCCAATTCATCTTCGTTCCTAGGAGTATAGTTATATAGAGCCTGAAACCTTAAATAGGACAAATGATGCATTTTAAAAAGAAGAAAGAGCTCTTCGCACCTTTGTTAAAGAAGCTGGTTTAAACATTAACTCATAAGTAACACGCCCTTCAGGTACAGGGGTTTCTTTTGCCTGGTGGAGGACATCAGGGCTAGGTACTTATTACAGCAAACACCCTACTTTATCTGAGGCAATTGCGTGCATCTCGAGTACTGAGAGCAGCTTCTGCATTTGGGCCTCCCTTCAGGCAGGCTTTCCTAAAGCTGCCCTCTCGCTGGTGGGACAGCCTTTGCTAGCCTGTGTTTTTTCCTCTGTCATGCTAAAGTAGGAACAGGTCAAAATGTTACCTGTTTACCCGCAGGGCTGAAGGGGATGGTCTTCCAAAAGGCTTCTGTACTAAAGGAAGAGGAGGTATGGTAGTGAAAGTGAGAAAAAAAATTCTGGGAAGGGCACCTGAATGATACGCAGAGGTAGTGAATAGAAAAGGAGGGAAGCTGGGCAGGTGAAATGAGAAGAAACAGGTTCTACACTGACAGGTACATCCGAGGTACCTGGTCAGTTGCAAGTTTAGTGTATGCCCATATACCTCATGGGTATAGAGGTCTCTGGGCCTGCCTTGAAAATGCCCAACTGTCACAGCAGCCTCAAAGCTGGACAAGTAATGAAAAAAAAAAAAAAAAAGATTACAATGGGAGAAGTGGTAGAGGAAAAAATACGTGTGAGCAGTGCCTCCCTTCAGAAGGGAGCTAAAAAGAAGAAGAATGGGTAGGGGCAGTCATGTGTGAAAGAAGGTGAAGCATCCAAGACTCCGACCAAAAACAGGTTGAGGGCAAGGCTATATAGAGGAACTTCTTGAGTTCTTAAAAACAAACAAAAATTTCAGAGAGTGAGGGAGTGTCTTGAGTCCAACTGGGAGACGCAAGGATGGAAATTAAAGCACTGTTCAGACCCTCCCCTCTGCCAGGGGCTGCAGTTCAAAGGATGTGAGGTGGATAATTGGAAAGAGCTACGAGACTGGGACGTTTCTTATTTTTCATTTCTCGTCAGCTTTTAATTGAGTTTCTTGGAACTGAAAGAACAGCAATAAACTCCTAGCGGGGGGAGCTGCGGGTGCTTAGCCAGACAGCCCGTGGGAAGATTGCAGCAGAAGCCCATGAGCCCCGCAGAGCTGGAATCTGCCTGCTTCCTAACCATCTGCGCACAGCGACGGCTCTGCATGTAAAGGAGCAGGGTACGACTGCAGGAATTATAGAAGGGAAAGAGTTCTGATTTCCCACTGCTGAAACAAAGCATCATCCTCGTGATGCCCATTTTTTTTTCTTAGCAACAGTTCACTGGCTGAAACTGAACATCGCTGCTTTTCCTCTCCCCACTAAAAACACAGTAACTCCCCCTTTGATGTGTTCCTACAGAAAATGCCTGAATGATAACAGAGCTAATGGAAAAGTGCTTTTTTCTTTTTTTCTTTTTTTTTTTTTTTTTTTTCCCCTCCATGGCTTAAATGAGACTTAATTCAGTAAAAAAATTCCCGTTCCTGAAAATCCCATTTGAAAATCATATATACAGTAAGGTGCTAGGCTTGGTGTAATGATGGTCTTCTTGAATAAAGCATACTTATTTTTCACAGTGCTGATTTGGAGAAACAAAAGGCAATGTTCCAAGAAAGTTATTTTTAACTTAGTTTCCCATGACTGGCAGTTCCCTCTCCATATCTGAAAAGTCTGAACTTGTACTTTAATCATACTAACCAAATGAAACAGGACGGTCATTTAACCAATTACCTTTGATAATTTGCCTAGAGCAAATAAGAACAATCTGTGCAAAAATTAAATGGTAATACTGTTTTCTGTCATGGTTATCACTATTCCAGGAAAGCAGAGCTATGATGATATTCCAAAAATGATTAAATACAGCTCCCAAAGATACAGGAATTGCAGATGTACTGTGTCATGAATAGGATTCAAGCCAATTATTTAATCAAATACAGTAACAAAAACCTCCTAATTAGCACTCTTCATACTTCAGAAATCTAGTTTTAGTAATTTTTAGCTAATCCATTTCAATAACTCCTTTTGTAGTCATTTCATTCACTTTTTGCTAATCTAGGATTTTTTTTAAATACAAAAACTACTATTTAAATACTGACAGAATACATATTCAAGACAACAGTTACTTCACAATTTAAATTTATTTCTGTTTGTTATTTTAGGATTGAGTGACTTTAGTCATGAACTACTAAAATTATACTGAACAAAATTAATTAGATAATTATTGTTTGCAAAACAGAGAGAGGTGCTTCAGTACACTCAAGAATTCTAACAAAAGCTTGAGAAAAATGGGTTCAGTGAGACTGAAAGCAGAATACCCAGTTTTCATTATACATTACATGTGGTCTTGGTATTTGGTAACTGTTTCCTCCTCTTTTCTTGTCGTTTCTTCAGTTTAACCATTAAATATTCTTAGCTGCTAAGCCTTAATTACACTTAGGAGAACTCATCTAATAGGGCTTCTTCCAAAGCTCTCTGATGCTAGAGGAAGAAGGGCTACTACTTTCAATGATCAGTGGAGCAGGATTAAAAAAAAAAGTAATTCAAAAGGATCTTGCATTGAACTTGGATTCTATAGTCAGCACTGAAACAGTCTTACATGCTTTATCTTGAGTTCTTACATTGTTTGTGAAAATACAACCTGAGCTCTAGGTTCTCCAATTTCTAACTTTTAAGTTGCATATGTAAATACTACCAAAAAGCCTGATCCTGCATTCCCGTGAATAACATTATCAAGTTATTTTTTCTCTCCGTTAACATTCAGAACTGTTTCTGAAGAATCTGTGTTGTCAGTAGAGCAGATGAGTTGGATTAATGCTAAGTCTTTAACTGGGATTCTGCTGAGATGTAACAAGGGAGAGAACAACAACAGAATAAGTCAAACTTCGGTTCTACAAAATTCTTACCCCTTTTAAGTATAATCGATAGAGAGCAGCAAGATGACATGTCTGCCTTACTTTGATGTAAATTATACAACTTGGGCTTTGCCCTCTGGGACCATCTTGGCTACCTTCCTACATCATGTGGTTATCTGGACATTTCTGAAATCCCCTCATAATTGTACTTGGCAGGTTAACAAATTATTTGAAGATGTGCTGGCTATTGCTTAAAAGTTAGGTTTTGGTTTAGTAGACAAGAAGTATACTTACGGTTCCCCCCCAGTGTGTATGTTTTCATGAGCAAGCACAGGGCGCTGTGGCTGAAATGAAATGATTTGAAATGTAATAAAGATTTATAAGCTAAGGTCCAAATAGTTGGATAGGTGCATGATGCTTAGTTGCTTGAGAACTCATATTCTACCTTATGTAAAACAACCCCCCCACATACCCAACCTCGCCTTAAATTCTTAAGAGATGTTGCAAGCAACAGAATCATGGCAGGTTTAAAGATTGTTTTTTTGGAGGACAAGATAAAAACTAAAACAAAACTGAACTTTTTCAACAATCTATTTATAGTATAGTGAAAAGCTGGAATAGAACCTTGCTGCCTCGTCACTGTGAAACAGAAAGAGAATTAGATAAATCAAATGCAACTGATGAACGTTATACATTCCTTGGGTGAAGTATATTTTTAGATAAGCAAAAATAAAATCTTGTATACTTAACGGCAGAATTTAGACTATCCATAGACAAACAACATTCCAATTTACATTACACACACAGTGTACTAACTTGGCAGGCATAACATGCTACGCTTTAATTCTGTTCTAGCTCAAGGGGCAGCACAAAGCCATGCAGGCTGTTGGGAGGCAAAGAACAGAGAGAATTTTTGAATGAACGCAAATGTAATTGTGTGAAAATAACAACTAACACTTTTACTTAAGTAGTAGTAGTAATACGTATTTCCAGTGCAAAGCTTTATGAAAGGATTATCTTTCCCCCTTTAGAGGTGGGTGATGCACCATTTATATCTAGTAAATTTAAAATGGAAATGAAAAATATTAGCCCCCTATGGAAACCACATCCTGCTTAGGGAGACATTGAATTACACACATTACAGCCTGGCTCAGGCTAGAAATACCAGGAGCAGCTGCTTGGAAGAGCACTTGATGTGAGCAGTGTTGACTGAGGATGCCCTATAGTCATGCTGTGGAGACTGACAGTTTGTACAGGTCTAGGAACTGTGTCTGTTCTGGAAGCGTGGATATCAAACACAGCTTGTGACACTTTCTTTCATGAACTGAGTAAACTGCAACCTGATCTTGAAGCCATGGGGTTTGTGTTAGTGTTCCATGCTTTCTCTTGCCCACGTTTGACTGTTCCAGTCCATCTTGCTTCAGTTCGCTCAAAAAAGGTGATGCAGTCTTCCATGGGAGAAGGGCGTGGTATCTAACCCACAGCCTGATGATACAAATTGAATGTTAAAATGCATTAATTTTTTTTTCTTCTTCCCAATACCTCCAGATGAAATTGAAGTAGTTAATTTCTTTTCATCATGTTTGTATGTTTACATGTAGAAAATATTGTGAATGTTTTCCACTTTATCTTCATAGTGTATGTAGTGTAATTATAACAAAGTGCCTAGGGATGCAGGAAGGCAGGTAACAGAACTTTTATTCATATCCATGAGAGGGAAACAGGTTCTAAAGGGGCAAGAAAGTCTATTCTAAGCTCTGACTCTCTCTTTTCCCTCATTTACCTCTCGTCACATATAAGAAAGATGGATGATTTTTGCTTAGAAATACAACAAAGATTTCAAATTAGATATTTCAGTTCCTGTTAAAACCCCTTCAACAGCTGAATTATCAAACAAGAAGAGAATATCCCACTGGGCAGATAGCCTGGTGTTTGGATCGGAATCTGAGTTTATTCTCTGCTCATCTTTCGTCAGGTTTCAAACTAAGCTGAATGAGAAAGATAGAGATGCAAGAAAATTGAGGTTACAATATCTCTTGCAAACAATGAAAGTCAATGTCATGCTACCACAAATGACTTAATGCTTTGAACATATACTGTGCCAAGAAGAAATTTGATAGGTCAATATTATCTTCTTTTTCTGCATATGCTTCAGCACTGTAAAATGATTTTCTGATATTTAACTACTCTTGAAACAGATGATAGAAGATCTATGTGAGTAAGGATTTTCAAGTCTATGTTTTTGCTACAGAGGAAAGTTTGGCTGAGTTAGGGTCTGGGAAAATGAAGGTGGAATCATCTGTGCTATGTCTGAACAGGGGACCCTGGATCTCTCTATCTGAATGTATTCTTTTATAGTAACCCAGCTTATTTTAGGGAGCTTTTCCCCCATTTTCATTCCCCCATATACAGTGGTATTGGCTAGAATGGGACTGTTGCAAATTCTGGCTAATTGTGTTCAAGAGATACAATGAAATGTACCCCGCTATGGTAGCTCTTCATGTTTAGAATTTCTGTCTTTCAGCTATGCCTAGGTTCACTACACTATCCTGTTTCCTTGGTAAAAATAGTAGGGCCTAATCTCAAAAATGTTAAGAAGTGTGTAGTCAAGTCAATGGCCCCAGTGGTGCACTTGACCTTCGTGCATGATTGATGTATCCTTGCCTATAATAGTTCTGTATAGTCCTGAACATGTAACTTAGGTGTGCAATTTATGCTTTTGTAGTTTTGGAATTAAATTCATAAATGCGCTAAGTATTGACTGATACAGTTCTCTTAACGTACCATCTGCACGCGATTCATGCAAAATTAAAATAGGGCTTAATCCCTTTTTCATGGTGCTTATTCCTTTCATGGTTATTACTCCCGGTTGGACTTTCTCTGAGATGGTGCCGGTCCAGTTATAAGAATGCTGATCTTCTTATGATTGAATTGTTTCTGTTCAGTGATGAAGAAAGCACTGTCTTCTCGTACCTTGTTGCAAATAAGGCCTTCCCTAGACTTTTTGAAGAATTAAACAAAGCTGCTTATCTTAGGTTGAAACTTTGTAAAGGGAACCACCAGAAAAAAGATAATCTAAGATCATGAGTGATCTACTTGGAAAACAGTTCAAGAGCCGAACATTAAGAAGCTGATGCAGAGAATAATTTAGTCCTAAAGAGAAAGTAAAACATAACCCACAAATTCAATTTTGGTTCTTTTCATAATTCAAATCAAATTTTTGTGCCAAACACAGGCAAACTCTAAACAATTGGACCCCCTCCTCAAAAAAAAAAAAAAAAAAAAAAAAAGTAGAGTTGTTACATGTTATTGTTATATTACAGTTAGGAAGAGAAAGGTGAAGGGAAGGTTTCAAGTGAACTCAACACAGTAGTGACAAAATATCTTGAAAAGCACACGGACTAAAAGAACGAGAACTTAGCATCACAAAAGCCTGTATCACATGCAGTGATGTATAATTTTAACTCCTGCAAACTATAATTTTAATAAACTAGCAATACTTGGAAATCAGAAAAGAACAAGCTGTATATAAAGAATCTCAATCTTTTGTATGTTGTAGCACTGGAAATACTATGTAGTACTGCTGAGATACAATACACTAACAGACTTATAAGTTTTGGCACACAAAAACCTGTTGGCTTTACTCAGACATAGCACAGAAGCACAACAGGAGGAAAACACAACATACTGATAGCGTTCAGACACTTGGGTGAACGTGAAGTACTGGAAGACCAGACACTGAGATCCTGGTATATGGAAATGCTGTTACTGCATACTGGGCAGCCAGTACCGTACCCTGTGTGAATAGCTGGGACCTCTGACAGGTGAGCTGCAGGATCTCTTAGTCATCACAGGGCTACGAGGAGGTTTACCCATAACAAATAGCTCTCTCTTTAAATTAGCCTAGAAAAACCACAAAAACTGTGTCAATTGAGAGTTTAAGAATGAAGCACCATGGGATGTTTGCTGCTTCATTCACACATGCAAACTGGACATGCTTTCCTCAGTAACAAAGACACGTATGCTGCAGGTGCAAAGGAAGGTACTATTAGTAGATGGCATTTTCATTGTTGCATCTTTTTTCCAAGGGCTTGCTGCTCTGACATGTGCACTCAGGCATTACAGATAAAAGATTATTCAGGCACTAGGTATGCATTTGAAGTAAGACAAGCTACTGGAAGTGTACCTACTGAAGTGACTCAGTCAAGGCAGGAAAAATGCAGCAGCAATGTTATCTTGGAAATGCCAATGACAAATGTTATTGGTTGCCGTTAGACAACAGACCTTACATTTGCATTTAGAAACCAGCTATGCACTTGATGGAAAGTACTGCAAGGACAAGTCTGGAGTTTGTTACCATCACAGGAAATCAGCTAAATATTTGACAGAAATGTGTACATCCTACCATAGTTAATAAACAGCAGCACGCTGTCTTGGAGATTCTCGGGAGTAGGTTTTATATACTCCCAAGAGAGATTCCCTCCATTTATTTTCAGCTGGGTTAATGTGCCTTGCTCAAACAAGGACAAGGAATATCAGGGCCACCTAAAAAAGAATCTCAGTGCCTTTCTGCTTCCTTTATTCAAAGTGGGAGAAACAAAATGTGGTACTGTGTTTTACCCCTTCCTAGAGGTGACATGACAAATGTTGCCATTTGTCATGTCCAAGGCCCATGACAAATTCATCTGCTGGCAAGAATTCCTGTGTCTCTTCCCTGCTTCAGAAAATACAGCATAGCTTGTGAACCTTAAGACTTCTTGAAGTCTGATATATCTGAGTCTTCCGTTGTCATTGCAGTCTATGATGTAGTAGGTTTTTCGACAAGGATGTATTTTTTGCCATGGATTTCACGGTCACTTTTCCTAGGACAGTTTCTGAAACATTTTACATGTATGTGCCCTTTTTCTCCTTGTCATAGGGACAGTCTCTGGAAGTCAACACTGGAAACTGACTGTGGGGCTAAGCTGCACTGGGAATTGACCTTATTATCTGTCTAGCCATAGACTCTTTCCAGAACTCATTTTTCTGCCCCAGAGCGTAGCCTTGAAGAGGGAATAATCTTTGTTCAGGTCTTGGCTAATAGAGCTGGTGTTTGGAATGTTACCCTACGCAGTAGTGCTTTACTGTGAAACTTGGGACTGTTCTCCTAGGTTTTAAATTGAAATTGAAAACACTTTAAAGTATTACTTAGTTTCTGTGTACTTTGATATGATCCTGGTTCTTTCAATTAATTAAGAGTTACTGAAGTTCTGGTATGGAATTGAAATTGAGTTGACTGGTATCTCTTTGCACTATTTCATTGTATTATAATGGTTATAGTTTTATCTTGCTTTTCATCTGAAAAATGCCTATCTTACTCTGCCATGTGCTATGTTATTAATATTAGTAAGGGAGAAAATGCATTGGAAAAGATCATACCCAGTGTTAGCCTTGCGGTTATATGTGAAGATTTGCAACAATCCATACTCGAGAGGTGCAATTACCTTTAACGTTGTAGCGTCTTTCTCCTGCCGATGTAAGAGTTTAGAGAGGAGAGGAGGTGAGAGGGAAGCAGTAGATGGGGATGTTGAGTGAGAAGCTGGTGCCTTGGCAGAGTGAAATGGTGGATTAGAAGGGAGGTGGGAAGGAGGATCAGACTCTCCTGATGTTCCCATAGAAAGCAGAGCTGGCTTAAACATTCAAGAAAAATAAGATGTAATTGTGCTGTACAACCAGCTGGTAAGGACGTAAAATGCCCACTGAGCCATGTAACTACCGTGAACAGTCAGAAATGGGATGCTAACTTTATTATTAGTCAGTCTACTACTCTGGGAGAAAACTCTTCCCTCAGAAATTAAAACAGGTTGCTATTTGGGGCAGTGGATTTCACCTCTATTCTTGCGTTTTGCTTCTGTGTTGTTCAGGTCAAGTAAGGGCAAAGAATGTCTGCATATCCTTCTAATTAACTAGCTTTACATTTGTCTGAAAACTTGTTTTACCATTTTGTATGAGCTAGCCAAAACAACTACCTGAATGGACTCACTGTTGAAGTAAGTGCTGGACTGAGAAAAATCTTTTCTAAATTTTTGCCTGGAAACCACACAAACTGCAGCAAAATCATGGCATTAAATGGCTAGCACACATTCAGGATAGTTCAGTGTTGTACTGTCCCAGAGAGGAACCAGGGCAGGCATTAGGGAGAAGGATTTGCTTAACTGCCAAACATAATCTGATCTGTTATTAGTCACATTCTCGTAACAGGGTCTACTATAAATATATCAGCTTGTGAAGTGACACATGCGAGGTCCAAACCTCTGAGTCTCTGCAGGAGACGTGTCCTTCCCTCAATACTGCTGCCAGCATTCCTGGGGTCCTGTACTCAGAAGGGGCAGCACATAATGGGATGGTGAGGAGGATGGCTCACTGGGTTTTTGTGTCGGAAACTTGATGGGAGCTAACAAGGACAGAAGGGGAAGGATCAGCAGAACTGAGACGCCACAGAACTGACGATGGTGTCTACACCTGCTTCTGGGAAGGAACTGTGCCCTGACAGTTTGTATTCAGCACAACAGAATAAAACTGTGCCTGTACACGGTACATTAAAAGCATAAATACAAGAGAAGGCAAAGAATACTTGTACTAAGATATCTGAACACAGAAGCCGTGTTTTTTCTGAAATTAAGATACCTTGTTGATATTCGGTGAGGTGCATCCTTCACAACTTACTATGGAATCTCTTGTACTTGCTACTGGGAATGCTAAGGTGTCCTGCCTCAGATCCTCCTCTATATAGAGCTTTGTCAGTTCTGTTGTGTCTTGTGCTTCTCTGGAGAAATCCGGTTCTTGAGGCTTTGACTGAAACCCTAGGTCAACTGACAAATCTGCTGCACAGATCTCATCTTCGTTTTCACCAGTTGCAACTAGCGCTGTGGAGACAGAGCCACCTTTACGTGGCAAAGGGACGTTACAGAGACCACCACCACCATGTTCACCTTCTCTGGTAGTATCTGACCAGTCTCTAGCTGCTTTGGTGACCGAAGAGCCAAGTATACCTTGCAAGTCTTTATCTTTTCTTGGTTTGGTAGTGTTGCTTGTATGCTTGTGTGTTATGTCATGAGAGGAACCAGCTGAAGATGAGGTAGAGGTAGATTGGAGAAAGGGCTGAGGAAGGGCTGTAGGAGAGCTGAGAGAGACCTCTGTGTATGGAATAAAATGATCATCCTTAACTCGGTGAATTCTGTTACATGGGGAGATTGCTATGGATTGAGCTGTTGTTAATGCCAAAGAACTGAGTTCTTCTAAGTCACAAAGAAAACTGTCTGGAAATGGTGGAGGAGGTGAGATGCACAAGCTTGTAGGTGAAAAACCAACAGGTCTTGCAAATGAGTAGCTAGTGGCAGCCTGGAGAGTCTTTTGATCGTTGTGTGACCAAGAGGAGGAATAGTATCTAGGAGGTGGGGACAGTGCTTGGGAAGGCAACTTCAAAAATAAGAAAAACATGGGAATTTAAATAAATAAATAAGCACGACAGAGAGTTAGGATATGAGTAGACTGGAAAAGAAAAATGTCTGTGCTATCATCTGGATTATAGGGTATGGTTTCAGTGAGCACGGGTGTCTGAAATCATTAGTACATGAATCAGAACAGCAAAAAAGACATTTGAAAAATGAAACTGTATCAGGTTCTGGCCTGGGACTTAAATGTCAAACATCAAGACAGATCTGGATCATTACATTCAGGAAGGCAACCTGCATTTGATCTGCTAAAGTTATGTTATGTATGGCTTTCTGTTAGTGAGCCTGTCACAGCTTATTAAATCATACAATTAAAATTAATGCGATTTTCCCCAATGAGCACAGTATTGTCAGAAGTACACTTCAGGTGTCTCAAAGTATTTCTTTAAAGCTCTAACAACAGTGGTCATTTCTAATTATCCTAATATTAATATTTGTACTTCTCAGTGCATGCTTAAGAAACATCTTAAATACATTGCATACTTTTATTAAGGCATAAGCAGCTACAGAATGCAGTTTTCCTTAAAAGTAACCCTACTGGTTTAAAATAACATCAACATTTGTGAAAGGTACATTCAATCCTAACTGAATGTAGGCAGTCAACAAAGCTTTTAAAATAGTGACAGCACAGTATACAGCAGTATATTTTGAGTAGCATTACATAATATTGATTGAAGTATCCTTCTGGTAAAAGAAATGTCCTTTTGTAAGAATGAGAGACTGGTGAGTCATACGTACACAGCATCAGTAGATATCCATTGCTTCAGTAAATACTGAAAATGCATTTTTGTAACTATTAATCCTCAAAGTTAAAATTGAATTGAAAATATTTTGATCTCATTGTTTTAATTATGCAGAAAGATTAGATTATTTGGACTAATTTAGATTTTAAATATTACACTAGAAAATAATTTCAACTGGCCAAATTAACATCACAGAGAAGAAAGGTTAATTTACTTACCTTCTGCTGGAATTTTCTTGAGGCAAATGGCTTTATTTTAAAGTTAGGCAAACCTTTGCAATAGAATCTTCTGTACCAAAGTATACAGTCTACAGACGGGTACAATGCAGTCTGCTAAAACATAGCTGGGCTGTTATGAACAGCATTCCAGCTCTGTCCTTCATCTTTACTCTTGAAAAAGAGCTTCCAGCCCATGGTTTAGGGATCATACTATGGTCCAGGAGACATTGCCATTTTTTGCATCCTGTGGCTACAGGCTGCTCTAGAGCTAAAGTTATAGACTCTCTAGGCCAAGTTAAGGAGAGCAGAGCTTGCTCTTGATATATATTATTTATTTTTATTGCCATTAGGCCAGAGACATTTAGAGCAATTGCTCTAGCAACAGGAGTGATAAAGTGAGTTACATGCTAAAAAAAACAAAAAACAAAACAACAAACAACAAAGGAATAGGAAGAGTGGTCTCAGCACTTGTGGTAAACTCCAGAACTCCTTCAGGCCTGCTAAAGCCCTTCTAGGTAGTCAGGAACAAGACGGCTTTCTCATATGGCATTGCCACATCTGAGTCCAGTTGTAAAAAAATGTTTGTTTAAGAATGTCAATAGAGGCTTTTTTTTTTTCCTGGACTGATGCTAGAATCAGATGATTGCAAAAATGTCCTGTGCTATTAAGGTGGCTATTTCCCCTCTCCTGTCCTACAGAACTCATCTGTTACTTAACAGCAGTGGCAGGACAGTTTTGTAATCTGATGTGACTATCACCACTGTAAAAATACACAATGGGGAAAAAGTAGCTGAGTAACTCCTGCTGCAATGCTGGTAACAGTAGTATGAAAGATTTGAGTGTATCTCTACCTGTCTGTAAAGACTAGGTCAAATCTGGTCATTGTAAACTCCCTGTATCAAATACTTGTGGAAGACAGGACAAGCATGTAGCACACTTGATGCCCTGCACCTGCACACTCGAGATGCTTGATCACAGCAGCCTTAAAAAAAGGAGCAGCCATCAATAGCTCTGGAGTTGTCACAGGCTGTACAAACTAAGGTGTTGCACTTCAGGTATGTCTACTAAGTTACTTTAATTATTTGTTTTCTATTCTCAATGGAGATAAATAATGTTATCCAATTAAAAATTCTAGACAATATTCAATATAAATCATCGGGAGCCTTCACGTTCCTCTTGATTTTACTCTTTCCCGTTCAAGGTTTGGGCATTTTATCAACTTACAGGAAAATATAAATAACTTATGAAGTTAAGAAATTACAGGGTAGTTTTAACATGCATGTACTTTTTACCTGAATGCAAATACTCTGAAGCATCACCTGTGCTCAAGGGCATCACTGACAAGGTTATAGGGGTTACACAAAAAACAGCTTTAGCTGCAGGAAGCCTTAGAGACAAGCCTATTCCATAGAAGATGAGAGGAGAGAGGCATCTCCAAATACAGAGAGACAGCTCTGTAGTATGTAGCACTTAAGTTGCCTCATACTCTTGAATCACCTTCAGATTCCTGTAATGAGAAGGGGCCGTAGCTTATGAAGATCAGTCTGAGGATATAGTTGCTACTTCAATTCAACAATATTGTTGGAATGGAAGAGAGAGGAGCTAGTTCTCCTTTGCGATACATTCTCAGGAAAAAAACCTTAAGAGAACTGTTCTAGCAACTACTATAAAGCAACTAATATTGCTTAGCCATAAGCAGTATTTTCAGAGGACACAGTTGTCTATAAATGACATCTTTTGGTATCTGTCCCCAAAGCTGTAAATAAATGTGTAACTTATCTCAAAGCTGAGGCATCTAAATAAGCAGCAGTATGCAAGTAAATGAAAGCAGAAAATGGGGCAAAACCAACTGAAACAAATAGAGGTTAATAGCAGGATACGAGAAAGGTTTATAAATTTCACACACAACCGATCTCCCACACTAAAGAGATGAACAAAACAGTAAAGAGGAAGATTTGGAAAGGAGTCCATCCTTAGTACTCAGAATCATCATAGATAATACATTAATGCTAATCACCATTTGCATACAGAAACTTGCTCAGTTTCTATCACTGCAAAGAGGTTTTGTTCCTGGCACAGGAGTCTGTGAAATATCAAAAGTGAATGATAAACTGGAATACAGGGATCTTCTTTGTAATGTGATTTATGGTGGTTATAAACTAGGAAGGAAAAGAACTCGGAAACTATGACAGGCATTCGGTGTGAAAAATTACAACTATAAAGGTCTGAATCCAAGCTCATTGACAATGTGATGACATGTGCATCACTCCTGGATGACGCAAGGCTGTCACTGTTGTTACACCCATCCAGAGAACTGCCATTGTACCAACAGCCTCCTTGTAGAGCCTCCATGGCAAGAGGAGGAAGGTTATGGTTCACAATCATTAGCTGTTCTCCTTTGCTTTGAAGGGCATAGAACTGAAGGCTCTTGGCAAGATGTGTCCCCCATGCAAACTACCCTCATTTGCCCTTTGCGTGCTTATAGGATTACAGACTTTTAGGATGATGGGTGTATCTTCACTTTGCATTGTGAAGAGTCTGCTAGACATTTCCGTGATGCTCAAATTTTGTCTGAATAGTTTGTTGTTTTTTTTTTTTGACAGCTTGTTTTTTCTGCCCAGATTTTGACTAGCCCTACTCTCAATAATTTAATAGCTAAAGAAGAAGGCAAAATTCCTGGCAGAAATAAGACTGACATTCTGCCATAAAAATACTTCAATGACAAGCTAGTTATGCAATTCTACATATGTGGGAAAGAAAACAGATTGTACTGAATGCATAAATTATATATTATCTTACCATGTTAACAAAAAATTTACAAGTCCTTCTAAACCCACTCTAGGGGTGATATCTAAGAAAAAAAATCCTTACCTTAGATGAACTTAAGTGGTGTATTCTGTCACTAGAATAGCTGTGGGGTATAGGAGGGTCAGGGTAGTCATCAACACTTTTTGAGGCATTCTTTTTGATGACTTCTACATAGGAAACAGGGAAGATGCCTTGTCTGTTGGTTCCTGGTATTTTACCTTCATACCAATTTTGATCAACTCGCTTAAGAAGAATTACTTTGTCTCCCTGGAACACATTAGAAAAATGAGTTATCAGCAGATGAGTAGTAAATTGAATTTTTAATAGATGATATTATTTTAACAGGTAGTATTATTTTCCCTGCAGTGATGTTTCCCATCAGTCTTTAAAACCTTCTCCATTCTCACATTTCTTTTGCCATTTGTAATAGTCATATATGCCACTACCACTCCAGCAAAAGGAGGCTGGTCATGGACTGCGAATACTCCAAAGGGAATCTCACGTAGTCTCCTACTCTTGGTTGAGAGATTAACATTTAAATTTTTCTTCTTCAGAGCATAACCTGTTTAAATGGTTGGCCAAAACTGCTAGCTAATATCCTAACAGTAACTAATGCAGTAATGACTAAATTAATTTAAACACCCATTTTTCTCTAAAAGTAAAAATGTTAAATAATGAAATCCATGCAAGTGCTTTGTTATCAAGTAAAATTGTAATACATGAAAGTAAAAAGTTCAAAATGATTTTGTGGGAAAGATGAGAGAAGTGCTTTTCCCAGAAAATGTGCTTGACTAGCAGGTATCTGTGCAAAAAGACAGATGGGCAGTGGCTCACCTACTGGTTTTGGAGAGCCTGGGAATTTGAATAGAAAGCTGGTATTTCTCATTTCAACTCTTCTCTGCAGAGAAACTTCATGAACTCCCTCTTTCATTTTATGTGATATACTTTTTACCACATGCATTTTTGTAACAAATCCTTCCACGTTAGTTTTTTGTTTCAGGGTTTCTGTAATTTTGCTTCTGTAGTTATTTGCGGAGTTATTTGTGGATTTTATACCGCCAATAATAAAGTTCACTTCTGCAGTAATCATCTCAGTGTCTGACAAACCCCAGAAATTAAACACTTGTTTTGCTAATGTACAATAAAAGAGAGCCACCAGGATGTGCATAGGTGAAGTATGCAGAGGCAAAATATGTATAGGCAAAAAACAGACTATTATTAATATGAAATATTTTCAAGAACTGGTACACGCACAAAAATTTGAGCCTTTTTTCCCTAAATTTTGGTGTTTTCTGTATTTTAGATTTCTTCTGCATGAAAAACCTTACCATTGTAGTTATGACAGTGACAAATAAATATTTAAAACAGTGAATGGATAATTGAAATAAAAACTAGAAAATGGGGTGAACAGTTAGATGTTGGCATATACTAATCTACCACATTATATTTTACAGACACAAAATATTTAAACTATTTGCAGGTAGCTGTGAAAGAATGCAAGCCAATGAGCATATGTCAGTAGCTTTGTACTATTATATCACTTTGTGCATAGAAAAATTTATCATGAAAACACTGTAATTACATATACATTAATTCTGTGTAGCAGTAGATACCATAATGATATTTCGATAAAGATAGATCTCAACTGTACCTTTCTAAGTGATAACTCCACATTTGTGTCTGCACTGAAATTATATTTGGCAATAGCTTCTCCAATCTCTCCAATTTGTGCTGGGGGAGGTGGCCTGGCAGGCTGTGCTTTTTCTGGGGGAGAAAGTTTCTAGGAAAAAAAAAAAAAAGAACCAAACATTTTAATCATTTGCATGTAGTTTGTGGACCTATTATCCAAAATAATTCAAGGAATTAAAACAAAGAACAAACCTCAACATAAGAAATTGGGAATATTCCAACTCTTCCATGGTGTTCACCCTCATACCAGTTTTGATCAATTTTCCTGAGGATATAGACAGTATCTCCTTTCTTAAAAGACAGCTCTCTGTAACAGATTCATTTAAAGATGTTTACAGCTTTACATTTGAACTCTGCTACCTGCATAGCTTCTGCAGTCTTTACAGTTCAGTACTGAAACAGAATGTAGCAGATAAACATTTGGAGAAAAAAAAAGTCATAGTTGTGGTACACTTACCCGTTGATTATACCCTATAAAATGAAATGATTCACATTTATGAATCATCACCAGGTACTATCTGTAAGTTATATGGGCCTAACTTATACTGTGAATACAAGGAAGTATTATTAGTTATTAGCAGAGTAGTTAGGATACAGTCTGCAGGCAAATGTGATGTCGCTTGTATCCCCCGTTTAGATGCTGCTTCTATGACAGGTATCTGAGACATTCTTGTTTTTTATGAATCAGTAGGGTAAGCTACTGAATATATCCTGTCTCCATTGTCTATTACTGCCTTTTTGCAGCAGCATAGCTTGGAGTGCTGCTGTTCCACAGAGATTTCTTTTATGAGCAAACTCTTCAGTAGCATGAACATAGGATTATGTTCTTGCCATTTCAGGTACTCGGGGTGTGTGATTTGCTTAATGTTGGATACTGAAAAAGGAAAGCATTCAAATCATTATGAACATTTTCAGATCCTGAACTGGGTATTATTTGTTGTACTTTTTTTTTTTCTTCTTTTCTCCAAAGAGTTTACCTGCTGTTCTGATAATTCAAATTGTAGTTTTACAGCTATTGCAATTCTAGTGATAATGTTGTACCATATCAAAAGGTTTTTTATACAGCCTGAATCATCAAAGCAACAGCACTAATGGCATACATTCACTCTCCTCTGACTCTCTCATACCCTAGAACAGCATTCCCTGATTTTGTTTTTCTTACAGATCACTGTAGTTTGTTTTGGTAGGGGACATTTCACATCCTGCAGCAAGACTGGGTATGTTAAGACAGACATATTGGAAGATGCTGAGCACTATACAGAATTTTGATAAGAGTACTCTATCTACAACAGCACTTTTAGTCTGGTATCCTGGTGTTGCCTAAGTATGATTCACAGCAAAGAGCATTCAGTGGGCGACCCTCAGGACTCAGGCTATAGAAAGTATTTGTACAAAGTACAAGTACATTGTAGATTGTACAAATACATTGTATTTGTATTCAAGCAAATACAATGGAAAAAATATAATAATTAAAAGACATTTTAATTTCAAAATAACTTCTCACCCAGCTTGCTAATGCAGAGGCTACTGTGACAGAAAGCAGGGTCTTCTGCTTCCATGGTGTTTTGCTGTTGAAACTGGCTATGAGAGCAGTTAGCTGCATCAAGTGCTAGAGGGACTTTTCTTGACTTATGAATACTTAAACGAACAAAAGTCTAGTACTTACTTAGAAGTCTGAGCTTTAAAGTCATATACAGCTCTAGCTGGCAGTTTCTGAAAAGCAGGCAAAATGATTAATACATTCAGGTAGTACTCCTGTAAGGTAAACTTTTTAACCTTTAAAAAGGTGGCCAAGATCCACCAACCAACCAACCAAAAAGCATAGGCAATTAAATATACAGCTTCCTTTTCTGAGACAATTAGGTGTTTGGGACAGTGTTTTAAAAAGAGAACTAGCACCTACACAGAGCACTGTCTTTACTTTAATAATAATAATAAAAAAAAAAGTTATTAAAGGGATCCTGTCAAATCCCATTTTTTGATACTAATACAGTTCTCCATTACAAATCTGCTTCAAATATGATAGCCTAAGTTTAAAGCACTTTATTGTTCTCTGCTGTTAAAAACAGTCTTTCAGATGAGAGGTGATATCCTTTTCATCAAGTGTAGCTAAGCCCTATCCTGTTTTACTCTTTCATAATTGCGCTTTTTTTTCTCACTTTTGCTGCTGGTGCTATAACTACTAAGCAAAGAATGAAGAGAACAATATTAAAAGAACAGTGGAGCTGATTAAATACAAAATGTACAAATTCAACTGAAAAATAGAGGTCAGTCTTTCATCTTTTTAAATCACAGCAATCTTAAGGAAAGCTTGTAGTGCAAGTACTTTACATATTTGCATATTAAAACCTAGAATTCTTTAAAAGGAACACATAAAACACTCCCCAAACTTTTAACCATTATTATGTAACAAGAAGTCATCTTTGAAATCAGACTCTGAATTGCAGAAATATTGCAGTTAAGATTCAGCACTCTCAAGTTGCCGTTATTTTGCGCAATATTTATTTGTATAAAAATCAATGGAAAATGTTAACAATCTGTACTTCCTTTGTGATTGAATAAAATCCCTGAAGCCTGCTTGGAGAATGTTTCAAGTTCTAGAATTTGAAATACTCTTAAGAAACTGAATAATATACTTCATTTAAGCGTATGCTTTTAAGTAATACCTTGTCTTACTTTCTTTAGATGTATACCAGCTTCAATTTCATTTTCCAAAGCATTAATATAAGCAATCAGTATACAATCACCAAAACTGTTATAGAAATTAGGGATCACTCTTATAATAAGTGGTTTTGCATAATATACCAACAGCAGTGTTTTTTTTTTGTTTGTTTGTTTGTTTTTTAAACAAAAATAAGGGTGAAATACAGATGTTCTATGTGCCAGTCTTGAAATTATTGAGATACTTTCTTGTGTAACCAATTTTCTAAAGAACCTTTCCCGATCATACCAATGACTTTGACAGAGCTTACCAATGACTAGTAAACTGATGTCCACATTCATTTAAACATAAGTAGAAGATGCAGTTTATCTTAAAGTTTGGTATTCTTTTACTCTAAGTACCCATCTCCTTAATGAAAAGTTGGATGCTGTCCTATCTGTAATATGATGTTGAGAAACTGTTCCTTTGGTCTGTATCATTACAATATCATAACCAACGCAAATTTTGTCTCAGAAATGTTACTGATTTTCTGTATTGACATTTCTACATTATTTATTAATGTTTTGCTACCTCTTTGTCTGTAGTTCCTCTTCTTTCCCTTGGAGTACATCGTCCCACATCAGTGAAAGCAGAAGAATAGTTTCCAGGAGATTCCTGGTCTACTGAAAACAGAACATCATTATGTGACACTACGGTAAAATAAACAAAACCACAGTGCTGCTTGGTTTAATTTAAGGCGATGAAGACATACCCAATCTATTATTTCACCCTTAATAGAAGGAATGTGATGGTTTAAGTGGACCTTTAAAGAAACAAAAATACTGACTCCGAAGCAAAGGCTTTCCTCTGATCCACAGCAGAAGAATGTATTACAGATGATTGGAAGAACAAAATTAAGCCTTACTGTATGAAAGGATACACTCCTACTGGACCAAATGGAAGACATGACAGCAGTTGTGAAAAGCTTTCTCTGAATGCCAACAATATAAACACGTAATTACATGCACAAAATGTGACTAAAGCATGCTTCAATGAGATAAGAGATGAAAACAAATTTTCCTCACTAAGTGATCTAAGATGCATTTCTACTTTACCAGGGGCACTGTTTAGGCCTTGTCAAGCCAACTTGTTAGTTATTTTGTAAAAACAACTCTATTTTAAGTGATCATTACTTACCAATCTATGTGGCAGATTTTCTGCAAAGCACAGTTTGCCAATGCTTATTACAGGATGGCATGTTATAAAATGGTAAATACATCTTTTCAAATTTTAATAAAAAGTAAAATAAAAATCTTGTACTCTTTATAGCTCTGCAAGTTGCTAATGTGAATGAAAATAAAATGGAATTATTTCAGACCAGAGGATGAACTGAACTGCTTCTTGGCCTCTTAGATTTACTAGCTATTATAGTCTCCTAATGCCTGCTGGAGGAGGTGTCTGACTGATACTTGCCTGCCTTTGACTTAATTCACATGATCTATTTTTACCAAGGCTACACATTTCTAAGTCAGTACAAGTGTAAAACAAGAATTGAGAGTATCTAATAAATTATGCTGCAGTCCTCTGGAATAGAGATCTAAATGGTCTCCCATGATCTGTTGGCTAAGCCACAAAGGCTTTAGGCTATGGCTAAATACAGTGGGGGCAAAAATTAGGTAACCGTATTACTAATATTTTGGTTGCAAGCATGTCATCACCAGCAATTGCATCTATAAATGTTTAAAAACATTTTAAGCTCAAGGAATTTTTTAAGAAGAGAAGCAGAGCAATGAACAACTTAAAGTAGCTTAAAAGCAGGTCAGTGAAAGACAGACTTTTAAAAAAAGTTATACTCAGTCTGAAGTTTCATTTGAGATTTGATTATTGAGAATTTCCCTTCTAAGATGATAAGGTACTTCTCAAAACTTCCCAGATACATTAACGTTCTATGAGAAGAACTAGTTTTGCTGCCACAGAAATTGGAAATAGTATTGTTTGAACAGTGGAAATGGAAACTTCCTAAAATAACCTTTGGGTCTATTCACAAAAAGTAGTACGAAGCATAGGAATGAGTGCATTTTCAAGAAAAAGCAGAATCAACATTCTATGGTACTTGTGGAATTAACAGCATTTTTACCACTTACACATAAAAGAATTATACTGTACAACATGTTTTTGATGCAGATTTTTTTTTTTTTAAATAATAAAGGCATATTGTTTTTCTGTTTCACAAACATCTTATGATGCATCTACTCACTTTCTTTTTTTTCACTTTTTCTGTGGAAAAACAAACAAACAAAAAACCCAATCTTGCTTAAGTTAGTAACACCAAGTGGTGTTTTATAGCAGTAATAATCTAGTACTTGAAATACAATGCTAATCCAGTTGTCCAAATTACTGCATTTTGTGAATAGACAAATTTCTATCTTCATCACATAGGTACGGATGACAACCTTCCTTAATTAAGAATTTTGTAGGATGAACGCTTATAGAATACACGAATAAAAACAGAATGAGAAAAGGTAGGAAATACAGGGAGTAAATCATAAGGATAGAGGAAGAAAGTTAATCCACCTTGGAAACACAGTGCACTATCATTGTCTTGGAGGTTGTTGTTAGCTGTGTCCATGTCTTGAAAAGAGGCACTAAGAGGTAATCTTCCACAATCGTTCTGGTACAGTGGGCAATGAGCAGCACCATCTTGAGGCAGTGGATGAAAAGGCTGGTGCATGGGACGCTTTTTCAGAGCTGTCAGAGATGAATTCCTTTCTGGAATGTCTGGAAGCAGCTCAGTAATAAGTCTGTGTAATATACTATTGTCAGGCAAGCTTCCCCTCCTTTTTTCAGCTTTAATTTGGTCACAGATGTCTTTAAGTGCAGAATCTAGTGCTTCAAATACAGATGATTTGCATTTTTTCTTTTCAGTTTGTTTTTTAGGGGCTGCACTTTTTTTCCTCCGGAAAGGCACTGGACTGACTAGGAATGCTATCTTGGAGAGACCAGATTCTGCTTCCTGTCTCCTTGGATCCTCTGTGGTTTCTTGTTTAGCCCTTTCATGTTTCAGCATAGTGGTAAAGCGGGTGTAGGATGCTGGGCATCTGCCTTTGCAGGAGCTGATGAGATGCCGGTGGTGGTGGTGGTGGTGGTGGTGGTGATGGCCTGATCCATAAAAGCTTTCAGACGATGTGAATGAGAAGTGATCAAAGTCACTTTCACTACAAAAGGAGGAACCTTCTATCTGGATAAAGTCACTGAGGTCAGAAACCACTCCATCTTGATCGCTGTCTGAAAAGTCCATATGTGACCGTTGTGGCTCATCGCTGGTCACTTCAATATGAATTGGCACCAGGGTTTTAGACTTGTAGCTCCGTTGTACCTGAGAGGGATGTCTGCCTTGATTTTCTTCCTCCAGAAGAGACTCAATAGAAAATCGCCGCTTTGTACATAAACCATTTTTAGGAGGCTGTAGCGTAATGCTTGACAACATTTCATCACCTAGATTTGGCATAGATTTTGACTTCTGAATTAGTTTTTCAAACTCTGATATTCTGGTTGGCACCATGTCTCTGGGCACCTCTTCAGTAGAAGACTCTCTCCAGCCTTGAAGAATACCTTTATGCTGTTCTTTTTCGTACTGCAATATTCTGGACTTCACAGAACAAATCACCTCAGAATTCATTAAGTCCTTGCGATTGATGCGGTGCATCTTTTTGTACATTTTTAGGAAACCTGGAGCATCGTGTGCAGATCTGTGACGAACTCTTGCCCTACCACCACCACGGCCCTCGGGAACATATGGGGAGGCCCAGTTCATTGAGCAAACATCTTTGGAGTCCTCCTCACATAAAAGAGAGCCCATGCTTTCGGACTTGGCCTGCGCATCAGGAAAGCTATCGCGATCATCTGTTAAAAGATCATCGCAGCTACGAGATTTTCTCTTTGGAGAAGTATTTTCTTCTGTGCTGCTCCACACTTCTGCATTTTGACGAGTCATTTGCCAGCCATTCTTATAGCTGATTGCCCTTCTCGAATCATTTGGAACAGCTAAATGTTGTCTGTAAGTGCTACAGTAATCTAATTCATTTGAGGTGTTGTGGTTGTGCACTGAATAACTGAGGAGGGATGGATAAACTTTGCTAATATCCCCACCTTTGTAATCCATAGAGCAGCATGGTAAAAGAGAGACATTGCCAGAAATTAAAAGATTCAGAAAGTTGAAATTAGTATCAGTTTTAGACAGACTAGAAAAGAGACAGCAATTAACACATCTATGCTATTAGCTTAGGTCAGTACATAGGTTACTACAAATTAGGTCAGCAGAGCTAATAATTAAGCCCACCCCCAAACAATAACAAAACAAAACAAGGTAAGAAACCAAGCATCAACACTGATTTTGAAGCAGGTCAAAAAACAATCAACTAATAAAAGCTGAAAAGGATTTAAAGATGAAGCCAATCAACAAATCTAGACCTTATCACCTTAACTGAGATAAACTGAATTTGGAGGGAGACTGAAGTTTTGCATCTCTGGAGCAAAGACCATTATTTATTGTATTTGAACAGAATTCTATTCCATGGAATTTAACTAAGACATACGGGTATATACTAACTGCAGGAAATGTCAGAAATGGACAAAATTAAATTAATACAACTTTCCTTGATAAGAAGTTTACATCAAATAGAATGATGAGCATTAGGGAGTTATTCCCTTATATGTTCTCAAATATATTTCAAATACTTTGACATCTGTGTGTTCTGAAAGCTGCTCAGAATTAGGAGTCACTATGAGTAAAACTTGGAACCCTGGTCCAAGGTATATTTGAGCTGAATTTTCTCAGTGGTGTCAAGTGGCAGTATTCACCTTCAGGACATGCTTCAAGCAATTCAGTCTGCTTTCTGTAAGAACAGTATGAATCTGTAAGTTCAAAATCCATGCTGATCAAACCCCTTATAATGTGCTGCTTCTTTAACAAAATGGTTAATTCCAAGAAAAATCAACATTCTGCTCAGTTTCATAATGTTGTGAGAGAATGGAGTGACATGTTTTGGTCACCTTCCAAAAACTAAGTAGCTGTGGTAGATGTTCTTAGGGGAAGTATTTCTCATACACTGGAAGTGTTTAAGTCATGGTGAGTGCTCCTTATTAGTGGTGTAGTAAAAGGTAAATGCAGGTAAGTGGGGTTTGCCACCTTTACACTGCCTGGCCTGGTACACCAAATGGATGAGTTTACCCACTTTTAAAATTTCTACCATAACACTGGGTTTAAAATACAGTTGCTTTTCTATCACTTCACTCATTATTCCTCACTGTTCGTATAAATTTGTCTGTTGCAGCCTAAATGCTATGTTCTTTTCAGTAGTAATTATCTTTTACGAAGGTTTATGCATTCCCTAATACAGCTACGGCTGACTGGAAAATATAGCTAAGAAAGTACAGCAAATAAATGACTAATAATAACTGGAAGAGAAGGACAGGTCTTGTAATAGATATTATTCTATATATTAGTTTCAGCATATATTTTACTGGAAAGCTTTTGTCTTGCTGCAGGAAACACCTAAAACCTCAAACCAAACAAACAAAACCCCAATCAAATCAAACCCTATAATTCAAGTATCTTTTCTGGAGAGACATGGAGAACAGCAATGGAATTACAAGTTATTTAAAAAAAAAAAAGAAACTAATTAGATTGTATATTCTGTACTAAATACTTCAAGAATTTATGAAATTAAAAATCAGATTATGGATACTTGCTTGATTAAATTAGGTCCTGATAACTGACAACGTCCAATACATCTGCTATAGATTTGGAAGTTCTAGTATTATGGCAGCACATCTTTATTCTTAAATACTATTTGTCTTGATTTACTTTCTCTCTATACTGAAATAGTTTTAAAATTTCATTAATCTAATAAGAGAATAGTGTAGTTCATAAAATTTTATGGATTTACATATTATGGCACAAATCATATTCTGTTTTTAATCAATTTTCCTAGAATGGGCACAGTTGAAACTAGAAAACCCTTGTTACAAATCCATCTTTTGATCAGCTTAGAATGACACGTATAAGAATAAACAAGTTAGACTTTGATGAAAGGCGCAAAGCCATTGCTTCCTACAGTAAATCTTCCAGCAAAGTGCACCCAGCAACAGTGGACAGGTACATTTAATACTAAGGTATTGCACAACACATCATCAGTAGTTTTCTCTTAATGAATACGTTCTCCTCTTACCTTTTGCTCTCGACGGAGAAGAAGGAGAGGAGCTAGTTAAAGGCTTTCTAAGGGTGGTATATGGGCCTTGCATATCTGTACGGCCCACATTAGGCCTGTTTGCGTTCTGGTCACTGTGCGCCCTCTGATGACTTACAGCAGGTTCTGACTTCCTTCTTTTCCTGTAGTCACTTGCAGTACTTGCAGAACTACAGAAATAAGCAGTATTAGTAGCAGTCTAATCTCTGAGATCACAATTCAGAAGTTAAAAGGCAAGCTTGTAATTACATTATTTGTTTTTATATTAAACAATATCAGCAGAAATACATCAGAAACATATATAGGGGAGAAGCACTGGTCTCAGATCTCTTGCAGCATGCTTCACAGAGAAAAGCTGAATTTCTTCTTCACCTGATTGTTTTAAAGTTTTGTAGAAAATTGTTGTATTGTTTTCATAGTGAAGGCTTTGAAATAAACATACCAAGATTTTTAGAGGTGTTTTTTTTTTTGAAAGACTGTAAAAATATCAGCAATAAATGAAATGTTTTTTAAAGTGTTTCCATATTTGTCTTAATAAGGTGGCAATAACATTTTATTTAAAAATTAAATGAAATTATGTTTTTACATTAAAGGCCATTTATTGATTGAAAAGCTTTTTTTTTTTATTTTTATTTTATTTTTTTTATTATTTTTTTTATTTGCCTTTTCCTAGTTTACCATGGGCTGGCACTCTCCCATCCTCCTGATACTTTAACCTGCTAGGAGAAGCCCATCACTCAGCACTGGATTTACCTAGGCAGTGTGGAGAATCTTGTCTTTTGCTGGCAACATAGCTGGTGTGAGGTATGATGTAGGCAGGAAAGGGTAGTCACAATGTAAATTAAGATCACAGTCACTAAAGGAAACTCTTGTGACAGGTTAGAAGAAGATCTGGCTATTGAGATACCTGTACCAAACTGGGATTTACACCAAACTGGGATTTAAACAGTCTAGTTGTCCGGGATGCTCAATAAGTTACTATAGGAGTTGCTTTTATGAGTAGGTAATAGCAGTGTAAGAGGGCATGGTAAAAAGTAAAATGCAGCTATAGATCAGAATTTGAACGGTGAGCTGCCTGCTGTACTAGAGTAGCAATTCAGCGTAAAGATGATACGAAGAGACCGAGAACAGCTGAGGTAGTGTGCTTAGGGGAACAGCACTGGAAGTGCTGCAGGCAGTAAGGTTAAATGATAGGTTGTTGAAGTTCAGTAGAAGCTTGACTGAAGAGAGCTCAGGGATGTCACTGGAAAGACCCCAAATATACGATGGTTTATACTGAATGCAAAGAGTAAGTTCTTGAAAACCAAAAGTAATATTTGCATTTCAGTATCAAAATACGAACATCCTCTCCATGTTAGGAGCCCACAAGCTGAATGCTAAAATCTGACTCTTCAATATCTGGCTTCAGGTCACAAAGAAAACCCCAGGCTGTATAGTCTGTGACAACTGAAATCACATAAAAAGAAATATCTTACCTAGAGGGCCTGTCCAGGCCTCTGTCTGTTGAAGAGTGATGATACAAGGAAGTCTGTGAAAACAAATATAGGAATCTGTTATATGTCTGTATTTGAAAAAAGGGTGACAATTCCTGCTTATGATGTTTATTATGTTTGTTGCTCTGTGACATCTTATAAAAACATAGCATGATGATTAACATCCTGTGGGCTCCAGCAAACAATTTTCAATATTTCAACTTTCAATATTTTCAACTTCAATATTTCATGAAGAGAGTTAGGCAGCTTGTAAAAGCATCACTATGTTTTGTTTCATAATCTGTTACAGTAATATTTTTCTTTTAAAGCACAACTAGTGATCTAAATTCATTTTTCTCTGTACCATTTTTGAAATACATATACAACAGCTTAAATGAAATTTTGCTGTGAAAACATGAAAATCTGAAAATTATTTCTGCATGTGGAAATGAGGTCTGCAGAGTTTGCCCTCTCCCCACAATTACTCACCAAAATCCCACAATTGATTATAGCCACAACATTTTTTCTAAAACCAGCTGAAAGCCCCATGTTTTTTATGGCTGATTGTTGACCACCTTGTACTCCTGGTCAGAACGCTTCTTATCACAGACCACTCATTAATCATTACCTATGGAGCTAGAGAAGTAGCAACTGCACAAATCCTGTACAAAGGAATGGAGTACTGTTCCATAATTTTATTTTTAATATAAAGACAGCTATTAATGCCCACTAATTTTAAATCCATCATTCATACATTTTAAGACTGTGGTCAGAACTCAGTAATACCACAATTAAGTAGGTAACTAGGTAGGAATCTAGACTAAACTGTATAGTCCCTGTGGCATTTATTCCTGGGAACAAAGCAGTGTCCAAAAGTTAAACTTGATTTCAATTCTTTGGATGTCATTTCAGAGGTAACCCGATGGGATGGAAATGAATAACTATACATCTTTTTAACCTGTGGGGACTATTTTTCTCCCTGTAGAAGCCTTCTAGACTTTTTCTCTGTGTAGGAAAATCTTTACAGACTTTTCTTTGTAAAGAAGCACTGTGTAAACAACAGCACTTATGGCCTGTAGTTTATATATACATATGTGTACATATATATACATATATATATATAAATTGCAAGTTCATGAATAGGACTTCTCCCAGATTTGTTAACTGACACTTATGTATAGTTTTAGAAATCACCTGAGAGTATTTGGGAACAGATTTCATGTGACACTGAATACTTTAAATGATGTATGAGAGGAACTGTTGAAACTGCTTATACAGGGAGAGGGCTAAAACGACAATGTCCATAAATATGGGTGTTCAGTTAGAGGTATTTGTCAGTAGACCGTTATTTAAGACCTGTGTCATGTACCAAATGATCCCATCAGGACAGTAACTGAAGTTTTGATTTCCAGATTACACTGAAATTTATTAAACTTTGAGGCAGGGAGAACCACACAAACAGACGCAATATGGATCAAGTATTACCTTAAAACTTGAGCTATGATCATTTCCCACTTCCCCACTAATTTAAACTGTACTTTCATTTAAATCACTTTAAAACAAATGAACAAACAAACAAAAAAAAAAAACCAACAAACAGGTAAAAAACTTTCAGACTCAGTAAGAATGGCAACTGAGATACAAACAGTTAAAAATGTCAACAAATCAAAGATTTTAATGCTATTTTCCAGAGAAACTAAGTTCTCTAGAACTTACTCATGTTGATCTCTGCATAAGGTTTCAAAGTGTTAATTTTTTCTAAAACAGAAATTTCTTTGCTTTGTGGATTAGTGTTTCTTCTGTCTTACTATTTGTTAGTACCATTATTCTCTCTGTTAAATACTTATATTACTCTTCAGTTCACAGACTCCAGCTAGGACCTGAATTCACTTTCTGTATAAACACAAAGGTAAAATCCCTCCTCAAATGATATTACAAACCTCCGATAAGTCATCTAAAAAGAATACGCTCACTGCAAAAAAAAAAAAAAAATTGTAGCAAAACCTGATCACTGGAAATGGAAACACTAGGCTCCTATACTTCCAGCTGTCTCCTGAGCAGTTATACTTGAACGAACTTATAGGGCACTGTAGCAGAACTAGTTGTAACACAGATTTCCAGCAGAGCTGGAAATAAAAGCTTCCAGAATTATTTTAGTGCTAGCCTAAAAGAAAAGGGCTACTTGTCACGCAGTCACGTTCGGCACATCCAATACAATCTTAAGGCACAGTATATTATGGGAGATGTGATTTCCTCTACTCATCCATGTCTCATTTACAGTAGAGGATGACACACATGCAAACCAGAGTGTGTACACTACGGCAGGAAGGAGAAAGTTGCGATAGTAAGTGCTGGTAGCAATATATAGCAATCTATCTGCTACAAATTCCTATTGTGTTTATTCTTTAACATTTCAACAATTTAACGTGACATCAAGCAATGTCCAGCTGCAATTTGCAGCCCATGTAAGAGAGATCTTCCCCACCACCTGGGAATTAAGCTGCTGCTAAGAAAAGCAAGCTGAGGCAGTGGAATGTAACCCGTGTTCTCAAGGATACTTCGCAAGGGAAAGTATGCATCAGCCATCTCAGGAGAGTGGCTGTCTCAGCAGGGCAGGTCTTTTGTAGCAATGGCCTGTTGGGAGAAGACTGACAACCTTACTGACAAGGACAGAGCTTTTCCCAGTGTTAAGTGCTTCCAGCAGTGAAGGTCTGCCTCACTCATACAACGATGTACCCGTTTCTCAGGTGGCTTTCTCTCTAGTGCTCTGTTCCATGATGGGAGAGTACACAACACTGTGGAATACAACCAACTTTTATCACAGCATACTATTTTTCTTAATTTGCTAAAACCAACCTCTTTTTCTGCAAATAAATGAAGTTATTTCGTATAAGTTTCATTTTTGTAGTAAAATATGAATTTCAAGATTTGCATACTTTTTAAATCATCTGCCATTGTATTCCTCTTGGGTAATAAACAGCCTAGGTATGACACCTTAAAATAAAAACTAATTAGTGGATTGGATTAAAAACATGAAGAACAGAAATGGGTTCCAAAGTACTTTATGTACTATAACTGAGCTCATAAAGTCTATGGACCTATATATTAGAGAGAAGGGGTACTGCGAGACAAACCCACACCAACTGCTCTAGGAAATGAGTGAAGAATTAAAACACCTTTCCACAGGCAGCATAACTAGAAGCCTATGCATTGGAGCTTCTTCTGTTATGGAGGTGTGCTGAGAGAATATATCATCAGATATTCTCAAATAGACAGTAAATCTGCTCCTAGCACTTAGGAAATTTCCATGTTTTATATTTGGAATATGTATGGGGCTAATGATGAGTGCATTACTGTTAACTTATTCTGTCTGAACAAAATATCATGATATTTGTTTTTAAAATAAATTCTGAAAGTGGTCATTACTCCTAAGACTTCACCATTCAGTTCATATTTTCAACATTTTCTTGAAATCTTGAAATTTTCAAGATTTCTCTTGAGGTCCTCTGAAACCTGAAAACTGCTTTATGACAATTCTCCAACTATCCAACCTCAATGATTTTAAGAAAAATAGCTAATGTTATGAGGCCTGTCTGCAATAAAACCATAAAAGTCAGCAGTAACAGAGCTGCTCACACCGATATGTCGTGTAACCCCAGTTCTCCTCATGCTGCTACACAACAGGGTGATGCAATGGCATCAGTTCTGTGTGCTTCCCATGCAGAAAGCTTACCCACAAAATCCCTTTTAAGCATGCCCTGGAAAATGACAGAGTCTTATTTTAAACCTGGCCACCACTATCAACCTCATCTTTGCTGACCAGTCACTGCTGCACTCCGGTATCAACAGAGGGACCTCAGGCTCACTCACTGCTGGTCTCTGCTGGAACCTTTGCCTGAGGCAGTACGAACACTGCAGTTAGTTGTCATTGCAGGCCTTCTTATGCTGCTGCCACGCCTGCCATTAGAGACCAGACTGATATCCTCTGTCACAGACACTGGCCAAACAGCTGTGCAGTGACAGCTTGCACCATGTGCAGTGGCTCCAGGGCTACACAGACTGTGACGTAAATCCCAGGGGCAGTAGAGCTCCCACTGCTTCCTTTGGAAGGCATTATGTAACCCACAACTGAAACCAAACCATTGAGAACTTCTTTATCCACAGCATTCCCCAGGCCATAAATAGTGTGTCAGTGATCAGCCTAAGACAGCAAGAAGTGTGTGCCATGCCAAAATAGACTGCTGGGCTACTGCACAGCTTTTCCTTTCCGTCCTTTACGATACTCTTATCACCATGAACATAATATGCCTTTTCACCCCTTCTTTGATGCCATCTTTGAAGTTTTTTCTCTATGGAAGACACATATGGAGGCACTTTTGTTGTATAATACTGATTTTTACCATAGACGTACACTGTTATCCATTGGCTGTGTGGAGTTTATAACTTCTACCCACAGGTAGAGAGAGCCACACTGATACAGTTTAGAGGGGAAAGTTGAAAGCAAACAGTGGATATGGTTGCTTTTTATTTCCAAGAGCAGGTATCACTGCTAACAGCTGCCCTGTCAGCTCTTGGACATGTATTGACCCATGAACCCTCCCAAATCTCTAAAGCTAGATAGGCACCTTCCAGGACATCCAAGACTGCCCTGTGTGGATAAAGGCTTCCTGACAAAAACAATCAAATTTTAGAAACATCCCAAACTACTACTACTACTTTGATTCACTTCTACTAAAAAAAAAAAAAAAAAAAAAAAAAAAAAATCATATATATTTATAGTTAAGCCAATGTTTTAGCTGTTTTCATGCATCAAGGCCTTAATGGTAACAAAAAATGAAGTTAGAAATGGTAGGCAAAGTTTTAAACAATAAAGTTTTGTTTGCATGATGGTTCTAACATTTTAATGAGTTGTTTTTCAATATTTCAATTATTTTGCAGTATTTTCAATATTCTTCAATACATTGAAGAATATTTATTTTGCTATTAATTTGCTATATACAGCATATAAATACCGTAATTTGCAAAGAAGAGTTATTGTATTTAAAGACTTTAAAAGCTTCAAAACAAAATATAAGTGTCCTTGTAAATTCAACAAAGAGAAAACCAATATTACTTAACAGCTATTTTACACAGACTTACTGAACATGACTATATTTCAAATAATCATATACTAGGACATTTACTGGTTCTTATCTGATATATAGAGTATTCCCAAGTATCAGTGAAGGCCTATAAGCTTATTATCTCAGAGAACTGCGCCCAAATTTCACAACCATAAGTTTCTCCAAAATTATAGAGCTTAAAACCAAACCAGAGCAAGCTGCAACACAATTAACAATTTAAGGTTACAATTTTCATTTCATTTTTGGAGATTCCAAAGGAAGATGAGAGTGAATCACGAATATGAATGAAGCAAAGCCACCATATGAAGTAAAGTCATCATTACAGGATTCACTGACTTTTACCCTACCACTCTAAAAACAGCGGGGAGGGTAGGAGGAATGAAAGCCTGCATCTCTCCCACTCAGAGTAGGGCAATGACAGCCCACTACCTGATCTTGATGTATTTTATTCATAGCAATAACATTGACTGCCAATTCTTCAGTTACAAATTTACAACAGGATTATCAATTGTGTGTTTCCAGATTTGCAACATTAACCAAAAAATAGTTAAATGGAGAAGTGATAGCTCAGCCACAAAGGCTTTGACTTGACATATACAATTTGCAGTCAGATATATTAATACAAAATACTATTGTGCTGATATATTATTTATGTCTAAAAGTATTGCACTTGCCCAACTCTGAAGAAGTGGGAATTTGTCAAGAGTTAGAGACATATGGGCTGTTGTGTAATTCTGAGTGTTAATCTCTGAGAAGTTTTGGGGACAAGGACTCACAGTTCCTAGGATAATAAGATCAACATCCAAATGTACTAGTGATCTGGAAAGATATGAAGACAAAGATACAATGATTGTGAATTAGAAACATCTCATAACTATAACGAGGAAACCACTAAATTTTAACAAACAGACACAAACGGCAAGGACGCCAACCCTTCTTCCCAAGAGAATCATCTGAACAAGAATCATTCATTTACCTCATTGGAAACACCAGAAGAACTGTCTTGAACATACTCCAAAAGCTTTTTAGGTGGCTGCAGAAGTGCAGAGATGAAATGGAGGAGAATCAATGGCAGCAAGGAATGAAACGTGGAGAAGGTGACACAGTTAGAAACTAAGTGTTGACAACATCAGATACAAGAGTGACACATATGGGTAGAATGGAAGGAAGACCGTGTTACAATATTTTGTAAGTTATTAAGCATCTTAATAAATGTTAGTAACTTTAGGCGGTAAAATTTACAGCTTGAATGATTGAATCAATACTAGCAGTTTTTAATACTTGTGAGACAAAAGAATGTAAGGCATCACAGTGACATTCTGCTAGGAACTCTCGATGTTCTATTCTTGCAGGAGACACTATATTCTCAGTTACCAGCACTAGCAAAACATTGTTCACATTTTGTTCTTCAGAAGAACATATCTGGACAGTTTCTGCCTACCTATATGGAAGAATGACAAACCAGCTTCAATGGCTAGATAAAAGGAGATGAGAGGTAATCAGGGATAAATGTGATACACTGCAGAGCACTGGACAACAAATTTTAAAAGGAAGTGTGAAGTTCACTTTCTCTTCTGCTTTCACTTTTCACAGCTGTGCATTCTGATTTTGACTTATGAACAGATGCTGGTTCCCAGAATGCCCTCCAGGACCCTGCGCCAAGTGCCCAAGCTCCTCATGTAGCATGGCATGTCAGTATTGTTTTATGCTTTTAAAGATTGTTCAAACCTAATCCAGGCAAATGCAAAAGATTTAGGAAGATTAGTAAACAATTCTGTTTAACATGGAATTTATATTGTTCTTAAATATTTACACACTACTATTTGTCTAATATGTTGTCTGTTTTTAAGCTATTAAAGTCACAACCCTGATAGGTTTAGGCTTCACTTAAAAAAAAAAAAAAAAGTTATATGCATTTGATGATTTTATTGACCTTCCTTAAAAAAGTCATATTAATTTTACTGGGATATGAATTTGGTAATTTGTAAATCCTTATTAAAATATTACCCCTAACATTTAAATATTAATATTCTGCCCTCACTTACCGGCCGTCCAAACTCCAGTTCTGAAAAGAATTTATACCAGGGTTCGTTTTCTAAATCTATGTCATCTGGGTTTACGTGATCGGGCTGGAGCAGTTGTGAAGGAAAAGGGAAGGAAAAGGCACACACTGAGCAAAGTGCTAGAAATGCCATGTCACTTCAAGGACACACACACAAACGCAAAACAAATACAGGGAAAACAATGGAATAAAACCAAAGAATGAAGATGGTATTTAAGACAGAAAATATTCTTGTTCAAGAATTGTCATTGACCAGCAACTTTAATACTTTTCTTTTTGTTGTGATTCTTCCAATGACTGGAAGATGTTAAGCATTTTAAAATTACTCTTAAAAGAGGCCTCTTTGACCACTTCTATAAACACAACTGCATTAAGTGCATTTAAGGCTACTAAAGATGCCTTGTTAAGAAAATGTTTTAAATGACTGTCATCTTCAGCTAGACAACATGATAACATGACATAATTCTGGCACTATTGCTTTCACTCATTCCTTTTTCTTCTCACAAAGCATGTTCATTCTGGGTCTTGCAGTCCTGAAGCAAGCACTGAACAGAGATAGTCAGGCATGACTATATTAAAAACCTACTTCAGAGGATCAAATGGAACTAGGATATTTTAAACCCTATGGTCAAAAATAGGGAACAAAAAATACGCATTCCATAATTTTAGCCTTAGCAGCATTTTGTAATGCTTTATCTCTCATGGACTTGTTGACATAAAGCATTTTTTTTTCCACACTGAAATATTTTTTTTTCACCTGAAAATTCTCACAGCAAAGGGATTAAGTAGGAACTGAAGACAACATAAAGAAAGCTTTTCAATGAGCAGAAGAATAATTGACAGATTTATTCAAGTAGCATGAAAACATGACAGTGCAAAACAGTAGAGCTCCCAATGGGATGTTTAATCCACTGCAAACTTGGCTGCCTTAATTATTTTCTAAACAGCTTCAGTTCCTTTGTAAGATCTGATGTAAGCTGCCATGCAGCGCAGAATTACAGTGAACTCTTGTCTTCAGGATCTCTGAATAAAAAAAGCCTCTTGCTGAAGATAATTCTGAATTTAAAATTTAGGCCCCCACAAGTGTAATTATCAGAATTTAGACACTAATTATGGTGTGACCTAGAAAGCAATCCTCAAAGTAGGAGGCAAGGTCCTATATAAAGCATGACACTGGTAATTAAGTATATAACACTTTTTCCTCCCGAGTCAAGCTGCCACCAATATACTAGAACAATCACACACTTATTTCTGTTTTCTGCAAGAGATAACACTGCGTGCTTGACCATTTCAGGTAATTAAAAATCTTATAGCACTTTTCTTGATGCCTTTGACGTTACTAGAATGGGCTGCCAACTTTGCTCTATTGAAAGCTCAACAGCAATTTTGAACTACCTTGGTGCTCAAATATCTATGAGCTGCTCACACAATATCTGGAGATACTAGAGACTATCTAGAGACGTATTAGAGGTTATATATGATTTCAGGAATACACCCAATCTCTCCTATAGAGAGATGAAGATATGAATGCAGATACAACAGATTCAAAAATACAGAAGATACTTCATCTGAGGGATAAAGGAACTGGGGCTGTTTAGTCTAAAGGAAAGGAGGCTGAGGGGAGACCTCATAGGAAAGGAGGCTGCAGCAAGGAGGATGTTGGTCTTTTTTTTCAGGTGACAAGTGAGAGAATGTGAGGAAACAGCCTCAAGTTGCAGCAGGGGAGGTTTAGATCAGATATTGGGAAGAATTTATTCACAGAAAGGGTGGTTAAGCATTGGAACAGGATGCCCATGGAGGTGATGGAATGGATGTGGCAAGTAGAGTGGTGGGTTTGTAGTGTTAGGTGATTGCTGGACTTGGTGATCTTAAGGGTCTTTTCCAACCTAAATGATTCTATGATTCGTATTATATTTACTCAGTATCCCATTACAGGTAATGCTTGGCATAATCAGATTTTTTTTTTTGCTTACCTTAAATATATATATATATAAATCCACAATTTAGATCTGGATAATCTGTGAAGACAGTATTAAGCAGCTACTTTTCATGATTTCTCCTAAGTTACAGTATGTTGAAACATTTATAGCATGTTTTAATCTTTATATTATAACAATGAATTAATTTCCTGGGACAGAAATGTTAAAATCAACAATTGGGTGCATCTACTTTGGGATTTTACTTCATATATCAGTAATGCCCTTTTGATGGGAATCTCTCTTACTTGTCTGTCTTATTGCACCATGCTTCTCATTGCAGAGGAGCCCTGGAATACACAAATTCAATTTATTTCACATAAACTGAGCCAGAAGATGCACTATGGGAGCCCAATTAATGGGCTGCAGCCACTAATGGGTGTTCACTTAATGGACTAGTTTCAAATTACTCAGATATAAATCCCTTGAAATGCAAAGGATATCATGGAGCTGTTGGCACTACAAATCCAGGCCTACTGACTGGCTGCCCATTTCCTTGGGCAGCCAGCCTCAGTTTTATTAGCCTCAAGCTTGCCCGGACAGCAGCAGCCCCATGCCTACACACTGGTGGCCTGGTGTCCCTCCCTCCTTGTAGGGAGTGAGAACACACCACCAGATGCACTGGGCTTCCACCCCAGTAGCCAAGCAGATTAAAATGGAAATGGTAACTGGCTCCCTTTTTATCTTTAAATACTCTTGCTAGTAGTTGAATGCTAAATTAAAAAAAAATAAAAATAAAAATCTGCCTGTAAGGAAAAAAATGCAAACAGTGTATGTTAATGCACTGTATGCACTTGAATCTCAGTATTCAAGTTCTCCTCCTGTGGTAGTGTGCCAATGCAATGAGAGCATAAGGGAGTGTGTGAAGTTAGCTCTATTCACACAAGCCCTACTTTTATTTACAGTTTGAACCGCAGAGGGCAGCAAACAAAAAGAAAGAGTGCTGAAGTTCATAACTTCACTGCTGCCTAGCAGTCCCTGGGAGGACGCTGCATTCCTTGGGCTACCACAGGCAATTGATTTCACTTGGCTTCCAGATTCAGTTTTGCTGGAGGACTGTTTTTGATTCTCTCTCCTACTAAGAGACTCATTTTAACTCTCTTATTTTGGCTTTAAAATTATGACAAGTTTTTTTGACTTTAAAAAACGATTTTGGCTTGGTCTTACAAAGTATCTCCCAAACTGCTTGAACAGAGGATAAAAGCATTAGGAAGGTAAATTCCCTTTTATGACAAACAGAGTAACTTTCCCATACTTTGTCCTTACGCTAGCTTTTAGTAGCATTTTCATTGTTTGCTTTAAATTTACCATTTAAAGACCAATAAGTATCTTCATTTCACCACATGCATCAAATGATCAACACAGCACTGTATCAGCATACTCGAGTACAGAATACTGAGGTTAATTAAAAATTATATCTACAGGCTGGCATACAGCTTTGCCTGTGCTTCATTTTATATACATATGTAGGCATTCATAGGTAATAATCAAATGTGTGAGTTTAAAATGGTGGGTTAAGTAGCTCTTATGATAGAGTCTGCATAGTCAAATTTATATTTAGCATTAGCAAATTCAAACACCACACCAAAGTCTCTTTGGAACAATGGACTGAGACATTTGTCACTAATTTGGCTTTGACTATTTATTGATTCCATAGAGCTTCTTCTTTTTCTTCTATTTTCAAAAAGCTGTTGTGGCTCCAAGTCCACTATCAGATTGAATTAATCTCTCCACATCTTTATCAGAAGACATATTTTGTAATATTATAACATACCTAAATGGGGAATTTGTAATTCATTTTAAAAACACAATTAAAAAAAACTACTTTAGTTCACAGAAAGCGTTACTGGAGATCAGATACTGAGTAGCATATTCTGATAACCAAACCAGGCTGTAATGTCAAATGTGACCAAACTTGTCACCTAAAGAAAAATTCAAATTAACCACTAAAGTTGAAAAATTAGAGGTGCATCAATGTGCAAGCACAGCCTATTTTTGCAATTTGACAAGAGGAATATTTTAAAATTTACTTTGGTTATGAAATCCTCTTGTATATAAGTTCAGTACAAAATTTGTATACTGAACATACATATAAAAAATCTGGAATAGAAATGAACCCCAAAGTTTTATCTGACTAGCACAAACATATTTGCATGCTTTGATTAGAACACAATGAAAACAAATTCATCTATTGATTGTCCCAATTTTTCGGTCTTTCTTTACAGCAACACCAAAATTTTTCCTTACTTGCTTCATTGAAGGAAGAGAGAAATGTACAAATTGTAGAATATGAAGTTGTTACTTCATATATATGAGGTTGAAACTGGTGAAGAATAAATATTTAACTTTATATTCATATGAGTAAGATTGAATTATTACACTACAATTTACTTATTTACTGGAAGTAAACATGCATTTTAGGAAACAAATCAATGGCCCTGATGATATTAGAGAAAAAACAGAACATTTTATTGAATCACAGACAATGGAGATTAAATGACACATCAGAACAACTTTTGTACCACCTTACCAGTACTATGTTATTAGAATAAATTGTAATGGTTTATGAGCTCATTGAAATGGGAGGAAAAGGAACTGCCTTTGCTTGGAAGACTATTCAACAGGCTAAGGTCACTTTTTTTATTTTTGCAGACCACTTTGTTATGTAATTGAGTATAAATTTTAATTTTCTAAATTTCACTCCATTACTTCTAGTTACAATCTCAAAATGCCAACCATAACCCCCTCCTTTTTGTAGATGGTTAATACTCTTACAAGGTCAACTTACAGAAGAAAAAACTGCTTCATGACGGAAGGCTGCAACATGATGTTACAACCTGAAATTTCACTCATCTTTTTATGTCTGTAACAAAGATAACCAACTCTTCCTAACTGATCTATTCATTTAAAATGTATTACTACCTCATTTATTTTAGGTTTATTATTTCATATGTTCTTTTGTTCTAATGAATGAGTATCTGGTGAATTAAATTTCCCACTAAATGTTAATCTTACACTGAATCTCATTTTATTATATACTTCCTATTTTCTAACCTCCACATTAGTCACAACTCTTTCCAATGTAGTATCTACGTTAATAATGGGAAATCTGATCTTTCAACATCATCTGCCCTGCTTAGTGTCATATAAGATAGTTGTAAATATTGTTCCCCCCTCCCCCTGTTTTTTTTTTTTTTTTTTTTTTTCCAGATTGTTTACATCAAAAATGCAAAGTAGACATGGAAATGATTTAATTTCAGAAAAAAAAAAAAAAAAAAAAAAAAAAAAAGAGTAAGTTTTGGGGCATTGGAGAACCTCTCTCACTTTTTCTTCCCTCTCCACTCCCCTCCCTCCCCCCTTTTTTTTTTTGTAAAACTGATACAGTAATAGTTTTAAATTTGGATGTTATAAATGTCCAACATTTACAACACTAATGAACTATGTTCATTTTTATCATCCATATTTTGTACAACATCTTAATATAATCAGAACAAATTTCTTAGATATCAAAAATCAAAATGTTTTGAAATGATCAAAATGAAAGAAACTCATGCATTCACAACAAAGCTGTGAATTCGGAATTTGCCTCTAAATTTGGAACTGATACAATGTTTTTGGGTATCAGCTTTTCCTAGACACACAGGAAAATCTTTTGGCACCTATTCTGCAGATCATCCTTTGTTAAGTTGAGAGTCGTACGTTCCATATCTGATTCAATGGACACAAGGAAAACAAATATATCAGTGAAACCACATCTTTTTCTTTTTGTAACATGGTCAAAAGGAAGTACATGAATACATCATCTTTATCAACAGCAGAAATTCCAGAACTGTGATAACTTACTCTATTTCAAATATTTTTGTATTAATTAATAGTTACAGTAACGTCTGCATAACTTCTACCATGACTCTTGTTTTTCAGTCTTTTACTCGGAACCACACATAAACAAAGAATCTCTCAATTCTGTCTGAATATTATTTCCTCAGCTTTTTAGATTTATTCTATAGAGAGACGTTTCCTTATGTTCCTCAATTTTCTTATATCAGCTACTAATCTAAGCTTCTTGATTAGTATTAGAATTCTTGCTTGACAGAATTCTGAGTTTGACTGAAGCAACTCAGCAAGTATAATGTGACTGAGGCTTTTCTGCATTAAAATATTATAAGGAACAAGCAAAGCTCAAAATCCAACCTCTTGATTGAGAGCATCAAAATTAAAATGCATTAACACATTTAAAAAAAAAGGCTCCAGGAAAAATCAGCAAAGCTCACTTTTCTGTCATCTCATTAGTTCACTAAAATTGAAAATCTGTATCTATGACCACATTAATCAATAACACAATTCGTATATGATTTTTCATGCTAAGTTAGTAGAAAACATAATTTATTAGAAAAGTGAGGCTATCCTTGAAACATTACTGTACTTTTTTCTTTCTTTCTTTCTTTTTTTTTTTTTTTTTTTTAATTAAAAAGACCTTGAATCTGCTGTTATTCTTTGGCACCGGAAAAGCCTGGTAAATGACCTCAGTGTATAATGCAACTGTTGCAATCAAAAAAAGTGCTCAGAACAAATGCCACTGCTTTTTAAATATAATTATTTCTTAAGAGCAGCTTGACAACAAATACTAAATCCCATGTAATTAGTTTGATTAATTAGCAGTCCACAGAGAAATGCCAACTCCCTCTTTGAAAAATGAATCAGTTCTGCAAGAACTTAATTTCACAGAAACACACTACAGAAGTCATATTTCTGCAAAGACCACTAAAACACGTGGAAAAGCTTCTTAGTATAGGTGTTTCATTCTGTTGACATATTACATATTCTGGAATTGAATTATTTGAATAATTTATTTTAAATTAGAAAAAAAACAAAACTGTGAACAAGCATGTAATGGAGCAATACATATGCAACTAATAAACCAATATCAATTACATAAAAACCTTATTTAAAACTAGACTCCCTCAACTGTAACAGCCTCAAAGTAAAATCCCAAGAAAAGAAAATACTGCCACTGATATGTGACAATTTTCCTAAAATACTAAAGTATCGAGAGAGCACAAAGGTAAATTAGGTTGGGTGAATGTGTTTTTCAGCAAATGAAAACTTCTGTTAATGGTCATTTTGCATGCATTAAGCTTAGCTTTGTAAAACAGGCATGTAAAACAATTCCACAACTGCAATCACTGTTCAGAAAGCAGTAATAAAAACTTTGAATTACATGTTCATGTACGCTCAGTACTCATGGAGTAACTAGCACCGGAAAGAATCTCCAGAGGTCACCTAGTCCAACCTCCTACTGAAAGCAGGTCACTCAGGGCTGGGTCTAGGTGAGTCTCAAACACTTTCCGAAATTGAGATTTCACAGACTCTCTGGGATACCTTTACTGATATTAGATCAAAATCTGCTTAAGGGTACAATTAGTCACATCCTGAAAATGCAAATTGTTTATTCTTGCGCATTAATTAACCAGAAATCATATGTGCTGTTGCTACTACTGCAAATGAATGCTAGAGATGCATGCCAATTAGAAAAAGCAGCTTCCATTAATTCACAGTTCTACTCATCATCCATTACATTTGCACAGTGGTTCCTTGACTTAGAAAAAACAGATCTAAGTTCAGCAAATAAGCCAAACTCATATTTTCAATACAACCATCATGAAAGAGTAATGAAAAATTGCTGCAAAATCATATTTGAGAAAGGACTTTCAATATTCATCTGAGTAGTTATAATCAGTAATAAAAAGATGAAACCTCTCACCAAGGTTTCATCAAACCAAACCTCTCACTGTATATTACTATTTCATGTACGTCTCTTACCGGTCTTTCATGTTCAAGGATTGATGACTTTCCTGGCTCATACTCAAAAATGCTTCTTGGTTCAGAACGGAATTTGCGGGTATCTACCTTTCTGTCAGGGGGATCCCAGTCATTTCTAAATAATAAATATGAACAACTGAGTTAATTGGCTGTCAAGCCATCACCTTTACAGCTTTGTAAATGAGACATACACACAAATCCAAATGAATTTAGGCATAGTTTCTCTTTCCATATTTCAGTTGTGAAGTGTCTGGCCTAGCATCCCATCTTTACTATAGCATTGAAGTTATTATAGCAGTTATTACAGGAGGTATATTCAGTACTGCAAGAAAAATACTAGGTATGTCCAGCCTATGTGATTATTTATTCTTTTAATTGGTGAACCAGTTAAAAACTTTCCTGACATATTGTGTTAAAATACCATGGTATGCCTTCTCAAATTGCCAATTTACTACACCTTAACACAAAATTTATTTTTACTATACTAACATAGATAAAAGAATGGTAGATGTTTTTGTCATCACACAATATGACAGTAAGTCCACATTGAAGAAGTTACACAATTTTCTGAAACAAAAAATGAGGAACTATTTTACAAGAGAGCGTGAAACTTTAATAGGCGTTCTTTGTCCTAATCTGTAGTAGAATTACTCTTGAATATCCTGTAAATAAGATATTCTGTTACCTTGGAACTTTGAATAGATAAGCAAGAACAAGAATTCAGAGTCAACTTTGGGACAGAACTTTATCCAGTATCTCTACAATTATAATTTTGTTTTCAAGTTAATAGTTTGATGCAAAGAATACTTTTTTTTTTCCAGTCACATACTATGTTGTTTTAATAGCTACCTGCACATTTTGGGTGGGTAGTTTGGTAGTTACTATCACAGTGAGAGCCATCTTCTCATGGCATTTTTGTAGTCACTACCCATATTGTATTTGGAATAACTGTAGCTCTGGGGCAAATGATCCACTAGTAATTCACAGAATGGGTGAAGGAAAAAGGAAGTCTCATCAGTTATATCCTGCACTTACAATAAGAAATAACATGCTCTGGTTAAATTCTATCAAGCTTTCTGATATGACTCAATTTGATGTGACCTGACCTAATAAGGCATGTCACGTGCCTTAAAAATCTATGGGTTAGCTTTTATTTACTGTGCAATTTCTGGAAAACAGATGCATCTATTTATAAAATGCCCTACCTTTCAAGAGAAGAACTTACACATGGCTTTTTATTGTGCATTTTCACTGAGGCAAAACTACACTTTCAGAGGAGAAAACAATTTATTTATTTTTTTAAGAACAAACTGGAAAATGGTTCTGATCAAGTTCCATTATACTGCATATCACTTTGAAGAAAAAAGGATGCTACTGAAATTCTGGTTCACACTGAATTCACTTTCATTTACAATGTTTAGCCTATAATCCCTTATGGACTATATTTTTGAGCCCAACTGTTAATGCAAACCGTATCTTGGCCCCCAGCTAGAAAACCGCTATACATGAGGACCTAAGCCTCTTATATGAGATTTTAAATACTCATACTTCATAGGCAATTAAAAAAAGAATCTCCCAACGGCAGGAAAAGATTGATGAGCTATAGCTGTCAGCAGCAGGCAAAGCATAACTAACATGTTTGGCATCCCTTGGCCTGGAGAACCTAGATTTTCACTGCCTGTCCTATCAAGTATGAGATTAAAAAGGAGAGGCTGAACATCCAAATTATGTGCTGCAGCAGTTATTTTCAAGCTTGACAAAAGGAATTGTAACAGTTCTCAGTTTCTGTGACCTAGGCATTTGGCCTAGCACTGGATGATGACTCACGTAACTTCAGAGATCAAAGCTAAGCAGATCTATATTTTAGCCTTTTGCTAAGATCTATGCTTCTGTCTGACTTGCTAACAAATTCAAACCTCTTGGCCTTTGGGAAGTAGTCCAACTCTAACCCTCAACATTTCCACTTGAAAAATGTTTCAGCAACAGGAAGAGCCAAAATCAATAATCATTGAGCAATCTCATTTTCATCTGCAGTATATATACCTGCTGGATTATTTTTTGAATTGCCACTACCTACAGATTTTAGAAAAAGCCATAATCATAAGTCTTAATTTAGTACTTAGTATCCTTTTTTTTTCTTACTGTATTTTACGTAAACTGCAAATTAATTTTGAATGAAAATTGAAACTATTTAACATCATTCAAATTCTACATATAAAAATATTTACAATGTCCAAACTGACAAAATGGGCTACCTCTGTTTTGTTGCTCGAGTTGTTGAGAAATAGAGGTTGACTGCTATACCTGTAAGTTTTACTCCTTCTTGAATTTCAATTAAAAACAACATTTAGACTCTTTTGCTTTGCTACTGGATATCCTAAGCAGTCTCTCCTACTCAGGACTAACTATTAAAGGCAGCTGCTAGAGCATGGATTCTTCTGAAACACAACAAGCAGGACAATCCCACCAATGAGAATGACAAATACTTTTAAACAGTATCACTTGTAAAACTACGCACTTCTTCAGCAGGTTGAAGAAATGGCAGCACTATACATGATGCCTGCGCTGCTGATGAAGATTACCCCTCATCACCTGACTGTCCTTTAAGTGAAGCCCTTACATTTATATCATTCTATAGCTGCTATTTTTTCCTTCATGGTATCTTGTAATTGGAGTACTATACATACCGAGAACACTTTTTGAAAATCTATTAACTTACTTCTCTGGTGTAATCCTTTCCCGCAGACGATGTGGTGGTACTGGAGGTGGCACATGTGGAGGTGGTAAAGGAGATGAGACCTTAAAGGCATCGGAGCTACTGTCAGAAGCGCTTTTAGACAATGGTCTATATGTCTGTGTCTTTGCAGCTGGGTGTGCCTGAGCAGAGAAGGATGGACTGTAGCTACCTAACATAAAACAAAAGCAGAAGTAGTCACAGCATGAGAATGAATTTTAATAAAACACAGAATGCTACAAGAATCCACAGTTAATTAAGTTGCAAGGTTATAAAAATGTGTAAATGCATTTTTAAAAGCATATTATATATATTATACATACATGCTATGTAATTCATTATAATACTTTTCATACATTTATGTATACAGCTACAGGACACACAGGAAAATGCAGTGAAGTTCAAAGAAATTAATGATTAATTGGGGGAGGGGGCAGGAGGGAGAGAAGAGTTATTAGCTGTATGTAGCTATCAGAGCTGTTAATGACAACCAGTTATTAACCCTAAGGCTCATCCTGTCTCTTGGTTTTTCTATGTCCAGCTGGAGGAAGAGAGGCAGGAAATGCACAGTTCTTACATTGTTTTAATAATTACTGCTAGTTTGGGATGGGTAGGCAATTGAATAGGATCTTGAATAACTCTCACACACAAATGCTCTCAATATTACACTAAAAGGTAGTATGAGAGCATGCTGAATGCAACATGAACACTGAAATGGAAGAATTATGAATGGCATTTTTACACAAGGCATGATTTTTTTTTTGCACATATGGTATATTCACATGTCCATTTTTGGTTCTAGTAAATAATTTTGCCACATGGTTATAATATTCTGCAAGATACAATTATTTATCTATATGATTAATATGTTTTTCTTGTGGCTAAATGACATCATCACCAGTGCCTATAACAAATATGAACAAGTTCGTAAAACAGAAGTATCTTTATAAGGCACTATTACTGCATTTTTAAGACTTTTTGTATTCCCATATATGTAATTAGTATTTGTACTTTCGCACAGTAGATCTCTTTTCCTTTTTATTATGAAAGGCTGTGTTGCTTATACTCATTAGTGAAAATATCTGTAATGTAATCAGAAACTAGAGTATTACAATGTACCCCATCTGCAGTAAGAGGCCCACAGTTGTAATACTTTTCTGTGGCAAGAATGAAACCAAAATTAAACTTAGTTTCATTTGGGAAAAAAGGCATGAAAAACACCAACTGAGATCAAACAAGATGATAAAAAGTGTTTATGCAAGCATTAAAAAAGCAAGCATGAATAGTTAACTACCCATGTTACTTTCTGACATTAACAAAAGACTCATTTTGAAGTGAGGGAATAATTCCTACCAGGACTGTATGCATAGGCAGTATTATACATGTCTGTGTCGTCATCTACAAAAAGAAATATACATGTTACAGTAATGTAATATGTGCCACTTTATCATAGCAACACAGCTTTTTTCTTGCAAATTCAAACAAGATTAGTACCACATCAAGTGCTGTATTTCTTTTTTTCATCTCATGTAGGCGTTTTCTGAATTCACTCTTTTCCCATTACACTTGGCATAAGCTATTTTGCCATCTTGCTAGTGAAATGGTACCTTCTTGCAATGTCACCCAATATTACTACTGTTTAGCCCCATATAAATTATAGCTGCTTATCTGCTCTACTCCCTTCCCCAAGCCTAATCTCTTACCTTTTGTCTGCTCTTCTCTCACTAGAGGAAGTTAACTCTAAATTTACTAATGTCACCAAGCTCCATTTCAGCAAAAAGCAAAGCAAAGCAAACCGAAAAAAAAAAATGTGGAAAAAAATGCAATTCAAACAGAAAACATATCCTCAAATCAGCCTGCACTGTTCTAACACATGAGCTCTCCAAAAGAAAGATGGTGTGGTGGGAGACTTACAGTGGCCAATCGCTCATCCCTATAGATGAGGATTGCTTCACTGAATTCCGTGGTGACATGGAATCACACTGGTTGCATGCCTGGTTTAATCACTTTAATTTTTAGTTTTAGTAATATATTAAATATATTAAATCAATTGTAAATATACAGTCTCTAGAAGAAGAAAATTGCTCTGTCTGCAGAAAAATCTGTAATCAAATTCAACCATTTGATTTGATTCAGTCTCACACTTGGTGAACATTTACATTTTCATATGGCAGCTAATCAAAAAAAAAAAAAAAGAAGAAAAGTGCATTTTTTTTTTTTTTAATACCACTGAGAACTACACAGCCAAGAAAACAGCATACTTACCAGGCTTATGAACCATATGGATTTGCTTGAACATTGTCTTGTACCAATCCTTTGGCCTGTCAACTGTCTAAATAAAATATAGTTTTTAACAATTAACAATTAAATTCAAATAATGAAGAAATAAGAATATCTATGTGGACAGATCTGATCAGATATTTAATGTTATTCTGGACACAGGTTTAGTTTTATCATGCTTTGTCCCCTATTCATTATAATCACTTTAATTCCATCTATTTCAGATGGTGTATTTGTTCCTCTCATCCCATCCCTGCAACAAGTTCTGGAAGGCACTTAAGACTAAGTAAGTTCTGTACTTTGATTTTGGAGAATACAGTGCTTAAGAACTCAGGAATTTGTGCCAGATCAAGAGTTTATCTCCTTAGTGCCCTATATTTGACAATGATGAATGCTAGAATGCTATACAGGAAAATACAAACACCTCAGCAATTATAAGCCTACAAGAAGAGTTTCTTTTTAACTCCTGGCAATTTCCAGCTTATATTATCTTCAAAATGCAATTGTTAAATGATGCACATATACTGTGGAATACTACTGAGAAAAGAATTAAGGCAATACTATATTTAAGAATTAATGTTTGGATTGTAAACAAGCAGTATTTAATCAGTAGTATTTAATCAAACAGTATTTAATTTCCCTTTCCGGGCAACTTAATTTTCATTTATTCTATTTTGAGAAAAGAGAAACAATATACCTTTTAACATCACTCACTAAATTTTAGTTGTCTTTACTATTTTGAACTAAGCAGTCTAAAAGTTTCCAGACTCTCCTGACACCAACTTTTGACCATGTTTCTAATTGTTTTATCTCTTACTCCTTTGCATTTTCTATTTTTGTTTGAGATTGGATGACAGTGCTTCTGAAAAGGAGGTAACATGAAGGCAAACATATATGCAGTATTATTCTGCTCAGATTCTGTATTTTTAGTTTCTCCACTGTTGTCAGAAAAGCAAAAATTTTAATGCAGATGTATAAAATTATTTTAGAATGTAATGGTGCAAAGGAATAGTTAAAAGGATCCCTCTTATGGAGGGATCTTGCATTAGTTGATGCCAAATCTGCAGTCACACTGCCTACTTCTCTTTACTATGAAAAGTGAAAATCCACGTATTATTATTCTCTACAAAATAGCCTACAGATCTGAGTATGTTCACCTGGCTCAATGCCATCTTTACTGAATCACACTTTTGCCTTAAATATTTGTTAAAGTTACTGCGTATAAATAATCTGTTTTGTTAACTTTTGTGAACTAGGAAGAAAATTGCCATTTTGAGGAATTAACATCAGTTCTCATGAAACTGATACTAAATGACTTAAAAAAAAAAACACAAACGTTTAAAGGAAGAGCTACCAGTTGGCAGAGGAACTCAGAGGTCTGTTGGGGAAGAAAGAAATTTAAGTGGCACTTTATGATTTTTACCCAGACCTGACTGCAAGACAGGGATGAAGGAGATACGGTTTTGTACCAAGGCCTTCTGTACCTACCAACATTCCTGACTTCTGTCAATGAGAAGATTCTCAGAAGCAGATTAGGACCATTTTAACATTGTTTCCCTTAAACATCTACAGTAGCAGAACTCTGCTCCTACAAGATCATAAATGCTCAAAAGTTCACAAGCAAATCCAGCAGCTTTGAAGGAATTTATGCTGATATGGTTAACCTCCATGATGGTCCTCATTTCACACATCAGTATAAACCTATAACCATCCCATTCCTCTCTGACTGAATTGGGCCAAGAAGGGTCTTCAAAAGAGCTTGAACCAGTGGTAGGTGAATAGATAGGAAACAGTGCAAAAATACAACAGGTCTGACACTGCTGTTTGTGAAGGCACAAAGATACATCGATATATCTTTGCCATGCCCTCCTAATCTGTCAGGTCCTCTACTAATCCACAGGAGGCTTCCACACAGACAGCAGCTATAGAGAAGCTGCCATGTAACTAGAGCAGAAAATCTCCCAACACCTTTCTGATCATTTGAACTGTTATCTCATCACCTCCGCCCCATCCCTCACCACTGGGTTTAAAGCCTCAGCCAATTATTTGACTTTACATTATAAACCAGACAGGATTAGTTCAGGAATAGAATAAATTAATTTTAAAATATGTGTCCTCAATCTATATTCACTAATCCCACATGCCAACGTTTGTTTGAGGAACTAGCTGTATTCACAATGCACCAAGCCATTCAGATGACATCCTGCTTTGCATACATTATGGTTGTTGCAATTAAAGGCTGGAACACGTTATCACCATATGTGAATGAACAATCAGCCAAATATCATGAGGAGGACATAAGGAGTATCTGCAGTTGGTACCTAGGAGACTCCATAATCATTGCAGTATTCTAATAATCCATTAGAAAGTATGCAATTAAAGCAGAAATTCGTGGGTATTTATGATTTTCAGTGGACTTCTTGTGCATGTGTATGTTTTGTTTTTCCTAGATGAAATGTTACATCACTAACTACAGAAAAGAAATCTGATGGGACTTGATTTTTATATTTTTTTTTTTATTAAATAGAGGCCTTTTTAGTGCACAGATTAATTTTGATAGTTAGACATGAATCAATCATTTTGGATAGTCTCAAGCAGTGCAGTCATACTGCTTTTTGTGATTCTGTTTTTTCCTTTCATAGGACACTGTCAGTGGTGAAGTCTAGTGTTGCCATTTGACTGCTTTTCTGAGTGAACAGCTTTTTACTCTCTTTTTCAAAGACTTCATTTTTAAAGCCTTGGAATTTCATCATCTTTGGGGCAGGGCTTGGCACGGTGGCAGAACTTAATGATCTGAATTTTCAGGCTTTGGGTTTGCACTTCCCAGAGCTGGCAGGAGCTAAAGCAGTACAGAGGTAACATGCTGACATGGGATGGAGGTTCTGAGAGAAGGGACAGCTTTATAGCAGCCCTTCCCCTCTCAGCACCTTTGGGCAAAGGGTTTGCAGGAATGGAAAGCGAAGGTAACATCACTGCTTTCCTTGGATGAACAGCTGTCACTAACCAGGCTCTGAGGGAAAAGACAGAATTGCAGGAGATCACCACAACTTGAAAAATCTCTACTTCTGAAAAGCTCTCCAAGTCTGGAATACAGATACTCTCAAATTCTTATTTAAAAGCTTCCCTTTGAGTAGTATACCATTTGAGAACACATTGTATATGTTACCTATCACCTCTGAATCTGCATTTAATGCTTTTTAATAGAATATTGCCATTTTCATTGAGATGGAAAAATAAGAAATTTATGAACTTTGCATGCAACCATAAGCTCAACTAATTTGAAACCTTTCTCCCTTTAGATGGTGTAAATCTGAACTTTCTGGGAGAAGATTCCTATTTGGATTTTCCCCTGACCTTGGACAGAGAGTGAGTGATATATCCTACCTTCTTGTGTTCATGGGAAGTGCAGTTATAGCACTTTTGCATGCTTCTGCATAGTACTGCACTTCTGAGAGATGTCAAGGTGCAGCATATTTGAGTCTTTTGCTGACAACTATATCACCTTTGTTCTCACATAACTGGGGTACTACGGGCTCAAATACACTTGCATATATTTAAAATGTAATCTCAAATCAATATCTTGAAAATGACCTCAAGTCCAGCTAAATCTTAAAAAAAAAACCAGCAGTGTAAGGACACAAAATAGCATATGAGACAGACAGACACAGACATGCTAGCATAATCCTATGCCTCATCATCAGAATCAGTTCTGTAACACTAAGTTTACAAGCTGCAAGACATTTTGAAATTGAAATATAACCAAAGATGAAAAGCTAATCCAGATGAAAAATGTCCTAATTCAAATTACATTACATTTTCAGAAGAAAATCTTAGAGTATCAGACCATACAATCTGAAAGTTAAATATAGGTTGGCAAGTTGCCAACTCTGTTAAGTGCACTTGAGGGGGATTTCTGTTATATTCTTATGTAACTAATATGCACCCTATTAGAGCAATCTGCTATTTAAAAAAAAAAAAAAGAAAAAAGAACAGAAACAATGACTTTATCCTGTATAAAGCAAAGGGACATATTTACTTAAAGAAGGGGTAGGAAGCTAGAGCATTATTGCAAAGAATTGTATTCATTTTTAAATGATTATGATTGTCTTATTTTTACATAAAAAATATAGCAAGAAATGCCAGTTTCCCCCCGTTCTTACCAAAATTGTCCCCAGCTTACCACTTATTCTGAATTTTTCCTATTGCTTTTCTCCACCAGTTCCTGCTTTTCCCCCTAATTTTTCAATCCATTGAACTGGTTCTTGGCAATTATACCACAGCCCCGTAAGTCAGTACTGGCAGAGAAGATATATCCAACAGTTGCTACATCCTTGGCACCTCACAAAGACTTCACCTGCAAGGGCTCTGCTGCTTTCATCCTGGCTCCCACTCTTCTTACTCTTTCTCCGTCTAGCACAGCACTTCTCCAGCTGGGAAGGCCAGTAAGCACTTCCTTACAGACCTAGTGCAGCTGCCACTGTGCTCTCTGGACCAGCCAGAAGAGGCTGCCCTGACAGCAGAATGGAAAGAATGCTTCAGCACAATGAAAACAAAACTCTTCAGTCCGACATCTCGGGACCACTCAAGCAGTGACTAGTGGCAGATGATCAAAACTGGGCTAGTCACGATGAAAAGGTTTCCACACTGTTCATTTATATGTCAGCCACGGGCACTATGATCATATATTGTACTTCTGCAAAAATACCAATCACTTAGATTATTATCTGCACGAAACTATTTGTTTCTATACTACACTGATCAAATGACAACCACTGCTCCCCAAAATGCAGAAGTGTGAGATTTATATATATATGTATACACATATACATGTGTACTTGCACTCACACAGAAATATAGTCCGTATGAACTTGTCTTTAGAAATGACAACAACACAAATACAGTTATTGCACATCTCCAAAAGGGAAGGAATACAACTGAAGAAAGAAACACAAAATTTTGATTACTTCTAATTAAACTAGAAACATGAAGTTTCCCAATTATGCTCCCATCAGCATTCTCCTTTTCCGTCAGCACACAATATTATATTCACGAGCTGCCTGATTACGCATGCTGTATTCCTCATTATATAAGACTGGAAGAATGTGAAAAACCCATTACCAACAATCAATTCATTGTATGAGTTCATACACAGATTCCCCAGAATTTCCTACCGTTCTAATTGCTGTAGGGATTCCAGATTCATCTACCGGGCCAATCCCTGCATAATGTGGAGCTTTAATGACTGTAATTTTTTTTTCTTCTTCTGAAGATCTACAGATTGGTATTGTACTGGTGGTGCTGCTGCTGCCAACACTCTGAACATGCTGTGAGTATGTCTCTGTGGACTCTGGAAAGATAACACGACAGAATATTGTATAACAATATAATAATCATACTTGGCAGTTTTAACACACTTCCTAATTTCTGTATACTTTACAAAGAAGGACAACAATATTAAAAAACACATACATATAGAACACTTCATAAAACCATCATCTTAGCTGGGGATGAATTATAAAATTATTTATGCATTAGGCTGTTAGACAAGATGTACTTTGCTGCATCTTGCTCAGGAAAAAAGCAAAAAAAACCACAAACCCAATGCCATCTATTGAGAAATAGTGGGAGCTGAACTTTTTTCCTATAAACTCTTGCACCTTTCCTAGTCATCCTTTATACTAATGACAGAATTTCTGAACTTCTCCTCCTCCAAATATAGCAAATATAGAAAATTATTGTTCTGTAAGTACAGCAATACATTGCAACAAGATCTCCACAAAGACTTAGATGAAATGTATTTAGAGACATAAAGTTTGATGCATTTGAATTACAAAAAACAAAACAAAACACACACACACAAAAACATCCTATGTACAATTTTTGCCTGCTAAAGTTATATTGTTTTTTTAAGTAGCTCCTTAGATAATCCAAATAAATGGACCTCAGAAACTTGGCACCTATAGAGCAGCATTAGGATCCACCTACAGAACTTGTGAACTGTGCAGACTGCTGCTGGTTCACAGTGGTTTGCAATATTTCTACTCCTCTCCCTAAATCCTCCTTAAAAAAAATAAAAATAAAAATAAAGGCCAATACTATCATCTCCCTCTAAAACTTAGAGGGAGCCATTTATTTAACAAAAAAGCCCACCACACTGCTGGGATGCATCATGTGACAATTTAGATGATGGACTTTCCTTCTGCAGGAAGAAAAGCCCTACTCCATCAAGCAGTATGTTTCAGTAAATTAGTGGGTTGCTATGACAAACGATGTTGTTTTGTGTTTTTTTTCAAGAGCAGGTACAGTGCCCACAAGATATTTTAACCACAGGATACATTAATGCAAAGAGTAAAAAAATAAATACATTTATTCTAACATTACTGGTGAAGATTAAGATGGCCTTTCATGTGACATTATTTTCAAGAAAATATTTGAATTTTAATATAAATCAGTGAAAGGAGCTCTGGTGACTGAATGCTCTGATTTTAATTTTAATATTTCTGCTCACTGCAGAGAGCTGGATTTGGCATGACTATTTCAGCTGTTTACTCAAGTTTGAAGTCCTGCAAATAATCCAGTGCTACACATATATGGTGAGGGGCAACTCTGTGTGGCACATCTGAATACTTGGGCCTTCTTCCCAAAATGCATGAAGTTAAATTTAGAAAACATTTGCAACCTGATCCTTCATTCTCTGTAGTCCTCAAACTGAGGCCATCAGTCAGATTTTTACATAAGCAAGGAGAATAAATCAGACTGTTATTGTGGACCACAGAACTTCAACATCATACAAGAGTATGAATCATAGGAAAACACTTTCCTTGTTGCAGGTGTTTCTAAACCTTGATATACCTTTAGCTCAGCAACCTGGAAGCAGTCAAAGAATCTAGTATTTGAGGATGTGGAAAAACCCGTATGTACAGTTACGGCATTTAGTAATAAGATACAGACAGCAACATCTATCTAAGCCCTAAGTCTCAGAGTCAGAACTGTTATTTAATTTCCCTTCATGTAGAACAAAAAAAGTAAACTTCTGGACCACATCCAGGATCCTGGACCATGTATGTTCTTATCTGAATATGCAAACACTGGTAGAAAAAGCAGCAAGCAAATGATTGTACTTGCAGAACGAGATTGTACTGGCAAAGCTCTGTTACAAGGCTAATGTAAGTATTTAAACAAACAAACAAAAACAGATACAACCCCCTCCGCCCCCCCCCAAACACAACAATGACCTACAAAATACATAAACAAATTTTAAATTGACATGGCTTTAGGTGTCTAAAAGCCCAGAGCCCCCCCCTTTGTTGGCAGTATTTCGACTGAAGATAATGGGATTTGTGGCGAGAAGTAATGTACAAAGTCGGTCCTTCATTTCTTAAAGAGGGCAAACCCTGAAATGGGCTGTACAGGTTGAGTTGTTTTAATATATGCTCTCTTTCCTCAGGAAAGCTAGTGGAAAAGTGGCAAGAGGTCACTCTCACAAACATAAGGATAAGCAATAAAACTTAATAGTAACTCCAGTTCAGGAGCAAAATTATATCTACCAATAAATGCTATTATTTTTTGCATTTAATTCCCAAAGTAAATGAATAGACAATACCTTCATTATGGATGTGAAGCACTTTGCAATTGTTTGCAATCTTGGCCACATGAATTGGAATACGTTGCGTAATGTATAAAGCAAACATTCTGTGCAAGGCTTACCCATCATCCTGCCATGCTGCATGATAACAATGTTGGAATTGAGAGAAGCTGGTGGAGGGTAAGCTGAAGAAGGGGAAAAAGGCCTTTGAAAGTGACTCACTGGGCTGGCAGCAGTGCCAGAGTTCCCATTCACTGTGATCTGAGCCTGAGAGAAACAAAACAATATCCCATTAAACCACACACAAAGCCCTCTGAATACCATCCCAAACAAAGAGTGATGTAAGACTGTCATCCACACAACAATTTCCACTTGTCAGGTATCTAGCCGCTATTGCATCTGCATTCACTGTAATACAAAACTCATCATGTGGGGAACAGAAAGTGTTCCTTGTATATATATATATATGCATGTATAGATATATATATATATACAGATGTGTGTATATATATATAAAATATATATATAATATATATATATATATATACACACAAGCCATATATATGTATATATATATATTATATATATATATATATATATATTTATATATGGCTTGTACCTGCCCCCTTCCCTCCTTGTATGTGCTGCCTCTGAAAGCATGCTGAAGATGGGAAGGTGACAGAAGGAGCAAGCAGGGTTGAGGCAGTAAAGATGAGCTGCACAAACAATGTCTGCACAGATCTGACATCAATATAAAATGCAGACGGGAATAAAAGTTCCTCTCCTCATGTGACAAAGGCTGCCTGCCACAGATCACTCACTCCAGCAGACGCTTTCCCTTGATCCGCATGCTCCACCCCCATTGATATTAATGGGGACTTCTGAGCAGACTGAAGGGAGAAGTCTCATTAGGAGCAGCAAAAGTGAGAGAGCCAAAGCTTTAGAAAATGGAAGCCAGCTGGAGTGACTACAGGATGGTGATGTGTAATCTATCACAGCAAAAATAAATGTCACTGATACACACACACACACAAATCTACAAACAAAACCATGCCATGACAGAAAATAACAAATAAATAAAATGGGAGAGCTAAGCAAACTGTCAGTAAAACAACATCAAAAGCCAGTTGGCTGTTAGTCACAAAAGGTATTTTTGACAACGATCTTCCCTCGCCCCAGGTTTTGAACCCCCACACCTGGGCTGTAGCGCATTTATGGGGAGCGGTGCAAGGATCAAAACAGAGACAGTGAGAAAGCACATTGAACGAAATGAGAGAAAAGTGAAAGGGAGGGAAGCTTTCTAAAACATCTCTTCATGCAGAACTCTTTTAAAGTCTGAACATCTGGAGTGTTCCAAACTGCCCAGTTTAATATAGCAAAAGTCTAATTAAAATCCATAGCATATTGTTATTACATTTGAAAATGAAATAGTTCATGACCTCTTATATATATTTGTGTTTGGTAGGCTGCTCATTTGATTTGTAATTTTTTAACATCTTGGCCTCCAGTAGGTAGGAGAGAGAAATTAATTGTCTCCTATACAAGCATCATGTGAACTCCTAGATGCATCCAGGGATTTGACATGTTAAGGATGCCTGTTAGAAGTGAGTTCAAAAGTTGTGTTGTGATGTTTCCATCAAAACTTTTGTGTTTAAATAAAACATTAATAAATGTTTATAGATTTATAAATTTATAATTAATAAAATCAAAAACCAAAATGGAAAGTTGGCTTTTCTCACACCATTCTCCAAAAGAACTTGGTGCTCTATCAACTCAAGGCCAGCATTTCAAGAGCTACGAAGTAATGTTTTCAGCTGAGGTTCTTCAGTGAGGCCAACCATCTCTACACTAGTTCAGAGGTTCACCTGTTGTCCTCTTCTGAACCTTGTCTTTTTGGGAAAGCTTGTTTCAAGGGAAGACAGGGTGCAGCTATGTCTGCAACCTTATAACTTCTTATTCATTTACTATGGCATTTGGTTCTCTGAAGAAGAGAGAACTAGTGTGAGTTCTTTGTAGAACAGGAAGCTACTCCTATAAACTTCTATAATAAAAAAATGAAGACATTTGTGTGATGTGCTTTACCAAATGGCCAACTCAGACAGTAAGGCTCTTACACTAAGTGGTACACAGTATTATGAAAACAAGATGTACACAATTTGCTGATGGACATCAACCGTTAAGTATAGGCATGGAATGACCACATATAACATTTCTGGGTTTGGTCCTAAAGGTTTTAGAGAGGATAGCAACTCAAATAGTATAATATTTTAGTTTTTAATTACCTTCCCCCCAAAATATATTTTGTTGTCACTGTTAAATTTATGTATCCAATACTTATTGGACTGGTGGGAGGGTTAACTATAAAAAGATAGTTTTGAGAAGTTTCAAGATGCTTTTGGGACTGATGCTGTTTCTTCTCAGAGAATCAGCTGTAAAATCTTTTTTCTCCTAAGCTTTCTTGACTAAGGATGTCAATAATAAACAAAAATCCTTAAATTGGTCTTTGAAACTGTGGCTCCATCTTATGTAGGCACAGTGTTGGATTGCACAATACTATATTGCTTTTATTGCTCTCTCAGTGGTTTTCATCTACACAATGAACCAGAGTCTCCTTTAAGAATGAAGATCATTACAGAGATAATACAGGGATAGAGCCACTAACAACAGACATACACGTATATGTGTGCCACCAGCTTCCCCCTCGTTTTCTTATTTCATAGATGCATTTACAATCATTTGGCCCTTGTGTACAGAGGTATGGAGACAAAGACTCTTGCACAAAGCAGAGGTGGGTCTGGCCATCATTTTAATCTCTCTGTGGGGCTCTGATGACTGTTTAGGACTTTTTGTTCTTTGGTGGGAGACTCATCCATTCTCTTGTCCATAAGTGGTGAACCATGTTACTTTCAACACTGCCTGGCCATGTCTAAGAGAGAAAATGGCGGCCAAACCTGACCATAATAGATCCCTTTACAGGGAGACTACCCAAAAAAGGAAAGAAAGGAAGGACTGTTCTCTTTAGCTTACAAAGAAAACAAATACAGTTAGCTGATTATTTTAGAAGGAGGTTAGAAGAAAATATAGATGTTCCATGCTTCGCATAGCTAGTAGATGTTTCTGCAGTGATTGTGCCTTATTTACACATAACACTCTATATTGATCATAGCATCTTTGATTACAACTACTGGACAGTATGCAGATTAACAGTATTGACACTTTACAAAATTTTAGGCTTCACAGCTGTGTTACAAGAGTTAGGAACATCAGCTTTTACGTGCCTGTTAATAAAAACATCAATCACAGAACTGACTACAAATCATTGACTCTCCTATGTGCAAGTTTGGGCTAAAACTACATTTTAGAAAATGTATCTGAAATGAAAAAAAATACATACACTGTTCGTTCTTTTTAGCCTACCAAGTGCTCTGTTTAGGCTGGAAAATGATAGCATGCTGAAGTACTTGTACAATATTGAAATGTTGTTGTTACCCAGTAAAAGGTCTCAGAACATTTCACAGTTTTGTAATTCAGCAATAAATTGCTCAATACTAATGAAGACTCTGTTCTGACTCATTTTGGTCATGCAGATAATTTCAAAAGAAAAGTGATCTGGATTTGACCCAAATTCTATGCCTTCTCTCTACCCATATGTGAGTGTACTAAGGTACAGAACAATGAACATACATATAGAACAGGTAATTGCATGCTGCTGTTTTCCTTGAGTTAACTGAGAGGAAAGTAACAGGACACTTGGATACTAGAAGATTATTTATGAAGTTCACTCCTGTAAGAAACAGTGCTTAAGGGAAAGGTCAGTTAGAGGACAGAAAATCAGTTTCATGCAGTCAGTGGCTATGGCTGGGGGAAAAAACCTGTGTTAAATATTGCCAACATTTACTACGAATTTACAAGTTATATTATTGAAATCTCTACCTCAGTATAAACCAAAAAATGGTGGTAGCCAAGAGGCCCCAACTCCACAAACCTGTAAATCATTAACAGTATTTTAAACATACCTCTACAAAAGCTACAGACCATTTGCTTTTAATGCATTGGGAATGAATATTTTTTGAATTTACTCTCATTTATTCTATGCAAAATGTTCAGTACACCTTGGCTGACCACATACATGTGCAACAACTTGGTACCATTTCCCTGTCTATTACCAAATCAGCTATGCAGACTATTTGTTTAAACATCTGTTACAAAACATATTTTCAGACTATGAACCCAGAAAACTAACAGAATTACATAGACGAATGTCTAGTTGAATGTCATAGATGAATGTCTATGTAATGGGATAACAGACAAGTCTGAATTGTTTTCCCCTCTGACAACCTGTTTGAACAAAAAGGAGGAGGAAAAAAGGAAGGATAATTACATGTGAAGTGGCAGCAGTGTTGGTTAAGGTGGTGCCATCTGACACAGCAGACATCTGGCTCAAGGTTGGGGAAGGTGTTTCAGAGCAGTCAGTAGTATCATAGCTACAAGTCTGCAGCTCATCTAGAATGGCTGTGGAGGACTCACTCACTGTGCGGGAGGAGCACTCACTCATGGCAGAATCTGTGCTTACAGAGGCTGTTTCGTTCCTGTGGATAATACTTTCAGAAGCTAGGAATGGGTATTTATATGAAAATTGTGAAAGGGCTGGGGTTTTATAAAAGCGTGAAGGCAAAAAGTCATCAAGCGCTGGCAAAGAATATGGTACTAGATGGGTGCCACTGTCTGGTGAGAAAGAGGCTCTGTTAACTGGTACCACAGGAGGAGGAAGAGGCAGTGGAGAAGCTTCTGTTGCTGTTTGTCTGTGTGTCTGTGAAGCATTTACCTCCATCACAGGGGCAGTTACTTTCTGGTTTCCAAGCTGAGATTTGAGGGAAAAAAAAATAAGAAAGAAACAGATTACCAAATGAATAAAAACGTTTCCCTTTGCCTCTTGCTGTGTGTAGGAGAATTACAAAAGTGTAAGTTTTTCAGCAAGCCTAGGAAGTTCACATTCACATGGATTAGGAAATAAATCAACCATACTCTATATTAAAGCAGAAAAACATGAAAGAAATTAATGCATCAAATACTAGTGGAAGCAATGCCAGAAACCACAGTGTTTTGGGGATGAATATTCCATATATTGGAATATATGGAACGAATATTCCACAACATATTCCATATATTAATAGGGTCACACTATTTTATACTTATACATAAATATGAGGCTAGAGAATATTTTATTTTTATTTTTATTTTTATTTTTTTGTAGAAGGAAAAAGGCATCTGTGAGCCTGATCTCCATAAATGTTGCTCCTTTTTTAAATCAAAAGATGGGTATCATTTTGAAACTGTAACATACAGATGGGCAGGACTGCAAGCTAAATGGAAATGCTTGTCTTGAATGTGCACATGACCCACAATCCACATGACTGTGGATTTTTTTGCTCTTGTGACTGAATACTTCTTCTCCACTGCCTCACTGATAGTAACGTTTGGATGATCTTGGAATTTCCAAGCACTCTGGAAGCACCCTGTCAGCCTACTGGATAAGGTGTAAGTATATCAACCATTTCAACATCAGAGGACACAAGGATTGCTAAACTATCTGGTATAAATCTGAGGAAGAACAATGATTGGGAATACAAGAACAGGACAGGGATGATTTAGCACTGAAACAAAACACACTACTTGGCTGGCTTCATCACCATTCCTTAAAAGCATAAAGGAATATCCTCAAAAAAAAAGTGCTTCTGAAATTTCACACATTATGAGCTTTATGTTTTGATAGTTCAAATCGGTCACAAGACACTGGTTTTAAACTAGTCCTGAAACTGACTTTTAGTATCCACAAATTGTTTTAGAATTAAAGATACATGAAAAACATCTTGGTGTCCAGCCTTTGTTAATCAGACGCACAAATTTTTCTATATTGCCCATCAGCTGCAAGCTTTCCATCAATTTCTGAAATACGTCAAAGTACTTCAGCACTGGTGGTTTCACTTTCGACAGAGCTAACAAGCTCTGGAATAGCTGCAGGGCAAGAACATTTGGGATTAAAATTTATTTAAAGGAGAGGACAGTAGGATACCACATGCAGCAATTACTACTTAAAAACAAAAAAAAAACAAAAAAAACATTTACTCACAAATATCACACTGTTACTGAAGATAATGTTTTTTTTTTTTCCTGTGTTTGAAATATGCAGACATCTTTAACTCTAATCATTCAAAAATGTTTTAAACCATCAGATTAAAATGCCATTTTGGCATTTTAATCCACAATCTGAAAATATCTTGTAAAGCCCTAATAGAAGACTTGGAACACAACCCAGCCTTTGCCACTTGTGAGAGATCACTGGGGGTCCAGTTCCATAATCCTTGCTGAGATCAACTAAAAATTACACAAATAGTCTTGCTGAGGTCAACAGGACCATCCCTATGAATAAGCACTTCAGAAAAGGATTTTCAGCATATGAAGAGATACCCAACACTTGTTCCACATGCTTTGAAAGAACTGTTTGGCATTACAGGACCTATCGAGTACACAAAATGAGCCAAAACCTACTGTTAAAATTTGCAGTTAAAACAGTAAAAACAAACAAAACAAAAGCACACATCATCAAACAGCTTAAAATTCAAATCTTATTTATCAGATATAATCTGATTTCAATAAGCAATGTTTGAAATCTAATACTTAAAAAAAAAATCTTTCCATATAGTAACTTTAAACAAATTACTGATTTAGAAAAATCAATAATCAAATGGATGACTGTAAAAAGAAACAACATTTTTAGAGATAACTAATTTGCCAATGGAAACTTCAAATATCAAATTAAATAAATACTTAAACTTCAAATATTCAAATTAAAATATAATGAAAAGCAATCATAAAATGTTGTGAAACAGCTGGTCATACAGCATAACATATCAGGAGCTTAAGATCTATGCATTTAAGTACACATGTAACAGTAATTTCACTTTACTGTTAGACACATAAAGGTAAAACAGAACTATCCTTCATGGTGTATTTCAACATCCAAGTCAGAATTCAATATCTCTAGTGAATGACACAAACCAGGAGATAATGCAATTATGTATATTAAAATCTGAAGTTCCTGAGTCCAGATATCCTCTCAGTATCCCCAGAAGAAAAGCTGCATGACTGTGCTACAATAACTAAATTGATCTCTGAATTGTTAAAATAAAAGGTAACTTTGGAGACTCAGGAAACCTGGTAAGCTTGCTGGCTTCAAACTGAGATGATTTCCTGCATGCTTGAGAAAAGTAAGGATGGACAACACAAGGAAAGATATTCAGGGTGCATCCAGAGAGCAAGTGAAATGGAATTCTTAAATAATTAAATACATTTTGCTTGGCAAATGATAGCTGATTTCATCAAGCCAAATTCTTAAATAAAATATAACTTTATGATTCTTACAACATTGGTAGAAGGCACACAGCCATTCTAGGTACTGATTCTCAATATGAAGTTTCTCAGCTTTGTAGAGAAAAACTTGAGTATTCTGGCTGGTTCCAGAATTCTGTCACAGATGTAATCATCACTCTGGCAAAGAGTGGCTGAAAAAGTGGCTGAAAACAATATATATATATTTTTTTTAAAGTGAACTGATTAAACCATTTAAAAAACTGGTCTTTTTCAACATGGAGTGCTGGCAAGCACTAAATAGCAGGTACATTTGGCTACTGCTAAGCCATATTCTTCACCACCATGAAAAATGAAAAAAACAAGGTTGAATACATTCAAAAAACCTCAAGTTTTAATACCAGTTCCATCCACTGTGCTTCTAATTAGGTTTGCTATTTTCATAGCCCAAGAAATACTATAAGAAGTCATGTGGATTAACTGTCAAACAAGTATTTCATCTGTTAGAATGATGAAACATTAGACTACATAATTATCTTGGGCTGTGGAGCAACACTTGAGAAATAAATATCAACACAGTCTTGGAACAAATTGAAAGTCTTAAGCACAGCTTTCAGCTGGTCTTCAGAAATGTTCACTTTTCACCAAATATTAAAACGTCACACCTGAAGCATAAAATTTCCACCCAATTCTCATGAAGTAGACAGACTAGAACAGGTTTTGTCCTCTATCATATTAACACAAGATTTGTGGAGTGCTGCAAAGTTACTCATGACACCAAAGTACTGGCCTTGCTTCAACAGTCAAGACACAGATACAGAGACTCAAAGATGAGTGAATAAATTCATTTTGTTAATAAATAGCAGAGTTTAGTAGTTAACATTCAAATTAAACCCATACATTTGTACAAATGGGTAAAAATACCTCTATTTTTATTGATAAAAGCTGATGTCAAAATGTCCAAACTGATGCTGCAAGTTACATTCCTATGTCCATTTTTACTAAGTAACTCTATTGTTCTAAAACTCAACATACGAAGGCTATTCAGCTCTTGTGCAAAAATGCACTAGTGATATAGAAAATTATGTGTTGGATTTTCTTTGCTTGCTGTCTGTCCCCAAAACATTAAAACTGGTCTCCTCTCCCTTCTACATTGTCAATACCTACCATACAATAATGCCTGTATTAGATAAAGCTGTTCAGAAATTTTTTTGAATAACAGGTCATTTTCTTAGATTCACTTATCTACAGCTATAAGGCTGGCCAAGGAAATTTCTAAGACAGTAGCCTTTATTCATCCATGACACCAATACTAAACCAAGTGTTCACCATCTGTGGAGTTCAAGCAACCAGGGCAAATGTTTTGCACCCTCAGTTTTAGAGAGCAGTATCTAGAACAAGATAGCTCTCATAAAAGCAGGAACTAAATGAAGATAAAAATATGAAGTGTTTATTTCAGAAGTTGCAGCTCAGAGTTCTTCCATCACTTTAGAACTTCTACTTATAAGAAGCTTGGACAATAAAACTTACTTCCATCAGTCTCATATTAACAAATATTATTTTTTTTGTTGAAAAAGATTAAGATATGCAGCATGGTACAGAGTAGCAGGATCTCTCAAGACTGTAAGTAAACCAAAAAAAAATAAACACAAAAAACCTAAAAACACAATACTGAGTAACTTGAATGCTTCTCTTTTCATGTATGCTTTTCAAGGGTTTAACCCTTCTCTGAGTAGGAGTGTTTACAAAATGTCACTTGGTGAGTCATACCACGCTTCTGCTTGCTCCTCAAGTTCCAGCAGATGAGCTCTGAAGTGAAGTGCAAATAGGAGCACAGACATAATGAGAAAAATTGAAGAATATTACAAAATTGTCATGCATGAACTTGTTGGGCCATACAGGCTCTCTCTTTTTTATAGTTGGCTGTGTCCTTGCACGCTTTGTGACATCATATAGATGTACGTGTGCCATATGCATGTAGGTACCCACACATACACAATATTTCTCATTTACCACCTCTTAAGAAGTGATGATCAGCCAATCTTCCTCACTCTTCTCCATATATATAAACCCAGTTGCAGAGGGAGGGAGAGTTGTTTGTTTTTATAACAAACAACTTTCTGAATGTATATACTTTTGTGAGTTCCTAAGGCAGCTTTCAACAGTAATGGTAGGTTTTATCTACTGTCTAAAAGCATCCCTAAAAAAAGAAAATTTTGAATTGACAGACTATGATCTGCTTATATAAGAGTAATTTAACTGCTGTGTAGTCATGTAGAGCTTGCAAATCTAAAACTATTTCAAAAATGAAAATACTATAATATATAGTATACTTAATTTGTCTCTGTGAGAGAAATTGTAAACTCTACCAATACCGTGAGATACAGAAATAGATCACAGTTTTTGGCATCCAATAGAACAGATCCAAGATTTCAATCAGAGTTCTCAGTCAGAAATCTTTTCAGACAGAGTGGCAGCCTTTGTTTCTTGGCTTTGGGACCTAATCTGATGCAGAATTTTGCAACATCTTACATGACGACTTGTACTCTAGTTTCAGTGTATGTATTTTAACACAGACCTAGCAAAAACCACTGGCTCCACGACTTGACCATGATGCTAGATACACCTGTTCATACTAATGTTTAGAATTTATTTTGATTTTGAGCATCACGGATGATGTCAGCTGAATTTTGCAGGCAAAAGAACAATAAATGGATGCATCCTGAAAGGCGTGTATTCCTTAATGATCCCTGTGATCAGCTCAAATTTTCTTGTTTTATTCAAAGAACGCCAATTGACAGATTTCTTATTGTTCTTCCCACACACTGAAAGCAAGGAGAATACAGAAAAATAAATGTAGAATTGTCAAACAATTTACAGCTAGTTTTGAATTTTGTCAGCTCATCATGAAACTAAAACAGATTCTAAAATAAAAAGAAACTGCGAAGTGTGTTTTGACTTTAAAAATTCTAAATAAAAAAAGAAGTAGCTAGAAGATGAGTTATTTATGATCATTCTGGCAATTACGAGTTTTAGTCTGGATGTTAAAAAAAGGTATTTCCCTTAATATCTGTCAGCTGTTGTAAGACCACATTTGTTTGAGAGACACTGATTTATCTTAGCATATATAATGCACCATATTGTTAACAGGCTGAACAACCATTTTTAAGTGAAAATAAAACATACAAATGCTTAAGTATTATTGACTACACCTATGCCTGTACTATGTCTGACGGTATCAATTGATGCCCACATTTAAAAGGCTTGCAAGCCTGCCTCCTGTAATTTTTGGACCTATCCTATCTATCATGAAAAGCTCTTACTTAGCCTTTGTTACTGTTTCTGACATGACTTCTTCACTGTACCTCTTGCTTGAACTGACTTACTTTACTTGATAAAAACAGTAGGTAGTGAACTAGTTCTTCTCAAGGGTAAAGCAACTGGTTTTTCTCTAAATACTCTAAATTAATTTGTGTAATCCAATAGAATGGTTTTGACACTAGTTCTCTCTCTAATCTTATGGACAAATTTCATTGCAAGCCTTACGTGCCTCCATTGGTTAATGGAGTGAATTCAAAAGCAGCATTGCAAACTGTAGCCATATAGTTTCACAGAGCTTTGTTCAGTTCAGAATTCTCACCCAGAGTTGAAGAAGAGGTGAATATAGCTAATGCAGACACTTTTGGCTTCTGAAGTGTGGTTGAGTGTGATTCTTTGAAAGAACCAGACGTTTTACTACGATTGACAGCTCCAGGGCTGTCAGTGGACTTCAGGTTTCCAAGACTCTGCCCTGTTTACTTCAATTAAAACCAGTGATTTCAGTAGGACTAGATAAACAAAGATATGCTTCTGACTGAGACAAAGGTGTGAGGCAGATATGCTTAGACGTATAGCAACTCCTAGATCTAACTGAAGGCACTTCAAACTCAGATAAACTAGTACCGCAGTAGATAGAATAATTAACTTTTAAAATAGAACAATCTTAACTAGGTAATACAGAGCATAAATAACAATTTAGTCAGAACTCTCTTTCTGGCAGGTATGTATTTGTTGTTGTCTTATTGCTCATAGACTGATTTGATCTGATTCAGTACCTTTCAGAACAGCAATAAACCCGGCTCAGACACCTCTAGTCCCTAAGAAGCTTTTCTGATCCCTTCTAAGACCTAGCTATCTGCTCCCTGGCAGTCTTTCAGTATAGGCTATAGTTCCCCAGTAGCCTGATATGACTCTTATCTACCAAACCAACAATCTTGAACATGTTAAAAACAGCTGCTCCTCAAAAATGTTAACAACCCTTCACTCCCTAGTATTCCATCTGGTCTATCTACTCTAAGAGGAATATTACCAGGAACCCAGAAATAAAGTAAAATTCTGTTCATCAGTTTTTGTATAGAAGCTTATCTCTGCTTCAGATTTCATGAATGCTTTTTAATGTTTGTTTGTTTGTTTGTTTGTTCTCCTTTTTTTTTTTTTTTTTTTTCTCAGCACATACTCTGGGATTACTGGAGGTTTCAGAAATGCTTCAAAAACTTGTATCTTTAAAATAACAAACAATAATAGATAAAAACCATACACAATCTTTGCCATAATTAGTATCTCTGGTACACAGCAAAATATGATTCAGAGAAATCTGGGCTCACTCCCACAGGTGACTTTTAAAAAAGACCAAGATTATTTGACATGCACACAGAAGTGATGTTCCTATTCTTATTTACTATGATACTTGATAGCATCTTTTTAAACACAAGATAGAATCACTTCTGTGAGACCTTTGGCTTCTTCCCTAGACTATGTACTTGGTATTCCCATTTCTCTCTGATGAAATCTGTACAACTAACAAAGAATTTTCATCTCAGTACACGTTGGGTTTGCAAGAATCAGAGGGATTAAGAAGCACATTGCCTTGTGATGTTTGATGTATGTGTAGTTGACTTAAAAATATTTTATCAATCCTTTTTTTTTAAAAAAAAAAGGATTGATAAAATTAAAAAAAAATATATAAAAATTTTAAAATCAAAAATTTTAAAATTAAATTAAAAAAAAAATAAAGAAAAGGGCTATTGCGCAGGTCACAGGAGTCACAGGAGACAGCAATGACTAGCCTTGCTGAAAGAACTGAGAAAATTATTTTTTGTGGGCCTAGGAAACCGCCAGAGCTGCATTTGCAGAACAAAACAACACTCTGTCCAGATGTGATCCTTCCACAGTACCTATGGCAACACAATGCTTTAATGCTTTTCTCTCTAGGAAGGATCATTTAAACCCACAGTTCACTAATCTCCTATTGTGCATCTGCACTCCATAAAGTACTCACAGAGGAACAAGGAAGTCTACTTTCCAGCTCAGCTGGGTTCAAATTTTTTTTTTTTTTTGCAATACCCTTCCAAAAACTTTTTTTTTTTTTTTCAGTTCTGTTTTGATCCACATGACAGGTAGTTTTACCCAGAAAACAAAAGGTCTAACTTTGATAATATAACTAAACAAAGTTATTAAGTGATTCATGAATGATCTAAAATAAAAAATGGAAAAATTAAATATACCACATGGCATTCTGCAGCCTGTGAAGAAGGAAGAACTGTAGACTTTTGTCCCAAATCCTTTGAAGACATCTTTGAAGTGTCTGGAGAAATACTAGGTGGATGTTCTTGGATTTCAGGCTCTGCTTTATTGTCAGGGATGGGAGCTATCTGAATGGAAAGAGACGCTGTGTGTATCTCAGGCATGGGGTTACAGGCAGGTGAGACAGGCCTTTGTGAAAATATTGGCACTTCATCAGGCTTGAGCTGTTGCTGTGTATTACAATGAATGCTACTCGCTGAGTCTTGTGTCCGGGTTAATTTAAGGGTAGATACCCTCCGCTTTTGAGTCTGTTGTCTTTGGCCTTGGTGGAGAGTAGCACTAATACCAGCTACTGTGCTTGTGCCTGCACTGGAGATTGAGGTCAGTGGTTTAGTGATTTTTTGTGCATAGGACACACTTGTGTTAGATATTTGAGAAGACATTATGTTCTGGACAGACTTCTCATTAGTGTAATAGCCAGTATCTGTGGGAAGGTGTTTATCTGGCTCAGTTGTTACTGCCTGGAGATTAATTCCGTTCTTGTGATTAGTTACTCTCGCTCTTTGAAAACTTTCTTTTCTAGGGGGTGGCAGAGGTGCCTTATTTGCCAAAAGCATCCACACACAGCAAAATAACATTGAAGAAGAAACAGAAAGAAAGTAAATGTTAGCAGGAGATATAACTCAGTTTTACTTTTATCTTTAAATAAAAAAAAAAACTAAGAACTACGGGTTCCATCCAACATTGTTCAATTCAATAGAAAACTGAATTGTTCAGGTTCCCACCACCTCTAGCTGTACAGCTTGTATTTAGAAAACCAGATGTTCCATTTGCTCACTGAGTAGACTGGGTTCAGAAGGAAGCCAAAATAGGCTTTATTTTATTAAATAAAAAAAAAAGAAATTATTACACAATTAAAATTATTAATGTGAAACTGTTCAGATATGTAAATCATTTCCAAAATGTATTACATGATTTTAGATGACAAGCTATTATTCACAGGTAACACACACATTTACAACAGACAGGCCTCTTAAACCGCTGAATTAAAACAGTAACAGAAACAGTATTGACAACATTATGTTGACCTTTTTTGGGCAGATTAATATTCTTCAAAGTTGTGTTTTTTTTAGTGCTAATTGGATTGTTCTGCAAAACAGGCAGAAACATCTTATAATTAATAAACTTTTATCCTCCAATATCTTGATAACTGTCTTTTTTTTCTGGAGTGTAAAACATTAATAAGTATTCTTTGAAGTCTGGGAACACTCCTGGAAAGCTTTTATTTGTGTTTGACTTTTTATTTTTTTTTTTTATAGCTGGCTATCTTGTTCAAAGAAAGCAATTTCTGGTAATTAACCTACAGACACGCATCTTGTGCAGAGTATACTTTATCTACACAACAAAACAGTTTGTAATCACCCATACATATTCACACTATCTAGAAGATACCAGGATGGTGTCCCCACAAAAAACAATTCACACACAAATGCTAAAGAATGAAACATGGTGTGTTCAATTTTACCTGAGTTGGTGATTTTTTATCTTGTAGGTTGGGCCGCACACTTCTAAAACCTTTCGCTGTGAGAGATGAACTGCTAATGTCTCCATTCAGTGTCTCTCTACTTCCACTATTGTAAGATCTCCAGGCTTTTGTGAGGAAAAAAAAAAGAATCAAATTATTATTATATATATTTTTTCTTTTGGTTACTAGATCTATATTTTGCTATCATCATATCAACCCAACTATTAAGCAAACTGTGGAAATTTATCTACTACACAACTGACATTGCTGCTGATAACACCGTGAAAGTGATAAGAATAAGGCTAAAGCTGCCACTTGCAAACTTTTTATATCTTTAAAATTTTGAAAACTCACGACTGACAATACTGTTGGTAGCAATTTGGTAGCTCCCCACAACATTCATTAATACTGATTTTAGCCCTGGGAGACCTTTTGAGATTCTGATGTTTCAGACCCTGTTTAAGGCTGACTGAAATACTTCTACAGATTAGGTTCTTCATCTTCACAGCTGTGTCAGATTTTTGAAAAACATCCCAGCCCACGTAAAATTATTCTATCATGGCCATTTCACCTCGATACCTGATTATCTGTTCCAATCTTATTTTCAAATCTGAACAACACCTCAATTTTCCAACCCAACAACCATGTTTTGTCTATCATCAGAGCTGAACATCCCTCAAGACACTGTTCAAATATAGGGGAAGATATTATCCTATCTCAACAAGTTACAGATCTGAAGACAAAATATTGAAGAAAGAGGCTGGGAAAAGTAACACATTATGTGAGCAGGCTGCTAAGTGGGGTGGGCAGAACTTGTAATCCTGAGTAAGAGACTAAAAATGAAATAGCAAGTGCCACTGAAGTGAAAGGTGGCAAATTAGCAGTCTGTATCCTCCCACACAACTCATTTTCTGACAACACACACGGTGTTATAGGAAATACTGCTTCCCAAATAAGACCTTAATTTGAGGTCTTAACCACCTGTAGTTATTATTACAAATCGACTGGTGCTTTCCTTAAAGAATGCAGATGTATGGAGTGATGAAATCAAATAAATGGAAGATTGTTATATTTCATCTACTTACGCAGTATTACACTGATGCATAAATAGCAGTATTTTATTTACCTGAATCTGGAGACTGAGAATCAGACCCTAAAAAAAAACAAGCAATATCAGTGTGTTAGAAATAAAATAATCAATTGTAAGAATTACAACATTTCCAGTTACAAAACTGCATCTAGTTCCATGTTCCTTGCTCGTAAATAATCAGGGTGTCTTAACATGCAGCTAGGCTCACAGGGTTAATTTCAAAAGGTAGGTTTGCGAAAAGATGACAGTGACTCAGTAGTCAGTGGTGCCAGGATGGATATGTTTGCTTCCATTTATTGTTCTGTTGCCATGACTATGCAGATAAGACTACTGAATTAGATTTCATCAGTGATCTAGTGAACATGTTAAGATCACACCAAAAAATTAAAAAACAGCAGCACATTGTTTCATCAAATTTATTTATTCATTTAGATATTTAAGTCACTGATTAACTAATCGTTTTGAATTCTGGGCTAATTAAAAAGCAAGGCTTTATCTTAGGGAACTTACTGAGAATTACATACCTACATATTTATCTTTACTGTCTTCAATAGATACAATTCCCTTCTTTTACTTAAGTATGTCTCAATATTACTATATCATAGATACTAATGTTTACTGCGCAAGGTCTACAGAAGGCTACAGTGTGCTGTTACTGTTAATTAATCACTACTATTTCAGACAGCCTATTAGAAATAAATATTTGCTTTTTTTTTTTTTTTTTTTTTTTTTTTTTTTTTTTTTTACCCCAGTAAATACTGTGATCGGCTACCATCTAAAATCTAGGTATCTAAATAAATAACATTATTTTAAGATCAGCTGGAAAGGTTTAATTCAAAACCAAGAAAGATGTCTACAGATTGTCAGGATTTTCCTCCCCCTTCACACCAGAATGTGTGAAGCTTTCTTCATCACTTCAAAGCAAACACTGAAACTGACACATACATACTGCCAGCACACAATAGATATGAAATTCTGGTGTTTTCTTGGATTACTTGTAGATGTATCAGTGCTTTTTTTCTTCCCCTGAACAAACTAGAATTATTACCACTCTAAACAAATTAAAAATAACTTATAATGTGCAATAACTTAACCCACTAGGATTATAGTATTATTATTATAGCAACCATCACTAGTTTTAAGTGCAGTGACACAAGACATTAAGAGGCTTAAACAATAAAAAGCTATTAGGATTGCTAAGATATAAGGATGCAATGTTTTCTTGAATCCTTACACAGTAATCCCAATGACCCTCCTACCATCCTTACCCACAGGAAGTTGCAACCAAGTTTTTGATTTGTTTCATAAATTCCATCAGAATTCTTATTCCTGGGGAGTACCCTTATATTATAAAAGACATACAAAACAAAGACTTTATATTGCAACTACTTTCTAGCTCATTCTTTATTCAACTTCCTATATGATACTTGGTGTGAACACTTATGTTCATATTGGTGTAAATTAGTCCACACCACTCAAGATGCTTTAATGATTTGTACTTATGAATAATTGATTCTTAATAAGTAGTGAACTTGGGCAGCTGATACCCATTTCATGTTGCAAAACCAGACAGGTGTACTGCTAAGAAACAGCCCTGTCTCTCTGCTGAACATTCAGCATACTTTTATTGTTTTACACATTTTTAGGAAAAATAGTATCAGAAATATTTTTAAGTTTATCTGACTTCTGATGATCATTTTGCAACAACAACATATTATTTTGAAAGCTGCTTTTAAAGCAAGTTGTAATAAACAAAGTCTATTTTTCATGCTGTATTATTTTATAAAAAGCAAATAAAATGGGAGACATGAGGCCCAAAATATGTATCAAAGTTAATTTTATACATAACTTATTCTTCCTAAGTCTTCCTGTCTATTTATTTTTTTCATTAATGGCTATTGAGCTTTGATAATGATAAATGAAAACTATTTTTTAAAGAGCACTGAGTATTGCAGAGCTTAGTAACAGACCTGTGAGTGGAATAGAAAATACGGTTACCCTTCTTCTCCTTGCAGAGTAATATTGCAGAGACACGTAATGCTATAGAAAGCCATTAAGAAGTAGAATCCCTCTGGTTAGTTGTTATACCTGAGGCCAATAGGTTTGGAGAACTCTGAACCCTCTTCACAGCTGTTAATGTGACAGACATTGCAGCACGTTTGCGAGCACACCCACCGCTATCTGGAAGCACAAAACAATACAGACACAAGCCCCAGACAAAGGAAGCAAGCACATGCAACATATCACAGTGTGAGATAGGCCAAACATACATGAAAATAAACATGCAGTTAGGGAACTGCTTCAGGTATGTGTAAATTTGTGAGTTTCACAGATTAGCAGAATATATAGAATTTCACAAGGTTTAAACAACAATAAACCTCATATAGTATAAACAAAGAATGTAAATATTTAATACTTAATCCACTGTGAAAATACATATGTTCTGTTGCCTGAAAGACTGCTTAATTGTGTCTAATTACTGAAAAAACAAACAAGCAATCAAGTTGAAGGATTAAGCATTCCAGAGTAATAATCAATAATCTGCACTGTAAAATAATTTCATTGTTTGCATTATAAAGACACCATTCATAAAACGTAAGCCTATATTCATTAGCTGACAAAGTACTTGTGTACAGCCCTTCAGATCCTTTAAACTCAAGAAACAAAATTATTAAGGATGGTATGCATTCTTTTTTCTTTGGTTCAATGTCCTTGGTCTCCCTACCCTCCCTCCCTCCTTCTCTCTCTTTAATTTAATGGAAGATAAACACATGTATGTCTGGAACCTAACAATATCCCGAGGGAACGACTTGAAATCTAAATCTGAAATCCCTTTGAACAGCTAGAAGTGTAAAAAATCTTCATTTTGGATCTTGCTTGACTTCTTTCTTTCTTTAGTCTTTGCTCCTCTCTCCCCTGGGGCTGTCATTCTGTTTTTAGTTGCACTTTGTTGTTTTTAGCAGGTGGCTTTCCTACAACTTAGCTTTTCCAACTCCATCATAGTTATAAAAGGTAATAGATATCCTTCCTGATTGTACTTAACTAGAATGCTCTTCAATATTGTCTTTATTTTAATTTTCATATTTGGTATTACTGAAGTTTCATGTAGGCCACGAACTACAACTATGATAGAGGCCCTAATGCTTTTTAGATCTGTGTCCTGAGACACCGAGTTTTATCAAATTATGCTCAAGGAAGGCCTGCAACCTATTAGTGGAAAGTATTTCCTATGACAGCAGTAATTCGAGCCACAGAGACATCTTTAACCCATGTCTCCAAGAGAAGTGAGCTGCTGGTGTTTCTTTCCTCTTTCCAGCATTCCCCCCAAGTAGCAGGGATATGCATGAAGCAGTTGGTAATGCTGACAAGCATCTGAGGCACTGCCCCAAGTGTAAGCGGTTCTACAGAATCACTGCCAGTTCCAAGTCTCAAGGCAAAGGGCCAGCTGATTTCGGGCAGCAACAGTCTAAAGCTATACATTACCTGGAATTAATTATTGGTATTGGACATGGGAAACAAAAACAATGGTTATCAAATCTGCACATTTGTTTTAATTTGCTTACATAAACATAGCATGGCAATGGTAATTAAAATCACATTTTCTATTCTTGTATTATTTTCTCCAAGACATGAAACGGAAGCAATTCCAGGGAGACTTGATGTTGGCATTTGTTCTTACCTGAATCATGGCAGATTTTAACAACATACTTTATTTGATTAATACAAGCTAGCAGGCGAATAATTGTTTTATACTATCACATCTTTTATCCCAAGTGATGCTTTATTTGTGTTTTTCAAGAGCTACCTTCACGAGCAGTCACACACTCAGTTGCACACTCACTCCAGTGGCTGCTGCAGGGACACACTGGTCCTCTGACCCGCGGTCCTGCCCCAGTGGCTGGCAGGCACACCTCCACACACACATGCACGCAGCTCCCCCCCACTGGAACCACTTTGGAAGGAATTTAATAAGACAGGACAGACTGCAATGATCAGGCTCAGGCCACGGCCAGACAAGCATACTGACCAGCAAACTGTTTATGCTTGAGCAGCCCTTTCCAAGCCCTAGCACCTTTATTTTTCCCCAGAGTAGTCCCTCCCCAAATCACCCAAATTCCTCCCTTCCACTGCCTTTAGTTCCTTCCTTAAGCATCTCATAGCAAGTCTTGTGCAATCCTCAGCTGCTTTTTCCCCTGCACTTCCATAATGACTCCTACAACTCCAAGCAGCAAATCCCCTCTTAGTTCAAAGCTCATCTGGAGAGCTGCTCCTGATACCTTATCTTGATGGGCTACAAGCCTGGACCCTAAGGCTGATGCTCTCCTGGAACAGGCTTGAGAAGGGCCCAGACAAGGTGCTTGTTCCTCAGGAGTCCTTAATTTAGGTTCCTGCCTGCCCTTGTGCTCTTCTAGGCTTATGGAGCTAGGCCTTCGATAGTGCTGGGATGCTGCTGTGAGCAGCCTAGTAAGGTATTATTTGGGCTTCCCCTCCTGCTGTTGTCTGAGATCCTTTGTGGGTGTGCAGATGAGCTATTACCACAGAAACCTAACTGATTACCCAGGGGAACCTCCTATTATTTGGTTCTTTGACACTGCTAAATTACAACAAATAATGATTTAAAGAAGTAAAGTTGTAGGAGAACATTTGAACAATCAAGCTGTATAATGTACTTTGGTGATCCAAAAATGGCTTTACAACCTATTCAGGAACTCTGCAGGGACCCAAGAATTTCTATTCTTGTCTCTCAGATGATGTAAGAGATTAGTCTATGTAATGACTTACATTAATAATTTTAACAATTGTAAAATATTTGTGAGCTTCCAGAACTGCAGACTTTTTCACTCTTGGCTGCTCTTTATGTGCCTTGCTTATTGTAAACAGATAACTTAAAATTAGATGCATTTACCAAGAATTATCTTTGTGAAATGCAGCCAGAATATTTATGGATAGACACTAAGAATCTGTTTTAGCCTATTAGCTTGTATCCATTCATAACTCCTCAATGCAATTACTTCTCCCCAACATCAGCTTTGCATGCGTATATGTAGTATGAGCAATAAACACATTTATCCTGTACTGTTACCTGAAGTCAAGTTCATCGATAACTCGGGTTTTCTGTCCTAGTTACTCAAAATGTCCCACCAAGGTAATGACGCTCACCAAATCTGTGAAGTACTTGGAGACTTGTTGATGAAAAGCCCTATATATAGTTTAAATTATTACTCTGTTGATGATTGCTTAGTCTGGGTTTAAAAAGGCACACATTCTATTAGACTACTATTTTTAAATTATGACAGAACTCGAACACCAAGAGCAACTATTAGCCCTTGGTACTTCTCAAAACCTCCGCTGTATCTAATGTCTATTTTCCTGCTTTGGCAAATATGTTTTGTTGCCTTTAGCTGTTGAGTATTCCTTCCTAACATGTGGTACAGAATTAACATCAAATGCTAAAAAATCCCTCCCATATATGGTAGAGTAATAGAAACCAAAGCTCTTCAAAACATTTTCTCTGTAGACAAAAATATCTTCTGCAGGGTTCACTGAGATAGACTGCCAAGTCTGCAGCCACAGGGAACACTGGATTAGAGGAGCTTGCTCTAAGCAGCAGATTGACTTTTTCTTTTTAAAGCTGCATATACACCAGTCTTTGCCACTTGAACAGCTACTGGCATCAAACTAAAGTGAGCATTTATCTGTAGAAGGAATTAATCACAATCCTATTTTAAAACAAGACAGTGGCAAATTAATAGTATCTGATAATTTCTAATTTTGTTGTGCTCAAATCCCTGTTATAAAGCAGTGAAACAGCAAAAAATAAAAAATAAAAGAACCTCTGCATTCACTTATGTTCCAAGAAAACAGAGTCAAAAAAGAGAAATAACTAGACCAGACCTCTGCACAGAATGGCTTCCATCTCAGCCTTAGTAAAGTTACACTTCACCAACAGACACGTATAAAATGTTCACTTTTACGCCCTACTCACTGGATTATTTTTCTTTTTTTACAGTCAGTAAGCAATATACACCAATAGAACTGATATGCACTTTAAAAAAAAAAAAACAGTACCTCCTTCTAGTACAGCATGTAACACGCACATTCATACACAATGTGAAAAAATGTTTTTACTGTTTAAGTGCACAGTAGCTTAAAGATCAGTTTACAGTCATGGTATCTTTAGGAAACTGTACAAGATTTCTGTTGTGTTTGGGTCTTCAGGTCATCTATGTGATCAGAAGACACAATCCACAATAAAAACCATTCAGACATATAGGCTACTTAAATCTCATGTCTATTTCTCTTGAGAATTTGAAGCTTATGATAAATTTTTATATGACAGAACAAAGTCCTACTTCAGGGCTGCAGTAACACAAACTGGTAATTTACATCTCTGACACAAGCCATGTTTTTCAAAGTAGAAGCTATAAAATGACATCTATCATTTTAACCCATATGATTACAATGCAATCATAGTCAAACATCCGATGCTTAGCTGAGCTATTTCTGAAATTACAGGTCTAAGAAGCAAGCAGTATATCAGTGCTACCTTCATTATACAGACTGACACGTTTAGAAAAGAAGTCTTCTCCAAAAATGCAAGAGGGTAGGACACATTTCATAGTATTTCCATAAGTTAAAAGTCTTACAAAAACTTTGTGCCATTCCTGTCCCACTGCCCCAGTTAGGGTCTGGAAGACAACTCAGAACAGCCAAAAGAAATCCCACCCCAACTGAGAAACATTGTTTCTCATGCTTAAAACAGTCCCAAATGTAGTAGGTTTCACCACAGCCAACGTGTTTTAACTTTGTACTAAAAAACATCCTTGTGAGAACCCTGTCCTAGAGAGTTCCACTGATTGAGACAATAGGAAACCAGGGAGCATGGGAGCCAGCAACAGGTTTGGAGAGTAGGGGTTTTTCTACCCTTGTGTTGCAGTTATTCTGCAAAACAGACAGTTCACCTGCAGAGTAAGGGTGACTGCAACTGTAAACTTACACCTGAGGTGAGAGAGCCCAGAATTTCACCAGTCTGCTTTTTAGAGGCCTGTCGCCACTTCCAGAAAAAAAAAAAAAAAAAAAAGCAGCCTTATCTATCGACTTCAATGATTCAGAAACAAAATATTAGTATATTACAGACCATTAGGATAACCTCCTATAGTGTGGAGTATTACATTTCGTCAGTATGTCTACCAAAGAAACTTGAGAGAAAATACAAATCCCTGTAAGTACAATCCTCCTCTGATTGCACAAATGCAGCTAATAATACAGGATAGTTTTTTATACGCCCTTTGATTTAGTGACAGTAGAGAATGGAAACAAAACATTTTTAAACAATGTGCTGTTAGGAAAATGTGATGTTTTAGCATCACTTTTCCAGAACCATTATGCCTTGAAACTACATTTTTTTTTTTTTTTTTTGCATAAAACATACACATACTAAACTGAAACATGTAACTTAAGCACAGAAAGCTAAACATGCATGTATATTTTATGTATCCATATATATATCCATACATACAGAAAGATGTATGAAACTTCATATATGGAACAGAAATGCATATAAGCAGACATACTACTAAAATACCTTGTTTAATTTAAATCCAGCACCGATTAAGATATAATTTATTCATCAAAATTTAAATAAATCTGGTACCTTGTCTGCTTTCTAAACAACACATAAAAGTAAAGAAAAATCTCACAGAAGCAGCATACCTGTGTTCATTTTGACACTGGCGGATTTGCTATAAAAGTCTTCAGATCTCCTGCAGAAAATAAAATGATCTATTAATTTGCACAAAACAAGAATTTGTGGTACAAAATGGCAGCAGGACTTCTCAGAGGAGTGGAGAATCAGTGTGATACAAACGACAGTCCTATTTTAATGTAGCTTTAATTAAATTGGCACTGCTCGTCCTTCCAAAGTTAAAGATGAGCTGTTGCTTCCATTATAAGCTACTCTATTTCCAAGTGTTTAGTATCTCTCTTGCAAACATTTTCTCTGGGATAAAACAAAGAAACAAACAAACAAACAAAAAAGTGATTGATTTTTGGTCTTGAAACTTTAAACTAAAAGTGATTCCTGTACACGAATGTGGAAGTGTTTTTAAAGGCTACTTATAAGCCTTATTTGCCTTCTGTGCAAACGTGGATATAAAGCATAAGCGTTGCTGAATATTTTTTAAGCAGCCAAATTTATCAGGTGTTTTCCATAGGTTTCAAAGCATGAGACATGGCTGTTTTCATCTAGTAACTTAACATGTCTCTACGGACAACACTGATGTTCTTAATGTTGCTCTCTGCATTGCTCTGCACAGAATCAGACAAGTTTTTGCATCCCCAGGAGTCCATTTCAAAAGTCCCAATGGAATCAACAGACAGGGAATCAAGTCATTATATATTTGGTTTCCAAGCACAACATGCTTTTTAATGGTAGTTACTTGCATCAAAATAATGCATCCAAAAACTGAATCACTTATTTATGTATCCCAACTCTATTCAGTTCTTACAAACAAACACGAAAACAACTACAACCGTAGAAGAAGCAGGACATCCTGCATTAACAGGCTACTTGGACCTACTGTTAAAGTTTAGCCACACTATGCAGACTCACAGCAGCAACTCAAACAGTACTTCCATCTACTGCCAGGATATGTTCCTTGGGATCAGAAACTCCTCTGTTCAGCCTCTTTAAGATACTGCAGTAGCATAAAAGGATGAACAATACAGAGGGATGCAGACCGGGTTTCCAAATAAAGGTAAGACCGACAGTATTCTGTGCACTAGCCAATCCCTGCTGTATGGCACATGCGTGCTGCCCACTCTAATGTATTTGAGTGTGTGGGCAGAAATGTCAAAGGCCAAAAAACTGAGGGCTAAAATAATTGTTCTCCCTAGGTGCTGTTCCCATGTCAGGATAAAGCAAATGAAAAATCATGTATTCTTTTAATTTAATAGAGCTTTACAAAATAAAAATAGTCCAATAGAGCTGGGTACTTTAGAAGTAGGAGGGTATGCATGAGTGACCCTTTTGTAATGGAAATCTCAATATACAAATATTTAATACAAGTAAACACAGAATACCAAAATAGAATTTGAGGTCAGCTCAACAGGTGCCCTGAATTACCTGTACCTCTGAACTGACACATAAATTGCCATATTCCCTCGCATTCGTAATGAAGCCAGATTTCCTGCTGCTTGGAAAATTTACTGTTGAGGGATACTTCATCTTACAGTATTTGAAGAAACTACCTGGACTCTGCTGCTATTATTCAAGGTCGGTTTTGTGACAAAAAGGACGCATGATGAAAAACCCTACTTAAATGCTATGGAAATAGCTATCTGGCAATGAATAAAGTTTTAATTACATTCTTTTTATGCTGCAGTTATCAGTAAATTACCAGAGAATTTCTAAAAGACCTTTTAGAAATTAAGGCAAATTACCTCTATTTTGCTCTATTTTTTTTCCCTTTTGATTAATCATATCAGACTGACATTGACTTACATAACAGCTACAGAATTTTCTTAAAGCCTCAAATTCCTACAATGCTTTCAGACTGCTAGAGGAGACACCACTTTCAAGGCTCCTTTATCTTGGAACGTAACTGCTGATGGTACTGCAAGCAAGCCATGAAATGCAACATGATATTTATTTTCAGACCCAACAAGTACAGATCTCTTGGAACACGGTGGTGCCAAAATGATTTCTAGCAGGTGGCTTTGATATATTTACATAAAGCGTGCTCAACTCTTACTCAAGTTTTAACACACAACACTCAGTTTTAGCACTTTGACTTTGCCCTCCTGAGAGTTCTCCTATCAGAGAATGCAGCTTACGCTGCATTGCTGACGCTCAGCAAAGGACTGTACACAAATCACTAACATTTCCACATTAATCTCATTTTGCTAAAGAACAAATGAGCCCTGTATACCTGAAACGCATGCATGTACATAAGGCAATAGAAATTTAGCTCATGCAAATGGAGGGCCTTGCATTTTAACTAGCTGCCAGAGCTCACCTAAAGTTACCTGCAATCCTCTGCTGGCAAAGAGCTAAAATAGCATTCAAATACTTGATACTGGCAGTATGATCCAAATGAATGCAACGAACTTAACAGCCATACCTCTGCAAGCAACTTACTTAACATTGTTTCAGACAATTTTTAATTTTTAAGATTCTTACTTCAAGAAATGAGGGGATGGGAACAAAGGGCTTTGTTTTGTGCTTCTGTTCCTACTTTTCTTCCTGAAACTTGCTCTGTGTGAATGGGTTTTTAGATAGCTCTAATACGTAGCCCTGAGAGAGGCGAGATAAATATTCCTCTGGAAGTATGAGATACTCTTCACGGCCAAAAGGATGCCTAATGATCAGCTAAGTTATTCAGCTCTTAGCAGCTGCAATGGAAGGAATGCCTATAACTATCGTGCAGACACAAAGTGCTACTGGAATGCATCAATTTGCAAAACCAGAGACTGCTGGTTCAGTCACTTAACTCAGGTAGGTTTTTCCACCAAATTCATAGACTCCTTATTTCTTGATAACACCACGAGGGTTATTTCAGCTCAGCAATATTTTGCACTGTGAGCAGTTACTGAAAACACTTGTGGGAATCTCACTACCACCAGCTCTGCTTTCTCTAGAGACCTTGTAGCTAGCTGTGATTGCTTCTTCTGTCCCTGATAAGTTCTGAAGTGCGGGGTACTGCAGGGAGCCGTTCTGTCACCCCTTCTGTTCTACATTTATGTGGAGCTATAAAAAGGGTTAGTGAGAAGAAAAGTCTCTCCACCCTCAGTTTATCCACAGAAGATGCACCTCTTCAGTGCTAGAGGTTTAATTATTGATCAGATGTTAGAGCGCCTATGGCTGTAAGGCAGGAGCTCGACCATCCAACCAAGCATCAACTAAACAAATGTGAGCACATGCTCTGGGAATGAAAGCTTAAATGAGCAGTAACATGTTATTATCCGCTTGCACCTTACTTTCAGGGTCCTGCTCTGGGCCCAGGAACGTAGACAATTTTGAAATGCCAGGCTTGCTAGCTGTGTAGCTAACCAGTGTGCAAACTCCAGAATGCTGGTTGACTTCTTTCTTAAATGGTTTTTATAAATCAGTTGAAGAGCAAGGTGGTAATTTACCTTGTTTGGTATGTTTTGAATTGGAGCATTCAGACTATTGCTGTTTCACTTTCAAATAAGCTAGCAGTTTCTGAATGGATTGTGTCTGAAAATATTCTTGACCTATTCTACTTAATATAGTCAGAGCACGAAGGCACGAAGGAGGCTCAAACAGAAAACATGTATTATGTGCACAATCCCTCTTTCCCAACAAAAGCAGACCCTGCTGTTACATTACAGTATCCTTGGTGCTGAGTACTATGGTAAATTGTGAGTTTGATTGACTGGAACCAACTAAACATGTTCCCCTAGTTATTAAAGGTAACTTTATGAGATGACAGAGACCAACCAGAAAGTGTTAATGGACCAATGGCTTTAAACAGGTTTTAAGTTGCCTATTATTTATCCCTTAAGATACTATAAAAAGCAGGATTAAAATATGCTCTTTTGATCTGGTATTTATATTCATTTTCAAGCAAATTCCAGTATGCACATTTTACAGTTATCATCCTTTGTAATGAATTTCACCCCAAGGACTTTCAGTGAGAGGAGCAATTGGCATACATTACAGAGTGCAGATGGATCATCAGCAGGATAGATTTGTGTGAGATCTGGCTGGAAAATGATCGATTTTCGTTGTCTTAGGTAGCCAGCAGTGCCCATATATTTGGAGGGGACAGAAGATTTTCAGGCTTGCATGAGGAGGAGTGTCAGATGTGCGTTAATGTTCTTTCACAACTTGAGCTACAGGCAGCAATCTACTTGGAAAAATATGTGCACAAGTAAGGAGCCAAATCAATCAGTGATTTTATTCCAAGGACTGTTTATTCATAGTTTAAACATGGTAGGTGATCTACAAACCTTTCATGCATGTATTTATTACCAAGCAAGATTATATATCCTACCGTGCACATAGTTTTAACCCAAATAATTAAGACTGTACAGCATTACTGCTTTTTTCCCTGTAATAGGTCAATGTATTTTATATGCCAATTCATTCACTTAGGCTGAGTCGTAATAAATGTGAGACTGGACAGTGATGTAGAATTTAACCACTGGTAGTGGCACTGAAAGATATAACAGTGCTAAACAATACTTTTCTGATATATGTTTGTATCTAAAACAATCATAACTGTAAGCTCTAGAACATAATGAAGCTGATTATATTATTTCTCTCTATTTTAAAATAAATAGTTTCAAACTTTTAGCCATAGTTGGAGAACTACAACAGTAGGTTCCACTGGAACGTGACAGGCAGGTTGCATGATAGTCAGGAGTAGTCAGTGCAGGATCAGGGAAACCTGGAACTAGAAAAGCTCAGTTTATTTAATCATCTGGGGAGACAAAATACTAGGAGACATGTCTGGGTTGCAAAGATCAATAGCTGGTCTAACTGACTGGAAGAACAAAAGATCTGTGTTGGCACAGATTCTTTCTGAGGTAGGAAAGGGATAGCTAGTTAAACAAAATTTCTCAAGCACTTCAGCAAGGCATGAGTTACATTACAGTTGAAAACAGGTGATTTCTGAGCAGCGTGGAGAGACAGCAGAATGAAGATGGAAGTTGGATTTATGATTTTTTCATAGTTTGCTGGGTTGTAATTGGGGATAAAAACTTGAAGGTATTCCAACTGTTCACAGTATCACTAAAACTGAATTAGGTAGGTATCTAATGTGCAACATAAATCTATTTCTCCTAGCAAATAAAATGCAATCATAATTATTCAAGGCACTGGTGAGATTTCATATTGAAATCCACAAGTGGTTCTAGTTCCCGTGACCAAGAGTTCAAAGAGCAACAGGTACAGGGGAATCTATCACAGGAGCCTATGGCTGATCACACTCTATAAACACATTGAGGGAGTTGACATAACTTGAGGAAGTAGAGGAACAATGTTGGCACAAGAACTGCTATTAACTATTTGTCTTAAACCTAAGTTGGAAATCAGAAGGTAGTTTCTATTCATGGCAGCCATTAAGGTCTGGAGCATTTATCAGGAGTGCTATGGTTAAAATTAAGAACCTGAATTAGGCAAAAATATGTGAAAAATGTGTCTGTCTGATGGAAGGGAAATAAATCTGATGACACTGAACTTCTTTCCAGGCCTTTGACTGTTTTCCTAACAGATTTGTTCTCTGAGAATGCTATAAATGCAAGATGAGGAGAAAATATTATTGTGTTCTTCTTTTCCTCTGACTCTCCATAAAGCAAAGAAAATAAACTAAATACTTGATGGGAGAGGAAAAGCCATGAGAAGATAAAGAAAGATTGCATGTTTTGAAACTGAAGGTTCTTGACAGCAATTTTTGTGGTCATATACAGCATGGGAAGAAAAAAAATAGCAGTTATATTTAAATTGCCATCAGGTTAAAAGTAATTACAATATAAACTTGGACATTTTCTATTATGTTTCTTGAGCACGTAAGTGAAAAACATCCAACCAATGACATTTTGGTTTCCGCTGAGAGATGCAATAAGCTAAGACAACCCCACATTTTTAATACAAGTGACAAACCCGTGGAAAATACCTTTGACACTGAAGAACCCTTACAAATACTCCGTTATGACAGTGGTTTTGAATTGATCTGAATTTCTACTTTCCCTAGGGTTTTAGTTTGCTCATGGAAGTTACAGGGAGCTGATGTACACAAAATGTTCTTCATGTGTAAAGCAGCAGAGAACAGAAGAACAATCGCCTGTATTTTTGTAAGATTGGGATCTGTAGAGAAAGAAGTTGAGACATTTTCTCCTTTTGTAGCATGATTTTTACTAGATGTGTATTTTGACTAGCTGTGTACTAAAAACAAACTAAAACTTTTGCACTTAGCTCTAAATTGATACTTTCTGTCATCTCAAAATACATCTCAGGCACTTCAACATCAAAATATTTTTCTAAAATTTAACTGCAAGTATAAGAAATACAAGATCTCAAACTGCAACAGGAAAAAGGGTGACAAACTTCTGCTTTTATGTTCTGGATCTGCTTAAAGCTCTGCTATTAGAGAATATTTTATTAATAATTCCAGTCTTGTGTTTGCGGTGGTGTGATTTTTTCCCATTATTTTCATGGTTTAAATATATAGAAAAAAAGAAAATTCCTTCTACTTACTGACTTCCATTTTTCTTCAGGCACCTACTGCTGTTTTTAAAATTGTGAATTCCTAGCCTTCAATGGTGGTTATTTTCGTTTCCTGCTTTTGGCTACCTCCTTTGCTGTTGTTTTACAGGAACTTAGTGTTTGTTCAAATTAATTCATTCTGTAGGCTGGAAATGATTTGAGATTACCGTAGGATACCATGCCATTGAAGTAGTTGCGCAGCACATCTGCAAGTGAATATTTTGGGAGGGAGGAAGTTGACTCATTGACTAGAAGAAATCAGGATTTTTTTTTTTTAGGTGATTACGGAGTACCAAAGATCATTCAAAGGATGCAATTTCTTTATGCATGTTTTCATTAAACATATTGTACCTTAACCTACCTGAGGTAAATTTGTGCAGCCTTGTGGAATTCAGTGGAGCTCTGCTAGTTACCTGAATTGTTAATCTAACTGCCAGAATTATTTGATTTTAGTAATACCAAACAGCAGTGATAAATACTACATGTAGAACTGGTATCAAAACAGGACTGCCGGACTACGTATTAAAAATGCCAGAACTTTAAACTTCATTAGATTTCATCAGTGCAGATACATTCTCTTAGTGCAGTAAATTCCTAATGTTTAGCACACTAATTCAAATTTTTACTTTTTTTTTTTTTTTTTTTTTTTTTTTTGCTATTGTGTATGAAAGTATTTGAAGGGAGTCACATTTTCCAAGCTGTAAATCTAGCTGATGACTTCCTTCTGAACAACTTTACTTGACGACTATTTGAGTACAGTCAAGTACTTAAGTATGCCTAAGTTGATGCAAAGTAACTTCAGCATAAGGGTTCACAGACATCATCACAAAACAGACCTTCAGTACAGAGTGCCAGAAACTCAATACCCATCCTCATTTCCTCAGTTAGTCTGGCAGTTCCCTTGTGAGGTAAATCTCAATGTTGCAGATGTACAAACAAGCCTGTCAGATGAGCCAGAGCCCATACAAGTGACAGATTCCTGCTGCAACCTGAAATTTGCATGGTACTTTGAGACTGGTGGTAGAAAGCAGTTCTGTTCACACACAGGTACCCAGAGGAAAGATTTCAGCAGCTGGATTACCAGAACATAGTGGAGTCCACTGTGCCCCCTAGCTCAATACCCTGTTATATGCAACCTGCCCAATCTTCTACCTAGTGGAAGAGGGTACTAGGTAGTGCTAGCAATACACAAACTTTCTAGATCACACTTTGGAGTGATATGGAAAATACTGATAGAAAAGAGGTCTTATTAGGACATGCCAATTATTTCACCATGATCAAATACCCTAGTTTTACTAAATGCAGTACTTAACATATGTACCCAGAATTCATGTCACTGTCAATCTTTTTAGATATTCTTTAGAATTTCACCTCAAATTTTTTATTTCCCAGAAGATCCAAATCAAACAGGCATTATCCAACTAATTCTCCATCTTTCTCAAAACACACAAACTCCAGATAATATTACAACTATGTTTCTGCTTAAAATACATAATGTGAAGGTTAAATGTGGATTCATTAGCCTTCCATAACTAGCAGACATGTCAAGCATTAGCAAATTTTACTTTCATTGTTCATTTTCTGGACTTTGCTAATTACTGGTCACTCGAATGCTTCAAATATTATTAATTTCTATGTTTATACAGTATGACACACAATGTGTTCCTGCTCCTTTCTGCTAGATGCATAACATGTAAGAATGACTAAACATGCCTAAATCTCCACCTAAGTATAATTCTTTCCAATATGTATTTTTTCCATGAGTCAACACCACTCCCACTAGAATCGGTGGAAACAGTGTTCATTCATGAAACAAAAATTCTTTCCTGTTTTCTTCCATTGTTTTTGCCTTTTAAAGTTAAAAATATGCTTCTCTGAACTGCTGTAAGGTAATGTTACATCTATTTAACAGAACTAGACCAATGTGTGGAGTGCTATAAGATTCCATAAGATATACTTAAGTATGCTGAAGCAACAAGATTTAGTTCTGATCTTTTTGTAATATGCTCATAAAGACAAATATATATATATATATATATATATATATATATATATATATATATATATGTAATGGGAAAGATTAAGATGATATATCTTAAAAAATAAGCAGGATGAAAATATTCCAGTGAATAAGTTCAATAGATCACACTGCAAAACCAGTGCTTCTATTAAGTATTTGAAACTTACGGCCAATTTTGGCAAAGTTTGAGAGAGCCAGAAGTCTCAAACAAATCACGGGCTTACATGTTCTAAGAGCAATTCCCATGAAGAATATCGATATTATCAAAGCCAAATGAGTGGTATACCCTAGCATTATTAGATACAAATGAATTATTAGATACAAATGAATCATATTGGAAGGCAGAATTTTGAGTTGTGTGTGGATAGTTGCACATACCTTATGACCTCAGACACAAAACATGGGGGAAAAAAAAAAAGAGACTTGTTAGATACCAGGTAATCTTCAGAAATTACCAAGGAATAGATTTCTGTTGTCTGAAAAGGTGAAGACGTGAACCAAAGACATGAAGACATTCATGTCAACGTTCCACCTGGATTCTCTGATGAGCACAGAGCAGCTTCGGTGTGATTCATTGCCAAAAAGGTTGTCTACATTATCAAGCAGCTGTCAAGATCTACGGCAAAAAAGCAGGTTAAGTGTTGGAGGGTGACATCCACAGAGGGACTTGACTTCAGATCAGCTATAGTCTGGCCCTGGGGACTGGGTGCCTTTCAGTGTTGGAAGCATGCCAGGCCCTCTCCCTGAGCCCATCTTCCAGTGTAGCTTTGTTGGTGTGTATCCTGGTCTACTTTGTGAACCAAATAGCTGTAAAATGTGAAATGATCACAATGTTTTAGCTTGGGGTGAGGAGCACAGCTGTGAAGCAAAAGGTAGAGTAGATTTATTCACTGTTGATCTGAAAACACATAAGGTTTCTTAGGTTTTGCTGCTCAAGGAACTAGTCGCGTGATAGCCTTTCAATCTGCACAGTGACATCTATCAGACTAATGGCAGAAAGATCAAGTAACAGTTAAGTAGCACTGAGCTTAAAGACAAGACTCATCAAGAGTCACAGCTGGCTTTTGGAACAATGATTTCTTTCAGCTTCTGTTAATGTTCAGACTAAATGACTCAGCATTTAGATGCTTCAAAGTACCTCAGAAGCTATAAACTTGTATCTTCCCTCCACGCTGTAGCAACTGCCTTATACCCTGCTGTTTGTATCATTAACTCTTACTATGTTTGGCTGCTTCTGAAGAGTCTCAGCTCTCCTTAGCATAACTGTGGTCCCATTAGAGACTTAACTGTTTACACAAAAAAAATATTCAACAGCAGTAATACTGTGTGCTCCCAAAACACAGAAAAACTCATGCACAACACATGAAAAACAGATCAGCTTTTCAACCTGTTTGTATGTTTTGCTGATACTAATATTTTCCACTTTCCCAGGGTGCACTATCATCATTTTTCATTTAAAATATTTTTGCCTCCTTTCCCCACAGAATACACACCAAATAACGTACCTTCTACTGTTTATGCACTGCATTGCTAGCTGATCAAGGGAAGTGACTGTCCTCTACTCTGTGCTGGCCTCACCTTGAGTACTGTTTGGTTTTGGGTGCCAAAATATAAGGACATAAAACTGTTAGAGAGTGTCCAAAGGAGGGCTACAAACATGGTGAAGGGTCTAGAGGGCAAGACATGTGAGGAGTGGCTGAGGTCCCTTGGTTTGTTCAGCCCCAAGCAGAGCCAGCTGAGGGGAGGCCTCATGGCGGCCTGCAGCTCCCTCACGAGGGGAGCGGAGGGGCAGGCGCTGAGCTCTGCTCTCTGGGGACAGCAACAGGACCCGAGGGAACGGCATGGAGCTGGGACAGGGGAGGGTCAGGATGGGTGTTAGGGAGAGGTTTTGCAACCAGAGGGTGGTCGGGCACTGGGACAGGCTCCCCAGGGCAGTGGGCAAGGCACTGAGTCTGATGGAGTTCAAGAAGTGTTTGGACAATGCTCTCAGACACAGGGTCTGATTTTTGGGTAGTCCTGTGTGGAGCCAGGAGTTGATGCTCCTCATTGGTCCCTTCCAACTTGGGATATTCTAAGATTTTATTGTTTACAACACTAGTACAGCACTGTACTAGTGTATTGTACTACACTGTAGTGTAGTGGTACTAGCACTGTACCACTGACTGCTTTCATACCTAATGAAGTCCAACTTGCTTGGATAAAACAACAACAACAAAAAAGCTACAACCCTTCCTAGTATAAATAGACAAAGAAAGCAAAGAAAGAACTACCAACAAGTGCAACTGTAACTATTTAAACTCACATTCTTAAGAATTGTTAATACCAATTAACAATTGGTAATTAACCAATTAGCTGCTAACTGAATTTCCAAACTTCTAGAAGTTTGATTAATTTTTAAAGATTGGATGCTCATCTTTCTCTGTCTGAATTCCTTGTTGCCCACCAGCACACTTAAGATGTCTGCTATTTAACTCATCCTTTACTGATCCTAGAGCAAGTCAGAAACAGCATAACATTAAAATTCACAGCTCAAACAAAACTATGAGAAAAGGCATACAAAATGCTCAGTCTTCACTAGGAAAGAAAATAATTTTTGAATTGGGAAAGAAACTACAGTATTTGACAGAAACATCTGGAAATAGAACAAGCAAGCACAGGAGAAAACTGACTAAGATACTGCCTGGTATCTGAGGGGCTAACAAAAGACTGAAATGCAAATATGAATCTACAAATAACTACGAATACACTTAAGAATATGGAGGAAAAACATAATATTTCTTCTCCACATGCCTTTCATGTAATTGCACCATGAAATTATACTAAATTGTCAATGCATTTTATTAGGAGACATTCCCACTACTGGCAATTTTAATTCCAAAGTTAGACTGCTCTGTCATTCTAGAGAAATTCAGGGATCACAGCAGGTTCTCATCATGAAGCAGGAGTTACTGAGGTGTCCTGGAAAACCTGAGCACCTTGGAAAAAAAAAAAAAAAAGGCTTTGAAAGGGAAATGGAATCTATCTATAGAGCAAGAGAGAGACTGGCAGTCCCTTGACTGATAGTTATCAAAACCTGTTGCTGAAAACAACTCATGGGAAAAGGTCTTGTCTTCTCAGAACTGTCCAGTGACCCACTAAGCAAAAGACCAAAAAAACAAAGGATGTTTATGTTCCCATTTGCTGTAAGTTGAGATCTGTTTATGGAGGAGGTTTCATGAAATGGTTGCACTATTAAACTTACAGCCACTCTTAAGTAGATACAATTTCACATGCCAATGAAATCTACTTGTATACCTAAAAAAATAAAATAAAATAAAATAAAAAATCAATACTGGACCAGTTTATTTTTATGAATTCCAGTCATTCTTCTGTCATTTTAACTTTTTAGGGACATTTCAAGGACAGAACTGGGATATTTTGTCAAGCAGTCTTACATGGTCCAAGGCTCCTTTTGGCCAGGTACCATATGGTATAGCAGATTATCCCCTATAACAAAGCACTATCATGCATTTCACATTTGTGAGCTTCGCTTGCTCTTGCCCCTGTGTTTGTCACTTTAGGAGAGGGAATGTCTCCACTCAGCTGTTTCCACAGACATACTAAGATGGGATCCCAGTCTCTGCTAAGATGCAGGCATTCCCAAGTGGGTAGAGGCTGCCTTCCACTAACATGAATCACCATTGATTCCCTCCATTTTTGTTTTTACCTTCATCTATTTCTTTTTCATTTTGGAGTATAAATTCTTGGGAAAGGATGATAACTTATGTTTGTCTCTACGTCTTATAGGCAATGGGGTTTCCTATAGGAAACAACATTGTTACGAGATTTCAAAAGATCAGCTAAAGAGATTACTTAGCCAGAAAACATGAATTCCAGATAGTTGCAGTGATGGTCAATAAAATAATAAAGAAGAAAACCAGCAAAATACAGACTTTTTTTTTCCCCTAAATGTTCATCAAATACAAAGGAAATATCTGAAGTTTCATTACGCATACCTACCCATTGCTTTGATCACTGGACAAATAGTAGCTGCTAAAACCAATCAGCTGCTAAGAGAAGGCATTAAATAATTGATAATAAACTCACTGCAAAATTCTACAACCACAAAACTCTACCTACACTGTTGAAATAAAATTTAAGTATAAACAAAATTTTGAAACTAGTAGTTCCCAAGATTATTACTATTACAGTTCCAAGTAATAGCTATACAATATAAGGTTTCTATCATATAAATGGTTATCCACAAAACCAAATATTTGTTATCTATTATACTTTATGAAGTTCATATTTTCTGCCTGCAAGTAACATCCATTTCTGTAAGTGCCAAATTTATATTTATCAAATTTGGCTTCATTAATCAAATGATTCATTTTTCCCCTCTCAGTTCTCTGAATAACAGGACAATATATATATATATATACACACACACACACTAACGGGTTAAATACTAAATTATTTAAATATTTTATCATTAATAATGCTACTTTATTATGCCTTGCCCAGTTCATGCTTTTATATGTACCTTATCTAAATGTATTACTCTAGTATCTGATTTTCCAGTTTGAGAATAAAACATTATCATGTGACACTCACTCTTGCTATTCTTACTGTTCTTAAATGAGAAAGAAACCACTCAGTGCATTGGTTCAGCATTCCAGACAGTGAAGGTCAGAGACAAGATCATCCCTTATCAACACAAGATTGCCTCTTCTCAGTTCTGACTCTAAAATAACAATAGGTTGAATAACAAATCATTCTATCAGTCATGACGAAGACATAATAACCTCCAGAATATTTAAATGGAATTTTCATTCAGCTCAAAGAGGACTTAATTGCACTGACCACACACATTCTGCAGAACAAAAAGACTTGTCTCTAAGGAATACTTGTAAGTCTTTTTTTTTTTTTTTTTTTTGGAACCAAGAATAACCCTCAGTATTTTCTAGTGAGAAAAAACATATGTAGAACATGCTTGCACATATAAACATATGCCCGTATCTTTCAATCTACACATACACGTAACAATTAAAAAGCTGTAATTTAGAAATTGTAACAGTATAACATAAAACTTCTGATTGCTTTAAAAAAAATAATTTGCCTGTGTATAAAAAGAATGATGTTCTTCTTGTAAGAAGCTATGCAATGGTTGACTTAATAATGGTAGATCAGCACGGAGCCCTGAACCTCATTTATAAGTTAATTTTTCTTGAGGCTTGCCTTGAGCATTGATCATTGGAACAGCTATGTGTTTCACCACAGCAATTTTGGCTCAGAAAACTATAGTATCCCCACTGAAGCAAAAGACAGACTGAAGATGAAAACAATTTCAGTAACTTTGGGTAAATGAATTGAAGATACTTCGGGTCCAGTTTATCAGAAAACTATTGCATCCCATAAGGAGATCCAGCTTGGGCTGTGGACAAGGCCACAGCTTTGCAGAAACAATAGTATATAAAAATATTGCAGTAACTGCATCCACAGAGAGGGGATAAACTGAAGCAGCTTTAATTCTGGCATTTCAAACCCTAAGACTTCATAACAGTAATGCAAGCCTTTCTTGGGATCACTGCAACACCTTCTAGGTGTCTTTTTTCCTCCTGAAATAAGGAAGAGGAAACATGGGAGTTGCATTATCTGATCCCCACAGATACCTGAATCACTTCTCTATAAACATGAGACAAACCTCCATCTTTTTGCTTGCTAACAAAGTTAGGCAACTACAATAAACTTTCAGCTCAAATTCTCAGCCATTCCTTCCTAGCCAATCTTATCTTTGTGTGTCGAACTTGCTTAAATGCCAATTTTCCCATCACCACCCTTCAAACCCAGCTCCCCCTTCCTCTGCCAGCAGCAATTTGTCTCAGTCTAGTGCTCTCATTCCCTCGGTCTTCAAGCCTGGCAGCTTTTCCCCTTCAAGTCTGGTCTATAGGGGGGTCTTAAGGATCAGCAAACACTGTCACCTTAGTTTCAGCTAGCTCTAGCATTCACTGCAGTTGCAGTTACATGAATAATTCCACTCATTCCCTATACTACCCTTGGCACTCAGAAGCATTCAATACTCAGTTCTGTTCATGTGCAATGAGAATGAATCTCCAGATATTCTGACTTCACTAAATCTCTACTGAGCATCTGCAAGCACATCTTTCAGAGGCACACAGTTTTTGGAAAGGGAGGTAAAAGTCACATTCCTAACAAAGCCATCTTGAAGTTTACATCTGTATTCCAGCCAATGAGATCCTAAACTTGCTAAATTATAGGTCACCAGAATTTTTAATGTGAGCAAAATAACTACATTGTAGTATGCCCCACCTTCTTGCCAAACACCTCTGACCAGGATATGCTGAATTACTTCATTAATAATTGGTACTACCAGTCTACTCCAACCAGTTCACAGGGTTTAATAATGCAGTTTCAAACAAGCCGTTTGCATATTTTTGAGTCTTAAGAACAAGTTTCTTTCAATTGTATCATGGTACTGTTGCTTGTTTTGCCTTCTAAACAAGCTAGTGAAACTTTGCCAATGCTACATCCCCGGGAGCCCTGAAGCTAACAGGAATCCTCTATTGACTCTTTGGTGGGTTTAGCACTGGTCTTCAATGTAACGTGACTTCAAGGTTATCAGATGTACCTGCAGCAGTAGCAGTTGCTCTAACCCTGCCACAAGTGCTATTCAGAGCTACATTGTTCTGCATTGTAAGCATCACTCAACTAATTCATGGAGTGCTAGCACACGAGATGGTATCTGTTTCAGGAAAACGTGTAGATCAGTTACATGCCTTGCTATTATACCAGCTATTTAACCTCGCTGAGTGCAGTGTGAATAACAAGGAGGATAGATAATGTAAGGGAGCAACACAGAATGTTTTCCTTCACAAACTACACCTCGGTTTACTTAACAATTATTAAAATTATGTCCTCAAATTAATATGCTGCATATGATGTTCTAACACTACTTTTACAGCATTTTTTTAAAATTGGCAACAGGAGCAGCATTCCCTTAGCAGATGTTCTCAGTTCCCACACACTTAATTATAGTTTATAACTACAATCGCCTACCATACAGTGCACTGCAATGTGTCATTTTAAAAGCCCCTGTTACTTGCTCATTAAATTTCACTACTACTTAGAGCACCAGTGATTTCAGCTGCATGCCAACCCACACCCACATGACAAGGAAATAGGCCTCAACTTTAACACATATTTCACACAAGTCTGTACAAGCTACCATAGTGTCCAACTGGTCATTACAGTAAATCACATTCCATGATTTTAATTAACACATTGGTTGTTAAGTGGCATCATGAGTTAGAGTATTTTTTCCTTTATAGAGCTATTTCAAATAGCTTGAAAAATAGAAACTTAACTGTAAACAAATTAAACAACTATCAACAAATTAGACTCAGAAAGATGAATAATTTTTTTGTACTTTTTCCAGGTTACAAGTAGTGAATGATTTTTATTATTTTTTTTTTTTAAATCAGTTTACTTGCCTAAAACAAACCATAAATTCTTATCTGCAAAAAAAAATCAGCATTAGAGTTGCATATCACAAACAAAACAGTCAATAGACGACACACAGAGAACAGTGAACTGCACAACACATCTGTAGGCTGGGACCATGACCCCTTCTGTTGTTTTCATCCCTCAGCTGGATGTAAATAGGGAATTTTGAACACGATTCTGTAGCCTGCCTCTATAATGACAGTTTGACACCTTCTTTCAGGCTAGCCATGTGAAAAAAAAAATAAAAAAAAACAAACAAGTATTTCAACAGGAAGGCATGCTGTGTCATGCAACAGCTTTCTGAAGTGCTCCCCAGCACTGACATTACAGAGGCACTCAAGCAGCAGCCCAGTGATCACAGTGCAACACAGTGCAGCAACTTTAGTTCTGAATTTTCTGCAGACAGAAGAGAAATGCAAAGACCTGTAGAGACGAATGATCACATTTACTCCCAGGAGTGTTAAGAGTAAAAATTTACTGAATCCAATAGGATATTAAATTCAAGTGAAAGTGAGATGACTGGAAGGAGGATGACTTGAGGAAAAAGGCAAGTGCAAGGAAAGCTTTTGGGTAAAATTTCCAATATATTGCAAATTGTGGTCTTATAGAGATTAGTAAATCATTAAGCATCTTTTAAAAATCTATGGGCTACATATATGAAAATATGGTAACTTCAGTATGTTCCGTATCTTCTTTTTATGACTTTGCATTTAGTAGCAACATTATTTAGAATTCTGCTATTTCTCAATCATTCAATTCTATAAATGCATTTTTGAAATTTACTTGCATTTATAAATAAACATTCACACGAAGAAAGATCTGTATGGAAGATGGATAGAGAAGTAAGTTTCTCCCTCATTTGTATTTTAAACTTCTCTGGACCCTAGGTGAAATACAACTGCAGGACAGATTCTGTTGGTAGACTGAAGAATTGATTCATATACTGTCAGCAAAAGACAGTAATAAAAAAATACTGTCATGCGTAGAGAATACACATGTTGCCCTTGAAAAGATACAGCAGAGAATCTGGAGAACTTGGGGTTCTCTGCCTTGTATTATGTAAATGAAGGCAACATCAGCCAAGACTACCTAGAACCTACAAGAATGAAAAGCAGGCATTCTCAAGAATGACAGCTTCATGAAATGCTCTAGTGATCGGGTCAGTGAATTTATTGTACATGCTGAACTTGCAGAAAGTGAACCAGTCACCATTAATCCATAAATTTATTAAGGGCACCAAGTAAAGTTCAATAAATTGTTTTCATGAAACACAGTCCTTATGCAAGCAAATCCTTCCTCTTGCTTATGATAGCATTTATTTAGCACCAGTTGAAGATGTTTGGGTTTCTTACTCATTCTCGCAATAAGAAATTCTGCAATTCTCAAAAGTCACATTAAAGAACACTCCATCACCGGACACAGTATTAGATACTGATAAACCCTCTGTGGATGTCTAAGGCAAGCTATAAGCTTGATCTATACTCTACTGCAAGATTGCTCCGTACTGATTTCAGCTGAGGGACATCAGCATAAACAAGGAGTAGAAGATAAGGCCTTACAAATTTATCAGCAATGAATTATTGACTGGGGCCACACCATCCAAAACACATTGAATTTCTCAAAAAAAAAAAAAAAAAAAAAAAAAAAAAAAAAAAAAAAAGCAAATGCTTCTGAATCTTGAGTGAACTGGAGCTGCAGCTCTACCAAGAATGGGTATCTGCTCCTGCCTTTGGCACTCCAATTATATATTGAGCATCCGACTGCCTCTCACGGCCTCACTGCTGGCTGGAAAATACTGATTACTCTTAATCATCAAGAAAGGCAAAAATATGTACCTCAGTTATATCCTCCATCACAATTCACACAGAATCACAGAATCATCTAGGTTGGAAAAGACCTCCAAGATCACCTAGTCCAGCCTCTGACCTAACACTAACAAATCCTCCACTAAACCATATCACTAAGTTCTACATCTAAAGGTCTTTTAAAGACCTCCAGGGATGGTGACTCAACCACTTCCCTGGACAACCTATTCCAATGACTAACAACCTGTAACTATGGAATAAAGCCAGCTATCACACACTCTGTTTCTAGTGATTATCAGGCAAACCTAAAGTTTTGCATTTGGACAAAACTGGCCAGTCATGTATAACAACTCTTTGTTTCCATGAGCATACAGAACTATAGGTTGCATACTAAATTCCTCCAAGGTGAAAACTTGCACTTGGTGTAAGCATGCAGCACCATGGCCTCCATTTTCAGGTAAAATAGGAAGGAAAAAGTGCTTAAACTTGATGGCCTCAAAAGTTTTGCAAAAGAGCAGTGTTACAATCTCATTTATATGACAACCAATCACTGCTTAAATGAGTTGAGTAAAAAGTAAGTACTTAGTATCAACGAAAGCCTATTAGTATTAATAAAAGCCTATTAGGATAATATTAGTAATAAGAAAGTCTTACAAATAAACCATTTTCATTAAGGTTCACAGATTTTTGTCTGTCCATCCCCTAGCCACACCTCTTTTTTCTAACTTCCAGTCTCAGAAACAGTGAAGAATGCAAATACTTCCTGCTATTTCCTCCCTTGTTATAAGCCAGTGAAGTTCAATTGAGGTCAACAGTGCCCCTTTACCCTAGTTTAGGATGCAGGCTGTTTGCTGGCTCTAAAATAATTTTTGAGTTTTGGTGTTTCAGATACTTTATGATTTTGGTCTGTGATAAATACATTCATAATAGACTGGCATTTGTCTTAAAGTCTCATACCCAGACCATCCTCAATGATTTAATACAACTTCAATATTCATTTTCATGCAAAAATATCCAAAATGTCACTTCATTATAAAATTCAAGAGACCTGTGTCAAAGATACTGTTTTGTCATCTTTTTTTTTTTTCTTTTTTTCTCTCCATGTTCAAATTCAGTTTGTTGTATAGCTTATGAGGTTGAAATACATTGTACTTATTAATGATTATCAAATCCATTTACATTTCTTAGACTGGTATTGCTGGTTTAATCTTTTCCCATTCCAGAAGTACTCTTTCCATATTGGCAAGTGTGTGTAACAGCTTCCTGACTTCACTATGCAAAGACCGTATGCTTCAAAAGAAAAGCATTTTTGTTTGTTTTATCTCAAAACAATGCAACCTACCCCTCCTCCTTTTTCCCTCAAAACATATAATTCTACAATTAAGGAATTACATTCTAAAAGAGCAAATGATGGCATTTTGAACTGATTGCAGTGAGTGCTGTTGTAAAAGTAGGTACTTGAAACAGACAGGCAAGACTCCTGCATTCCTCTTCTCAGTAAAGTTCTGTGCTCTGTAAACCTCAGTTTAGCCACTTATTTTAAGAACTTCACCTCTAACTTCTAATATACAAACACTCTCTTTTTAAGAGCTAGCTATTATCAGCATAACTATAAATCTGACCCAGTCTTGAGGACTTCACTAGTAAAAACATTTTGCTGACATAATCAAGATTGAACTTGGAGCCCCTAATATAAACATCACACGTACGTAAGTAAACAGCACTGTTTTTTTTCAAGCTTTGTCCCAAGGCATGGGAGGATTAAGAACCCCCTGTATCACTGATCTCAATCTCTTACCTGTGAAAGTTTTCATACTATACATGATACTAAACATGTACAAATGTTTTTTCAAAAAGTCTCCCATCACCTACAAAACTAGAGGACTCTAAGAAGCATGAAATACAAAGTCACATAAAAGCAGTCCTACCTTTGCCAAAATTATACCTTTTCTTATAAAAACTTAAGCACCACGGGACTGAGTTTGCAATGCATCCCCACAGTGGCTAGAAGGTTATCAAACCATTTGCTTTGTTTGCCAAGAACACTACAGTAGGTGACGATAAAGCTAAATTATAGTGAACAGCCACCCTCAAACACCTCTCGGCTGAGACTGTTTAGCAACTATTACGTTTCTCACAGTCTTGCTTGCATGACTCATACAGAAAGAGGACAGGCATTAACACTGATAAGTCAAGCTGTTTTCAGACGCTACTGCTTGGCTGCTGTAGAACATTTTGCAAGCCACTGTCACACACACGCAGCAGATTTCCTTGAAGTATGACAGCAGGAAACAAATCTGGGTGTAGCTGGGCAGACACGCATTGTTTTGAGCTTCCACTGGATGCAGTTACCAAGTCGTTCAGAGGTCAGTGCAGCCACGGAGTCCCTCTGGCTGAGTAGTGCTACCCTACTGCATATTTCATTCACCCTTACAGCTCCCAGAGCTGTTTCCAGGCAGACAGACATGGGAAATATTTAATATCAGGGGCAGACTGACAGTGGTTTTATGAGAGTCATTTTCTCTGTGTTGCTTTTGAAGAGATTTTTTAAAAGGTGTACAAGAGGAGCCAGGAAAATTCTTCCCAGGGGAAAAAAAAGTGGTAATTTGGAAACATGAACTAACTCTCAGTGGCCACAAGAGACAGCGTGGAGCATATACTAATGAACTCTTCGCTGTATTAATTTAGACTGCTAAGGCTGTCTTTAAGCAAGTCATATATAAAGGATATCAGAGTAAATTAACCATATTGTTTTAGGTACTGGACTGCACCTCAGGGTACCTGAACTTATTTCCCAGTCAGAACAAAGAATCATTGTGACCTTTATTGCTTTGTAAAATTTATGAAACAAAATATTCTCCAAGAAAGCAGGAGAAAATGCTTGCCAGAAATTGTATTGAACTTTCTAAATTCTGGCCAAAAAAGCCATGTTACTGTTCTTATGAGTTTGGTTTCTTATTCAAAAATAAATATTCATTGTAAGTAAGGGCAGCTATCTTTTATTGGTCATCAAACACCTTGGCAATTGTAATAAATGCAACTTCAAGTTCATTGAAGCCAGCAGACTGGGGGAAGCTGTTACAGTAAAGGGACCCCCAAACACTGGAGGAATTGGCCTCATGAAGTTCAGCAAACACCAAGTCCTGCACCAGGAACAGCTCCATGTAGCATGTTCAGTCTGGGAAGCAGCACTGAAAAACAGGATCCGGGAGTCATGGTGGACATGAAGCTGCATGCCTTGAGAGCAGTGAAGGCTAACTGCATAGGGGCTATACTAAACTAACAAGAGCATTGCTACCAGGTCAAGGGCAGTGATCACTCTTCCCTCATTTCATGTCCTGGTGAAGCCATACCTGCACTACTCCATCCAGTTTTGACCACCCCAGACAGATACTGGAAAAATGAAGTGAGCCCATCAGAGGTTGAGCTAACAGGCTCAGGTTGTGGAGCCCAGCACACATGCAGAAAGGCTGAGGGAGCTGTGGATGTTCAGCCTGGGAAAGAATGCCCAAGGCATTCTGTCTTCAACCACTTACGGAGCTGCAGAGAATACAACAGCCAAATTTCTTCTTGGAAATGTCTGTGAAATGACAAGGTGTAACAGATGGATTGCAACAGAGGGGGTTATGAATCCTGTGCCTGGAAAAGTGAGCTTCACAAGATTAGTCAAGCGTTGGAGTGTGCCCAGCTGTAGAGCCTCCATCCTTAGGGTTGGTCAAAGCTCAGCCACACCAAGTCCTGTGCAACCTGGTTTCATTTCAGGATTATCCATCCTCTATGCAGGTGACTGGACTATGGGATCTCCAGAGGCACCACATGATCTAATTTATTCTCATTGACGTGATTCTCTTTGTGGTTCTAGTCAAATATGCTACTACTGTTATTTCACTTTTAGGATATGAAGTCCAAAAAGAATTTAAGATTATTAAATTTTCAGAACTAAACCAGTTGAAGTACAAAAGTGAAATACCTTTACCACTTATCCAAATTTTAGATGCACAACATGACTATCAGTAAGCACTTCTGCTTTAAGTGTATAATTGCAGTTATACTTCAAAAAGGTCTTTCATCTTAAGAATAATATCAAACAGGTACAGAATTCATTTTTGGCTATGAAGAAGTTATCCAGTTATATGCCGTGTTCCTCATACTGTGTAAGAATAGGCACAGCACCAACTAGACAGTAAGCTCTCCACTTCATTTGTGTCGTGGCATGGCACATTTATCTTAACAACTTCATCAGAATTTTAAGGTAATTGATAAAAGGTGGAACAGAAGTGGCAATACACTTTATTTAGATACCCTGATGGAGCAAGACACCTGACTTATCTGATGACTATGAAGAGGTACATTGACTTTTACAGGAATATTAATGTGTACAATGCTAAAAAAAGTCTAATGAGCAGGTTAATTAGCAAGCAGGGAAATGCAAGAGAAGAAATCCATTGGCCAAGAAAAAAAAAAAAAAAGAAAACAAAATGAATGTTATGTCAGAGGAATACAGAAATAGCAGTGGAGAAATGGAATTAAAGGACAAATGAAGTTCTAGACAAGAACAGTTTGCTTGTAGTGATATTATTTTATCTTTTTCACCTACCACATTACTTCTAAAGGAAGTCAGATAAAATGGCCATATAATCCCTAACTATCTCATCTGTTGAACCTCCTCTCTGGTATTTCTTTGCTTCTCTCACCCCCATTTAATTGATTTGCACATTTACAATTTTCAGAGATCATAGACCAAACAAACACTCATACATGTACTTAGTTGTTGTCGTTGTTTTCTTTTTTTTTTTATATATATATACTCAGTCCTTTTTTTTTATTATTATTATTTTCATAAATACGCTTTCTTCACATAGAGAGAAATACTTTTTGAAACACTTTCTTTTCATCAGCCTTTGAGTGAACTTAAATGACATTCTGAGTAGTCTTTTAAAATCATTATGTTTAGGGAGATTAGCAATTAAATATGCTAATAAAGATCAGCCGTGTTTAGGAAATACAGGGTGATGGTCCCATCTGAACATAGCAAGTTCCAGAGCTTTGGGGTTTATTAGCAATAGCTCACATAGCCAGGGAAAACACTGCAGTGTTAAAATCGTTTTGTTGTTGTTGTCTTAATAGAAAGCAAGGACTGCATAAGAAGAGTAAGGAGCATAAATTGGACCTTTATAACCTTTACAATCTCACTAAGAAAATAGCATTCTGAAATAAACAAGCTTGGGAAGATGAATAGGTTTAGACATTCCCTTGAGTGCATCCAGAACTACTGCACTGCATATAATTAGTACAGTGAAAGTGAACATTGCAGAGAGAAGGGAGAACTGCCTTTTTTTTTGTAGCTTAGCTTTAGAATACAACTTCCAAGCTCCATTTACAAGAATCTGTACTGGAATCTGTTTATAGCACATTGACACAAAATCTTAATAGGAGCAAACTCATTTTTGGCACAATCCCAAGTCTACTTACTGTAAGATGGTGATTTTTTAGAACTGTTTTTGAACCAGCTAACAGAAATCCCTACAGGCATAGGGATGAAAATCATGAAGCAAAAAGAAGCAAAATCTGTAATTACAGACTGTCTTTTCCAGTAAACAATTACTCGCTTCTACCACCATGTACAAACCTATGTGACCAATGTGAGCATCACAGGAGTTTCAGGATTCCAGCCTTCTGACAGAAAGGCCATACAGACATACCAAACCATAGTAACCTCAGGCAGATTTCTATTCTCCTCATAAAGGTACATGAACGCATTAGGCATGCTCCCACATTGACAAATAGCTTTTGAGACTCACGTTCAACAGCTATAGCTAATTTATTAGCTGTCAAAGCTAACACATCATGTAAACAGCTCACAGTGCAAATAACACACAAAGGCAGATAGCCAGGGATATAAAACTGTCAAAGCTAGCTTTTCACTGTACACTTTCACTGGGCATTTGTAATTAAAGGGGCTTCCTTGATTCTTGACAGACTATTTCTTCAATTTATAAGTATAAAAAAACAAACAAACAAAAACAAGCAAGCAAACAAACAAAAAACACCACCACACACTCTCTATACCCCACCACTGCCAAAAGAAAACACCCCAGAAAACTGGTACAGATGCAAGGCCTGAGACAAGGCAAAATATGACTAAACCACAGGCCTGAAGTTCTTCTCTCTTCATTTCAGCAAACACATCTAAATCCCTCACTAATTAGGAAACTAATTTTGTCTAGCTTTTAAAAAGACCATTAAGCTTGCTTTTAATGGGAAAAATCACATTTTTTCCAATATGCTAAAGCACTTAATATTAAAAGAATAAGTGCATTACAGGTCATCACATACACTTGAAAAGAGTGAAGACAGAAATAGGTAGTTTAACTCTTATTTTCCTTTTTCTCAGCAGAAGTGCCAAATGTGTTAACCCACACTTCCTCTACCCACCAGCTGTGATCACTTTGCTCAATGCCTGACTACATTTTTGTTTGTTTGTTTGTTTTATAGGACCTACTGCTGCCATATGTTCTGCCTTTACATTTACATTCTTTTGTTGTGACTGAAATTCTCTTTTGTAAGAGAAAAGAAATTTCTCAAATTTTCCTGACATCTCAATTTTTACATCTGTGCCTGGCTATCTAAGAAATTGGTGAAATAGTCAACTACTGCAAGGAACTATATTCCGAGAAGTATGATACATACCTATATTAATCTGTCTCTTATGACTCACTAGTTATTCAAATACCATCTAGGATTTTCAAAAGCTCATAAACACTGATATGAATGGCAGCTAGAAGCATAGGCATCTTTTAAAATCCAGTTATATGGCTATCTGCATCTTTTGCTAATTAAGCATCTTGAAATAGTAGCCCCTGTGCATTTATAGCATTTCAGAAAAAATAAATACATTGTGCAACCTCAAACATATCTAAGGAGACTATTAGCAATCCTCCAAAGTTTTACTCATTTCTTTTGCTGTCTTCTGAATTGGTCTCCTGGACAAGCACAAACATACTTGCACACGTACACTGATGTATGTGCAAGGCTGTGCATGTGGCAAGGAAGTTAGTCCAGTCCAGAGACTATCTTGCTGATGCCCCAGCTTTAAAGGCAGTGTTTATGGGGAACAGCAAACTGTGGGGAACAGACTGTACCTTGCCTCTCTCATGGGGGCCTCTTATTTCTTCATTGAGAAGCAAGTCCAGCCTCCTTCCTACAGTTCTGCTGAATGTACTTTGAGATCCTTTGCTGCTCCTCAGGCTGGAGGTGTTTTCCCCATTTAATTATAGAAGCCACTATTTCAGTAAGTATGCTACCCACTCAGCAGAAAGGATCCAAAAGAGTTTTCATGTAACTTTATATACCAAAAATAAAAAAATGACTGTTTATATTTTAAAAGTATAAACTTTTGAATGAGAACATTTCCACCTGTGCACCCTATCTCTCTTGTACCCTCCATAATTAAAGCTTTGCATATTTTTCTTCACAATGTTGACAGAATAACAGAACATTTCAACAGTCAAGTTTCTCATAAGCAGCCTGTATCCTCTATACTGAATCTGTCCCTCTGACTTTCCTGAAATTCTCTATACTTCTTGTATGTCCTATATAATGTTCCTGGTAAAAGCACCCCAGCAACGACCCATTTGGTTGCTCTTCAATCATGCCTGAAGGGCAAACTTCACTTTATTCAATTTTAGTAACTCTTGCTCATGTTACCAGTCACACTGATGTTCCCAACGATGACAACTTTTTAGTCCACTTAGCAACTTCTTTCACAATCACTGATGATTTGTCTCTCTCTCTCTCTTTTTTTTTTTTTTTTTTTTTAAAGTTACTTTCATAAACAGATCCCATTTGCTCCACTTAATACACAAACCAGACATGTTTTCTGGTTAAGGGGAATGCCATAGAGGATCGTGCTCACATTTTATTGCATTTTCACACAGCTGAGCCCAATAGGGTGCTGGCAGAGAAGTAAGATTCCCAGAAACCTCATCTTAAGGAAAAAAAGATTTGAAACCTCCTGGCACTGATAGCACACTACTAGGTATTGTAATGATTAAATAGCCAGATGTAGTGCTGTCAGATGGTAATACAAAGTGTAAAATAAACAACTAGCATATACCACACATTGAATTCTACCAGGATCATCAGAACACAAAAGAAGTCATGAAACTATAAGCAAAACAGCCCTGTTGTGAATTTTTCAGAATTCCTTGGTCACTGACAGCACGCTTAGTACATCTACCTAGGAAAGAAACATTTTTTCTTTCCTATTTTCAGTCTTTATAGATCTGGATCTCAACACCTAATTAAAAAAAATATATAAGAAAAAAATTGACATGCTCTTAGAAAGCCTTGTGCTACGCAATTATCTTTTTAATGGAAAATTTTCAGCAGGGATCCCTTGTCCTTGGACTGGTCCTGTGAGTACTACAAATGCCTACTAACACCATGCGTGTCTAATTAAATGACTGTGGGTCCTATTCAAAAACATTGCCAGCCTGCATATGTGCAAATTATTTTTGGTATGTAAACAATTGTTTCATGAGATTCATTAAACCCTTTCATTAAAATCTTTTCATGCTGCATGTATTAAGGGGAAGTGTTCAGGTCATACTTGAGAAAGGTATATTAGAAAGTTCTAGTCCCACACAATTTCAGGAATAAAGTTTTAAAATGCAGAGGGGAGGACATTTTGTATTTTTACTTTCTCGTAAGAGAAAGAAGAAACTAAGTCAATGCTGAGCATGGCTACAAGGCACCAGGAGCAAGGTCAGTAACCATGCTGAGATGTTCATCCTTATTTTATAATTTGCTCTCCTTCACAGATTAAATACTGAATTACAGAATGCATATTAAATACATATTAATATGTATTAATATTAAATACATTAATATTAAATACATATTGAATAATTATGTATTAAAATCTAATACATATTAAATCCCAAGTACCTACTCTACAGTGTCACCTGATTTTGTCTCAAAAAAAAACAAAACAGACAACAACACAGAATAATTTACAACTATTTTAACAATTTCCAGATTTCTTGTTTCATGACATGCAATCAACTTCCTCACACATTTTCCATAAACAAGCATCAGCCAAGCAGTGCAGTGCTTTCTGACACACTGGCTAAAGAGAGGTGAAAGCTGAGGGGAAATGCAGCAAAACTCTGCTCTTGCCTCATCCACTATGCATGTGGCTCAGGCAGCACAGTACCTGGGCAGATTCTTTCCCTTCAAAGGAGCCCCAGTTGATCTTGGTGCTCTGACTGCTGTTGTGTTCACAGGAAATCCACCTTCCCCTAACAGTACAGGTAAACAAAAAACGTACTTGAAAGTTGGATTATAGAAAAGCCTGAAAAGTTTCCTTCTCTTCATCATGTGATGCTGCTGTACAATGCATAAGCTTTATCTGAAGGATGCAAAGGTCCCAAAATAAGCTTTGATTTCCAAAAGTTCTCAATTGCAGACACTGTACCTTCAAGGCTTTGTACTAATGTGACCCCCTGCTGCTGCGTTAAGTTACGATGCTACAACACCACAGTAATATCGCAGCGCAGAGGTTGCATCCGAAGCAACAGCAACAGAGTACTGTCTCGGGCTTCAGCCATCAGGCACCTCGCTGTCCTGTGGGGCTGCCAATTGTTTGCGCACAATACACAGCATGGGCACACAGAAGGAGGCAGCCAAGGGTGAACTTTGCTCCCAAAGTGGTAAAGAACTGGCAGCCAAAGAACTATTTATCAGTTTTAGCCAGATTAAAAAGGCTTAACGTGAAATAAGAACAACTGTTCCACATGGCACAAGTGTTCTAACATGAGACAATCTGCAAGGAATTTCAGAAATTAAGAAAAGCAAAGTGAAGATAAACTACTGCCTTCTGATATATTTTTTCTTCTAACAGCCGAGTTGATACATTTCCTGTCACAGTCCTTGATATGGTGTGTCAGGTAGACAGAGATGCTGCGCACACTGTGAAGCAATTGAGTTTTCTGATGCAGCTACATGTACCTGAAGTGATAACACTGGTGTTACCACAGTGCAGAACTGCAGCAGACTGCCTCTCGCCTTTCTGATTTAAAAATGTCAGGGCTCTAATTTGAAGTCCTTAATATATGCTTACAAATTTTGTGGTCTTCTGTGGGATATAAACACGTGCTTTTCTGTATAAGGATGGAATTATTCCCAAACTAAAAAGAAAAGACAAGCATACGCTGTAGAAAGCTGCTAGATCTCAAAAAACTCCTGTGTAACAGATTTCCAGCACTGATTTTACATATTAGACAGCAGACATTTTCTTCTTCCAGTTAACTGAGCACAGTTCGTTTACCTTAAAAGAACTCTAAACAATTTTTTGGCTAGTGTAGGAACTGGAAAAGCAGCTTTAACTCTGCAGTTTTGCAACAGAGCGGGTTCACGGTTATTTTTATACTTTCTGCTTTGTCAAGCATTTTATACACGCTATTTCTTTTCTTTAATTCATTCCAAAAATGTCTATTCCAAGTATTTTTTCCATATCTAGCCACAAGATGTTGTTTCTTTTCTAAGAATAAACAGTATTTCAGTTTACAAAAATGTCAAACTCCTTGACGTGAACATATCTTTATATAGTAAAAGCATCCAAAGCCTTCTTGTCTGGTATGTGCCTGCAAAGGGGCAGCCCTATTAGGTGGGAACCTATAAAGACAGATTTCCCTACATACCTGATTGGTCATACTTGCAGAAAATCCCAGTGGGAATGACAAGATTATTTTTCCTTTTCTTTTTCCCCTCTATTTGCACTAAATGCAAGTCAATTCATATCTTTGACCCCCAATACACTTATGCTAAAGAACCCTGGTGATGCTGTCTTAACATTTTCAGCAGGAGTCAGAGAATTCAGCCATCAGAATATTGAACGTTGTAGCATTACAGGAGGTGAGGGAAGAAGCTTGTAAATTAGCTGTCAAGTTCAATAAAAAGACCAACAGTCCAGGAAGCTGGCAGTCACCATTTGATACTGCATTACTGATTGTGCCTCATGGTAAAAATTAAATTACGTTCATATTAAAAACTTGTTTGCATTCATTGCAAAATAGAAGCCATTAGAAATAAATCAAAAAGGTTAATGCACCTCTGAATCCAGAAAGGCATGACAGTTTTCCTCCCAGATCAATAAATGTATTATGTCTTAAAAAGTTAATCACTTCTTTTAATGCCCTTAAATATTTGGCACAAGGCACAGCCTAACAAATGGCTTATAAAAGCAGACATCACACATATTGTGGGCTATTTATGTGTTTATAGGCCTCCTCTGCCGATAAACTACTACCAGCTTGAGAAATGAAGCATTTAACCTATGCAAAGAAATAAAGAAAAATCATACCAAATATTATTTAGACTCTTATTAGTACATTTTTGCCTAAAGGCTCTTGTACACAACCCCCTTTGCTACTGGCTTACTGGCCTCACTCTGTCTTTATAAAGTGCATTAAAGGTTGTATTTATGGTAATAGGAAAAGACAACAGCAGATGTAGCTGAAGATGCCTGGGTCTTTAGAAGAGCTGACAAAAAAAATTTCCTCAGACCCTCCCCTTTATTTCACACAAAGTACCTGCAATACCAAGAAGCTCACAGCACCAGTGAAAAGATGATGAGCTCGGATCGCTTGCTAAGATTTAATGTTCTCTGCCTTTGATAAATTCCAAATGCCAGACTCTGTTGATACACTCAGTTTTATCCAGACTCTTATTTTTTCTTTCCTGCCTTAGGTATAGGAACTGCTCATTATACATTTAGATGCCACACTGTAAACACTTAACTCTATTTCAAATTAAAATAATGTTAGCAGTATCCCTTTCCTGAGATGAGGAAGCATTACTGATGGCTGTAAGAACAGAACCCTGCCCCCTGCACACATTTAGCAATGAGTTAAGTAACAAGCCATAAAATATAGATGATGGAAAACTCAAAGCCCTTGGGAGAACAAGATGGCATCATATGCAGCATGTAAGTATTTGTGGGAACAACGTACAAACACAGCTCATTTTGCATATTTAGTACTTCTGTTTCACATACAAGTATTTCACTAGCTGTTCCAGTAAGAGAAAAACCAAGAGGATTGTTCATTTTTAAGAAGGAAAACAAATACCTGTCTGTACACTTAAGAATAGGACAATTCCTTGTGTGCCAGCTTTTAAAACTATGTGGGGGGTAGTGGCCCCAGCTTTTTTATAACTTTTTTTGCTGCTGCTTTCTATAACTGATGAATACTGTGAATATCGGATATTATACTTGTGAGAGAAACCAAAGAACAAATACACAGACCGCTGAAAGGTTTTTGCTAAAAAACAAACAAAAAATTCAAAACAGAGTAGCCAACATGAACAGACAAATATTTGTCAAAACTTTCATTAATATTAACAGAGGTACAGTACCGTCCACTAGGAGATGGCATGCATTTTCTTTTCTAGAACTAGCACACCTTTCTGCTTGTTCAGATATCTGAATCCTCCATTGCACACATACCAACATACCACATACTTTTTTTTTTTTTTTTTTTTTTTTTTTTTAACACAGAGGCCCTTAAAGAATTTCAGAAGTTTCAAGCTCACTGTCCCATCTGAATTCCCTGTAGAATATAGGAGAGGCTGGATTTCTACGCTGAAGTCAGCAAGCATGTAAATGCATCATGACTAAATTGTAGAGCTCCTTTCCTCTTTATTTACATTTTTTTGTTAAGCTTAAAAACGCAGATGTTTAATATCTAGTCAAATTCTACCAGATTCTACCAGATGATTCCATGGATTTGTAACAGCAAGATTTCATTTCATTTTTCCTTAAAAAGTATAAATGAAACCAGTATGTGTTTAACAACTCAACGCAATAATGAAGTGTAGGTAACTATATGGTAAGAGCTATGTGCATGCACCCTGCAACTGTAAGCATATAAAAATATATATAAACATTTTCAGAGGGAAACATGCATATAAGCAGCATAATAAATCTATAGACAGCATACCAGCACTAGAATCATCTGAAAGACTGGGATTCAGGACCATGAATAGTCAATTAGAATGTACTTGATATTTTAATTCAGAAGACAGACGTAGCATAATATTGGAGAAAAGATACAGACTCTCCAAATGCTTAGGGAAATCTCTGGATATGATTACAAATTCTAACTGAGGCTATAAATAACACTTTTACAGCACAGAACAAGTGAATGTGACATCTTCCACATCATCACTAACATTTGATGGTTCCCACCTAGGTGACAGCAGTCAAATGCCATGGGATGATTAAACTCATGATAACCTCTTGAGCCAACATCTACTAAGAAAAAACCCAGACCTAAAGCACAGCATGGTTCTGCACAGCATGCAATGATGAGCAACACCTAAAACAACATCAAAAAAACCCAAACCTACAGATACTACCTATTTATGTCACAAACTCCAAAATGTCATCTAACAGCCCAGCTAAGTTCAAAATACACACTAAAATTCTGAAGATGAAGACAAGAAACAAATGAAGAAAGATTTAATCTCAGGATTTTATTTTTGAGTCATCTAGTAGTTAGAAAGGGAGATTACAAATCAATAGCAATAACACAAATTGAATGGGGGCATGTACATAGAGGGAAAATTTTTAAAAGCCCTTTGTCGTTACTTTCTTGACCTACGTACCGTAACTTTTGAGTGCTATAAATTTAAAATTAATTCACCTATAAAACATGCTGTAGTGTAAAGAACTTCACTTATTGCATATTTCCATTACAATATATGACTCTATCATTTTAAGAGGCATACTAAAAAACTCAACATATACTATTTCAAAACTATTTGCGGTATTTGTGTCTCAAAACCGAGTCTATAAAAAAAGGCTGTTTCAAGCTATTTTAATTTTTTTCAATGTCAACCATTTCACATGAAAAACAGAAATGAAATGTTAATGCAATACTCCAGAGTTGTCATTGTTTATCATAAGTAATGCATGGAACTGCAACAGGTACGGGGCCTGATTCTTAATACAGAAGTTACTCTTTTTACAGATGTGAACCACCAAAAAGGTAATATCACAAAGGTAAAGGACCTGTCAGCCTCATTACACCTTTCCAGAATCAAGTCTTATTAAAATATCTAGCGTATCATGGCATGTACTCCATTGACCACATGAGAAGACTGGCTGATAATCTCAATTTATGCACAACTTCCCAACAAATAGTATTTTATTCAGTAGGAAATGAAAATGTGCGGTTTACTTGAACATCCTAATAGTGAAAAATCATTTTACTCTTCAGCTTTTATTTCGCTGTGTTTGAGAACATAATGTCCCTGTGATTATACAGGAGTACACTGTGTAGTGATTTCCTATTGACTAGTTAACTATGCAGCTCAGAACATGTCAAGGTCATATTTTTATGCCAAGCCACAGCTACAGCCCTGAATGCAGCATGCAGTGCTTCATCAGCTACATGGAGTAGTACAAAGCATCACTGATACCTAGTTAATGAAGAATCTGCTTTAGATCAATGCACTCCTCTGATATACTCTATCAGGAATACACAAGAACTAAGGAAAAAATAATGAAAACTTAATGGTTCTTCAACCCTAAATATTTTGTCCAATAACTTATTTCATAACCAAAACATATCCTTCCCAGGTTTTAATAGTTATGTATAATTTTGGGACAGCAGTGACTCAGCCCATAGATGAGTAAGCCCTTGTACATACATGTCCTTATTGTTTTTCAGATGATTGTGTGTGAAAATTAGTGATAAATTTTGCATATATGCAAAGACAAATCACATATAAATGCTGCTGTAAACTGGCCAGCATGCCAGAAATGATGTAAGCAATTAGTGTCGTATATATGAAATGGTGCATATAATTGTAGGCCATGTTTGAAAACACATCCCATGTCTTGACAAAAGTTTGTATGCTTCTGTGCTAGCTATCTATTCATCATGACCTCAAGTGTAGGTCTTTGCAAACATTATGCATGAGTGTCTTTACATTCACTAATTCAGCTATCATGAATTTTGCCTTCCAGCTATCATTCTCAGATGCTCATCAGACATGCTTATTCCTATTTAGTTATAGAGCTCTAGTGGTTCAGCTGCTGTCCTCTGTGTGTAGTTTTTAAACAGCAGCTGTTGAGCACTGATGATATTAAGCCCATATTTCTAAAGGGAAAGACATTATTGCTGAAAAAATTGTTAAGTCTGCTTTCAGCTTTACAGAAGCCTTAGGTCTCATTTTCCTCATCCTAAGGCTACAGTGTCAGAAACTTTACTTTTCTCTCTTCTGTGTTGGAAGAGTCCATAGTATCTTCTCCATTAAATACCTGTCTAGTCTTGGAGGAGGTGGCAAACTTCTTAGTAGCTGTTATTTTGTATTATTCTACTACTGTCACCAGATACAAAAGTTTCCTTGTACAAATCTCAACAACTGGGACTAGCAGTCATGCAGCTTCTGCATTTTCTTAATTTGCCTCCTAGAAAAAATCCCAAGTGATGATGCTCAAAACAGAACTACGAAGTTACAAAGCACTTCTCAGGTAGAATTTGTCAAGTAGAATAATATTTGTAGAAAACTTAAAAACATTCCTATTCTGTAACAGAACACTTTTTGGAAACACCTTCCTTTCAAGAGACAAAAACTTCCCCACACCTTTTTTTTTTTTTTTTTTTTTTTTTTTTTTTTTTTTTTTTTTTTTCTTTCCTCCAACAGTTACCTTATCTGACCTGGTTTAGTTCTGAGCAGGTCTTAATGCCCCTAGCTTAGTGCACTAGGAGCGAGTTAATATAATTAATTGGAAAGAACTCAGGAATTGTGTTCAACAGGAAGAAAAGCACCACACCAAAACCTGCACTGGAGTCTCTCGAGTATCTATGACCACCTCATTGCCATAAAGAACCCTCAGTGCCAACACTGTCAAGCATTTTTAGTCTGGGCTTGCTTACAAACACCTCATGCTAATATTACGCCTGCCCTTGTGCTAAATTAGTTACCAGATTGTGTGCATTTGAGAGATATGGATGCAGACAGTGAGGCTGCTGCCACAAACAGACCACACAAAGCATTTAACTAGTGAGAAGATATCTAAGGGCGTGTATGCATTTGTTCCATCTAAAGATAGGGCTTGCATTACAGTGCTTTTATTAAACCTGAAAAACTGCAGTCTCTTCTCACTTGCTACATGCTGAATGGGCCTGCTGTTGCCACCACAAGCACTGATCAATGTGGGCTGCTGACAAAGACAAACACAGATGTTACTCAGAGAAGAATTTAACAGCTAGCATTTCAGTATCTCATGCACGGATGCTCTAATTTTTGAACTCATCGTTTTAGAAGCAGGGATGAAATCACTCTGTTACCTTTTTAATGACGACTAAGAGATTAAAACTGAAAGGCCATCAACACGCTGCACACATGGCCATTGGGCCACTCTCAAACACTATTCTTCTTTTACTGCTCCTCAATTTTAGAGGGCTAAGTAAACGCCTTCTACAACTTCAGTAGTATACTAAGCACCATTACAATATAACTAGCAAATAGCTGACCCAATTCCAAACCTTCCATTTTCAATTAGAGCTTTGAAGGGGTGCCACAGGCTGCAATGCTTAATTTTGTCTTCATTAGTCTGCAAAGATAATTTCTTTGGGATAAATTCTTTCACAGACACCAAGTTACTTTGAGCAGTGCTTCTTGTTTTTTTGACAAAGGTTGGCCCGCATTTTGAAACTTGTCTAAAAGAAGTCATGTTGTCCTATGATCACTGTTCACTGCTATGAATCGAGAGGCACATTTCTAGAATTAAGATTCTACACATGCAAAAAAAGACTGCAGTTCCTCCCTCTGAAATCTTGCAACAAAGATAAAACCTCAGAATATATCTAGAGAACATTACAGCTGACAAGTCAGTCCAGACCACTGCTGGCTGTGACGTTTTCTCCATTTACCTTATTTCTACCATCTTGTGTCTTCACACTTGATTTTTTTTTTCCTATTTGTCTCTACTAAAGAGGCAATACAGCATCATAGCTTGAAAATAAGACTATTCTGAACTTGAGTGATAACTGTAGTCCTCAGTAAGAAGAGAACAGTGTTGTAAACATTCAAGGTAATATTTTCAAGTCATAGAAGAAGGTTTTATTTCCAGTAGTGACTAATTTCTAGTAGAATCAGAATAATTTAGGCTAGAAAAGACCTCCAAGATCACCGAGTACAACCATCAATCTGACTTACTGAGTCCCATCACTAAATTATATTCCCCAGTGCCATGTCCATGCATCTCTTAAATACCTCCAGGGACGGGGAATTCATCGCTTCCCTGGACAGCCCATTTCAATGCTTGACCACCCGTTTCACAAATAAATTCTTCCTGAAATTCGATCTAAACCTCCCTCGTGCAACTTGAGGCCATTTCCTCGTGTCCTATTGCTTGTCACTTGAGAAGAGACCAACACCCTCCTTGCTGCAAACTGCTTTCAGTAAAGCAAGAAGAAACATGTCTTAACGATAAAGGACAGAAATTAGCCAATATACTCTAATTAATAAAACCTACACTATTTGTAGGTTTAAATGTATATTTAGCTCTCTTGCTTGAATTCTTGGATGCTTCTTGTTTTGTTCATTACCATGGACTACTACATCTGACACTAAAGATGCAGTACATGAGATCTCCATGTGCAAAACATCATCTCACTTAGCAATTTTCCCATACTCCTATTTATTAAAGGTGACAAATGATACTTAATTTATGAAGAGATATAATATCCTTAGGCAATTTGAGCTCTCATTTTACTAGGATAACCCTGAAAATAAATTTTTATTCAGGTATATAAGGACAAAAACATGACATACTAATTAAACAAAATCTCTACTTCGATGAAAAACATTCCACAAGAAAACAAAATCTCTGTGCAGGTTTATTCAACCATGCGAGCCTCATATGTTACTACTACAGCACATTACCCACAAACAATTTCTTCATCACTGAATACACTTGATTCATCTACCAGTGCTTAATAAATATTTGATCCTAATTGAACCTAATGATTTTTTTCAGCCTTTGAGATAGTACTGCAGACTAACAAGAAGGTTTTTTAACCCTCGCTGACTTTTCTTAGTGCATTGCTCAATTTAAAAGCAAAATTCTGAGAACTTGAGAGTTCTGTTTAAAGATATGTGAACATGGAAAAAACGTGTATTTGCTATCAAGAGATTCTAAAAGGGGCAAGTTAGTTATACAGATGATGATGTACTTATGAAGACTGTGTTAGATACATCCCTGCTACCAAAATAGTCTAACTGATGATCAAAAGCCCCTCAGCATCCTTGGGACGCTTGAAATGAAATCCAAGTATTCGTACATAAAATCATCCCTCAGCACATTCTATGCACTTAAACATTTACAATTGAAGAGACAGCTTGTTATTGTTAGTTGTTTTGCCAGATTATTATTTTTAATGAAGAAATTTTGGAGTTTGTATGCTTATATTTCAGCATTCACTTGTAATTTTCCATGTTCTGTTTAATCAGAAAATGAGGAAGGTTTTTTATTTTAAAGATTTCTTCAATCGCACAAGTAAGTTGGTTGCATTTACCTTAAAAGCAAAACATTTTAAAAATGATATTCTTTGCTCCAGTTTTGCAGAGATTCTATTTGTTTGTTTGTTTGTTTTCCCTTTATCAGCAGGAAAGTTACCATTAACATTGGAAAATTTGTCCAACTAAGCTGGGTAGACAGAATTTAGGGAAGCCAACACTGCTTGCCAGAGATGGAAATGGGGAAAGAAATTCCAAGGTATTAAGTTCTTTTCTATCAAAATAAGTGTTAATATATTGCTTTGCACGCTTCCTGAGGACGGCTCTGATACCTTAAAGTCAGATATACTGCAACAAGTGAAATACTCTGTCATGCATCAGGTTTATCTCATGGTTATTGCTTTATGGTTATTTTACACCTCACACAGGTTCACCATCTTCGATTTTAAACCATTACCAATATTTCTCTGCTTTAAAAAAATATTCACAGTTTTTCAAATACTGGAAATTATTTGTCTGACTACAGCTTATTTCCTAGCTTTCAAAAAAAGGAACAGGCATCTTAATTGGCACTAATTGGTGGGCCCAGAACAGAAGGGATTTTCACGCTTGCCTAGATACAGTTTCTCCTGACACCCACTCCATAGTGGTGTCGTGCCAAGAGAGAAGCATCATATGCACTCTGACTTCTGGTTCTGCTTTGGTGTTACCAGAGAGATCTTCTACCTTGTGGACTCAATCCTATACCTTTCAAATTGTGCACATTTGACACCTTTTCGTCCAACCGATCATACCTTTGTAGTATAACCTTTTGTTCCTCTCCTGGTACCACCTGAAAAATTCAGCTGCGTTTAGATTTGAAATATCTAGGAAAAGCTTGAAAATACATTCCAGTTGTCCCCTTATCTGAAGTTAGGTTAGCTCCATATACAGAAGGTTTAAATATTTCATTTTTTTTTTTCTTTTTAAAGGTTTTTTTATTTTGAAGTTTTTTAACTGCCTTTTGCTAAATAACTGATACTGGCAATCCTGCTGAAACGTGCTGTTTCTAGAATTGCTAGATGCATGCATTAGAATAAAATTACTGCAGATGCCTGGTGAAACAACCTAGAATGGTTAGATTAAACTTGTTTTAAGTACCTATTTTTGCTTGTGTTGCTTTACATAAATGGTTTAGATTCTTATGTTCTTCTATCAACTCAGCTTAAGGGAGGAATCTTTTGTCTCTGACTTTCTTCCTTGATAGGTATGTATTTTCTTCTGTCATTGCTCACCTTGTCTTTTACCTACTGCATAACATGCTAGATTCTCTGCTTATTTTAGGTTGGATCTTAGGAAATAAATTTTCACTGAAAGGGTTGTGAGGCATTGGAACAGGCTGCCCAGGGAAATAGTTGAGTCACCATCGCTGAAGGTATTCAAAAGATGTGTAGATGTAGTGCTTAGGGACACAGTTTAGACTTGGCAGTGCTAGGTTAATGGTTGGACTTGATGATCTTGGAGGTCTTTTCCAACATAAATTAATCTGTGATTCTGTTGCACCACACATTTTAAAACTCACCAGGATTGAAGTCTGTAGTAGAAAACTCTGCTGTGATCAATATGAATAAGAAAATTTGGTATGCATAGTACAAATCTTGTATGTACAAATCATAGTACAAAGTTGGAGCATAGCAATTTTTGATGTAACTGATTTGTATAAAGAATTCCAAGAAATCCATAAAAACTTTGGATATCATATTCTAGGAAGACTGTAGGCTTTTTAAAACTCCAGTGTAAAATTATCAGAACAGTAACTTGGATCTGTTTATTTTCCAGTTTTTGCTACAGAGTAAAATTTAATTCAGGTTTCAAATATACTGCTATCACTTTTTTTTTTTTTCCTGGCAATTGCACATCTGTATTTTGAATTTCATATTTCACCCATTTTTTCGCCTCAAGATGGTACAAGACACAGTGGTGATTCATTTTAGAAAAACAATTAAACCTGCTATTGCATTACTCAGGTATTTATCAAGAAACTACACACCAAAGATTGCTTTTGCATAGCCCTGTTTTACGATTTGATACAAAAGCCAGCTAAAACGATGTTGTTACAGAAGCAGCATGAGAACCAGTGCATTTACAACTAAATAGCAGCCTTGTAACTAACCTACTATGTGGGGTAGTAATACAATTGCCTTGACAGAAGAGTAAATGGATACTTACCTCTGCTCAGGGGGTTGGGAAAGCTGACAATCATCCCAGTTACCTACTGTGCTGAATATCCCATGGCTTACCATATGCCTACTAATTTCTCCTGTGCAGGGATGTAAAATGACTATTGTCTAGACCAGGTTTTCTTCCTTCCTCTTCACATGAGATCACTCAGTTCACCTGACCAGCTTAAAGAAGGCACTTCATATTAAACACTAGTTATCTCTTTGATCACTCAAATTACAGTTGCTGCAGAAATAACAGGGCACTTTAACAATGTGGGAATATGTGGTTTATATCAGGGGAATTCTCTAGTTACTTCAGTATGCTTTTATTGACTCTGTAATCCTGTACCGCGTGACTACTTTTATCTGTGTACTGCTCTTGTGCTGCTTGTGCTGAAGCAGAGAAAGGAGTAGTGCTGGTGATTTTGTTTGTGTAGGTCAAGCAGTAGAGGTCATCAGCACCCGAACAGATCCCACTTGAAGAGAGCAAAGGAATAAAAGCACCCTACGTGAAACAAACTATTCCTGTATTTCCTTAAACACAGTCCTTCAGAGGAAAAAATAAAAATCTGCCACTAAAAGAAAAAAAAAAAAGGTAGTTAAATAAGACTCATTTTGGCAGAGGTGCTGAAGAAGCACCTGTCTGCCCTCCCAGACACTCATTCCAATCCTAGTGCCTATATTCATCAGCTTAATTGGCGCAGTATAACTTCTAATGAAATCAGGTTATAAACTTGTTCCTGAAACAAGCTACATTCAAAATACTGCGTGAAATTATATGAAAACCCAACTTTCACTGATAAAGCACAGTATTGATGTTAAGAATGCTTACTTTTCAAATTGAAGAGTGAAAATTTTGAAGGAAACAAGGCAAGGGCAGAGAAATTCAGATACTGCTCTGGCAGGGAAGAACTAAATGAAATCCTCTGACAGGCTCTTTTGTTTGTTTGTTTGTTTTTCTTTTTTTAAACCACTCTGAGACTATCTGAAGGTCATTAAGGACTTCTATGAAGTTCCTCAGCTTCTCTCACTTGCTCAAGAAAAGTCAAGAGCCTGGCCTCCAAATTACTGTCTGCACCTACATATTGAAGTTTGGGGCATATCCCCCATGACATGCTCTGGTCCCCAGGTCATCCAAACATGGGAATGGAAGGACAAGGCAGGTCGCGCTGTTAAGCTGCAGATCCACAAACCAGCCACGAGGCACCTCATGCAGTACCCTGCCCCCAGCATCTCAGATTGAAGATGTCTTAAGTGATGTGAAGAAACAGACAGTAAATCACACCAGTAGATTATTTTGTATAGGTGCAAAGAAGTTTCATATTGCATACATTAACCTCACATGGTTGCTTGGGCTCAGGCCAACATGATAATTTCTGCACAACAGCCATGGTAGCATACACCACATAACAGTGATTCCTTTGAATACTTAAATCATCTGCTCATTCTGAGGGAAAAGGAGAAGAAGGTTTGTATGGGCCATGCAGTGGCACAAAGGGAAGTAACTCAAGGCTCGCCTGTGGTGAGAAGAGCTAGTATTCCCAGCTTTGTTCCCTCTCTGGAAATAAAACAACAAAGCTGTCTTCAGAGGACAACCACAGGCAAACATCAGAACCCAGCTGGCCCTTTGACAACGCTGCTCATTCACATGTTAAATTAGCTACCTAGGGGGACAACCCAAGCAGACTAGAGTTAGCATTTGGAAATAACACCCTGAACTTCTGCTATAAAAGTTAATGATACAGAGTGTTTACAAAACAAACAAACAAAAAAAAACCCACAAACTAGAATCTAGAATCTAATTTTTATTCCTGATGATGCAGACTCCGTTAAATTGTACATCTCTGAGGATTTTTACAGTGAAGTCTCCATGTAGTATAAATATGGTTAAGACTACTGATTTGAAACTACTACGGTAGTATTAATGGTGAAAGTAGCGAACAAAAAAGTCATTTTTATCACAGGAAAAGCCTATGATAAAGGCTTTCTCTGTCACTTCTGCTTCGCTTGTGTCAGGTCTACTGATGTGGGGTGAGTTCAACTACTGGTCCAGATGAAAGTCAACCCTGCAAGCAAGACCAAAAACTAACACCTGTTTTTGTACATTTTCACTTCGTTAAGTGTTATACTGACTTAAAATTGATTACAAAAACGTAGGGATAGTTGGCCTGCATTTCACATGGACTTCATATTCAAGGTGAACATTTGCAGAGAGCATTCACTATATCCCTAGCCTGATGTGCTGACATAACTGAAGCCAGCAACTACTCAGACAGCAAGCAGTGTTCGTCTGAGATGTTGGTGTCAGCCATCAGTGTCAGTCTTTCTGACTAGGTCAGGAGGACTTCTTCATTCCAAAGAGCAGCCAAGTTAAGGAAGCCTTGGAAGGAAAACCAGCTAGCTACACAAGATGCTTCACACTGATATAGAACTGAACAGTTCTCAAAGACAGCGTTCCTTAATATTCCAAATGATACCAGGTCCAGCCCAAATAGTCTGAAAAATTTATAAGATATTCTAATGTAACATTGTAGCTTACAACTTTAAGCAAATAATAAAAAAGGTGACCAACTCCTATCATCACCTGGTGTTTACACAGTATCAAAGTAATATGATGGTTCTAGAGCTGAAGATCCTCTGAAGCAGAGCTGAGTCATCTGGATAGATAATTTTCTGCTCACCTGCTGTAATGAAGCAGTGGAAAAATACCCCATAAAAACATTACGATTCATACTGTTCCAGCAGTATGGTTGAAGTATCTTTTTCAAGTTATACCTTTTTTCAAGTTATATTTTTCAAGTTATTTTCAAATTAAGGATTCCAGAAAGCTAAAGCCTACCTTCAGGTCACTGCTAGATCTAAGTGCCTACTTTGGTTTAAAAACGTAGCAATGAGACCGAAAAGATCAGCCTGATGTATTATCTATCACTCTTTCCTTAGATTTACACATTCCCCAGTAAATCAGTGGTATTCTTTTGAAATAAAAATATTTGCAATATGAAAATGGCAAAACTGGACAGTGTTTTGTTTCACAAGTTATATTGTGAATATATAGTGTATGTATAGGTAAGATGTAAAGCAGATCAAGTTCATTAACATGCATGGATGATAACTCTCTACTGCTGTTAGGAAACTCAGATTTTCCAATTGTTTCTACAGCTTTGTTACTTTTAACCACAATCACAGATGTATAATGAACAAGCACTTTGGAAAAGGAACAAAAACATAGCTGGGAAGACATCTGTCCTGTTCACTATAAGCGTTCCTGAATATAATAATGATTCATGGGAAAGAAATGTCACAAAACTGCAATTATTGTAGGCAATTTATGCACATAGTTAAATTGATAACATTTCCATCATAAAGTCAAGATGCTGGCCTCAATCTAAATTTTTTTCCTTGCTTGGATTATGTTGAATTCTGCTAAGATCAAGAAACTGCATAAACTAACATGCAGAAATGGGAGGAATAGTTTGTTAACAGTATCTTTAGCTATTACCACAATGTTCAACACATATCTGGTCTAATTTTGCTCTTAGCTATACAACCTTTATGCTGATCTTGCTGACTTCAATAATATTCCTTGTACTATATAAAAGCAAAAGGAGGAGATTGGGAAATGGGCACAAAGGTATAATGAAGGTATTTAAATAAATCCTGGCATTAAGAATGGGGACAAGCTATATTACTCAGCTATACATAAGAGAAAAATCTTCCTAATACTTCCAAAGAAGAATGGTCTAAGCATTTATTACAAACACTATACTCCATATGAAAAGGGCAATATGAAGTCCCAAATGGTACCAGTTTTAAAGTCCATTTCCCTCATTGTGTCATTTCATTTGACGTGTCATTGGTGCAAAGCTACTCCCAATCTCTACAGTTTTATATACAAGAAACACTAGCAAGTTAGCAAATAAGGTCCAATGTAAAAGTTAATTTAAAGTTGTAGCGTTAGCAGTTAGCAAGAAGTTTGGGTGTGCTGCCTAGTCAAAACACAACAAATTCCCAAAGACTACTCTAATTCCTAGTATTAAGTATGTGTGGATATGAAAGAGGATACTGTTGATGAAGTAATGAGCTTTTTCAAACTGTCAAGGGTACCTGTGGCATAATACACAGATATGACAGAAAACTGGAATAGTGCAGCTATGAGAATGATGCATTTGAAAGCTCTGAAAGTTTAGTTTGTAGTCGACTCTCTTCAGCCAAGTATCTCTGAAGCACCTGACAAATTCCTTCAGAGATGAGATACCATGTCCACCATATATAGCAAAAATTTTCAGAAAAATAAACTCAATCAATGCAGAAGTTCAGGCCCTGACTTGACCCTGGACTGAAAAATGCTAGAGACCTAGTTTGACCTCCCATGGCCCTCATCATAAGCACGGGGAAAAACCAAAGTAACTATTCTGGAATAGGCACCATCACTATTGATGAGCAAATACAGTCTGCATTTAAATAATGATATTTTACTATTGGAAATTTTCCTGAAGTTCATTAACAGTTGGAAAAATATCACAGTTTATGGAATATTATTTTTAGTTTAACATTTCACCTCCATGACTGATTTTTTATTTCCTCTGTTTCTCTAGCTATCATAGCCATGGAATGATAAACACAGTCCAAGCAGCTGAGCCTTCACCACATGCCCTCACATAGTTTTGTCTTGTTATGGCTCCAGCTAGTCAAAAGTTATTTTCAGCAAAGGTTATCAAGTTCTGGAGTCCATTAAAAAGTATGAAAAACAGCAAAAAAACCTTTGTATTTGACTGTCAGTTTTATATCTATTGCAGAAATCAAGGCAACATTCTAAAAACGTATTTGATGAGCAGCCTGAAGTGTCCAGATAAACTCATTTTTTTAATGGGGAAATTGATTTTTTGTTGCTGTTTTAGCTTGTTGACTTTTTCCTCTTCCCTTAAATCCATACCCGTATCTAAATCTAGGCCCTAATTCAGAAATCAGATGCAATTCTCATGCAACTCATTATGGTCATAAAACCCAAAAAAACTATGTACAAAAATCCAAAAGACACATAGTTTAAAAGATCGTTAAATCTTGCAGATCTCGAGATATGAGACATCCATCAGCTTAATTCTCTGTATTCTGACTGTAGCTACACCTCTCATAATCATGCAAATACAGTGTGAAGCCTTACTCAGTCACACCAGTGTCTTGTAAATGAACGCTCAGATTTTGAAATGCAATTCAGCTTCATACGTTGCCTAGAAAAAATAAAGTACTGAATTTATGCAACATAATGGAATGAATAGTGAAAACAAAAACATCCCAGCTTCACTTGATAAATATACCTTGTGCTTAGCCTGCAGGGACCAAGAAACACAGTAGTTCAAATTCCTTGCTTGTTCCAGACACAGAAGAGGCCATGGCCAGACTTGAATACCATGAGGTCTCAACTCAGGAGACACTGTTGTGCCAGCACAGAAGTGCTTGTGTCAGGTTGACTAAAGCCTTTAACTGACTTCATATAGACCAAACTGCTATGCTATGGTAACAATTTATGATCATGACTTGCCTGAATTAGACTGGAACTAGCAAACTAGGCATGTGTATGCTATTTTGACCTGATTGCTTCCCCACAGATTATTTACAGTCAAAATTAAATATGTGTATTTTTAAAAAAATTAAAAAGATGCAATGTATGGCTAGTAATTCCCTTAGTTTCTAGTTCAAAATAACATGTTTTTGTCTTTCCTTGCTTCTATGTTGAATTAAGCTATTCTACTGTAACTGAAGTATAAACAATTTATACAGAAAATAATCATGGTGATTCTTATCTGGATCAGTGTGAAAGGCAATGACATGTAGCCAATAACAGCAGTAAAATGTAACAAGCTATCATAGAACTGACTGAAAAAAAACTAAGGTTTGGCATATCACAATTTGTATTAATAGCAAAATTTGTGTTAATAGCACAGCTATATATGAAGGGCCAAGCCAGCTACCAGGGTCTAATTGAATTGTCTTACACTGAACTTTGAGCTCGTTTTTTTCTCCACTTGCCCAAAGCAGGACACTGATCTGTGTGGTTACGCTAGGAATCTATGTATTGACTTGGAGCTCTCTCAGTGCCAGGGTTACCACCACCACTTCATTATGCTTGGCACTGTCCAACAGTGCCAAACCAGTTTTCTTTGTTCATCACTTTTATAGCAGCAACAGACAATTACATATTCCAAACTTCCAAGAATAATTTCTATCATTGTCATACTGATATGGGTATATGGAAGTTTCTGTTTCACTCGGATACGTATGCAAGTATGCCAGAATCAATGCATTTCCACTGATTTAGTGCATGTAGGAGATACAATCATAGTTGCTCATTACAGAATTTAATGAAACGTTAATCCATGCAATCATTTTTTTCCCCTCACTTAAGGCAGCTACTGCTGTGAGTTTTCAGAAAGGAATTAGAAAGGAATTCACCAGTGTTAACAATTAGTGTGTAACACTCCATGGAACATGAAAAGTATTCTCAATCGTGAAATTATGTAGTGAGAGCAACAAACAGAACTATATATTAAACATGTCTGCTTGAGATACTGTAGTTACAAAAGGAAAAGAAAAAGAGAAGATTTACACACAGAAAGGCTGTCAAAAAGCAATGTATAGATAAGGTGCGTGCACTTAATGTAGGGTGCTGTGTTTTCATTCTGTTGAGATTTCCTCTTCTGTTCATTGTAGAACACAGTCTATTGTTACCGTGCATAACTCACTTGGATATAGAGGCTTTATTCAATTTGAATGGAAGTATAAGAGCAAGTATGAAACTGAAAAGGGGAGGAAATTAAAAACAGTTTAAGAGCTCAACAAGCACAAGGAAAACTTTCAACATCTTTCAGTGTCTACTGTGCCAGAATCAGAAGTATTACTTAAGGAAGATCCAGGCTTCTAAGTTTACTAAATGGTTCATTCCAATATTACCATGGTCATATAAAGATGGAAAAGATGATCTCTGCAGAAAGAAATAATCATTTTAAAGCTTGCCTCATTTCTGCTTGTCAAGAAGCATTTGATCAAGGAAGACATATTTGACCACAAAAACAAACAAACAAAAAATAAATCCAGAAACCTCAAAAGAAAAGCAAAATGTAGAACCCTCTGATCAGTTTTTAAACTCCCTCACTCTACATGCGGCAATTTATGCAAAAACTTATAGATAGTATTTTGAGTTTATACAAAACAGGTGAGTAAGATTTAAAATAACTGACCAGACAGGTAGAAATTTATTACATTATCTACTCAAGAGTATTCTACAGATGCATAGTAGCAGCTGTTTGTGACAGTTCAATAGCATTACAGATGAGAACAACCTTTGTCCAGGGCCATTCTGGTTTTCCAGATAATTGCCAGACAAGTTATTATTCAATGAATAAACATTTTGTAAGAAGCAGTTCAACCAGCTGACTCAAACACCTTTCAAACTTACTGTTGTATTTGCTGGCCTGTAAAAGATTTACTCAAGGGAGCCTAGATTTCCACTAGAAACAGTCATCCAACTCTAATAAACTTTTTGGTCAAGCATATATTATTGCTAAGTATAAACTTCAAAAATTAGTTCAAAAATGTATTTTGGCACTTCTGCCAAGTTGACCAGTTTTGTTCAAAGCCTGATGAGAAGTCAGTTCCTGTTTCATTTCAGCTATTCTAGCCATTTGTTATTGCTGATATATAAGCAATATATATTAAGCAAAATATATATATATAAGCAAAATATTGTGTATATATATAAATATATAATCACATATCTGCATAGATAAGTGTTTCTTGATTAATCATTTGGTTTTACAAGCAATTATTTGGCACACCTTGCTACAGAAGTCTAGGCATTGTAAGTAATTTGGACAAATCTTCCAAGATCACAGGATGACAGATCAACATCATGCTGACCTGCCGCCTGTCACTTAACTGTTTTGCTAGAAAACCACCATGCAGTCAGCTGCTACAGACCGATAAGCCACACAATTATTTCCAAGTCAGTAGATTTATGTTTATCCTATTTACATAAAGGAGGGAAGTCCAGTCTGGTGGGGAGAGCTGTGTATAGCAACCTTTGCCACTAGCATTCACAAACTTCACAGGGCATCCAGTTCTAGAGTTTGAAGTAATTCAGTACTTCCCATGTGCAGCACGTTTATACATTCCCTAGGAATTACATGTTTACCTAGTTACATTTTTGAGCTTTAGATTTTTATATTTTTTTCAGAAGAATCAAAGCATCATCCTTGAGAGGATAAAACTGAATTCCAGTTCAAACAGTAGATTACATGGTACACTTGCTCAATTTTACTAAGGCATCTTTCATTTCATGCAAAGATTGCTGTAAAATGCTCTGTATGAATGTTTTACTGTTAGCTACTCCAAGAGATATCAGTATGAAGTGATCTAGCTTTAAATATTCAGGTCTTACACTGCAGTTAGGCTTCCACGAATCTGCCTGCAGAAAATTAAAAAAAAAAAAAAAAAAAAAAAAAAAAAAAGCTTCTTAAAAACATTCAACGCTAGCTGAATGCTGCTTCCAGAAGTCTAAGGCCAGGTCTAACCACTGTTTCTGACAGAGGCAGTAGTCTTTGAGTACACAAGAATGTTCCAGAATGTTCCAGACTCTCAGACATAATATCTCTAAGTTTTGTTTGTCGTTGTTTTAAAACATACTCATTTCATTTCCTCATTTTAAAACAAAAGTCCTTAAAAAGTTTTACTCTCACATTTCAGCTGTTAAAGAGTTAAAAGGTCAGAGCTGTAATATTCCAAAAAATCAGCCATCAGCCTCCTCTTCAATACTGGAAAGCTTTGTTCAGTGCATGGCCTGAATGGGAAGTAGGAACCAAAATGGGACTGTATGCCATTTGGAGAGCCAATGGAGTTCTGACAGTGAGTTAGTACTACCTATATTCCACAACCACTATGGAAAGATCAGCTAGATAATTCTATATAACGAAGGCTATAAAAACCATTGAAAAAAGTCCTCCTACTGATAGAAACTCACCTTGACTGCACTGAAAGACTTTTACCTACAGAGAGGAACTGGCTCTCCAAATTAGCTATTCTTCAGGTAAATCCCCTCACAAGAGCAACATGGCTTATCTTCTTTTTCTTGCCTCCTCTGCTTCCTTTTCTCCCAGGGAGCAAATAAGATAAGAAGCCTATTTTCTCTGCTGTTCTATCTTCTACGTCCTTTGATTTTTAACTCTCCAACTTGCAGAGAAGAGATCTGCTGCTTTCCAGAAGATCCAGTGACAGAGTTTTAGGGTCACGCATAACTGAGAGAAGAGGTGCTGCAAGATGCAGCAGAACTGTTATTTTAGGCCTATTGAGAAGAATCATACAAGCACAGGAATCCTATACATGTGTTCCTCATGGAGCACTTCCAAAGAGGAGGCTTCTTGTATGTTAACTTGCAGATTTCACTTTCAGCTTCACAGGGACGGAACCACTGCTACCTTTGTCACTTTTTTTTTTTTTTTTGATTATTATAATTTGCACAGATTAGGTAAGACACGCATGTTAAGAGTCTTCTTTACTGGTGGTTAGATATTTTTTTCCAGTATGATTTTTTTTTTTTTTTTTTTTTAATTTTTTCTTAAGCAGCAGCATTTCTACTAAATGATTTTAATGGGGAAGAAAAAACCTTTCTGTGGAACAAGTGATTAGCAATCTCAAATGTCGAAGCAGCCTAAGTGCTCAAGTTGCCTCCAGTAATAAAGACGATGTAGCCTTCTAAACAGCATTAAACATTTAGGGACGTAAGCCACTAATGAAACGTACTAATTCTTAAGCCACTAATATACAGAGACAAATGCAGCCTTACACACAAACATAAGCAGGTAATGTCTTATGTGAGCCACTCTGAAAACAGATTAAAGCATACTTACTAGACGTATGGTTAAGTGCTTACTTAGGAACAGACAGTGTATAAGCATGGTTTTCTCTTTGTAGTACAAGTGCACAGGTGGCCAAACAGTGATATTCTCTCCTATGTACCATGCAACTCCACTATTACCAAATCAACTTTTCAAACTCAAACACAAATTAGTCAAATAAAACTGAACGCTTGAGGCAGAACTGAAAATTAACCTACTCCTGTGTGGTTTATATGCAAAAATATCTGTTTTTCACTGACAACTACTTTTCTTTTTAAGATGGAAAATGGATACTTGAGGTTGCAGAATCTAAAAAATGTTCATCTCAAAAGGCCATTTTTTAGAAAGGTTAAGCTTGTTAAAGTTAAAATTAGTAAAGTTAAAATTAGTAACCCTGATACAAGATGCTTATTGCTACATTTAATTAAGAAGTTGCTACATTTAAGAAGAGATTAATTTTACCATCTTCCCCAACCCACAGGTCAATAATGATAAGGCAAAGGCTATCACTACTGTGATAATCCAGAATCCTGCTGCTTCCTAGTTCACTTAGGTCTATAAAAAGGTCAGTGCACAGCCTAAGTAAACAAAGAGGAATGCCACATTATTATTAGTTCCCCCCTCAACTCCCCCTTCCCCCCCCCCCAGATAGGAAACAACCAATGTGCCAGGATGCCACCAAAATCACACCCTTTTATAACAATGAATTAGACACAGAATCACATCATGATGAACCTTTACGAGAGTTATATATTGCCATCTCAGAATAGTACAAGACTGCGTAAGCCCAGTGGAGAAACAACTCCTGGTTTTCACACCAGCATATGCATGCTCTCAAGTGCATCCATAGCAATGTATCTCCAATCAGAGACAACACAAGGATGAGGCATTTGCATGATGGCCCTTTCATTCAGATTGGTTTCCTCTATCATCAAATCTTGCTCTCCAATTTTCAAAGCACCTTCTTCTTCTCCAGCATATTAAATCCATGCAGTTTGAACATATATCACTTTGAAATTCTGCTCGTGGATCAGAATTTGTGCAAATCAGACACCCTAAAACCCTACCGTCATTAATAAATGAACTGAATGTAGACCACTCAGTGGAACTGACATTTACACATTATGAATGAACAGTATATTAATTTAAGATCTTTATCAACAAGACAGACAAGCTATCGAGATCTACTGTTTCTTAAAGTAACAGCTCAGTAAAATTGTGCATTGTTAGGAAAACTTCTATACTGGCAAGAAGGAAACATTTTCTGAGACATTCTTTGATCAAATAAGTACACCATAAAAAGCTTATATATACATTTACCTCCCATCCCTCTATTTAAGCTTACAAAAACAATAAGGAGAGAGCACATTTATTTATGTAATCTAAATTGTTCCAAGCGAGCTTTTATTCTTCATACACAAAGAACTACAAATAACAGTGCTAGGCCATTACAGATTTAAAGGTTTCCTTGGGAACATATCATTAAATAAACTTTTGTATTTGCATTTTTTTTTTTTTTAATGTATTTGACACCACCTTTGGAAAGTGAACAAAGACACACTGTCCAAAGCAGAAACTTGCACAAAATGTTACTGTTCGCTCCCCATGAATGCAGAGGTATACTTGCACAAAGAAAGAAATTCCACCACTCTCCTGAGACTTCCTCTCTTTAGCTGGAATTTAGTGCCAAGTTCCTCAACTAAAATTTGGGTTGTGTCAGCATGTCTGCTACAAGCTCTTGTAAGTCAATTTTGTTACTCAGTCAAAAGTTAAATGCCAAACAAAAACGTGGTTTTATACAGTAACTTTAAAGTTACATGAATTTAAAAATTACCATTCATAGACAACCCTGGGCCCTTAATTAATATAATTTAAGCACTGTTTTTAATTGAAAATATTTCTTAAATATTTTGTCTATTACGCAGACTAATTTCTAGTAAGTTCTCCTCCAACTATGTCTTTTGGACTTGTTAAGGTATCTCAAATTTCTGCATTGCTCCCCAAAACAAATATGCACTTAGTTGGTAACTACAGCATGGCCTCTGAAGTGTTCTAAGTTCCTTTGGAAGATTCAGCTTATTCTTAAGAAGTCTCAGTTAATTAATTATTTTTATAGAAAAAACATCCATGTAAGACTAGTTCACTACAGTGTGGTGGAAAGAACTTAGGAAACACAAGGACAGGGTGACTGATCTGCAGGATCAGGAAGCAGCTTCATGTGTGAGAGCAAGACAGGACCAGAGAAGATCTTAGAACAGAAGAAATATAGGTTAATTAAATATGAGAGGGAAAAGGAGAGAAACTGTCTCATTTGAAGCAGAAGTGTGCTTGGTACCAAAAGCCCTATGGTTTCAGGTGAACACCTACATAACACTATCGATATCTGCTGTAAGGAACAGCAAGCAGACTTAGATCCCTGATTCTCATATCAGAATAAAACATTCCTGTAATGAACTAAACCAGACTTTAACAATTTTTCAGGAATAGTAAAAGCAAGTTCCTGATTTTTACACAAAATTCTATATTTTTAACAAAATTATATGCTACATGAAATGTGCATGTAGACTTCAGAGCTTCCTTTTTCGTCCAAAACTAAGCTGGAAAGTCCCCTACTAAATTGTAAATCAATTGGACAACGTTGCCTCCCAACAATTTTTATGTAAAAGCATTGACACGTATATATCCCCCCCACACACTCCTCATGTAAATATAATGCAGAACTACTGCTTGGCAATAAATGTAGAACTGCTTTTATATAAGACTTGGCTTTCAGTATGTTTTTGAAATGAACTAACTTTAGGGCTATAGCAAAGCCTGACCAATGAACTATGCAGAACTAGGACATGCAGTAAGTACACAATAATTGTGGTAAACCAAAGGGCTACTATGCACGATTAGATTGACTAGATATATACAGGCTGCCCTTTAATGCTAGCCAACTGCTTAAATCCACAGCACTGAGCAAAAATTTTTTGCTCTTCAAAGATTTTCTTCACTTGAATCACAGTAAAGAATAAAAATAGAAGGTAGACTACAAAACCAACATTCTTTTGTTTGGGTTGTACTCTGATAAAATTCTATAACCAAGGAAAAAAAAATATTTCAAGCAGTAGAGGCAAAAACTCAAGAAACTAAGCCTGCAATATCGTGAATTGAACTGTTACAGAATTATATTATAAAATGAATGACTGACAACCATGCTTACCATCCTACGACATAGGTGAATATTACCAAAAAAATATGCTGTTGCAACAACAATGTAGCAATAACATGAAGCTATTATATCTACACAAGATGAAACCTGCAAGCTATAAGACATGAATGAATCACTGGCAACATTTATTTCTGAACTCTGGCTTGATGCTGAATGTACATTGTAATAAAGAGTCTGAAGCTAATTCACAAAATACAGAACATCCCAGCAGGTAAGTAATTTCAAGAAAGAACAATTACCATTTTTGCTTTAAGACATTTAATGATTTCATTATAGTGAACTGAGAACAAACTACCAGCTAAAGAATTACAAATCCACTTAACCCAAAGCATTCTACAGAAACATAAGGTAGTGTTTTGAAGTTTGCAAAAGCAGCACAGTTTGTAGACTTCATCATAATTCTATACGTATATTCTACACATATAGTATGCAGCAGAACTACTAGCAAACAGAAGTTGTTTTCTCTGAACACTAATTAAAGCTCAAGAATGCAAGTCATAAGGGCAGGAAGAAAGACAAACCTTTAAGAAAAATATGACTTACCAGACAGACAAGTTTAGCTGTGTCTCTAGCGCAGAGGAAATAAGGACTTTCTGTATATGTAGATCTTGTTTATTTAGCCCTTTATGAAGATTTCTCTCAAGAAATTAAACTCACATGCAAGAGTCTGCAAAAGAAAGAGAAAGAAACTGAGCTGCTAGCAGATGTTTCTGTTCAAAGCACATTTGAGCTATTTTCAGCAGCAGTGGGCTTGCCTACAATCAAAATGAAAATGCAATACAGAAGAAGTGAAGAACCAGTCTACCAACCCAAGCAAAATAAATAAATACATAAACAGAATCAGGAAATCCATAGGGAAAAAAACAAACAAAACAAACAAACAAAAAAACACATCACCAACCCTTTGTTCATTATCCAAGTTTTTATTTAAAGAAACAAAGAGTAGGGAACAAGTTTGTGGATGAAAAAGGAAAATTCTGTTAAAAGTAGAGATGAGGCCTTGAAGACTATTACCTGTAGCTCAGGAAATGAATGACCATACCTTTTTTTTTTTTTTTTTTTTTTTTTTTAAATGTGAAAAATACATCTTGAAATTAGTTGTCTCTAAAGATGCTTTGCCTTCTTTAATGAGAGGCTCATCCGAGATGGATGGACTTCTATTTGCATTTAAGTGCATCATATCTGGCTGCAGATGAATCAGTTGACTAAGCTTGAAGCCACTGGTTTGTTTCTAGTTTGTGTCCCAAGTTTCCAGTTTCAGCATCAGTGCTATTTTGGAAACTTAGTGACATGAAGCTGCTGGCACTCCATTTTTTTCCTACCATGGGCCATTCAGTGACATGTCAAAGAACTCCCCGTCCCCTTATGCTGCATTCCCAACAAACCAGCTTAACTTTTCATCACACAAAAATACCAGGAAAACAAAGCATCAAAACAAATTAATGAGGATGGGAAAAGACCGCAAAAGATCTTTTTAAAGCACTATCACCAAAAAAACTTAGTACTTTCATGCAAGGAAAACTTAGAAGATTTGAAGTTATTCTCTACTCAAAACCTAAAGCAAGCTGGTGTGGTAAAAATATTTTATATTTCAATATATATTGGATTTTCAGTCATGTTGTACTTAGCTAAATAGACTCATTTGAAAACGCTTTTGAAGTCATGGGTCACCTTAATGTCTAGTGTATTTCTAAGTAGTAACTGTTTGAAAGTTATACAGACACCTGAAACAGGATGCCAAACACAGGCTACTTAGTAAGCTATTCAAGTGGTAAAGCAACTCTCATTGCTAAAAATAAGCAAAACTAAGTATATTTGTACCTCAAGACTCATATAAAAAAAAAAATCAGTAGCTATAATGCACTTATAAGAACAATGAAAAAGCTACCAAGTTTGAAAATAAAGCATAAATTCCTTTTGGATTAGCACAAGAAAATCCCTTCCATTTGATCTCAACCGTTTTTAGTGTTGTTGTAGTTAAAGCAGCTACAATGAAAAAATACAACCCACAAATACTGAATACCAACCTGTCAAATTAATCATTGTTGCTGTTTTTTTTTTTTTTTTTTTTTTTTTTTCTTCAAATGGCTAGTTTGGTGCTATTATTTTACCACAAAACTAATTCACAGAAGTTAAAAAGCTCAGTTTATATTTAACTTGAGCTCCATGAACAAAGAGATTTAAGGAATCCAACAGCTTCGATTTTAGACAACACGTGATGGTGTGAATTATAGCTGGCTAGAGAGCTGTAATGAACAGGTTGAACATGCAGTGCAGTTTAAATAAATAGAAGACCTGTACATACCAAAACACTAGTGTCAGATGCTACATAACCTTACTATTCATATTGCTTTTGTCTGATGGTTACAGGCCAAGCCACCAAACTTTTTAATGTTAAATGCTAATGCCATGCAAATATGAAAATAGAAGAATGTTAAAATCATTGTTACCAATACCAATTCAATACCCACGTAATGCATGCAATACATGTCTTGGAGTGCAGTATTTCTTTTCTGAAGCATCTTCTCAGGAGGATGATTTACTATTAATATGTAACCCATTCTGGCACCTTGTTTTTTCACACACCCTCTGCAACTGGTTTTGTGTGAATGATTTACCTGTTAGCATTTATTTAACATGACAAAAAGACTGTTTCAGTATATACTGATATTTGCTTTAAATATGAGAATAATCTACAAGAAACACTAGATGCCAAAAAATACAATAAATATCATCTGGCTCTCAAAGAAATCTAATTATCTGTTCGTTATTAGTCAGGCTTGTCACTATTATCCAGATTATTACCTCATGCTTTTCAAAGGATGATAATAATCATATTTCCCATTTCATGGATATCAGCAACACTGATTTCAAGCACAACTTTTCTTTAGTGTCACCCTGTAGTACAATTTAATTGATGGTGAACAGTCAACCATAAGCAAGAAGTGTACAGCACACACTGCTGATGTAGGCATTTGGTTCAAGTCCCCACAGGCTCCATGTCCATGCACTACTGGTCAGAATTCTGACAAACCAGAAGAATCATGATAGATGAGAGAAGGAAAATTGTTCAACATGCTGATAGACAGAAAAGATGCCTAACTTCTCCACTGCAGAGAAATGCAGGAAATCTTGACTTTCACTGGGTTCCTAGATCTAACCTAAACACAACTGAGTCACTGAAACTTCACGTGCAATGGCTGAAGAATTCTTCTTCTGTGAGGTCAAATGGTGTACATTCCAAACTATGCAGGTGAATTTATACACTGTACAACCAGGTGTAATTACCTTGTTATATTATTTTATACATGTCTTTATTACTTTATCATATTATTCTATATATGCTCTTAGTCAGATTTTGTAATAGTAGTGGAATACCTTCTAGTAACGTGATAATGTGCCTAAGTGAATTCCATGCTACCTGCCTCAAGAAGAAACACAAAGAGTATGGATATGTTCTCTACACATTGAAAAAGGCAGGACACCTATTGAAAAATAAACTGATGCAAGCTTTTGGGACATAGGATTCTGTATTTCAAGAAAGAATGTAGGCATCCAAGTTACTGTCATAGCTACACCTGGAACTTTTTCCTAACCACGAGGAAACTAAAAGTTGCCTCAATCAACTATCCAATATTAAAATACTACATTTTTTCCCAGCATGGCTACAAACAACAGAAACCAAGAAGAGATGCATGTCCCTTCCATAAACCATTTTGAGTCTGGTGATTAAGCAACTGTCATATCACTATTTTTCCGTGAAGAGACATTTTGTAAAGAATAGTAAGACTAATGTTTATTAAGAACTTGACAATTTGAGCAATGTGTATTTCAAAGAATTCAAGTTACTGGTTTACTGAAGCAGTCTAGCTCTTATCTACTTATCTGTGGCAGTGCACATGATAATAGTATCTTTATTCAAGACACTTAGAGAAGTGGGAAATTACCTACATCCCTCATGGAAGATGAATTGCAACCTACAGAAGTGACACAAACACCATGTATCAATACCTCATGGCTTCATAACTCCAGTAATAAAGATCTGGTTAGAGAAGTCTCATCTTTCACAAAACTTTAAGAACATTAAAGTTTGTTGAAGTCCAAGTTGTGTTTTTTTTTTTTTTTTTTTTTTTTTTTTTTTTTTTCTATTACTTCATTAGCACATTAGTTTTCCTGTATACACATTTCTATTCTCCAGTGTCTCAGTGTATCCCAAACTAGCTCTCCACATTCAGAAAGAAGAACGGGGTTCCACCCCACCCAAAGTCTTTGCTATCAGTTCCTTTAAAAAATTAATAGTACATGGCCCACCTTGCTAGTATCATTAGGTAATAACAAAGTTACTACCACTTTATCTCCAGGTTTAGTATAGGAGTGTTTCATTCACATATAGCTTATTAGAAAAACTTTGAAATTGGGAAGGAAGAACAAAAAGAGAAAACTTGGCGTTTTATTTTTATTTTATATATATACACATATATATATATATATTTTTTTTGGCTCATGCTCCTTGGAAAGCACTCAGGACACTGTCAAGAGTTATCAGCCAATTTCTGAACCAGCAAAAGAAGAGAACTTCCAAATATATACATATTTTTATTTTATTTTTTTTTTACAGAAGTGTTTAACTGATAACTCATACATTTGAGAGACATGGATCAAGAGATTAAGTATGAAGAATCATGCTCTCACTTAACTAATATCAACTGAAGTTCATGCAAAATGGCATTTTATGAAGAGCTGCCTCTGCTGTTTTCTCTAGAACAAAAGATCTGTGCTCTCTTTAAAAGGTGCCATCTCTTTTCAGCTATATTCTGTTCTCATTTTCATCTCTGGAATTTAAGTCTGTTGTCCTCCTTGCCCCCCATGATTACAACAAAAATATTGACTGATGATTGAAAAGATTATCTAAAAACAAAGCCCCTAGGCAGATTTTTTGTGAAAGTTCTCTTGTAAATAAGAAATTCTGTTATCACAGTAAGCTGAATTTGCTTTGCATCTTAAAATTTGCTTTTCAGGAATCTTGGTATTTCTGAGAAATTGCACAATGCTACCTACTATCTTCATGGTTAGATACTTCTGAAGATGCAAAAGGCTTTTACATAGGATCAGCAGCTATGGATTTGAAATTCTTCACAGTTCTTTGAGATCTAATATATCGATTTATTAAAATGAAAAGCACCCTCAGATACTTATTGAGACAATACATCTCTGGACAATTAACCTGTTCTCTGAACAGAAGCAGGAAACAGGATTAGTACCAGATCTTCTGCCAGTTACCTTTGGCAAAACTTGACTAAATTTCACTGATGTCACAGATTTATTTTTTAATATCTAAGGACTCAACTTTGTTTATCACTGAAAAGGTTGCAATTTTTGATTAATATAGCACCATATAATATAGAATCCTTTAAGAATTAATATGTCTTTAACTGCACACCAAATAAATACATTACAATATAATGAGAGACTTCAAGTGAAGTAAAATCTCAAGCGCATTTCAAAACAAAAACAAATCAAAAAAAAACCAAACTACTAAAACTATATTATCTAAAGATTTGGAGCCTCTTCTTGGTCGCCTGTTGTAACCAATTTCAATACTTATGCCAGTTCCACATAACTTGCAGCAAACTATATTACTGTTCTCCTAATTAAGTGGAAAACACTCCAGTCACTGCAGCTATCACAAACTAGACCAGCAGAATGATATGCCTGCTAAGAGCATTATTTCACTAGCAAAACTAACTTCCTCTGTTCCAAGGGTAAACAGTCAAAAATGTATGGGGAAATAAAGACGAGAAGGCCTTTTCCAGGAAATAGAGAACAGAAGCCTATTGTTTATCTCACTATCAATATACACCACTAGTACATTGTTTCAAGAAATTCATACAAGGTCATTCGTCTTTCAGACTCATTTGCCTTTGGAATGAGTTCAGCTACTGTATGTTTGTGTTTGCTGAGGGGAAGGTAGCAGTTCAACTATAAAGCCCAAACCCCAGACTTATGAACAAGCAAGAACCTTAAACCTGAAAAGCTCATTGTGACTTATAAACACAAATGACTGGGTTTATTGAACTTGGTACTCAGAAGGATTTTTGAGCCCAAATCCAGTGTTACAAACTTTAAAAACCTCATTTAGCTATACACAATTGCCAAAGCATCAATATATCTTTTAACAGTAGAATTCCTATGCCCCTAAAGCTCTCCTGCTAGACCAACAAACCAGTATCTCACTTTGATGAAACCACAACTGTCATGTACAAACTTGGATTTTATCAACATTGCATCTGAAGGACAGACATCTGCAAAATGTTCAAGGTATTTTCTATTTTCATAAAAACAGTGGAAGACTGTTACCCCACCACTTCTTTCATTCCTTCAAAAAATTGTTGATGGTCATTAAAACATCCATCACAGATCCTGAAAATCTGCATAAAATTTCTAGGAGGATTTCAGTCACATCTCCCACTTTGCTTACACAGAATACTAAGCATCAAGCTACAGTCCAGTCTTTTGAGGACACTGGCCCATCACCAGGTTTCTCTTTTGTGGCTCTAAGGCACAGTTTCATTAAGGGATGTAGTCTATTGACTCCATAGGTCAGGTTGTGGTTGGACTTGATGAACTTGAAGGTCTTTTCCAACTTACATGATTCAGTGATTCTGTCTTTCATATAGCAATTAGAGACCTTGTGTGGCTCACATAACAAGATCCAGAGTCTCTTTAGCTTAAAGACAATTTATCTGGGAGAAAGGAAAGTTCAAATGCCAGCCTCTCCTCCAGTCATGCTGAAATATTAAAACCAGAACAATAAAAGCCTTAGTTGGCCGTGAACAACAACACAGCCCCTTCTCAATGGAGCATTGCTATCACTAGGCTATGAGGTGACACATGCTCCTGTGCATGGCTGCCCCTCACAGTCTCACGCCAGCTGGTCCACACAAAGCAAAAGAAATTCACAGAAGACACACAAGTCCCAGTTCCCCCCTTTTACTTCAAAGCGTTATGCCACAGAGCTCCACATGGCCCAATGTCATTCTGTTCTTTCTTAAACAGCCAGGTAATGGCCAGGCTGGCTTTACACCTCCACACTCTGTTCTGAGTTTCTGTTCCAATTACCATGACTAAATCCACCAAGGAATTAGGCTTCTCAATAATTACCACAATGGTGTTCAGATAATTTGCTAAGCTGCCAATTTTGTAAAGAAAAAAATAAGGGACCTACATTACAAATGGTCTTTAATTTTACCAATAAAGCAATTTTAACATTTTCTGCTATTCATAGCACAGAGCGCAGGCAAAAGCAGACCTACCACAACTGAACCTTTCAGGCTCTGAATCCCAGGGAGAAGGGAAAGATGCTTGTCAAATCAACACAGCACAAAATCTCTTATTAAAAGTCAATCAAACAACAGTGGTGGGAACCATCTTTCCATAAATGTCCCTTTAGTCAGCTTATCCACTGTGCTACTACAACCCACTGAAATGAAAACACACAGGCATGTGTGCAAAACATAAAGACATAAGCAACTGCGTAAAACTTTAAAGGCTTCCAGCTACAACTAGACTACACTTCGGTGTTTTAGAACACAAGTACTGGTAGAGTTTGATATCTTTCTGAATTGGTATTTTCCAGAAACACTGCTCAATGCAATATTTGATTTTCAGCAAGACCCAACATTTGCATTTGGGTTCCCTACTTCCAGTTGCAACACATTAACATAAAAAAGAAAAAAAAAAGGCTAAAGTCAGACAAAGTTCACTGACATACAATTGCTTCAGATTCAACTCTCAATCTGTTGCTCAGTTTTCACACAATCGTGACAGTTGTCCATTCCTAAGGCTGCAAAGCAAGTAGTTATTTAAAGAGCTCAGCCATCACTGGACTCATGCCATTTACAGCTACACTGCCTTCACTTTTGCTTCAGGTTGCTTACAGGTGAGAAAAGGTGCTGCTGAAACACCCAAGCCCACCGAGCCATCTCCTGCTCCTGAGAACAAGCAGTCCTCAGGAGCAGTAAGAATAGCAGAAGCAGAAGAGTGGTAGTACAAGCAGTACGAATAGTAGAAGAATTACTGCTTTCACCAGTACAAGGTGCTGAAACAAATCTATCCCAATATTGGTGTCTTTATCAAGGCCACAGACATCATGAACTCCTTTGGCAATGACATTACCGAACGGACCACTGGAAAAACAAGTCATCTGGTGCACTACAAGGAACATTTCCCCATCTTTTTTGGGGAGGAGAAGTCAACTGCACACGAGCAGCTGACCAGGGAGCTGGCTCAGCACACCATACCTCAGGGCACCAAGGCCATCCGGCCAATGCAGCAGCTCCAAGAACTAACGTGGGTTTTTTGCTCAGTTTACATACCACTTTCTGGCAGAATTTGAAGTAAACTTGAACTCTCCTTATGATAATATGTTTTTGACTCAGACTACACATTTGTATGTCTTTACTTGAGCTGCATCTGTAGATTGATTCTGAAATGATTTTCTGATGGAATTGCAGTGACAGACTGGTTGTTCCTGAAGGGTGTGAAAACAGATCTGGTTTACAATCTAAGCCATGTCGACTTGTGAGAAGTCATAAACCATTCTGACTTGGAGCTATAGCTGAAGCAACAGGCTGAATTTGAATCAATTCTCCAATTACCCCTCACGCCAAAGGCTTAAGAAAGGCTTTAGGTCATCTTGTTCATTTGCTTCATAATAGCAAATTAACAGGCGTATCATTCCTGACAGACATTTGATCAGCCTATTTCAGAAGGCAACCAGCAAGAAAGATATCCCAACTTCATAGACACTCCACTGCTTACTTTTTCCTAGCTCTAATTGAAGTGTCCTTTACTGTAATTTAACCCTGAAACGTTATTGTAATTTAAGCCCCCAATTACCTGTTGTTCAGGTGATGTACTTATACAGAACCAAGCTCAAATTCCAAACATGCACAAGAAGAAAAAGCAGGACCAGCACTACCCAGCTGCCAGCCCTCACGTAGGTGCCTGCATCTCCACGCTGCATAACACACAGACTGCATGACAAGTTTGAGGGCCTGACAGGTAGCCATACTTAGCACTGAGGCTTAACCAGCTGAAAACAATAAAGGACTTGAACAAACAATATAGGACTTGAAAATGCTGTTAGATGTGTCAGATTGTAAGAGATTTTGAGCAGAGTCCCAGAGTTAGGAATCTTAGTCAAGAGCAGAATCACTGCTCTCCTTAAAGGTGGCATGTACCCCTCCACCCCCCTTTATGGTCACAAAGTTGTTCCTGCAATCGCACTGAAGTGTTTGCTTCCATTGCTCTCTGGTTACAATAAAGCTGCTTCTCTCCCTTCAACATCTAGAACTGGCCTGTCATGCTTACAGCTTCATGCTGTTGGTGAGCACACAATCTATGAAGTTGGGCCTACACAATAAAGACAATAAACAAATTATATACAGGAACACAAACTGCGATTCCTGCAGAGAAGTTCACAAGCTCTAGGACTGCAAGAACTTGAGTGCAAAACCAAGGGCACAAGTGTCATCTCTACCGATGTACACCTTAGCTAAAAATACCAGGCTTTCAAGGCCTTATGAGGTTAAGTGTGACCCCCAAAATAGGCTGTAGCATATAGCGAATTGTTGGTGCCAGAGAGATGCAGACAGTAGCTTCTCTGTGTTTTCTTTCCCACCCACACACCACTAGGTAATTGTAAGGACTCAAAATATAAGTTCAATTGCAACTAGTCACACCAATGTCATCAGGGGGCATATACAGTTGGATGTTCCTACATAGCAGCATGCTCACACTGTCTTGGAAGACAAAAGCTACAGTGGCCTTTTTTTAATTAATTAATTGCATACCAATGTAGAATTATACAAGAAAAAAAAATCTCATGTCCTGGAGAACTTGCAACTGATTTTTTGATCAACAATCTTGACACTCTGTTTACATTATTCAAACTGATGCTTTCCAGACAGCCCAAATAAGTAGAGACAGTTGTAACTTTGTGAGAGAAGTTATTTAAGTATGATAGAGAATAGGAATGACAGAGCAGGTGGAAGCTTCTAAATGATGCTTTTTTATTTTTGGTGGTAAGTACCCTGGTTAATCTCTTCTGTAAGATATATCATGATTAACAGGAACTCCTACGCAGAAAAGTGCTCCATTCCTGTTCAAATCTCTATTTCTGAAGGTCATAATTTCCCCAGAGATGCAACAGTCTCCCATGCTAGTAGTTTGGATTGAAAGGAGGACTCGGCTTCCAATGCTTCCAAAGCTGAAGTTCTAGCAAAACGCCTACATCCACCAGTGGATATGGATACTCTATAACCAAATTGGCCCTAGCCCACTATGGGGATGACTTGAAATCAGTGCTGAGGTTTTGTTTGTTTTACCTTCTTGTTAACAGAAGCACGTTAAGTACATTGTCATTTATCATGCAATGCTTCAACTCTTGCTAAGTGAAAATGAGAGCTCTTTTAAGTTTTTTGTTTGCTATTTGGTTTCCCTATAGTGCCATTAATTGTCAGACATACTATTCATTTGAAACATTTGTTTGAGCTATATTTTATGCTTCTCCTAGCTGGGGAAAGAAAAGCTGATGTTTGCTGTGTATAAGGTGACACAGGATGTTACAGCTGCATTGCCAGCTGTTCCATGCTGGCTTCTTTGCAGGACATTACTAATTTTTCACTAACAGTGCTAGACTCTTTTTTTATGTGGCACCTACAGCAATGACAAGACAGAAGTCCTTGCGGGTGACATTTAAAGGGTTTTAAAAGCAATTTCATAATTTTTCTCCCTCAGTACACTTTCACTGCTGATTAGTAATAAACATCAGTAATTAATATAAAAATCCAGAACTGCAACCATGTTTTTCACCATAGGCTTCCTTGCTGCATAGAAAAATTCTTCAAGATCGTCTATAGAAACAAATTTAAGGCAACACTTTCTTGCCATCTCGGATTTTGGTAGCCAGTATTCATACACATTGATGGGCTACATGCACTTTTCAAGAGCTGCTGTGCACACACCTTACAGCCTTAAAAGATCCCAAGTGACAGAACAAAGGCCAGCAGCAATGAGGAAGGCAGAGAGAAATGCTCTTGAGAACATTTTCAAGCAGCAAGAAACTCACATGATATGACTACATGTATTTTGCACGTTGTGTCAAGGAAGCAGCACCTCTGCACATATCATAAACCTAAATCCCCAGCAGCTGAAGTTATAAGGAAGAAGGCTTGAAGAACAGAAATGAAAACATCACATTCGGGCAGATCCTAAGGCATGTGAGAACCGGAAAACAAAGCTAGTATAATTTAAAGTAGTTATTCCATTTTGTATCCCTAAAGTTGTACATTTATTAGGTAATTTCCTCTTTGAACAGCAAACATATGGAAATGCGGATTTCCCTTCCTAGAAATTGTTTACTTCCTGAGAACTTCAACATCCTCTGCTTTTCAAAGTCACCCACCTATTATTTATAAAAACTGAAAGACCTGTTTTTGCCTCAAGGTTTTTTAATTTTCGGTTAGTTTGGTCCTGATCAAAACAAACTCTCAATTCTAATCCTTAGACAAAGATCAGTAAAAAGTAAAAATAGACTAGCAAAAATATGTACTTGAAGGATGAAGACAGTGACTTTTGCTATCCTCTGCTTCTAGAATGGCTTGAAAAAATAACATATATGGAAGAAGAAATTTGAGAGGTTTAAAAGTAATTTTTTTCTATTAAATTTACAAAAGATAGTTATTTTTTCCAGATTTCTATATTACCTCTTGAAAGAGAATGTAGAGATAAGGACATTGTTAAATTAGCATTGTATATACAAACATCAAAAGCAGGCATTTTTTTAACATCTCAGCAGAAGTATGGTTATAACAAATTTAGTGTTCAAAACATGTTATGCTCCATGCATTGCTTTGCTTTCTGCTATGGACCACTGGACATGCAATTTAAACTCATGCACATTTGATTTCTATAGCAATTAAACAAATTGCTCATAAGGAAAATATTAGAAACACATTTTATTTATTTATTAGCCTTTGCATTCGGATCAGCAGGGTGAAAAGAGATGATACAGGACTGACGGTTACCTAAAGACTATATTTTGAAACCAGCATACAATGGGTGTAGGAAATCACTAATAGTAGTTTTACATAGTACCTGTAACAGCTTTGGGTTATTTATAACAAAATCAGCTAATGATAGACTGGTGGGATGAACTAGAAAGATGGGAATCTTGATCAAAATCTGAACTGTCCCACAGTCAAGTGCTTCAAACCATTTTTGTAGTACTTTTAAAAACAGAAACAGCACTGAAGTAAAAAAAAACCCTCTATGCTATAAACTTACATGATTGATACTTAAAAAAGTCAGCATACAAAATCTTATGATAACATATCAAAACATTACAGCCTTGATAATGGCAACTTGATAGCTCAATTTCCTGATCCAGCCTCTACATAAAAATAAGGTGACCCCTTAGCTTCATTTAGATGGTGACATTTTGAACTTTCACATATTTCCAATACAGACAGCACAAAGTAAAGCATGATAAAACACCAAAACCACGCAGACTTCAATTTTCAAGTCTGATTGGCATTTGTGGGCTCCAAAGAGCACAGCATAATTTCAGAGTAGCTTCTGATGTTTATTAAGTTTTAGAATGCAGAATTATGCATCTACCATGAAAGCAAAAAATGATTTTAAAAAAGTGTGCATATAAATGTAAAACCATTTCCAGTAATAAATACTGTAAACGAGGTGGACAGATTCATTCAGATGGTGCTGATCTTTTCAGCATGGATTTAACTAATGAGAAGACTTAAATGCCTACCTGCATTTAGAAAAAAAAAATCATTGTTTCAAGTGATGGAAATAGACGTAAGTACTACATTTTTGTTCAGCTTATTTGAATCTTTCCAGTATTTTACTAGGAATTTTAGGCTAGGGGGTTAAAAAAGGTTAGATGCTAAGGCCTTTTCAGTGGGGAAATTTCAGCAATTACAGCAGGAGATACTCATTTAGGGGTAATAAATTAGATTGCAATGTTTTGAAAAAAAAAAAAAAAAAAGCCCAAGTGTACAGATTTTACACTCATACTGTATCATTAGATTTTACATATGAAAGATGCAACTTTGTCACGGCATTATCAACTACTAGTTCTGAAAAATGCTTGTAACGAACATAAAGAGAAGCTGTTCCTAAACCTAGCGGAAAATAAAGCCTATAGAAGTCTGATTAAGATTTAGAAAACACTGAAGGTGAGAGTAGAGTTATATAGATTTTTGAGAAGGCTACACATAAAAGAAAATTACACTGCAAACTTTCTTAAATCATGTATGAACTCAGGTCATCTTCAAGCTTCTGGTCAGCTGATAATTTAAAAAATCAAGTATGTGTACTGAAACAAACAACTCACATTTTGCATGCTCAATACACGGGAATATAAAGCAAAACACACAGAAGACATCCCACTAACACTCTAAAACATTTTGCCCCAACTAAAACAATTCCCATAAGAAAACACTTAAACTACTAGCAGGTATTGGAAAGATTTTTTGTAGTAAGAAAACAGACACATATACAGAAAGTATAAAAATAATGGACAGGAATCAGAAAATAGAATTGTAAGCAAAAATACAGATAAAGCAGAAGGATTGGGTAGCTCAAAACGTAAATAACTTTTTCATATATGTTTTGGGAAACCAACTTCAGAATTAGAGAATCAAGTATTATTGTTTTATAGTGGCCAGATGGACAGAGCACTGCAGCAACTTCTCTCATGAAGTAGTACTCGTGCATCTTACCTGCTGCCTGACCCCTATCCACAGAATCACATTATTCCATTGCTGGTGGAAGACAGCTAACGACAGTCTCGTTGTGATAGGGAGGTTCAAGTAAGTATCTATTTGAAGCTTCTAATGCTTCATTCTAAAGTGTTTGTGAGCAGCCAAAGCTTAGTCATTTGGGTATAAAACTAAATTGCACATAAAGGACTCAACTGCAGAAGGGGATCACAACTTGCTTTCAAATCTGCAAAAGAATTAAAATTCGAAGAAAGTGTACATATAGACACTAAGTACATGAACATCTGTGGTATGTGCTGGCATGCTGTGCATAAGTCAGAAATTTGACTAGAATGCAAATAATGACTTTTTTTAAACACACAAGTAACTCAAGTATATGAATTTCTCAAGGAGCTAGCTCATTTTTCCTCACACCTGCTTCCCTTCAGTCTCTGGAGCAGTATGGTATAGTTTATCCTGACGGTACTGACTTTTCTTTTTAAATTTAATTGTATTTATTTATTTTTGCCCTCTATCAGGAATGCTGTTGTTTAGGCCTCTGTCATCACACAATCTGACTACAGTATCTGGAACCCTGCTTTTCAGTAATGTTGTCTGATCACCATAAAATGTGCTTCATAAGCCCACTCTAGCTTTTTGCTTTGAGGCCACTGCACTTATTTGCCCTGGAATAGTGGGCACACATTGTCCACTAGTGGGCATACAACTGCCTCCTCCTCCCACCACTGCAATTGTATCTCCCCTCTCTTCCCTTTCTAGAGCTGTCATAGTTCTCTCTGCTTCTCTACTCTTGCAACTCCCAAGGCTCTCATCACAGCTTTGTACAACTTCTGCTTGGATTCTCCCACATACGCTTCCATTCATTTGTAACAGACAGTATCCTTCTAGCATAAGAACACTTCCCAAGTTTGTCTACCAAGATACTGTTTGCTTGTTCCTCAAATCCCTTCTAAATTTCAATTTCTGCTAGGCTGCCTACAGGAAAAGAGGAAAGTACTGGTATTATGGTTGAGTGGTCAGAGACATTTGTGAATAAATCTGTTTTGCTGTTTACCTTTGGAATCGCATGTGATCCCTCTCGTTTGCCTAACACCTAGTGCAAAGAGAACTCAACTCCAGTCCCGTCTTTGCCTGGTGATGTTCTAATATTGACAGAAACAATTACTTAAATGTAGTTTTCTTTCAGACAGCAGCTGAGATGACAGTCTTTTTATCCGTTCATTAGGAAATAATTTGTCTGCCCTTTCTCTTCTGACAGCTAATGATACCGAGAGAGCATGCCTGAACTGGAAGTGGAACACGTCTACATAGAAACAGAACACTTGCTGTTGTACAGTTCATAGTTACTTAGTCATACTATTTATCTTCACTCGTGGTTTTATCTAAACACTAACTGATCTATCTACACTTTAAAGAACTGTATTTAAGATAATTACACCACTAAATATTATGGGAAGTAAACAAATTCACACCTGAATTAATTTAACACAACATCTCCACAATTATTTTTGTTTTGCTTTTAAGAAAACTATTGCCTTAAACTTGAAGGCATCCTCCTAATGCTTCACTATAGTATGTATTAACTAGAACAGGTGCAGATTTCCAAGCTATTTTCTAGGGTTTGCAGTTCTGATAATAAAATGTGTCCTGAATCTGGCCTTTGCCCAAGAGCATAAATCTGTGAATAAAATATCACTGTCAAAAGCACAGGAAAGTGTAAATCTACAGCTATGCGAGTAATGAACTAAAAACCTCCCCTATATTTGTTTAAAAGTAGAATGATAATCTACCAGGCTCAGATTACATGATCTATATCTGCAGACTGACCCTTAAAGATGTTTGTTAGAGAACTGAATTTGCCTCAATATCTCTGTTTTGCATGTATGTCAAAACAGAGCCTTTGGTTTGGTCTTTATTCTACTGTCAGACCTGTCAACACCTCGCTTAGCTCTCACACAGTAGCACTTCATTTGATTAGCCTCTTTTATATTTTGTTTATTCAAAGCAAAGCATTTGATTGCATTGCTCACACTGAAATTATTTTCTTGAGATTCCTAAGAAGTACAGATTTGTCCAGAAGAAAAACACTGCAATTAACATGAATCTGATTATCTGGTAGAATGTCACTGCTCAGAGATCCCTGTTAATTAGAAATTCACTAGAAATAAAATTAAATAAAAATAGTGTTGGCAATTGCTGGCTTCTGTCTTAAGTTGCTCATTAAAACGTGTAAAATGCATAACTGGCTAGAAGGAACAGTGTGATATACACAATCAATATGACTTAAGTGATGCATACCGAATATTTTCTATTGCCATCATCCCTTTGTGATACTACTGCTTGCTCATCTCCAAAATCCTTACTGTATGTTAAATAGAAAAGAAAATAGAGGGTTGATATGTGAAACAGACAATAGCTGCTTAACACCTGAAAAAAAAAAATTAAAGCACAAAATGCATAGAAGTCAGTAGTGTGAGCTCCATGTTAAAAGGGAAGCATTCATTAGATACTTTACCTACGCCAGTCACTACAGTTGAGGATTGCCTCAAAAGCTACAGTCTTTTTGAAATTCAAAACCTTCGCAGAAGTCTCATGGTATTTAAAAGCAGTATATCAAGCCTAAACTGGGGACATTTAATCCATTAGCCCACCTGCTTCACTGCAGAGAGCAAAACATTCTGTGCTAGAGATTTACTGAATGGCCTTCCTAAAACACCATTTCTTTGTAGTTCTCACCAATCACCTCATACCAACAATTCCATCTTTATTTGCCACAGCCAAACTACAAAAGTTCTCATTATCTGCATAACAGAGTAGAGAAATTAAGGTTCTCAAATGAACATGAGATTAAGGGAGAAACAGGCATTTAGTACCTTACAAATCTCATTTTGCACCTGCTTGTATATTTGGTGCCAACATCTTGGATTTCAGATTACGTTTATGCTTACAAAAAGGAAATAGTTCTGTTTTTATACTTATTGTGTATCATTTTTTAATATTAAGATAGAATAAACAAAGACAACATTTAAACATCCAATCTAATTATGTCTACCCTACACTTAGCTCACTTAGTTCTGTGGCTGTGCATTGCTAAGTTTCCCCTGTGGACACTTGTAATAGTGAAAATACTGTTTATACTTATCAACAGACCTCTGTAGTAATGTGTGCAATTCCCAGTTCATGCATTTTTCACACATCAGACATGATCCAGACACCTGCATCATGGACAGCCTCCCCCTTCTTATTTCCTAAAATGAAATTTGGCAAAACAATGGCCTTTCAGAAGTCAGCCCTACAGTGTATCCTTGCTGTAGTCAAGTTCAAAGCAGTCTGTGAGAGTAGCTGCCAACAGCGATTAAGTGTTTTATTTATATTTAATTTTATTTTATTCTGATCAGTAGGCCAGAAGTAGTCTTAATACTAACTGCTTTAAATTTGTACTCTTACAGGTTGTGTGGTAGTCTACCATACTTCTACACTTCATGTCATTAATTAAAGTAAAAATATAAGTCTGACCACCCTGTTTCCATAACTCCACCTTTTCTGTACGTGATAAACTGAAGTACTAATCTCTCTTCCACAAATTACATTCCAGAAATCCCTATTTCTATTCTTTTACTGGTGTTACTTACAGATATATCTAGAGACAGGTCACTGTATTTCATGACAAACACTGACCAGATCTCTGTCAATAGGAGCCTATTCACCTTTTAAATTCATACATCAGGTACAAATATTTATACTATGTTGACAAAGGAAAATCTGCTGTGTCTTCTGCACCTTCATCACTTACCATGGACACAATGTTTAAGTAGTTATCTGCACCTCTTTGCAAAGTGGCACGGTTTGCAAACTTGTACCTATTCATGCTTTTCCCACAGAAAAGTATATGGCTTTATTAAACATAACACTTGAGGTTCTCTGTGGTGACAACGCTTTACGTTCAGGCTAGAGTGCAAGTCTGTGGATTGCAAAAGAAGACATTTGCTACATCCTGCTCTTGATGCAGTTGCTGCACCTTCTCATCATGGGGTACGCCATGCAACCCTAAGCCTCTTAAAGAGCATTACAGCTACTGTTCAGTATTACTGTGGCTGAACTAGGAACTCACCTCTTGTCACTCCTAAAAGAAAAATGTCAGTAAGGAACTTGACCCATTGTTTTTAAGTTGTTTGAAAAAAACAAAACAAAACAAAACACAAGGACCTTTCCAGCTAATTTGACCTTCAGTCATAACTACTGATTTCCTATTAGTAGAACTGTTGATCCTAAAAACAAACACAGCCTTAGACAACAATGCATTTAACCACTTTTATAATCCTGTAAAAGGTTGATTTCTCAGCTATGAAAATTGCAGTTATTGATTCCCTTGGGCTTCCTACATGCATCTTTGCCCATCTGTTTGGGTCCTGAAGGAGCAAAAGAGAAAAAACTGCTATGCTTGTGGACAAACCTAGCTAGTCAGCAACCATTGCTGAACTAGGGATAACTTAACTTACCCATCAGACAATTCAGCTGTACACTGCTTTAATACTTCTACATAAAATGCAAGACAAATGCCCTACAAAAAGTAAAACTTTCAACACTATGTATCTGCTGAAAAGGCTCATGAAAAAGTTTATTGTGTAATTTAATCACAGTAAAGACTGGGAGGAATAAGGATTGCTTTTCCTGCTTTCTTATTTCCCCCACCAATCCTTTGAGGCTTGGGATTCTCAGCATCAGCTGTTTATATAAATACACATATTAATACATATATATTATGTTACTTAAGTTATTTAAGAACACAGAACTACATCTGTCCTATTCAACCCCTTGATGGTGGCTGGTGATGTTTTTAAGGGTGGATGGATCAGAACACCGTCCTTATTCAGTACAGAAAGATTAAAATTAAGTCTGTTTAGGAAAGAGGCTAGCAATAATAGGAGAAAAGGCTCAGCCTTTGGAATTTCCTGCTTTACAACAGCATTAGCTATGCTGTATCACTGTTATGGAACAATAGGTTTGAACAGAAAAATACAGTTAATGCTTCAAAAAAACTGAAAGCAAGAGTAAATCTAGAACATTGTCATTCGGCATGCTTTTACTCAAAAATACATGGTGCCCTTTAAGTATTTACTTCTGTCCAGTATCCCACCATAATCCCTCCCATACATGAGGTTTTCCACAGAATTGGTGCCTTTGAAATTTTTTTTTTTTTTAAATCTTTTTAGACTGGGCTCAAGACCGTTAAGAAACTTCATAATTACAGAAGTGTCGGCATCTCCTCGAGACTTTTTTTTTATTATTATTATTATTGTTCCAGTAGAATACTTGTGTTAAAATGCTTGCATGAAAAGAATCCACGCTATGGACTGAATGTTATGGTAGTCATCTCTAATAGGAAGCTATGCACTACATCCAACAGAATATGAAGAAAATGCAAACTGTCAATGAGTAACTCACTTTAATGCCATACTGAAGTAATGACAACAAAAAGATCAGTGTAGTAGAACGCTATCAAGGCACACATTTATAAAATTCAAGATTACAAACAATCCAGAATTGTCAACTTGTATGTCTATGTTACGCAGACAGTCTAGCTGGAGCCGAAGTACTGTTTCAGGGTAACATCTGATGCAATTTACCAGCTTCAGAAGCACCCTCTTCATTGGTGTACTATACTCAGTACCTGATCCTTCCAACACAGAGATGGCATTTGGCCACTCCACATCATTAATGTTATACAGTGTACCTTAATCTGGTATGCTAGCATGTTTTCTGGGCACATGCTATCTGTATTTTTACGCACAGGTTGATCTTATATGTAGGCATACTGCATTTTGGAGACTAGTCCATAGGCTGGGGGTAGGTAACGTTCCCACACCAGCTCTGTCACAGGGTTACTGTGCTCCACAGACCACATGGTTGGTTGATGCTTATCACTGTTTGCTCAAAGCTAGTGATTTTAAACAAACATACCAAACAACAGTTACAGCACTTGATTAAACCTTCTTTAGTCATCCTGTTTGTTCTTGCTATTTGCACCTGCTACTATGATACCACATTTTAAGATTGATCTGCCTGCTTTTGCTTTGTTGGTAACCAGTTTATGATCACAATACATGGTTCCAGGGTCACCTTCTAAAGTCATCTCTCTCAAAAAGTGACTAATGTTAAACCACGACAGCTGGTGATACGTACATCATTGCAGACCAAGAGTCTGACTTTGCATAACATACAGACTTTCAAAACATGTATAATCATTTCTTGGATTGAAATCATCATGGCTCTAGTGAATCCTGAAAAACTTCTACACTTCAGCCAGAACTTGATCATATCCTTTCCATTTCTGAATAGTCCATTTTTTCTTCTGTCATATTATTCTCAAGGACTTCTTAGTAACCTTCTGCTTATTAACACTTTTCAGCTGATTATGAGCTGAAATCACCCACCTTCTATGCCCGTTTGCTTTTGACACCAGTGACAGGATTCTACCCCTCCATGCCTTACATCATGTACAATTAGCCCACAGTGGACACACTCTTTACTTAGCTGCTGTTTCTTACCTCCATCTCATTAAAATTCTTCCTCCAAACTATATTCTATTGCAGCACCTCCATGGCCATTACTGAGAGTCACCAATTTGATTTACAAATAGCTCAGAGGGATCAGATGTTGCCAAAGAGACCGTAAGGGAACAGGGAAGCTGGGAATTGATATGAGAAAAAAGACAAAGGGAGAACAGCAGAATGGAAAGAATGCATAACGCTTTTCTCAACAATAATAGAGACTAATAAGATGCATCTATCAGCACCTAACTGGGTGTACACTGTTTACTGATTTGTCTGAGTAAATCCTGCCTCACATGCTTTCTAACACCATAAATTCTTCACAGCGAGATATGTCCACCTCGAACTGTAAAATCCTCGACATTCTGCTTACTGCTGTATCTGTAGCTCTCACTGTTATAACAAAAGCTCTCTTTGTTAGAGGGTTATAAACACCTTAAAGGAAATGCTAGCTTGGCTTGTTTATCATTTTCATCATAATTACAGACTCAATCATGAATATTCATGTAGTACCACACTGTAAATACGCATTCCACTTTATAGAACGCAGATGAAAGCAGCTCTCTCAACAACTTACTGTGTGACCCCTACACATGGGTATAAGAAAGGACTTGGGGTGTGCATTCACCCATTAACAAAATCCTGCAATGATTCAAGGAAGATGGAGCTTTTCTAATGGAGAAAATGCATGGTAGCAATCCATTTATAAACTGCTATTTCCAAATGCGCGTCTCATTTGGGGGGTGGTTGCTGACCATGCTTGTCCAAATACCTTTGCAGGACATATACACAGAAATAACACAGTGGAATTTGGCTCCTAATTACAGAACACTGGTTACTAATTTAACTATAAAGATACCAGACCTCAAATTCCTCACCCCATGTCTTCTCAACTGTCCAAACAAATGGCTCATCTCAGTATAACTAAAATCCACATAATTATTAAGATTTAAACCAATTATCATTTCATTTTCTGAAGCCGCAAAGTGAATCGGTGTGTTTGGTTCAGTTGTCAGAATATTTTAATGCATTTCAGTATCAGGTAATTCAGAATACATTTAGAAGTTCACAAAATGCTACATTTAATATAAAAATTTGTATTGAGGGATTGTAGTTTTATTGACCTGCTTCTAACTATAGCTTTCATCACTAAAACAGATGTGTTGCAATTAATACCTATTCAAAGCAATTCATTCTGCATTGAAAACCTACAGCATTAGCCTACAGTCCTCATCAGACGGCTTATCCTGTTTCCATCACTGCCTTGCATTCATCTTGATGTTTTTATTTGTTGCAGCTTTTGGTAGAAAGCCTGCTGCCGAGGTCGCCCAATAAAAGTTTAAGCGCCTTGTGCTATTAACGTGCTCGTGCTCCATGTGGAGTGCTGGTTTCCTTCCTTTTATTGAACGCCAAACGGAGGGACACAATGGGCGTGTTGTGCTCCGTGCAGCACGGTATGCATGATATCTTCGGAAGGGAGGTGTGAGCTGGCTGCGATACCGCTGCTCTTAGCAGCACAAGTACCACCAACTAATCAACCACAGCGCTGGGGCACGCAGCCCACTGAAGGCTGGTGAAGAAAAAGCTGCTTTTTATTATGACCTACATACCTCACGGCAGCAGCCGGACAATTTGAGGCTAGTTACGCTGAGGCTGAGCACAATGCACGAATTCTAGTAATGAAGAACTCATTCAGTTCGGGCTTTACGAATACGTTCGCGAGTTTGACAATGCATTTGAGGCAGGATGCAGAAACAGCATCCTGACAGCACAAAGCACGGTGGGAAACAAACAAAAAAAACCAACCCACGTTTTAATAGAAAACGCGAGCATATGGCTTTATCCCCTATCGGAGGCATCCTTTTGCATCGCCAACCGCACGGCGCATCGCGCTGACACCGACCACCGCGGATAAAGCGATCGCACCGACTCCCCCACGGCCCCACAACCCCCCCCCGGGTCCGAAGCCGCCCTTTAGGGGCCGCGATAGATACCTGCAGCAGCCGGGTCCCCGCGGGAAGCCTGGCTCGGAGGGCGGCTGCACAGAGCGGGGAGGCTTCTCGCCGGCACCACGCACCTGCCGGCTGTGCGGCGGGGAAAGGCGCCCGCTGCTTCTTCCCCCGGAGCTCCGGCTTCTCCCCCGGGAGCGCCTAGCGAGCGGCTGCGGGAGCGCTGCGGGGCAGCCGTGCCTCTACGGGGCGGAGCGCGGCTGGGCAGCCTGACAGCAGGTCCGCAGCGGTGCCGCGCCGCATCCCGCCTCCTCCGAGCGGCCGGCGGCACTCCCCGGCTTGTCAAAATGGCAGCCGCGACGCCCCTTCCTCCCCTCCTCTCCTCTCCTCCTCCTCCCTCGATGAGGTCGGCGCTAATTGCGCGGCGCCCCGCTCCCCGCACGCAAAATGGCTGGGCCCTGCGGCGAGGCGGCACGCAGCCCGCTGCGCGGCCCCGGCTTTACACTGCCATGGCAACGGCCCCGGCACGCCCCCGCCGCCCTGAGGGACCCCAGCGGGGCGAGGGGACAAGGTCTGAGCCGTGGAGAGCTGCTGGTGGGCATCGGCTGCCCTCGCCTCCCGTCTCGAGCGCCGGAGGAGGCAGCAGGCACGCAGCGCGCTTCCACCTGAAGTTTTGAGAAATAATGGGGAGCAGTGTGCAAGCGTGTTGTACCCCACACGCAAAAAACGAGTGTTAAATGGAGGAAGATTGCTTTCAGCCCCTACCTAATCGCTGGCAGGGCTGGGCTTTCTTTGCACGATAAACCACAGCCTTCCTTGCGAGGTGTGGTACTTACAGGTTATATATATAGGTTATAGGGCCACATGAGGTTTACCAGCCCTGCTGCTCCACTCCTCCACATCAAAGCTCTGCCACCAGGGCCCAAGACACCCACTGGTGTCCCAGTGCAGTCCCGAGCTGAGAACTGAGGGCTGCTGTGGCAGGTTTACACACTTCTGTCCCCAGCATCTTTACACTGGTTTCTCTGAAAGTATTACAAGAGGAGAATGGGGACTGCAGGGGACTACCATTTGTTTCACCGGGGAAAAAGGAGGTAAATTATTCAGATTTCTGACAAGACAGGGCTGAAACATTCCAACACATTCAAAATTAGTGCTTCAATATTAATTTATTCTTATTTCTTTCTCTTAGCCTTCTTAAAAATAAAATAAAGTTAGCCGTGTCTCAAACTGCAGTTGGTGCTAAGAACCCTGTGCTGGCGTGAGACAAAAGGACCTTCAGCTGCCATGACTCAAGCACATACTTTCTGTGCCATGATTACTGTCCAGCAGTACTTTCTGATCAGAAAAGGAAGTCTGCTGGTTTGGCAGCCCGATTCTGAAGCTTTTGGCTAGAAAACATTAAACTACTGAAGTAATTATTTACACACAAAGTAAGTATTAAAACAGAACCAATCTGCATTACAAAAATACCATTTCAACATGATTAGCTCACTAACTTTTTTTTTTTTTGTTAATAAACAACGTGAAACAGACCACATACCCAGTCCCTTTCTTCTTAATGCACTGATACAGTCACTGACTTTATAAATAATGTTCTTCAGAAAGTGAAAACACAAGTGAGGTTTCCGTCACTTTAATGCACTAACATACTGTGGTTGCAGTCATAGTATTCTTGACAGGCAGGCTGAAGTCTTAGCTTATGAAAAAGTAGAGGTAGTGAGTTTTTAAACAATAGGCTAGAGCTTGAAAAGATTTGAAGATGCTTGTCCATGTCTGTATATCTACATACAGTTTTCTTAACGCGCAGTGGAAGCACATTACTTTCCTAAGTGTTCTTGAAGTTACTTTAGAGAAACTGCCTCAAGAATGCAAGTTATAATTCAATCTTCAGGGCTCTAGATCCATGTTTCTAACATAGCCATACTTCACGTTAAGAGTGATGGAGCTTTTGTCTGTGGTACACCTATAGGATTTGATATGCATGTACATGCAAACTTTCCTTGTCTTCACTGACATAAGCAATCAAGTAGAAGTTGGAAGAGGCTTAATCCAAGAGCAGATTATGGTTTTGATTCAGCAAGCCATTAAAACACAAAGTGTGAGGACGTAACCTATTTGATATTACTTAGAAGCTCCACAGAAGTCCTAGGAACGGATTCTGAAATATGCTTCGCACAAGCAGTCAGTTTTTTTTTCCTGGTACAACCCACTGAAATCACGGCATTACAGATGGGAACTGGAACCACAGTCCAGAATCATGCAGCCAAAGTGGTGGCTGCTAGACTAATCCCATAACATTCAAGTGCAATGTATAGAATCATACTGACCCTACAGTGAGGTATTCAAGTAGTTAAAGATAGCTACTTGTCTGCTGTGCGTTAGAACACACCTGAAAATAGTTGGTACATTACTTGGCTCAAATCCTATTCAAATGTCAATTTAAATGAGCTTCCTGATCTCCCTGTAGTACCTGAAGGACAGATGCTTACATCAAAAAACATAGCTGAAAGAACTCACAGGTCCTTCACCAAAACGTCACCAACAGCCTTCAGTTTTAAGACAAAAATAACAAGCATTATTCTCAGCCTTATCTATAGAAATCACATCAGTGTATCATTCACCATTGTAATTTAGCCCTTCCTGTTATTTTTCTTCACAGAATAGTTTCTGGCTCTCTGGTTTCATAAAATACATAACTGTATACCTCCATTAAAGCAACATCTTATGGCCTTCAATCAATTCTACTCAGATATTTTTCATAAAATAAATAAATAAATAAATAAAAGTAACAAAGTAAGTTTAGCTTCAACAACTTTGGTGCATTCTACAATTGTTTTGAAAGCATGAGCTGTAACAAATAGAGGATTTTGTCATCCATGGACAGGAAATATCAAAAGCACATCCTAGTTAAGAACTAATTACTTTATTAAAACCAGCACTTTATTTCCTGCATTGCTGTAATTGTTCCTAGATATATTTGACTATCCAAATGGGAAAATATCTATGGTAACTCCTCCTACCAGCTGAACATGAAGCTGTTGGCTTTGTGTTTTCAGGTTCTCACAAATAACAATTATGATCAATTTTTGTACTGTGGGTTTGATCATATATTTAGCAAAGATACCGACAGAGAGTTATGTGTAGACTGTACAGAGTAATGAGTCGATTTAAGAATTTAAGATATTGAATGTATTCAAATGAAACAATCACAAAAGCATTTCAGAAATATTTTTTATGGTGTTTAGGGGAAGGTTTTATCACAAGTATATCCCTTTTACACAGTTGTCATTTGAGCCATGGTGCTCATAGCAAGTAGTACAGGCATAGAATGGGATAGAAAAGAAGAAAAAAAGTAACTCTGATTTTCTTAAAAGCAAATATTTAAAAGTTCTAAAGGAAACCCTCAAGCCCTTTTGTAATTAAAGATGAAAGTGCTTTAGCCTAATAAGACTAGATCCCTGCAGTATTATTACATGTTTTACTGCAGTGTTAAAGCTATTGAAATACTGGAGCAATTTCCACACTATTTTCTCTCCCATTATCAATATTTTATTTTCTGCTATAATTTTATATGAAAGGAATAGTTAAAGTACCACTGTTTATTCTCAAATATAGAATCTGACAAAAAAAATCATCTACTTTTTAGCTGTTTGTAGACATAGTTATAGATTACTTAAAAAAAAACAAACAAACAAAAAAAACAGCTAAAATTAAAGATGAAAGATTGAAATAGATGTTCATTATTTTCCTTCTCTATTTGCTTGGTTACCAACTGGATTCATTAACGTATTATTTATAACAACACCTTTCTGATCACTTTAAGTCACTTATCCCAACAAAACATGTCAAATTTTATGGTATCTTGAGAAGACATCAGTTCATGGGAACTATAATATAAATGAGCGTTCTGCTTCCAGCTCTTTAGGATACCATTTCAGAGAAGAAGGTAAGCTTGAGCTCACAAAGATATAGAACAGGCTTTCCCAAAAATGAGTACTTAAACATCCAGTTTTAACAGAAAGTAGCAAACATTTGAAACAAAGTACCATACAGATGAGTAAACATCTTAAAGGTTATCCTTTCATTTCTCAAAATACCACAAAGACATCAACTGTAATCTAAAAAGAATCAAAAAATAAGAACTAAGCACTGAAATACACCAGACTTTTAGAGTAAGCCAAGACAGTCAATAGTTTATCTGGTCAATTTGTACTTGAAAGGTTTCCAGTCCTAATAGCATCATGTACAGACAGTTGTATTAAATAGCTATGTTAATTTATAGACCTAAGCTGGAATTCATATTAAGTCAATTTAAATTCTGAAGAACGTTTCAGGCCACCTAGTTCTGAGCACCACCCACAATTGATTTTGGTCTCTATCCTGAACTGCAGATTACTACATGCCTCAGTGAGTTCCCTCTGGAAGCCAAATGTCAGTCTGAGCAATAATACAAATTGAGCAGCAAAATGCATATTGGCCTCACCTCTCACTTAGAAGGCCAAAATTTTGAGAGCTTAGAACAAGAAATTTGGAATTTTAATTTTCTTCCCAATTCATTAGAAAACCACACTTGGCAGTGTACTTGTGTATAAAAGCACAAATGTGAGACAACTAGACAATAAAAGGAAAATATTCTATAGGAGTAAGGTTATTAGAATTCTAAAGCGGAAATTTTATTAACTTCTCAGTAAGTTCCTTATATATTGCAATTCATAGAGTTAAAAAATAGACAAATATGCTGGGTAAAATGTCCAGCTGTGTTGTCATGGTCATCCCCTTTGCAGCTTGAAATACATACGGGTAGTTGAATTGTTGCTAAAATTTCACATACATACACACAAAGATCTATTATCCCATCTATATCATTTTTACCATGGAGCCTCAACCTCTTTCAGGTACCTTTTTTATTTTTAAATTATTATCATTTATGTTTTTCTATCCCATGTGCTATTGCCCAAACTATCAATGTTTCTTTATAAGCTTCCAGCCAACCTAATTTTGTCAAATCTGACAGAAAAATCAGGGAAGAAATTAAGAATATCAGCCCCAACTGATCTCTTTCCAATCCCCTTCCCCCTGCCCCATACTTTCAACATTGCATGATGCTGAGAGCCAGATGATAACCAGCTGACTAAAAATAGAAAACACTTCCCTAGTCACACAATCATACTTGTGGTCTTGCCTGATTAGATTGGTTTATTAAGAGATAGAAAACTTGTTGGGCTAGCCCTATCTGCCTCTGACACTCCTCAGTGCTAACTTGAGAACATTTAAAAGTTTGTCCTTAAATGATTAAATATCATACACCTTGCATGTAGGATTTTGCTCTCCCACATAGTGATTCTGGAAAAATAGTTATTCAAAACCTAAGCTCAAGAGCATGTGAAAGAAATAACATCAGATATGATGCTTCAGATCAGTTATTTGTTCAAAACAGCAAGACTTATAAAGCTCAGAAGATTATCGATGGCAAATAGGTATAAAGCTAGTAAATAATCGTATTTTCTGAAGTTCCTTAAAGGCAGGAAGTTTTAAATAAACTAATTTTTAAGTGGGCTTACATTTTATCAGTTCTGAGAAGTTAGCAGCCCCTCTGTATGCCAGATGAGGTCACAAATCATTCTTGAAACACCTCTGACAAAGTATAAATGCCATTGCAGGGTATGTCTAAGTCACACTAACATGTCTGGCTGGCATAGCTACAATAGCGAAGTTGATAAGGTACCAGTCAGCTTATCTGCAGCATTCTTTTCATGAAGAGGTCATTTCTTCTTTTGTTCTATGAAGGGAAACAATGTCAAAGCATTCCAGAAGTGCTTAAACAAACAATAGCAGCATCTACCTACACTAAGAGGTTAACCGTTTGTAATTTTCTTGCTAGCTTAATTATTTTCTTTAGAATGTACCGTAACACATAAGGAACTTGAGCAAATCATGTGCCAAATAAGGCTTTCATCCTAGGAAGTGAATCAACTTCTTGTGATAAGACTTACAGATTCCAATTGCCTTCTAGCTGTAGCCAGGATTGGGCTTCTTAAAATTTACTTAACATTAATTTCCTGTTTGTCCTTCAATAATGTTCAGTGCTATCTTAATTTTTGGTCTTTAACGGTGCTACAAAGCAGTAGGTATCAAATTATAACAAGATTATTTATAGCCTGCTGCCGGTTTTGCAAATACCTTACATTTGAGGAAGTCATTTATCATAGAAACTTAGAATTAGACTTGGCACCTGAAATATTCTGAGTAACAACTTGATTGCCACATTATTCTTTGCCAGTGTTAGCCAGTAACGTGCCCTTGTAGCGAAGAGGGTTAACAGTAAGAGGAGTGCTGGCAGCAGGTCAAGGCGGGTGATCCTTCCACTCAGCCCTGGTGAGGCTACAGCTGGAGTGCTGGGTCCAGCTGTGGGCTCCCCAGCGCAAGAGGGACATAGACATACTAGAAAGCGTGCAAAGTGCCACGAAGATGATGGAGGGACTGGAGCATCCCTTCTGTGAGGAAAGGCTGAGAGAACTGGGACTGCTTAGTCTAGGGAAGGCACAAGAGTGGATCTCATGGATGCATACAGATACCTGACAGAAAGGTGCAAAGACAACAGAGCCAGGCTACTTCTGATAGTACCCAGTGACAGGACAAGAGATAAAAGACAAACTGAAACACAGGGTTCCATCTTGACATCAGGAAACACTTTTATACTGTTAGTGTGACTGAGCACTGGCACAGACTGTCCAGAGGGGTTGTGGAGTCTTCCTCCTTTGAGATCTTCAAGAGCTGCCTGGACGTGGTCCTGGGCAACTGGATCTTGGTGGTTCTGGTTTAAGCAGTGAGTTTGGACAAGGTCACTTCCAATCTCAGCAATTCTGTGGTAAAAATAAACAATTGCTGAAGTTTTTTGCTTTTAAATGGATATTATTTGTTCCTCTGACACAAAATCACTGATGTTTGATCTTTCCAAATAGAATCAAACTCAGATCAGCAGAAACTGAGAGTCTCCGATATGAAAATAAGCTAGCATTTAACTTTGAGGCAGCATTGTTGAGTTTGCTCAGCACCACTTTCTGAAACAAGCTGCAGATGAAGCGTAGAGTGGGAGGAAAAGAACTACTGTATTCACACACAAGAGGAAAGAAAAGACAACTCAAATGTATTCGAGATTTAGAAGCTCCTATCACTGATGTTGTTTCCATAGCAACTAAAGTACTTCAAAGCAGGGTGAGGATTTTAAAGGACAGCACCACATACATTAAATATTAAAAGCAGATACTGTCTACCAACTGATGATCTGAGGTTTGCACTGATGAACTTGCACAGTTCATTAGAAGTGTCCCTTGTTAAGGAGATAAGATCCAATGAGGCTACCCTATTAAAAATAAGAGAGTAAAGGATTTACAAAAGATTTACCCAATACTCCCCCCCCCCCCCCCCCATAGGGGGCATTCTGTTTCCCAATTCTTTAGCTAAATCCAAGATGCACACTCTACTAGCAAACTCACTACTCACTGTCAAAGGTGGTGTCCAACACAATATTCTGACCAAGGAAGGAGTTATTTTTTATGTGAACCCAAGTAAAGACAGGTTGCAGTAGCCAAGAAGCAGCGTCCATTGCATTAAGCTTAGTAAGGTAATTCAACTGATTTACAGTATTTATCTTTTTATCACTTCCTTGTCCTATCTCTAGCTAAGAGATTTGATATAACTGGCCTTTTCTTACAAAAGGCAGGCAGCCAAAGGAGAGAATTTATACTTATTAAGCTTAGGGAAGACAAAGGAAGAAAATACCCATACTAGAAAGAATATTTAACATTGAAAAAATGCTTGCATGGAGAAAATGGGAATTAGTTCTGCTGGACCAGAGCCATAATTAGTCTCTTCAACAGCAAATTGCTGCTGTTGACTGGCAAATGACACCAACTATTTGAATATCCAGTTGAACCGCTCCTCCCTGAAAATTTAACCCCCCTGTGGATAATTCACTCATTTATCACCATTTCTGAGAAATGAAACATCAAGCTTATAGTTTGACTGCTGCCCAACTCAATAAATGGCTTCTATAATAAAGGCAGAAAGCCATTATGAACTGTGTATTTCCATACTACACCATGCTACATCTAATGCACAGTACAACTTCAGAATCTTCAACAGTATAAAAGTTACTTTAGAGTCAAAAACCCATTGTCAAGTTACTTAGCCACTTAGTAAGGCTGTGTCCTTACAGTTGCACCCTCACACATGGTAAGGGATGTGGCCAAAGGAACATAGAATGATAAATGCCAGATTTCTACTTTTAGCCTCAAGACCTTGAGAACTGGATTGCAAAGATTTTCATGCATACCATGAAAAGAAATTTTCATTGAAGATCAATCTGAAGCTAAGCTTCAGAAGGTTGTTAACAACACTCTTGGGATGTTCAGAGCTGCCCAGTTAGTATCTAAGAAGTGCAATAAATTCAGTATACTATTTTCAAATACCTGGTTTGGCGTGATGATCATTTTAAATGTTGTGCTGATAATCTACATGGAAATTCAATATTTCAATATATCTATCCAAGACCACTTCAGTTGTGTCTTTATTCATCTAAAATCATTTTCAAGTACCTTTTCCTTTTAGAGCTTAGTACCCTAGCATTCATGCAAATGGGAGAATACCTATAAGAAAAACCCACTGTAGATATTCCAGCACGCTGGAATTATGCAGAAAATTCCTGCACTGTATTGCTAGATTTATTCATGTCACCAGAAGAAAGCAAGGAAATGAAATTGGTTATTTTTATTTTCCGATCCCCCCCCCCAACACACACACACACACACAGTGGGGAAAAGGATGTAGGTGGGGAGTGTAATTGACAATAATTATTTGTAGGAAAGGTCAGGGTTACCTATTTACCAACTGCATGAGGCAGCTGATTATCTGTCACATCTCTGGAGTGCAGTCATGACACTGTCAGTGACTAAAGGACAAACAGGCCTTGGCTAGCAATCAAACTTGGCAACACTCAATAACACAACACAGCAATGTCTTTTTAAAATAGGTAAATTGTAAGACTAGATAGCATAAAGTTAGATATCCATAATGCCAAAAATCTTCAGTGAACACTGCTATTTAGGTATTTGATGTGTGACTTGGTAGTATGATCTTCTCTACACATGAGGAGCTAAAAAAAAGAACATCTAAATCACAAAATTCCAATTCTGTTTTGAATTCAACCAGAAAGCTTTCATTTTTAAATTACATGCATTTTATTTATTTATTTAGATATAATAAACCTTGGTTTGCACACAAACTACATACAGAAGGTAAAGAACTGAAAGGCTCTGTCAAAATACATGGAAAACAAAGAACAGAATGCGTAGTATTAAAAATTACAGCACATGAAAAAACAGGAATTTGCTTGCCAAAGCCTCAGGAAATTCTCCTTTAAATGATGAAAACCATCATATCACACTATTACTATTGCTGAAAAACAGAAACAGAAAACAGATTTGATGCATCAAGTCTGATAACCGATTTGTTACCGGGATACTCAGTGCTTAAAGAAAAACATTATTTTACATATTTCCATTGTAAAGTGTGCTGTATATTAAGAGAAAGGGAAATTTCACCCTGAAATACACTTACGTAATGTGGAATCAACAGGGATGAGGCAAATCTATCATTTGTACAAGTACTGTTTTTTATTTATTTATTTTGCATTGGCCAAGGTCAAAAACAAAATGTTGAAGCTTCTAAATGAAACAAAGGCTTGGAGTTCTGACAATATAATAGGAGAGAGAATTATAGTATTTTCAGTATACTAGTCCACAGTGAAATGGAATTCAGTTTCCCCACAGTTAGGAACACACAACCAGTTTGGATTTATACAGTTATCTGCAGGCTGCAGTCCCAAATCCCATTCCAACGTGCAAATCCTTAACTACAAGAGTCTGAGTGAATTCAAGAATATTAAAGGAGAACATAGGACCTCTCTTTGCACCTCTAAACGTGGGGAAATTCAAATAGTATGAAAAAATTATTGTCTGTGGAATCATTCACGGACTTTGAATAAAGACAAATGCCAGCCACCTGTTTACTATTGTTCACTCATAGCTAGTTATTATCAGAGTTTATTTTTAACGAGTATTTCAGGTATACTCTAAAGTTCGTTATCTGACTCAACATGTCCCCAAAGTACTCAGAGAAACTGTCAGTGAATCAAAATTTTTCTCTTTTTATTGAAAGCCACTGAAAGGGAAATGGTATGAAGAACATCATTCTCAGCATAAGAAGAATCTGAACAGTGATAGTGTGGTGATGACTTTTTTCCCCCTTTGAGAAAAGAGGTTTTCAGGAGCCCACGGGAGATAGATGATCACTATATTAAGTTGAAGATTTCCCTATTTCATATTTGGAATTTATTCAGAAGTTAGAAATTTGAGGAAAAAAATCATTTGAAAGTTGTGCGCTGCTATCAAATCATTAATTTAAGTCCTCCTACTGAAATAAAAAATTTTAAACTGCAGGTATTTAAACATACCTTGATAAACAGGTTTTTTTGTTGTTGGTGTTTTTTTTTTTTGTTAGTTTGTTTGTTTTTGCTTTCCAATATTTTTTACTAAAGCACTTAAGTTCTAGTTATTTAATCTCCTGAATAATAAGAAAATTAATTCTCAAAGTGCCAAGAAACCTTGGGAATGTCTTGAGTAATTGAGTAATCCCATGGCTGCATTTTAAACAGCCAATCCTTGTATTACCTCATTTTCATGATGAATAAAAGCCCATGATTTTCAGGATTCCTCTTTTTTCCTCCTTTTCATTTTGCCTTACATTTTATATTCTTTCACTGAATGAAGCAGGTGAAAGTGATAGTGGCAGAAGTTACACCAATAACATCTGATGTAGGCAGTAAAAGAAAGGTCAAGACCTTATGCATTATAGGTCTTTTCATATGCCATCATTACTTGTTCTCTAAGAGTATTGTAAGTGTGGCCCCTCCTCAGCTAGAAAAGCTATGAGAACTTCCATTGCTCGCGATAAGTGTTTTAAGGGTAATTAGCAACTACCATCAAATTACTGATACATTTGTGAACAGAGCAGTTACTCAGTGATTGATTCTTGATAGTTACTTCTTTCAAGGGATGCTTGTTTCCAGGCTCCAAGTAAGACTTGGCCTAGTGTTCCAAGCTGATGTGAGATTCTTTTCAGACTGCTAAGAATTTACACTTATCTCTTCTTGTGCTGTAATTGAAAACATAAGTTTACAAGGGAGTTGACTATCTTTGAGGCAATTGCAAGCATTTTGCCAGAGGATTATCTACACAATTGCACTACTGTTATCAGGCCTCTTTCACTTCTACCCTGAAGCATGTAAATTGTTAAGGATAAAGCCACATCAAAATGGTTTGTTGTCTACAGATTGGCCATATCCTATCATATTAAACAGGTGAATGGCAGGAAAAGATCATGAACCAAGCAACCAGATTAAGTAGCAGATAATTTCTGTTTGAAAAAGCTAAAGCCTGTGCTCTCAGAGACACTCATAAGAAGGTGAAGGAAATCACTATACTTCCTAATATGAGCTCTTTGCCCCTTATTTCCTGAACAGAAACAGCTACCATCGGACCCTTCATGAGATACGTGGAGCGTGAATAGAGCCATTCCATCTCTACTCCTTCATGTTCCTCCAATAATACGCTAAGCTCTAGCAGCAGGACCCCAGTGAAAAAGCCAGCCTTTTAGTGTCTGTGTTAAGAACCTGAAGATTTACATGGTAGTAATGTACACGCTTAAAAGCATCGCTGTGTTGGAAACTAGCAGAAACATGACAGCTGCAGCTAGCCTCCTAGTTGCCCTTCTAACACTTCCAGTAATAGCTGGAAAACATTCAGAGATATTTATTGGCTTAAGGACTCCACCAGGTATAAGAAAAATCTGATGTCAAGAGTAGGCATACCACACACTTTCTGAAACAAGCAAAAACTCATTAGCATTATCAGTGCCTCATACCCCCAAGTAGACAAGTTCTCATTTACCAGGTTCTTATCCCAGTTAATAGGATTTAGAATTCTTGAATATCTTACTTGAATTAGTCACGCACTATTTCTTTCACCTTATTCCAGAACAAAAACCTCAATTGATCAGACCATACAGGTAAGTTCTTCACATACATCCTTCATTTGCTATAAATAGTTCCCATAAAGGTTCAATTGGTCTTGTTTCTTTTGGTCAGCATGGCCTGCCACTGCTTAAAACAACTCAGTTCTTTAAAGTAGTAAGTATTGGTATTAACCACTTGATTTTCCTCGAGGAAGGCTTAAAAGGCAGAAGGAAAAAAGATCTTTGAGCAAAGATTACCATAAATTACATACATGCAGTGGCTGCTTACTCTTAGATACTTGGGAGTATTTTAGTTTTACTGTGTATTTTGGCCCATCAAATTTCAGGCAAAGATTTTTCAACTGTAGGAGGACAAAAGCTATGTTATCCTGCTGGTGCACTTACTAATACTCTCTTCTCAGTAGCACTAATTCAAGAGAGCTGAAACCAATGAAAGCAACTTAAAAAAAAAAATAAAAAAAAATAGTACTGACATTTCAATCTACAAGACTCTGAAGGTTTTCATTGGCTTTTGGTCTTGCTGTGCTACAGCCACTGACCATCATAACACAGTAAAGATGAATAATATCACACCTGGAAATTATCAAAGGTGCCATACACTTAATGAGATGTGATTTTCTGCAGCAAGAGAATATAATTTGACTGATGTTGTGTGCCCTCCACATAAGGGGCTCTGAAGCTGTTACAGCAGTCTTTGAACAAATGGAACATATTTAGAAGCTTAAGTGACAGTAGCATGATACTCAGTGATAAACATGGAAATTTTTGAGGAAACTGAACACTGGCAAACAAAATTTCAAGCTTTTGAAGTGCTGGCATTACAGAATTTTTAATTTTCTAATCACCTGCCATAGTTTGCTCTAAACTGATATTCGCTAGCTGTTTAAGAAAAGCATCTATTCATTATTAGTCACAGACTGAAGAACATATGCCCATTATATCAGCTAAGATAAAAGATGACTTGTCACTCTCTAGTGCTCAATCTCTAATGAATATCTACTTTAAGGACACTTTAAGGACAGGGTTTTCCTAACTTTCTCTTGAATGTCTCCTGCCATCAGAATTAAGAATCAAAAATTTATTTCTGGGTCTGGCAGACTAAGCGCTATATTCACGAACACTGGAGCTTTATGTTCATACCAGTATGCCATAAACATTAAACCAAATGTGTTGCCCCACCTTTGATACTTGGAACACTAAAAATAGAAGCCATAGTCAGAATTGTAGTTTTTGCTGGTTATCAGTGATGTCACCAGCAAGTTATATAATCACATACTGTACATTCCAAATGAATGAGCAGACTCCCAGGTTTTCAGATGAAAAGTTACAGTTTCACACTTTGTCAATGATTTAAAATTCATTGAAGGTGTATAGACAAAGTGATATGTACGTTTATGAAACTCATCAGTTTAATTTATATATAGTCTCTTGAAAGACTCTGGCTTGCTAAGAGCATACTTTGGAAGTGAACAGAAAAACAATTCAGCTTCTTCTAGTGCTAGGGCTCCCACCTACAGGAGATGCCAGAATTAGCACTAACATTTGGTTAAGTGATAGGTTGGAGTCCTAACTGGGTAGCTAACTAGATCAGTGTATAGAAAACAGTACAAAGAGAAGTCAGAGTTTGACTTAATAACTTAGAAGGATCTATTCTGAATTTCTGTAAAAGCACTGCACTAGTTTTAGTACCTTCAGGTTTCACACTTGCTTCAGAATTCTGTTATGTTCACGAATAGCATCTTCCAAAATTCCTCTCAGCACCATGTCAGCAAGAGATATCAGTGCCTCTTTTTGCATTCACCTTTAACACTTCCACTTTGTTTAAGAGGGTACCATCATATCTGACTTCCACAATTTCACTGTGATTTGCGTATCACTGCAAGGATGCTCAGACTACAGTTTAATAGCTGATGATGCAGTCAAGATCTTCTCTCCCAGCTATTAGAAGCTGTTGAAGAGTTACTGACAATTTCTGTTCTCCTTAAAGGGTTGTTCCTGTAGTGAATTGACGGTCAAAAATAAATTCAAGTATAGAAAAACTATTTAAAAAGAAGCTTAGCTATAATAAAATCTTCCTATAGTGCCTCTGTTTTAACAACAATTTGGTTCCATCCTAGTAAACTGTCTATAAAGTTATACTCCTACACTCACATTAAGTATCTCAAAGCTTGCAGCAAATACAGAGTTATAGCCAGATGTCTTACCAGTTTGACAAAGTCTTGCTTTATTTTTGCTTTTTTAATTTTATTGAAGGAGTGGGGATAGGGAGGCAGACAGAGGGGGATGTGTTCAGAGAGACTAGCAGTCAACTTGAAGAACTGGTAAGAGCATGCTAACTTTTCCTCATCTATGTCAGCTCAAACTTAACTAATGGTAGTTTCAGCCAAAACTGTACTGCTCAGATCCCTAAAGCCACTTATCAGCTTTGAAAGAGTTTTCATTGTCTCAGTGTATATATGCCCAAATTTTCCTTTACCAATGAAATTGTCCAGTATTCTCCCTCTTAAGGGAGTTTGGCTATACCTGAAGGAAGTAGTGCTTTTCTTGCTCACAATGGATGTGTTCTGTGGAAAGCACTCAGAGTAATGGTGATATTTTTGGTCATCTTGTCTGTATTGATCTGTCACACTTTTTAATTTTTTTGTAATGAAAGATAAAAAGTGCAGATTTGTTCTAGAAAACTTGCATACAGCCTTATTATCACACTCTTCAATGACTTTTTTTTTTTTTTAAAGCCAGATTATCGTCCTGTTCTATTTTTTGGTATGTAAGATAAGACAAAGAACAGGGTGGCAAAATTCTTGCACTGCTGTTAATTTTAACCGCTGTATCAATTATGAACTGCCATTCAAGTTAATCAAGGGTTTCCATTATTATTATCATCATGTTAAGAGAATGAGATCATTAGCACTAGTCAAGCTATAAAAAGCTGTGGCATAACTGAAAGCTGATGCAATCCTAGAACATACTTGGAAATGTTTGCCTTTTTCCAAACAGATACTCAAATTCTCTTAAATATCCTTACATATGTACTTTAAACAGTTATAGTTACATAACAAATTTTGGATTATTAGTACATTGAAAAGCATTCATTAGATATTCCACATTCATAATATGAATGTTCTATAGGTGGGAATTAAGAAATACTTGTAAAGGTAATATTGTGAGGTTCTGGAACACTTTCAATACTTTTTACCAGTACATTTATTTTCTAAACTGCTATGGCTTATGAAGTAACAACATTCAAAACTAGAGTGTAGTCAAACACGTGCATGATCAAAGAAAATATCCTACAAGACAAATATGATCCCCAGCTCTTATCTGTATAAAATCATTGTCCTTAGCCAGTGCAGGCATTTACTTTTTTTTTTTCCCCCCAGTGGTATGTAATGAGAAATACAATTTAAAGTAGTGGCATTGGCCTAGGTATAACTGAGGTTAAATATAGGAATGATTGACTTAAGAGGCAGAAAAAAAAATTGTTCTCAACAGTTGTAGCTCAACAGCAACTGCAAGCATAATAATCTGTATAACAGTTGGATCTGAGTCTTAGATGTGAAAGAGGATGCCACTGTGCTTTGCACTATATGAATAAATTAGTTCATCTGAAAGAACTCAATCTGAATGTATTACTAAGGCAAAGATGACAGACTGAAACATCACAAAACAATTAAATTTGTCTCTATATCAGTGAGTGAATTTGGATTTACATTTTTCCTCACTAACCAGCTGTGTAAGGAGTCACCATCTTATTTTTGGGAGAGCTACTACACTCAAAGATTTATAAGTGAATATTAAAATTCTGCTCTGAATGTAAACTTTCCCTCAGAAACATCTTCATTTCTTGTTCTTATGCACTGCCCCCTCTTAAGGATCTTGACAGAAGACAAATTTAGCTATCAGATATTACAGAATATTAATAATTACATAACTTCCCCCCCCCATTGTACAGCAGCTCTTAAGAGTGAGAAACAGTCTGAAAACTGAGACACCACAAAGCTTTTACTGTTATTCACAATGTCTAGCACACCAAATACTTTTGCCAAGCATCACCAATAAATAATATTTCCCTTATATGTACTGCACCTTTCTGTGTTTTAAGGAACACGATGCATTTGGGAAAGCCTAGCAAAAGATCTTCAAAGAACTTTCAACATGAAATACCCCTTCACTGATTATTTCAACCCATCTGGTCTTGAATCTATGTTAAAATAGCTTAATCTGGAAGTGAAAACAAATAAACACACAAGACATAACTAGGAAAACTTTGTAGTCCATAGCTAAAACTTATTCTTGCTTGTCAGGAACTCTGTATTGCCAATATAAAATAAAACAACATCATGGCCCTCCCATGAGAAGGTCCATCTTCCACAGACCTGAGGTAAAATGATTCCCAGTATTACTGATACAGACACATTGGTACAATCTGTCACAAAGGCATCTACCTATGATTTTTCATTCATAAATTTTATCAGCAGATACCATAAAAACTAGAAGAGCCTTTATTCAGCTGGACATTGCCCTGACCATGGAATTTTATCTCCACTCATGTAATTAGATTACCGAGACCACAGTTTTTAGAAGCAGCTCTAATGAGTGACCATCATAAATCATGGCCAAGACTCCTTTTTACAGGGGTTAGCATGGCAAACCAGAACACTGACATAGAAGGCATTCAGTAATTTCGTTAGTCACGGTGGATCATTGTGGCTCCCCTCCAATCACGCTAACATTACAAGAACTTTATTAATTATGAAGTATTTTCTAGTCAATCATTGCTGCTATTTCTGAGCTCATCTCATCTCTGAAGGACATTTACAAACAAGCCTCAGCAAGTTTCCAGTGCTGAAACGTGCATATAGAAGTGAAGCAATCATGAAAGCTTTCAATAATCACCACATGGAGACAACATACCATTCAAATCATATTTCAAAGAACCAATATACACATTTCACAACAAAAATATTAAGGGCACTAAAATCCATATTTGTTTAGGCTCAAGTGGTGACTCATGAACAGAGCTAGTGTCTATTTTGCCTTATGTAGAATCAGGCTATCTGAATGTTCTACGTAAGTCAAGAATATACTTAAACCAAGATGATGAGTTGAGGGAATTCAGCATGTATAGATAAATATTCAGCAACTTTGTAGAAGACAAATTAAACTATGTAGATCCAAGAAGTCAACAATCATGACAGACCTTTTGACACATCCATTTCTCTTCACTTGGCATTAATTTTACATTGACTATACAAAATGAGATTTTGCATTTTCATGTGATAAATAGTGAGTAACTATTTAAATAGTGAGTAACTATATGTGATAAAAGTGAGTAACTGACATCAAGTTGTATGACTGATATTAGATGGCTTATTAAAAATTCTTATCTGTTTTAACCCATATCCCTTAAACCCAAAGGCAGCTATTCCAGGGAGTGTATCACTGTGCTGGGCAAATCAGCATTCCTGGCTGAGCAGTACATTCCTGCCATTCTCAGAAGCACAGCTTTCACACAGCAGCAGTTCCAAGAACGAAAGCAAACGCATGCCAGGTTTCACAGCAGGTAGTCACTGGCACAGCAACAACTCCAGCTCTCTACTCCTGATCCCGAGACCACCACACACATTTGAATACTTGGGTGTATTTTTGTATGATCACTTCAGTGAATGTGAGAAACAGTACTGTACTGTTAGTCCAAATGACAAAAAAAAAAATGGTCAGCACTTTTCAGAAGGCATTGCACCGTTTCCACTTTCACACATACTAAATCTGAATTGTCTCTACTTAGTCATTGGGTACATAGAACTCTCACTTGCACAAAACCAGAGAAGTTTAGATTTCAGGCACTAAGTACATCAATATAGCAGCACAATTATTTTACTATCCACTAGGTCCACCACAGGTTTCCTGTGGTGATATAAGTTTTGTTTGCTTTTTGGTTTTGGCTGTCTTCCCCCCCACCCCCAATGAATACTCTGGGAAAAAAAAAAAAAAAAAAACACAAAGTTTACAGTCTATCTTGAAAGTTGGCAGAAAATAATGCACTGTAACTGTCTACCAAATATATAGTTGCAGATAATATAATTAGTCAAAGCACAGAAGCTGAAAGACATCTTGCTCAGTCTCCCTTCTCCTTGCCTTCTTAGTGGTATCTAGTGAAGGAGTAATAAATAATAGGCACAAATTGAAACACATGAAATTCACTGAAATGTAAGAAAGCTTTTTACTGTGATTGAGCACTGGAGGAGACTGTCCAGAGAGGCTGTGGAAACTCCAACCTTGGATATGTTTAAAATCCAACTGGACAAAGTTCTGGTCAACCTGCTTTAGCTAATCCTCTGTTGAATTGAAGGTTATTGGATTAGATGGCCTGCAGAGATCCTTTCTAACATTATTTTGCAATTCTGTGATTCTTCCGGTTGGGTTACTGGAACACTGACAGAAGACAGACAGAAGTTACTTTGGCATTTGCTGTACTAACTGAATGAGCTGTAGGGGATCTCAGATACCCTGGAAAGCCCTGAAGTGCTGGTATCCCAAGAGTAATTGTAGAGCACAGCCTTCATGGACAGCCATTCTACAAAGGCAAGCAGGAGGGCAGAACCTGTCTGACAAAAAGATGAGTGGCTAGATGTTGACGGTAAAACAATTCAATGTTTCCTTTTAGAAGCAATCAACCAAGCAAGTCCAGCTCATCAAAAATAAAGCTGATGTCCTCAGTTCATTGCAGGAAAAAAAATAAAGAGGACCTACTAAACACTCAAGAAACAATCCTGAATTTCCAAAACAAATACCACTGTCCTGTTATTAGTGCCCAAGTATCATAACAACTGTTTTGATATGTGGGGGAAGAAGAAATGCCCCCATATTTAAAGAGGCAGACAGCAGTTTAACCAAACTGATAATAAACAAAGATAAAAACTAAACTTCCTCCATCTATGGGAAAATGCTTGCACTTCTAGTAGTGATTGTTGTTATGAACTACATATTTAGTCCAAAGAGCTTAAAAGTTTCTGTTATCAGGTTTCATGATTAAAATCACTGTTACCCATAAAAGCTTACTAATTATTGTAATTACTTATTTTTATTAAGAAATTTTATTGTGGGTAATATTGATGAGATTAATGCATTTTTAGAAAAAGTATTGCTTACCACAGAAGCTTTAGGGCTTTTGAGGTTACATCTGAAAACACAAAGTTTATGTAACTGATTAATGAACTGAAGTTTCAAAGGAATACTTTTTTTTTTTTTGGGGTAATAAAAATAATCTGATTAGAACCTATACTAGCCTATACAATCCTAGCCACAATGATCCTAGCCGCATCATTTGATAAAAAAAACTGTTTCAACTGTATTCAAACAGAAACAACATTTGTCAATGGCTTTATAAGACAGGTACACACCGACTAAAGCACTTAGGACTTATGAATTTGAAACAGCTTTCCTGGCAGGAACATACATTGTACTAATGAATTCTTCAGACTACCTTTCTTCAGGTGATCACTGCAAAAGATCCCCACTTTATTTTTTATTTCATTTTTTTGAAGATCTGATCTTATTTCATTATGAGCAGGAATATAACTCACGTGGTACACTTCTATTTCCTTACAAAGTCTTGTGAGATTTATCAAAATTAAACCAGATTTAGTTTTTATACTTAAAAAAAAAAAATATATATATATTTATTTATAGTTCTGTCACAGGTAAGCAATATAATCAGATCTCATCCATTAGGATATACCAACCTAAGAGAGGTAAGTGATGACAAACTGCAAGGTGTGAGGGCCCTTATTGCCCTCCCTATTTCCATGCACCATCATTTCCCCCCTATCTGTTAAAAATGCCTCACAATGCACACAGGATCAGCAGTCAGGAACTGCTGTTTGTGTGTAGGCAGTTACACTTCATCTTCTGGGAACTGAGAAATGCTTATTCTTTTAAGCACAGCCTGAGAGAAATTTTGCATAATTACTCAGTGGTAAGAATGGGAAATCTAGACTTTCTTAGAAAATGAGTGGGAAGTCAAGTCCCTAGGGGCTCAACTTCAGCAGAGAAGGAACTTAATTGGGTAAAGACACACTGTAATCAATAACCAAGAAATAATTAGTAGTTTAAGTCAAACTGCAGACTGGTCACATCAGCATGCAATACATCTCCAGAATCTTACCTATAGAATTAGATCATGAAGAAATGAATGGCAGCACTTTCTAAGCTAAAAACACACAAAACCATTTAGTTTCCTGAATGACAGTGTAAATACTGATTACAACTTACTCTAAAAGCACAGTGGTAGAGAACTACTGGGTAGACACATACTGACACAATGCATCAAATACATTATCAAAAAAATCATTGTATTCTCACACTTTAAATTTTGGTGCATAAAGAAATAAATTACATGATTACCTTTAGAAACTTCTTGGAGGCAACACAAAGTAACTGCTTGAAATTTGTATGTAACAAAATAGCTAGAAAAAGCAAGGTAATGTTATAAGAAGAAATAGAAAACTAGGTCTGTTTAATTCCATTCCCTGTACAAGAGCTTTTACTATTGAATATTCCATCCTTCTATCCAGTAAACCCACAGCTTGTTTAAGCTGGAAAAAAAAAAATATCCTGGAGCATGCTTTCTTATTACAATTCAAAAATTGCATTATATCCCGTAAGGTTTTAAGGATCATCTTTGATATTTATGTTGTAAAGTTCCAACAGAATATGCAAAGTCAGGGCAGAAATTTCCCTGCAATGCTTAAGGGTATTTTAGGTAGTGATGTTCTCTGGTTACAAATTTTAAAGCTGTTATTCTTGATGTTTAATAATGTTGCCTGGTCAGAGAAAAAAAAAAAAAAAATCAGTATCTGGAAGGTTACATGCTATATGTGTGTCACACGTTATTACATAATTCACCAAACTAAGGTACTGCAGTATTTCCCTTATTCCCACATCAGCTATACTCATTTTCTTTAATATTCTAACACTGAAAAGGTGTTGAACAAAAGGAACTACAGGAGACTCCTCTCCAGCTTGAAGCTTCTCACATAGGTTAGGTTCACATTCCTCTGATGCATTATATTATTTTCTGGTTTTGTTCCCCTCCTTTTTCTTCAATCCTGAAGATCTTTGTCATGTATTCACAGAATCACACCATCACTGAGATTGGAAGGAACCTCTGGAGCTCATCTAATCCAACACCCTGCCTCTAGCAGGGTCAGCTAGAGCAGGACACCCAGGACTGTGTCTAGTTGGGACTACTATTTACAGAGATGGAGATTCTACAACTCCTCTGGGATACCTTTTCCCATATTTGATCATCCTCACATTGAAAAAAAAAAAGAGAATCCCTTGTGTTCAGATGGAATTTCATACATATCAGCTTGTATCTACTGCCTCTTGACCTGTGAGTGGGCATTATCAAGAAGAATGTCTTCTACTTCCTCCAATTGTTATTTATATAGTGATGAGGTTTCCCCACTATCAGTAACGGTCTCTTCCCCAGGATAAGTAGTCCAAACTCTCTCAGCCTCTCCACATAAAAGAGATGCTTCAGATCCTTAATCTTCATCAACTACTTCAGTAGATCCTTAATCTTCATCAACTACTCCAGTAGGTCCATGTCTTTCTTATAGTGTAGAGCCCACAACTGGATACAGTACTCCAGTACTGGCCCCACCACTGAGCAGGGCATCACCTCTCTCTTGTGGGCAGGATTACATTTAAACTTTCTTACAGAAAGAGAAAGAACAGAAATGTATACGTATAAATATCATGTCAATACTAAGGTTTCTTGATGCTTTAGACAGACATTGGGAAAGTCTCACATCATCTAGAACAGACAGGCAACATGTAAATCAGAGAGATATAGAATAAGAGGTTGATACATAAACAAAAGTGGGAAAGCAGAAGGACAAAGCAAGAAGAGAGCACTGAAGTGCGCATCCATTAAAGGATCTCAGATTTTCTACTAAAATGTAATGTGTAATTAAAAAAAAAAAAAATCAGAAAGCTGATCATGGGAAAAAGTGAAGTTTATTAGTGAGGTTCTCATTGCTGGTACCCATGCCACTGATTTTCAAATTCACTGACTGTTTTAACTTAAAGCATCTTTTGTGATGCTTTTTTTTTTTTTTTTTTTACCCTGACAATGCCGTTTGTCAGCCAATTTCTTATGTTTCCTCCTACCATAGTAATGAACAAATATATATTTAAACAAAAGCTTTTTTTAACACCACTTTCTACCAACTCTTGAATACCAACAGAATACAGCACAACATATACCACTACAAATGGCACTGAAAGATTTAAAGGAAAAAGACAAGTTTTTTGCTGTTCAAAAAAGTGAAGTCCCTTTATAAGCAAGTAATCCCTTTGCAGGATTAGTATGTCTGTGATAAACCTGAGCCAGTTAGAAAGAACTTATATTTCAAAGTATAAAGTAAATGTAACTGGATAGTTTCATTACTGGATTAAAGCCAACCTAAAGAAGTTTCCAGCTTACAGAACAGAAAAATTAATTTTGACTACTGAACAGTAGCACATAATTTCTTCATGAGATTAACATTATTTCTTCTAAGTTACAAATGTGCCCAACAGAAACAGAACTCCAGCTATCCTTAACAGGAATTTAAGTTTTGTTCATCTTTTCATACAAAAGGTAAATTCCACCCTATATGCCCATAAAAATCCAGCAAACATCTAGGATGAACAATAGCATCACCTTTTTTTTTTTTCTTTCTAGCATGTCACAAAGCTCTTTTATAAGAGTTTGCCTTCACTTGATTCAGTGTTGAAATGCAGGAAGGACAAATGCACCAGTCACTCTCTTTAACCAGCCATTCTTCAACATGAAAGTCCTTGCCTACCTTGTTTTTTTTTGTTATTATTATTAATTTATTTTTTTTTTAAATTAGCTTTAGTGATCCTTCCATCCTTCCTTTTCCCCAAACTCTAAAGGGCTCTTCATACAATTCACTGTGTAAACAGTCCTAGAGTGGGGTAACTGCTTCCTCAAGTTCTGGTTTAGGAGTTACTTTCATTAACCAAATCACTGCCCTTAAGTGAGCAGAACTGCCTTTTTCATTCATTAAGCAAAACAATTCTTCAAGTATACTGAAAACAAAAAACATTTACCATATGCTTCACAACAGGCTAACTGCTCAGAATTAAAATCCAGCCAATTAGCAATGTTAGTCATAGGAGACATCTATGCCCTTTAGCAGCAGTTTCTTTTTGCAAGGCCTATTCCTTCTACCCACACTAATAGCTGTGATCCACCCTGTAAAGAAGCATGCATTTGTAGTTTAGTCATCTTGCTTTAAGGGAACCTTTTCTATTATCTGTTTGCTAAAGGTTTGTTTTCTTCCTTCAATTTTGCACAGAAGCTGTAACAATCTACAGCTGGGTCAACATATTCAAGAACATACTTTGACCCACTGATTATAAAACCAGCTGCTTAGTTCAGTGCACATGCATATCAGAATTAACTGAAGCTGGCAAATTTTCCCTTTCAGCTACATACTTCAGGTTAAAGTAATTGTAACATAAAATTTCAGGTGCTGAAAGTTCCTGTATCAGGAACTTTCTACACCAGGTTACAATTTTGCAGTAACAGAACTACAAAAATCATTAATGCTAAAGTTTTTCCTAACTGAAAATTTAAGTTTTTCAATAAAATAAATCCCCCCAAAATCATTATACATAAAAAACATTTTAACCTGAGGTACTACAGCTAGCCCAGAATTTTTCCAAAGAAAGAGTTTTAGTGGAGTGTCTTAGAAATTTACTTATAACTACACATACTGTGGACACAAGAAAAAAAATAAAATAAAAAGATCAAGTAAGCTGCCTGCACTAGCACTTGCAAGATTTTAGATTGCCAGACTTGCTTTTCCATGCTATAAACTCTGCATATATTACACTTTCATTTACAGATATTTGATTACATGAACTCATGTGATAATGCAAGCAATAACATCTATTGCAGTAGACTTCATTTTGCACTGAGCCATCAATGATTAATATAATTAATTTCTTAGCACAACACAGGGAAAAAATGTTTTTCTGAAAAAGCAGCGAAGGTTAAATTTCAGATACACCCTGCTGTGCTGAAATTAGTCTAATTTTAATACGTAATCAAAACAGTAGTAAGTCAGAACCTGAAAGAATTTTGGACTTGAAATTTTTGAAAGAAGTAAGCTGAATTACAATAAGAAGTTGACACATGGTTATGAACATGAAACTAAGCTCTGGACAATTTCTAAATACTTAACAGCTATGACAGATGCTGTACAATACACAACAAAATAATGCTTGTTTAGCATCTACTGCAATGTTAAAGATGACTTAATTCACGAAGAAGAGCAACTACCAATTGCCTAAAAGTAATCTGATCCAGAGTTAAGATAGGTTTTCACAATGAGAATTACCACAAAGGAATATGCAAATTCAGAGGAATACAAATATCAGTAAGTGTCACCCAAGTATTTCCTCGATTATCTGTTTATACAGGTTGTATGAAACTAGAGGGTTTTCCAAGATAAATTTGTTTCTTACTCAAAAAAAGTTGATTCTTAAGTATTTGACAGTAATAGTTTGGTTAATAGTTTGTTTTTGGTGAACTCCCCCAAATCAGACTGGGAAGCCTGTAGAAACTTGCCCAGTTTCTACTAGAAACTGGGAAACAAATCTCCGGCCACTCCATCCAGCAGGAAAGCTTGCTTCAATCCCATCTGCTGGTTGAGGAACTTTACATTAGTTTAGGTTCCTAACCACATGTAGCTGAGAATCTGTCAACCTGGGAGCCAGCTTTTAGGGCTCCGAGGTTAACTTTTCTGGTTATGCCATCTTGAGAGTCCCAATACAACTATAAAATACAGCAACACTGCACTATCCGTGAGGAGAGAGAGAAAGAGCTAGGATTCTCCTTGCTCTTCTGGCTTTGTCTTCATATAAAATATTAATAGAATTTCCTTTGAGAGTAACACAAATTTCGTCCTTTGGCTAAATGGAAATATTAAAAGTACTTCTAAGTAGAAGGATGTAAAATGCTTTAGTCAAATCTCTCTGATTCACATCCTAGGCAACATATTAAATTGACGTTAAGTCTGGAATGCTTCTGGAGCAGATGAGCATACCTTCCATCTTCTACCATTTTGCCGTATTCTTTTTGAAGAAAAATGCCAAAGTCAAGCAGACTGACACACTTGGGACACTGCCAAGTTCTTTCTAGACTCATTAGCAAAGAAGCCTAACATAGTTGGGCAGGTTATCTGCAGATCTCTGGCAGTTCTCACATTTTAAGTGTATCACGCAGACGGGATTTTATCTCAAGCGGAGAGATTTAAGTTCCAGGAAGGCAGCTAAGTCCAGCAGGCCAGAATAGTGGCAAGACAAGCATGTGCTGGAACTCCTTCATAGAATCACATTCACGTATGAAGTACTTTCTCATCCACTACCTCCAGTTCACACTACTCCATTTAAGAACTGTGGCGTCACTAGTTGCTGTCAGTCCATGCATTACAGAGTAGGTTTAGCTTCTCAGGTGACATCTGCTGTGTGAACAGCCACTCTTATCTTTAGATTGAATATTACATGTCAGCTGATAGACAGCTTAGAGAAAAGATCAGTTACAGTTCAGAAAAAAGGTAGAAGCATTTATCTAACAGAACAGATTTTCGGACAGAAAAGTTGCCATTTCTGTAACTCTAACAGATCAACAGAGACACAAATTTGTTCTTAGAGCTGCAAGGAAAGACAGCATCTGCAAACATCATTGTGAAACAGAATCCAGAGATGGAGATTTCTGGCGGGCATTTCTTTGCATAAGCTATATTTCAGCATACTGTCCAGCCTGAAAAAAAAAATCTTCAAATCCTTCCTGCCGTTCAGACAGACCTCCATCTAAAGCAGATCATTTGGGTCCTTGATACCAGGTACAGAATTTCACATTAAATAGGTTGATAAAAAAAAAAAAAAATAATGTGCACACATTTATCTTCTACATGTTGGGAATAAAATATACAAACTGAAGTGATATTCAAATTACCATTTCTGAAGTGCATCTGATTTCATTTAATGATTGAGTGGCATACAGAACTCCTGACTCATCTGTCAGAATGCTTGTACTATGTGAGTTATTGTATATAACCAAACCTGTGTACAACTCTTCAACAGGACAGAACTAGACACTAGGTACTTAAACATCTTTACAAACCACAGAGCTGTTACATACCATCTAATATTATAGTCTGAAGCCTGGAAGGCAGTTATTTCCATGGGCTAAAAACACCTTGCTCATCCAGCTCCATGAATAGCCTAGTAGTTAGATTTATCTTATTGTTTGAATAAGCTTCACATATGAATTAGCTTCATGTAAGACTTGCACATGCAACCAATACAGTGTTCTCCACAGAGACTATGCTTAAAGGAATATTACTGCACTATAACTTAGTAACAGCATAAATGCTGTTGAAATACTTCTTTTCCAGGGTCAGCTTGAATGAAGCTAGGTCAGTTCTCCAATTGTATCAAAACGCCAACATAAGGCTAGAATATGCTTATTGCATATCAGTCTCAGAAACATATATTTTCAGTCACCTCAATTCAACAAGTTTTTATTCATATTTTCATATCTTCCGTGTAAGTTGTTATGCTTCATGTAAAAGTTTCTCTCAATCCATCTCTTTTCACGAAATATGAATAGGCCAGAACAAAACCCTGAAAGCAAGCCTATTCCCACCATTTCTAAAGTTAGCTCAGGTCTTTCCAAGGGAATAGTTTAACAGAAGCTTTAGAATATCAGTTTACTTCAGCACACAGTATCTTCTGTCCCAGAATCTGTATTCATTAGCACTACACCTTTGCAACATTACATAGCTACTTCAAGTAATCTGAATCCAGCAATTCACAATACATTGTAAGCAGCAAATTCTGTTCAGCCTCAGCTTTGCAGCCTGTGCTTTCTCATTTAACAGAGGACTAAAAATTATTATTTCTGTCCACTCTTTCAAAGTGAAATAACCACTTTTTTTTTTTTTTTTAACACAATTGAGCTAATGAGAACTGCTTAAAGCATTAACTGTCACAATCCAGTTTGTACCACATTAATGAACACTGTGCTGATAGCCACTGATACACTAAAGGTTCAGCTATTTGTATAGTTCTACATTTGTGGTCAAAAAACTAATCAGTATTACATTACTTGTTTAACATATTGGCAGGATGCTGCAAAATTATTTTTAGATGGAAACTATTTCTATTAGTCCTTCACAAAGGTTTTCTCCCCTCACGCCCTCCAGTATTATGACTGGAAATCAGCATGTTTGAGGTGTGCCTTAGTTCATGAGTCAAGTTACCCTAATATCATCTTACGAAATGCACCAGGAGACAGCTTAATGTGTTGTCTAGTTTTAGATCTACTATTAAAACCCCGAACTCTTCCTTGTGCACTGTGAAGGCAGACTAAGCACAGAGCGCTGAATGTAATGATTTTATAGGAAAAATTAGGATATTTAGTTTTATGTAATGAAGTCCTTCATGGGAAATGAGCTCTATGTTCTTCTACAGCATTATTCCAATTGAAACTATTATCTAACTTGCTCTTACAGGATTCTAATATAGTTTAGGGTAGCTGATTAACATCCATTTCTTTACAGAATGAACTGAGAATTGTAAACCAGTACAGGAGTGCAATAATCTAAGCAGTTTTTATAAACAAGAACTACCAAATTCTAGCCAAATATAAAAGTCTGCATAAATTTCAGGTGAAAAAACATAAATCAGTATACACGTACATAACATACATGTATTGCATTGCATTTATGTTCTGGTTTAGCTTGGCCAAATTCTTCACTTAATACATAAAAGTTTTATTCCAAAATATATTAAACATTATCTACAGTGCAAAAAAAGGCTGTATTAAAATGCACAGTGACATAAGGAAAAAGCAAAAGCTTAGAACTTCAGTGCCCGTGCACTGCCAGCACATGGCCAATGCATACTACATAAAACGTGTGGATTTACATTATGCATGTACACACACAAGGACAAACATCATGCTGAATCATCTTGTCGTTGGTGTATCTAACCACATGGCTAAGACCAGACATTACTACTTAGTTGGTCTGCCTATACTTCACAGCAACTGGTAGAAGGCCCTTGCCAGAGCTGATTTGGGTATTTTTGCACACAGCATAAGGAAAAATCTCTTCTTGGGAAACGCATAAGTTAAATGTCTGGATATTAAGAAACTGTAGAAAAACATTTACCATTAATTTTACACGATGTGATTATATTCACAGTCAGCGTAGAGCAAATGAACTACAAAATGTACTATAATTACATGGTATGGATTCCATCAATTTTAGCTTTTCTTAGCAATACTATAAGGACTTAGCAATACTGTCAGAACTATCAGTAAAATACTCATTACTTGGTTAGTTCAGACTCCTAAAATAACTGTAGAATAATTCAAGTGATATCTCCCCATTTCAGTGGGGATCGGTTAGACCTTTCTTGTTGCAGTGAATTGAGGTGTATATTGGAAAAAAACAGGAAAAAAAAATAAACGCTTCTTCCCTGCACATTGCACTTTCTTCCCTGTTCTAGTGCTTGAAATCTAGTATAAACTGCAGCAATTTTTCCCCCCACCAGATAACAATGTCTTATGTCTGCACATTATTTATGGCTCAGGATAGACTCATCAACTTTCACATGGGAAAACTGAAAGAACTGCTACACCATTCAAGAACACCATTCATTCACTACTCCTCTCAAATACACTTTTACCTAACCAGTCCAACTGAAGAAAGTGATCCAACAATTTAGAAATATTTTGAGAATCCCTAGACACAGATAATTTTCTGACCAATACTGGCAAGCTTCCTCACAGTTTTGTGTCAAGTGGGACAAAATGCTTGCAGGGACTACTAAAGCACATTTGTTCTTCTAAATCCTAGACTATTATGTCTAAGTCAGCACAATACACCAGGTTTTCATATGTATGAAATGATACATACGAAAGTGATACAAACATTTGCGCAGTATTCCTACTGTTATTCTATAAGCTAATATTGTGGATTAACTCCTTGATATCTAAATGCTGCTTTGTCAGTTATACCAGTGCGGAGTTACTAGTGCCAAATGCAAACAGGATTTTATGAAACGGCTCCCTGAAGCACAAGAACTTGAGGTCTATATAAATACTATTCACATACTTTTGTGAACGGCTTGGTATGTTTCGGATTTATTTTTTATTTTTCCAAAAGCTAATAGCTATAAACCTCTGCTTCCTTATGTATGTTTCTGCGAAACACAGGGCCTAGTTTTCAAGTATTTATAGCACAGTTGTAAGCACTACCTTCATACAAAAAAAACAGCTTGGCACACTATGCCACAACAGTTGAACTTGCAAGCAGTCATGTCTACAGGATGGGCTCTCAATATCCAAATAAATTTATATGAAATATGTATAAAAATCGTGTTTTGATTGTAAGTCTAATATGCACAAGACATTACAATTAATCTTACAACAATTTGGCTTCATCTTAACTGAGATAATGTATTTATGTGATAGCCTTAAAAGGCATACAATTGGCCAAAAACATATGGATACATTTGCCTCGTTCCATTGAAAAGCGGTTTTAAAAGTAAAAGGTTATTTGCAAGTAAATTAGTAGCCTTCATATGAACCAGAAGAAGGAAGTAAAGACAGAATCAAAACTGCAAGAATTGGATATTCTTATTTGTAGGTACTTAAGCAATTTATTTATTTTTAAAACTGTAAAATGCAATTTCTTTTAATGCGAAAACCCAAAAGAAAGTAATTTTCAGTTGAAATAAACTCCAGGATCAGGACTTCAGATAAGTCTAAAACTCAAGTCTAAGCATTAATTTGAGCACATTTAATAAAGACCTATATTATTTACAAGTTTGGTGATGGAAGCTAAACTCCTGAATCAGTCTTATTTTCGAAGTGCTGAGTTGAATGACCACCTGAAATATCAACTATTTTCTGAAGGACATCTGCACCCAAAACAAAGATACACTAAGCCAACAGCTTTTTCAATATCCAGGTTTAAGCATACCAAGCAAGTGAGCATTTGAAATGCATTACAGCTTAACCCATACTTCTGTGGACAGAAGAAATCAGATGATTAGAACGTAACACCTCAACACAGAATTTGCACACCCAGTCTCTGGGTGTTCAGCTTCAGTAGTGAAGTCTGGAAACTCATCTAAGGCATTTATAATCCTATAAAGCACACAAGCCTTTCAAAAAGCAATCCAAAGCAACTAGCATGCTGAGAAGGAAGCTGCCCAGAAACAGCCAACTGTCAGAGGAGTTGTATCTTATGCCTAGGAAAGGATTAATTTTACCCATCTTTGAGCCAAGCAGAATTTTAGAAAATTGACTTCTCCACCTCTGAATTGAATGTGTGTCTCAGAAAAAAGGATTTCTGCAGCAGAATCTTTTATGGCATAGATGCATAGTCAGCTTTTATATACACCTAAAGGAGAATACCAAGGCATTGCATTTAGAGGAAAGCAGGTATTTTAAATCCAGAGAAAGATAAAGCTTTGCTATGCCACACATCTTCAAACAAACAAACAAAAAACCACCCACACACAATAGAGTAAAATTAAGATTTGATGAGCTGCTTGTGTCTGCATTGGAAATTGGCATTTCAGAAGACAGCTATTTTAAAATGCTATAGTCACTTACAACATCTGCCATGAGAAACAAATGAAGACTAAATATAAGAAGCTATCCCAATGAAGTGATCCTTGTGAAGTGGCACAGGAACACAAAAGTAAAAATACATGCCATTAGTTCCTTACAGGTCTGAAAACAAGTGCCTGAAGGAACATAGGCAAGAAAGACAGATTAATAAAGCTCACTTAAGAATTGAAAAAAGATTGTAGATTGATGAAGAGGCTGCATTCTCACTCTGAGGTGCAGGTTTAAAGAAAGACTCAGGAAAGTAATCAAGACTCAGGAAAATAATTTGTGAAACCATACCGGAACAGCATAATCTGAAGAAGCTGGATCTAGAAACACACATTCCTAGGAGGGCTATGAAGCAGTCACTAATTTTATGGTATCTCCTGCGTTGGTAAGGGAAGAAGTGCTTCAAGATCCTTGCTTAAACTCACCTACAGTCCATCAGCCTTCTGAAGTTTCCTGAAAGTGAACAACAGCATTCAACATGCTAATACCAGCTTGGCCATTATAACTTTTAGCAACAATACCAGGACAATCCTCATGCCCATATTCAATGCTACTACTAGGCATATTTGAAGCGGTTCATTTCCACAGAACTTTCATCTGCTATAATCCACTGCAGAATGACACAGCCATTACTCTGCAGTTCCTGTCACCGTTGCTTAAATATATTCATGTAGATGAACAATTAAATATGCCACTTAGCACCAGAAATTTCTTATTGAAGCATATAAGCAGAAATAAGTGCCATGTCTCAGCAATACACAAAACCAAGTTACAGAAGCTACAGAAACAGATCCCCATGATTAGCCAGCAATTTCAACCTCTTTTCAAGTGCCTTAAGAGATAAGGTAGTAAACAGTGAACAGTTGTCAGTACTTGCAAATTGCCCCTTTAATAAATGGTATTTTGCACAACAGAAGCATTTCTTTGATATATGTTGTTTAACCTAATCCATCAGTACAATGGCAATCCCTGTAATTCTTCTACTTTGAGTGAAGTGTTCATTTGTAGTGAAAATAATCAATCCCTTGAAATGAGAACACTCTAGCACATAGATGTTGCAGAGTGATGGTTGGATACTGATAGGGGTATAATGCTGCACATGCTTGTATCCCACCAGTGCTGCCTCTTCCAAACTAACATGCAAGGAAGCCTCATCAGGCATTTACAACATGCTTGTTGCATTCATGCACAACAGAGCAGTCAGATCTGTTAGTCGTTGGGAAGCATCAGATCTCTAGCTCCTTGCAAGTCTGATTTGGCAGCTGCTGAGCTCACTGCTCCCGCCCTACCCTTCATTGGGGCTCACTTACTTCCCAGGGGACACGTTCAGAACATGGACACTTATAAAGAACAGCGACAGGTTAGCAAGAGCTGGTTTGGGGGAGGGGAAAAGAAAGAAAAGCTTCTCAAAAAAGGCTAACAGCTTTCCAAGCTTACATGTAGACTCAGCAAGGACAAGCCCAATAAAACAAACTAGCTTCACAATAGCAAGCTTTGTGTTTATATTCTGAAAACACTATAAGCTGCATCCGTTTAAAACAATATTGAATGGTCAGGTGGTTTCCAGTTTTAAGGCATGTTAGCATAATCAGCCTTAAATCAAAGCAGATGGGAATGACAGATATGTTAAGGTTATTAAAGACCTCTGGAGGATAGAGTTAAATAAGGTTACCTAATCCATCTTAGAAGGGTATTATGAATTGCATCACTTAAACAAGAATAGCATTCTTGCATCTATTTTAGATTTTACAGGACTGGAATAAATAAAATTACCAACACAATGTAATTAAAGGTATGCATGTAAGGTGTCTCTTCCGGTCTGTTTTTGACAGAGAAACCACCAGGATGCTTCCTGATATTAATATTCATATGGATCTTTTAACAGTAAGGATGATCATTCTCCTTCTGATTTTGCAGTACATTCCCCAACATGGTTTATAAACAATATGCTGGTTGTTTTTTTTTTTTTGTTTTGTTTTTATATATAAACCAGCATATTGCATCTATTTAGAATGAGGAACTTGCCTCTAAAACCTTACACATTCAGGTATAGAGTTCTCAGAGGTTCCTCTAAACCAAATCCAAAAAAAAACAACAACAAAGAGCTTCAAAGTATTCAACACATCATTATTTGGCACCTGTGTATAGTATAATCCAAAACTAAGTTAATAATCTTGTTTTCATACACACAACAGTTACTAACAAACCTTTAAAACTTAATTGTTGCCACAGTGGCTATGTGTTTTGCTGATAAACATTAATTGAGATACGCAACAACTAGAGTAGGAACCTGGACTCAGGTTCCTCTTGTGTACTAATGCTCTGCTTCTGGCCTGTGAAATATTTTCCAGCTCAGCCAAGAGTTCCCAGGAAGCAGCCAAAACGGCTTATAGCCTGATAGAGTATGAAATCCCAACAGAAGTGGGAAACACAGTTAAGATCCTCCTCAGATTAGAGTAATACATCAAACCACAAGCAGTATATAAATTCTTAGCCCATAGCAGTCTTGCAGAGGCATCTTTATGCAACTTTCCACACCTTTCTATACCAAAGACAACAAAATGTTTGAAAAACTCAAACACATAGTGGTAGTATTAGGTAGTGTTAAACATGCTTAAAGCAGGGTGGCAGAATCATGTTCCAGGCAGAGAAACAATTCATAAATCCTTTTTTTTTTTTTTTTTGTGCAGGTTGGTGATAACGTGCTGAGCTTTTCCAAAACTACAATCCTTTCTCAGTATGTGCAAAAGCAGAATGATAACCTTTTTTAACCCTTCCTCCCTCTATAATCCCCAAACTAACAAGTCCCAGTTCCCAAGGTTAATTGAAGATCAAGTGACAGCTGAGCTCTGGCTCCCAGAATCACTTTTCTGAATTTAGATGCCTATACTCAAATAAATCCTGTTTTGCAACCAGCCTGGAAATGACTTTCAAGGATTCCCAAAGTCAAGGTGAAAGATACAGAGACAAGTTAAGTCAGTGGGAGCACCTGATATCTAAAGACCCCAGCTTGTACACATCAGTTTTGAAAGTGCGGCTGAGGGTCTTTGACATTTCCAAACACCTCTATTTATGAAAGTAAGTGACCCAACACCTACTTTTAATGTACAATTTACAAAGAAGTTTGACATCTTTACCAAATTTGCTGTACTGGAAAACAGTCACCAGGGATGGATTTGTTTATTCACTCACCTTTTTAAAATTAAACAAAGCACTTTTGCTCAACTACTAGTTATATTCAACTATTTAAAGTAATCTACATAACTGAAGTTTTCCTTGTGAATTTATGTATAAGGAAGCTGTGTTATGTCAACCATCACTAATCTAAAACTTTGACTACATTGTCCCAACTGCAGGGCATTGACAACAGCTAGGCATATTCTAACCATCCAGCAGGATTAAAAGTAACTGAACTGAAGTTTAACAGCAGTACAATTCACTAATCAGACTAAATTAACTCAGCACTCAGATGGAAGGGGGATTAGAATTAGCATGCTAAATCTGTTTTGGTAGATTATATGTACTTTCTTTTCTATTCAGCAGAGAAAGTTGCAGTGCAGAATATGAAGTGGAATCTTTACCCAGTGATAAAACACGAAGACAAAGCAAGCCTTTAAGTGAAATTAAAATGCATACTTCATGCAACACCAGCATCTATCTATAGAATGGGAAGGGAACACCAGACTCAGTTTCATTAGATATTTCAAAAGGTATTTCAAACATCAAAACAAAAGTAGGCCTTTATCTATAAAAGCCCTAAGCTCCACTATTAAGTTAACTTGTGTTATTAAATCAAAATCTCAACATTAAGGGAAAAGATCAGCTACTTTGCGCTGTCAAACAGGTCAACTTAACAGTTGAACAGTTGGGAGGCAATAAAACTGAAATTTTGTGCACCGTTTTTACAGTGCTCTTTGGTTTATTCTTTCAGTGTATCTGTACAACCAGAAACTTCTTGTTAAGACAGAAACCAAGACTGTCAAAAAGCATGAGTATCTAACAGCTTTGGCTCTTAAAGAAAAAATGCTTCCAATTAAAGCAAGATTCATTACAAGTTAACAAGTTGCTGGGCTGAAACAAGTATTGATCAAATAAATATTGCAACTATTTAACAGTAAAAGTGAGGTCACTTCCCCATCCCACTACTTTTTTTTTCCTCTACTCTTTTTCTTTAAAAACATACACTACTTAAAGAAGACTTGAGAAATTCCAGTTAGTTTGTTAACAAGTAAGAACTTCGTGGCAGTAACTGGCTACCTCCATTCAGAGCCTCAGTCCTTTGTCAGGCTCAGTTCTGAATAGGAACTAAACCTGTTTGCAGACCTGAAGCACTACCAGAACTAGGTGGGAAAGAGACAGCTGGGCTTCAGTGCAGCTGGGCTGCACTGACTGATTTATCCACACCACATTTGTAGTAGAGAGTTAGCTGTCTCCTTTCTCTGCTGTATTCTTCTCTTGCAAACTCAGTTCTTCCATACCCTCAGGCAACTAAATACTGAGTTGAAGTTCTTAAATGGCATGCTCATATAAAAGAACTCACACTTAATTTTTTTATGGTAGGTGCTATGAAAATAAATAGCTATTGGAATAGCACCCTACTACTAAAATCAGCATTTCTGTAAGTCATCTAGAGCACACAGCCTCAAAGTAAACCAACCACAAAGCAGCCAGATTTCAACAGGGCTGGAATGCAAAGCCCTGAGTGGAGGTCTGTTTAAGTATCCTGCATGCCGAAGTGAAAAACCTCAGAAAAAAAACGGTAGCTAATTCAATGAATGAAGAAAAAGCACAAGTCTGAGACTGGAGAAACTGACAGTCCCCTGAGGATGTGAACATCTCAGGGGCTTTACTTTGATCTGAGAGATTTTCATTAACACACTCAAGTACAACATGGGGATCCATAAAAGGGTCCACTGTGGAAAGCAAAGTTGATAAAGATTTTAATCTCCATTAGAAAAGGCTTACAATCACAACATCCATTTATTTAATCTAATATGCCAGGTTTCTTATAAAAAGCACAATAAAGAGGGCTTTCAGAGTCTACCAGCCAATTTGGAAGGTTGCTAGGGAATTATGATAGCATTAAATACATTTGAGTTTATATTGGCAATAACACATTAGTTTGAATAACCCTATTGTGCAAACTTCAAGTTGTTCATGATATCCCACCACTTAGTATTAGTCACAGCTGAGGACTGTAAGGCACAAAGCAAGTAATTGTCTAGGGCAGAAAAGCCCCAATGTCTTCACTACATACTTCTAATGCGACAGAACCTTGGAAGGACTTGCAGACTGCTATCATCTCTGAAGGGAAATGACAGAAGCCTAGGAGAGTTTATATGCACTCAGATCAGTCTGCACCCTGCCCCAGAAGCATCTTCACCTCCCAATCCACCTGGCAGAAACACCAGACCCGACACCCTCTTCCTAGCTTTGCCTCTGCTACATCAGTTTTACCTTCTCTAAGAAGATTTGGGGTCCCTCAATATAGACTATTCTATGATATATTCCTGGTTAACCCCTAGAAATTAACTGCATAGTCAGTAACTACAGAAACAGCATACATATTACTCGCAGCACTTCGGTAGCAAGTCAGCTGGACCTCACAGCCAGTTGTGTTGAGACTATTTTATACTACAAAAGATACCTGACATCTACAGTACTGCATTTCCTACCTTTGGAGTAAGAATGCTGTTTTATCTCCTCTCTCCCCCACAACGTGGGAAGTCTCCCCCACAAGTGGGAAGTTCCTAAGATGCAGGTGAAGTTCAGGAGAAAACATTAATGAAGTAATGAAGTCAATTGAAAGAAATCCTTATAATATGTATTTATACTATCAAAATGAATCATCAGAGGCTATCTGGACTGCAAAATCTGCCATTGTATCTATTGCTACCTCTCAGCACTTACTACAGCAGATCCAAATACTTAACAGTAACTACTTCTTATCCTATGACAATTAACTTGGAATTATATATCTTATATTTAATCCTCTACCTCCAAACCTAACTCTGGATTGTAACAAGGCAATTTTAACTCAAAGGTTGTACCTCCAAGAAGTGCAAATGAGGCAATTAATTTTGTCACAGCAGTATGACTGAATCAGTACTCCTCATGAGGAGTCACAGAATCTTCAGTTAAGCCACGTGCACCCAGAAATAGCTAAAAATGTATACTTTAAGTGTTACTACAAAGGCTTTTCACTTATCAAATGTTTTTAAAAGGTCACTTTTATATTTCATGCAGCATATGTAGTTGTAATTATAGTTTAGCTTGGCATCTAGTTGGTATTTGATTTTTTTTTTTTAATTTGTTTTGGTTTTTGGTTCATATACCACACCTCAAAATCTGCACTGGAACAGTTCACTTGTTTCATCAAAGAAGGAAAACATTAAAAATGTAAGACTTACTCCAGAAACCCAAGAACAGCTCTTTACCTTTGCCAAAGTTAATACAGTCTCCATGAAAAGCAAATTCCCCTCCAGCCTTGTGCCAGTGAGACTGTGCAAATGACACCATCTCATTCTCTACTCCACTAGGATTTAGCCACTTCACAGTAAATGGGCTGGGCCTTGCCTCATGTGCCTTGCCTAGCAGCACCAGGCAGAGGAATTATGCTAACATATATCAGGATGGCCAACTTCAACTTTAATTTATGAGCCAAGCATAGTTCACATGTTAACTAACTTGCCAGAGTGAAAGAGTTAGCACTTTGCACATTTCCCCTCACTTTTGTTATAAGCACGAATATGTAAAGCATTCACTCAAAAGTCACATGCATTAAGAACACATTACTAGAAGCAATCAACAAATTTTAAGAAACATTTGCTACAGAACATAGAGCTAGTTCATAAAATGGCAAAGCTAAATGCAGTCTGCAGATACTTTACCTAGCATCGAGCCAACCATAGTTCTTACTACAACTTTTACTATTTTTTCCTCACTAAGTACAATGATTTTTATCAGTACTAAGTTCTCAATAGCATGAAGCTTAATAATTTTGCTCTGTACAATGTTTTCTCTTCAATACTTGGATTACTGTATTTTGGCAAGGATCCAAATAGTGGTGTTTTAGTTGACTCTGCTGTCTTTAACTCAGTATCATGAAAGCAATAAACCGTTTGGAAAAAGACTAGAAGAGACACCGAAACACTTCTTGTCTTCAGTAGTATGCACACAAGCCACCCTTGTTTTCAAAAAAGAAGTCCCAACTATGTTCTGATACCAGCTTAAAGCTTCTATCACTAATTCAATTAGACTTTGAAATGAAAATTCAGGCAGAAACAATTTCTCAGTGATTAATCTCAATAAAGCATTTGATAAGTAGGCCACAGATTACCAGGGTAGGTAAAGTGATAACTCAATATTGTGTACTTTCAACTTCTCACTTCTAAAGGCCTTTCTCCTGCTAAGGAAAAGCAAGACTATTCCAGCTCATCAGCAATCTAATTAGGAAAGTGCATGAAATACAAAATATAGTCCAAAAAAAAGTCATAAGCATAACATCAGGAATATATACATCAGAAACAGGGCAGAAATAGGTTTGCCTAATGCACTCTACACAATTCACTTTTAGCAACAGCAAAAGTTACATTTTTAGTCATACCTACCATTCCATCACGAGGTCCTGAGTTTTTATTGTTTCAGAAGAAGCTGTAATAGTTATTAGTGTCCCAGAACTTCAGCACTGGTTGGCAGATGTTACAGTGAATGGTTGAACTAGTTTCCATAAGGAAGATGCATTGCCAAACTATACACTCTGCCTTATGGTAGGCTAGAACAGGTACTCTATTTTCTCTATGAGAAATTTTTCTAGGGGCTGAGATGTTTCACCTTTCCTTAAAGAAAACAGAAATTCACATCCCTCAATTTAGAGAAATTGCTTTGGCCCTTCAAGTCAAATGATAGCTGTACTTACGACATTATCTTTCTCCACATTTAAGTTTCATATAGTTTTAGCCCCTTACATCACTACTGATCTCTTAGATCAGAGGTGATAAATCTAATGCTTTCTAACAGAAACCTTTAGCCTTGAAATATGACTGCTAAATAAACAATCAAAAAGTTGACAAGAGAAAATCCGCAATAAAATAAAGCACTATTTGAACCTTTCTATAAAATAAGATACAACACCCTCCAAAGCAAGCATTTAGTTTCTACCCTGTTTGCTTCATTACTGTGCTGTGTAATATAACAACAGCTTAGCAACAGTCATCGAGGAGCTACTCATTCTACTTCAAAGTTCTCAGGCCTGAATTACATTTTAAGGGGGAAGGTGTGACATTAAAAATTAGTCATTAGGACCTCAAAAAGAACTGAGAATAGAAAATATTTTCATCACATCTTGTGCAGCTTGCTGCTAGAGTCATTTTGCAATTGAAAAACAAGAAAAAAATACATATATACAAATATACATACTTCACATTCAAGCAGCTCCTCAGCATCTGCATCAATTTGGCCTTTAAGGTCAGAAACATTTGAAAAGCATGAAAAATAGCTGTTCACTTGAATCATTTTTCTTTGTTTTTATTGCGATTGTTGTAATTTGAATGAGAACCACAAACATGATTAGTTAAGACTAAGGAAGCTATAAGAAGCATCTCTTCAATAATCATAAATATTTATTACAAGAAACAGTGGCCTCCCTTTTGATATGTACAAAAAGCAGATGAGAACAACAACAACATAAAAAGCTATTATTGAGTAAAAACACCACAGCCTCCTATACCTTTTACTGCCACACTTATATTAAATAGGAAATAATCCCCACATTTAAGACCTTGCTATTTACAACTGTAATCTCCCAGAGACTTAGGTAGCCATGGGGAGCACTACCCTTTGCCATAATAGCAATAGAACCAACAAAGACCAGCAGCAGGATAAGGCAGCAACAGCCAGCATGTACCCCTGACAGGCATTTATAAGTCTTGTCTTACCTCACAAGAAGAGCACCACAGGGACCAGGGCAGGAGGATGTTTGATGGCAAGCAGCAGGATACTGTCCCTTTTCCTATGATGATGATGGTGGGGTGAGCAGGTGTGATGGGCCTGCACACTGTGACCAGTGTTCCTAGGCTGGTGACCCCACCTTTCCCCTCAAAAAAAAAAAAAAAAAAAAAAAAAAAAAAAAAAAAAAACATGGAAAGAGCCAAGCGTTACACAAAGGTGCATGTTCAGGGAAGAAGTTCAAAGTAGATGGCAAGTCTGCTGTCTATATGGTGCATACTATGCCCTTGCAAAGGGCTTTGTTTAGGCCTGGAGTCTGGCGTACATGTGCCTGCTTGGGGAGGCTTACTAAGTGGCACAACATGGAGGTAAAAACATCTGATGGCATTTGCAACTTGAATACCTCATATGGAACAGCTGTCTGGGTGGCTCAGGGCTTCCTGGAAAGGGCCTTGAGTTGTGAGGAGATTTTCACAGGTGTGATAGATGATTTTAATGGTGTTGCTGGCAGCAGGGGTGGTCTGCGTTAGCAAAGGTCCTTGTGCTGGGAGGTGTTGGTATAGGCCTGTGGTTCTGAGTGTCCATCAGTGGCAGAGGTGGGTGAGCACCTGTACCTGCTTCTGTCTGCTGGGGAAGTGGAAGGTCTTGCCCGGCTACAAGAGACTCCTTCAGAAAGACTTTTGTAGCAAGACAAAAAGGAGCCTGTTGTGGCAGGGAGCTATGTCCAAGCCTGGTGGTGCCTTGGAACATTCTGGGGTGGAGGCCTGTGGGTGGTCCAGTCCTGCCTGTCAGGGGAGTGTGATGGTGTTCGTAAGTGAAGGAAACTGTGGGGCTATAGTAATGTGAGAAGGGAATGAAGGGACAGAGCCTTGTCCAGGAGTGGTAGATGTGTAAGTGATATGGGAGGCAGGAGTGTGCAGTGGTAGCAGCAGCCTGTGAAGTGCTGGGGTTGTAGAAGGGAAGGTGTGGGGTGGGGGAAGTCCCCACAGGTGAAGACAGCCTCCCTGTGCTGTGGAGGCTGCAGGATTGTGCAATAATATCATAAAACAAGAGCTTCAAGTCTGCTGGGACATGTAGTTTCATGAGAAGGAACTTATGGGGGACCAAGATCTTCCAGAGGAAAAGCAAGTGTTTAATATGCATTTTGTTTGCTGTGGAGGTGGCAGGAGTATCTAAATACTTCAAAAGAGATCATAGTATTTTGGAAGAAAAGGAGGTGGGTTGGTGCCTGTCTGCAGCTTCTGTACGCCGTGAAGACAACATGAGCAGGAGGAGTGTGTGGCAGCAATGACTTGAACTTAACTGCCTTCTCTTTGAGGGGGACTAGGGAAAAGTAATGTGTGATGTGGGAGAAACCTTCTCAAGGATTGACAGATACTTGTGTGGGCATCTGAGGCAGAAAGTATGTGGTGGTATTTGTAAGAGAAGGCACTATTTTTTGGGCAGGTTTTTGTGGGAGTGGACTGCTAGCAGGGGAGTATAGTGTTGCCCAAGCATGGTATATGCCTGTGAGCAGTTTCCAGCTGCTGTGGGGCCATCAGGAAGGTGGCTGCAACAGTGCCCGGAGCATGAGTGATGTGTGAGCAGACTTGTGGGTTTGTGGGGATGGTACCTCCTGGAGGATGGCTAGGAAGCTTTGCACAGGAGGAGCAGCCTGCATGCTACTTGCATTTGTGGAGGTAGCAGGATGTGTGTGGTTGTACTGATGCTCACAAACTGTGTGAACAGTGTTCATATGGGCTTGTCTTGTGAAAATGACCCCTGTAGAAAGGTTTAGCCTCTCCAAGGAGGGGCAGATGCTTGTGTGAGTTTACATGGTCTATGAGGGCAGCAGAGCAGGTAGGAATGTGCATTGGTGATGACATTTACTAACAAAGTACCTTGCATACAAGAGTAATTTAGGTGGGCTTTCAGTCTCTGGAAAAGGGATCTGTAGCAAGGGGGTGGAGATCTTCCCTGAAAGAGGAGATGCATTTTAGAGAGGCATGGCGAAGTGTGTTGCAGCAGCATGTGTTCATGAACAGAGGTATTCAGGCAGGCTTGCTTGCTGTCTTGTGAGAAACACGTGGGGAGAGCAGCCTTCCCTGGGACTGACACATGCATGTGTGCAGCTTCCATATGTTGTGAGGGCGGCGGGGGTGGCAGGAGAGTGCAGTGATATTCATGAGCTGAGTGCCTCATGCTTCAGTGGGCTTGTCTTTCAAGAGGACCTGTTGTGGGGGTGGTGAGGAGTCTTGCCCTTGAGCAGCAGATGTCAATGCTTCCATTTGCTCTGGGGATGTCAGGGGTTTGGCAGCAACATAGGATAAGGGCCTTTGAGGCTTGGTGAGAAGATATCCTTTGGAGTGTGGTGGGGAAGCTTGGCGTAGAAGAGGCAAACACCAGGGCATGCCTTCTGTTCCAAGTTTGGGGCAATAGAGCGTATGATGGGGTTTCCAAGCTAAGTTCCTCATGTTTGGGAGGCAGTTGGGTAAGCTTGCAGCCTTGCAGGAAAGAAATTGCTCAAAAGGGTGGAGGGAGCCCTGTTGAGGGGTGGCAGGTATCTCAGAGAGAGGAGGAAATATGGATATGGCCATGCTGCTAAGTGTTCCATGCCCAATTGTGTTTGAATGTTGTTTGTGAGAAGGGGGGGAACCTTGTCCAGGTATGAATGCCAGTGCACAGCTTCCATTTGGAAGGGCTGGGCACTTCTCAGGAGTAGCTTTTTCTAGGAGTGGCAGAAGCTTTTGAGGGGAGATAAGGGAGGCAAGAGCTTGCTGTGGTGACAACATCATGATCAAAGTGAAGCTCGTCTGGGCAGGCTTGTAGTCATACAAAAACACATATTCTTTGGGGTGAGGAAAGCCTTATCCTGGAGTGACTACTGCCTTTGGTCAGCTTCTGTTTGTTGCTTTCTGTGTTTGTAGGCACTGACATGTGGGGGCAGAGGAGTTTATGAACTCAGTGACTTACACTTGGGGGGTTCATCTTAAAAAGGCAATTCCAGCAATGGAGAATGGATGGTGGTAGATAGACAATTGCCCATGAGTGGCAGATGCCTGTGATGATGGCATAAGCTGCAGAAGAGGTGCCTTGAGTTTCTGTGCTTGAGCTTTTTGCTGAGGGGTGGTTAACTCCCCACCTGCATTTCCCACATCTTAAGTGTATTTACAGGAATAAGAAAAGTGAGTAACAGCCTTAGAAACAGTTAACCTCTCATGTTACTTTCTATGGGCTCTTGCAGTGTCACGTTCTGTAGCTTTAAGCAGCTTTTCCTAGCTGTCTCTTAGTCTGGGGAAGCTTTCTCTGGAGCCTTCTACCCACCTGAGCCCCTTTTCCAAACAGATTTGCAGCAACTTCCCCTCAGCCTTTAACTTCTACTCTCCTAAACTCCCCTAACTCCCTGCTTCACAACACTTGTTTTCAGAACTATCACACTTCGGTCTTTCTCTTCTTTCCTATTCTCTACTTTATGCCTGGCAGAAGTGCAAGCTCCACATGGCCCAGCTGCATCACATGCCCTCTTAGTGCCCATGTTTCCAATTTCTTTAACTCATCAGGGATTTCTGTTTGCTGGTGCCTTTATGCCACTTCCAGATGGAACCAGGAAGATGATTTTGAGAAGTTAGGCTTTTGCAAGCTGATTTTATGAAGCTGCAAGTCCTCATACACCAGTAATGTCTTCTAGGCAGTACAACATCTAGCTGTAGTTCCAAGTTTAGAAATCCCAACCTTGATGCTGTCTAATGCTGTCTTTTTAGAATTTGGACTGTGGTTAGTCTGGGTTATAGTTTAACTTGATTGGTATGATACTACTTTCATTCCAAATACTGCCCACTGTGCCAAGCATGCTGTTATACCAGGGGTATCCACAGGCAGGGCAAAGGTCACTGATTAATGTTTGTTTGCTGTAGAGGAAAGAAGTGCTGGGCAAAAGCTGAAATAGAAGGGGAAAATCTGACATAAGCATTCTTATTAGCTGAGATATGGGTTTCATCCTTCAGAAAGCCTACTAATATAATAGGGCAGGAAAAACTGCTTGTTACAAAGAATCTTTATGCTAAAGCTGTTATTCTTTAAAAAAAAAAAAAAGTCAGGATTTATTGGTTTTGAAAACATCCTACATATGCTAAGTTACCTTACAATGTAATATTTTAGTTTATTTAGTGCTTGTCTCTTAAGGAATCTCGTGGAAGTAATGAAAGCTTTTGTTACAGAAGTATGCTGCAGAAACAGGTACAGCTGTGACACATCTGCTGTTACAGTCACTGTTGTAAGAAATGTTTCAGTGTTCTTGTAGTCTTGCAGTACTATTTTGAAGACTTCTCTCAGCCTAACAGATCACTCTTCAGCTATGTTGGCCTTGTAGATCTAGATACGAAATCGCAGATATTGGCTCAGGTTGTTGATGTGTAAAACTGTCCAGTAAGGTGCTAAACTTGATTCTGCCTGGTGTTGTGCACTCTCTGGACTGCTGCAATGTTGGCATGCACTGCTAATTTTCTGTCACGCCAAAATCAGATCTATCCTCAGATGCCTTAAGGTTCATTATTAACGACCTAAAATACAGGGCAAATACCTGAATTTTATATTTCTGTGAGCTGTAATTTGCTGCAGTAGTTTTGCTCATATAGTAAGCCTAAGAGTACACCTACACTCCAATCTTCTCTGGCAAGTTCAGTTGCAGCAGAAATAGTTAATGATACAGCAACCACTAGGAAGATATGCAGAGGTCTTAAGTGAAAAAAAAAATAAAAATGGATGAGGAAAGCAATCTGCTCCCATAAGAATGTTTTACATCTGATAAGTGGAGTGAACAAAGTAATCTGTCCCCTTTGTTGTACTCTTCATAAGGGTTTCAATGAGTCAGGTACAAAGCTGTGAGCCTTTAAGTCTGGCTGTTGAGGGTCTGCCCTTGCCTGTTAGGGAAGTAGTAGTCTATGTGAATGACCCAGTTGGAACCACAGCAAAGAGGAGCTTAGAAAAGGAGGTATTGCTGACATCAGCAGTCCTTTCTCAGTGAAAAATTCAGATGTGATGTAAATGGGTAGTGCTGGAGATGCTCATGTGCCTTACCTGTTTCTAATTAGAGAGATCAGTGACTTGTGACAAATACTCCTTTCCCCTGCCACAGCCACAAGACTGTAGGATCTTTTTTACTGAGGCTGTGATGAAGTACAACGTGTAGAAGAACCTTTATAAACTTTTTTGAGACTGATAACCCAATGTGGTTAAGGTATCCATGCCAATTTCCTTCTCAAAGAGGCAGTTTCTAATTTTTCTTGTGCAGATGCTTTCTTTGTATGAAAGTATTCTGTTTTGTCTTTCTCTGAGGTTGTTTTGGTTTTGTTGATACTAAATAAGATTAAAATAATCCTTTCTGACTTGGGTAATGTAGACTTTGAGATTCTTCATATATACAGTAATAGAGCATCTGAGAAAAAATTGCATTTGGATGTCTTCTATTTTAATTGAAAAGTCTCCTGTGTTTGGTTCTCTTTAATCTACTAGCAGCATTTGGATGAAAAGGATGATTGCCCTCAAATGTGTCACGACAGCTTGATCTCCTCATGCTGCAGTTAGTGACCCATCTAGAGAGCAACCAGACTGTATTGCACTGAGACAAAACTTTTCCTGGCCTAACCTTTTGAAGGGTATAGTGCCTCATATGCAGAGGATTTTAGTGGAGTCAATACAATCAACATGGAATCAAGACTGAATTTGTTCATACTGAAGTGTTTGTACTTGATTAAAGATGCTTTGCATTGCTATTATTATTATTATTTTTGTATGAGTTTCATAACAGAAAGGAAGCATGCAGGTATGTGTTATAACGGCAGATACAATTTATGGACTGCGTTCAGTTACAGGTTTTGAAAGAAATAAACTCCCAGACTAGAATTCCAGAATACTTTTCTTGCCTTTGCTAGTAGCTGCCACCTGTTGTGTACCTTTGGCATCTCTCCTATTACTACTCACTAGAGGGAAAGAAGAGATTAGAAGCATACTGATATAGCCTTTGTTGCAGGCTCTTTTTATCAGTGTTCCCTTAGTTTGTCCATTTCCTTTGAAGGACAGGATGAACAATAAAACAGGCATAATGCTTGCTCAACAGTTGGAGTGTTGTGTTTTGCTGAGATGTATCTAAAAATATTATTCAGCAATGAGATTTAAGGGTGTTTAGACTACTGACGTCAGTGGCTGATGATGATTGAAAACAATTAATTTTCTTACCATGAAAGATAAAGGTGATTTTGCTATGATCGGTACCTCTGTCTCAATAAAACCTTTCTGTTGATGGTGGATTAATATTGAATGGTGGCTCACAAATGTCCTATTAAGGAATAACAGGACAATTTTAGTTCTGCTGTGATAAGATGCTTTGTAATTTTACTCTCGACTCAATTTAGCAGCCTTGTTTGCTTTCTTCAGAAAACCTAGTGGGGCTTCTACAATTCTGACTTCTTCAGTCCTATAAAGCATGGCACAATATAATTTGAGGACAATATCTGAAATTAATATTTTGTTTCTAACACAGCTGGAAATATTATTCTCCAAGTGTTTTCTAGAACAATTTTTGGTGCAAAATAAACCAGATTGAATACAGGTTTGAAGCAACACACTGTAAACGTCGACTTTTTCCAACATTTTATCTTATTTGTAAAGTCATATTCTCTCCCTAGAGAGAACTGAGATTCATCTCACAAAATGAAACACTTTTTTTAGATTTGCTTCTGGATGTGTTTAAACACCTGGTTGACACATAAAGTATGTCTGTAATGATGTGGTAGGATAAGATACCCAATGTGCATATCTTTGTGCATGAGCAATCTGTTTTCATGAAACTCTGCTTGAGCAAGATTTGATCTGACATCAAGCACTGAAATTTAATCACCTTCAAAAAATAGAAATAGCAGGTGAGATGGGACAACTCAATCTGGCAATTTTGTGTCTATGTTTTAGATAGGGAAGTTATTTTTATTTGGGCATCTTGAGAGGCTGGGAGCCAGACAGCAGGGAGCAGTAAGCCTCAGGGATGGCATGGTGACGTCACTCACATGTTGGAGTGACTGGATAACTGGTGCATTTTAAAACAAATTTTATCTTGTACCTTGTAATAACATTCTTTGTCATGGTATGGAAGCCTGTATTTAAAATATGGAGCATATCGGATTTTCTGGTGAGAATTTTTAGCAGAAAATACTGATTATTATTATTATTTATTATTTTTTTAAGAATTGTTCCTTTAAGAATTGTTCCAAATTTTGTTCCTTTGGAAGTGTTTCATAGAGAAGTCTGACAGCCAAGATAGAGTTGCAGTCAGATTTAAAAAAAAAAAAAAAAAAAAAAAGGCTGATGAGGTTATTCATCTACTTTCAAAGTGTGTTCAGGGTCAAGGCCTTCCTTGCCAGGGAAGTCCAGAAGATAACACAGAGAGAAAACCAAACTAAGACAGCCAAGTGTGGTGCATGTGACTGTCCTCTTCTGCGTATTGCACTGGCTGCTGTCCTAGGTGATGCACAAATTGAAGGAAGATTTTTCTCTTCACTTTTCTGGTTTAAACAACTTTTTCCCAAAGAAAGACTGGGAGTCTGATTTCTACTTAATAAGAAGTTTTGGATTATAAAATAAATAAACATGAACACGAGAGTTGATGTTTGTGACAGTATCCCAAATTACTCAAAGGATTAGCCTGAAAATTTACTTCTATTGAAAACCTCTGCAGTATAATTTGTTAAGTTAAAGTTTGTCAGTTTTCCAAATGTACTTTTCATATCCACCTGGCTTGTAATAGGGAACTTGACAGCACGTCCTGAAATGTTTGTCAGAATTATTGGGATCTTCATAGTGAATTTAGTTTTAAACCTTGTACAACTGATTTTTTTGTAAACCTTCCTGCATATAGAAAATAAATGATGCAATACATGCACCATAATGCTACAATACTATAGTTAGGCTACTGATTTTTTTTTCTTTGTGCTTCAAGTGTGTGCATTTCTTCAACGTGTTGTAACTCATCATTATTCTATATTGGTGCAAATTCCTGAAAGTCAAGCAAGCATGTTTTTTAAACAGAATCCTTGGCAACAAGAAGAAAAGAAAAAAATCCAAAGGGTTTATTTTTCTAAAGATCAACAGAGGCTACAAGTTGAGAGGTGAATCAAGTAAATTGGATAATTTCCAGAAAGTGAGATTAAGAAGAAAGGAAAGAATCTTACTCAGGAAGCAAATGATTCAGTAGTTTTCTAGGACTCAATAGCATGACACCAGTGAGCCTTTTAGTCCTCAGTCTGCAACTGTGTTTGTTATTTCCTTTCTGAGTTAAGTTCAGTTTGCTTTACTTTTCATGCTGTCCCCTAGCAAAAGAATGAGTCACCTCCTGCAAGCAGATCTATGTTCCAGAACAATACGAGTTTTTATACATGAACTGAACAGTTTTCAAAGTCAGAAGAATGCAAAACAAACAGGTTCCTTAGAAAATACTTGAACAATTGTTGATCATTAAATAGTTGCAGGCAGCTCCTTCACTGATGCAAATAGGCCTAGCCTCCATTGACTTCGATAGAGCTGAGTTGGACCATTACAATACAGGAAGAGATTGGATAGGGAGCTGTTACCACCTTAATTTCAGGTTTTATTGGAAGGGATACTGCAATATTTTCTCTTGAGCAACTCTCATCATCCCTTGCCGCAGTTCTTAGATGCTAACTAAATGAAATCATTTTAGTTCTCCTTTGCTCAGTAAGTACTATTAACCTCATCGATACTACTAGGCATTTGAAACTGGGTTCAGCATTTGCTGGAGCAGCCGTGAAGTTCTAGAGTACCTGAGCAGTGAGAAAAGCTCTATTTCCTTTTTCTTCCTGGATCCAGCATACAGAGTCAGTAGTTAATTTCAGCTAGGAAAAGATGGAGCAGGAGATGTCCCGGCTCTAGTACTGAAGAGAAAAAAAGTCAGATTTCTCATGCTGATGTTGGCTGCTTAGTCTTGTGTGGCAGACTCTTCAAGAGTTTAAAAATTTTTGATAATGATTATGGTTGCCTGTTAATTTACTTTATTATTTTCTTCAAAAGCAGTGAAAACATTTGGAAGTGAAGTTTATGGGAAAGACAGTTACTTCTATTAAAATCAGCTATATAAAGTCCCTTATTTTGGAATGGGGCTTTGTCAATATATAAAACTTCATTCAGTTGCATAGTTGTATCCTACTTTTCTCTTGTTTGCATCATTCAGGATATATAAGGAGAATGTCAAAATCAAAAGTATCACTTGTAATCTACTTTAGAATGCTTTTGCCACCTGAGTTTTTTTTTAATTTTATTTTCAGATAAGTAAGAAAATTCCAAGAGTCTTCTAATTCTGTAATGTAATGTTGACTTACATATATGAATTTTATGGTTATATTATATATGTCAAATTCCTTGTGTTTTCTATGAATGCTAAAATGATGAGGAAAATATCAGTGCAGGAAATCTTCTTGCCCCCACACCTTTTCCTAGTATGAAAGCAGTTAAAATAAGAAAATTACAGCAGTTATTTTCCTTCAGTGATGTTAACTCGTATTCTTAAGTATTTAAATGCTTTGAATTTATTTATCAGTGAATTTCAAGACCTCTATGCAGTGGAGAGTGTAAGGCAAAGAATGTTAATGCATATGGGCATTGTAAAAAAAAAAAAAAAAAAAAAGGCATTTTTTCACTGAACCAAAGCTGATTTTAGAGGTCTTTTCCAGCCTAAATGATTCTATGATTGTATGTTCTAGGTAAAGTGTTCTTGCCACAGAGGGAATGGACAGCAGAAACTGTTGTTTCAACACCTCGATATCTTTGGCTAATGAATCTCTAGCACCATCCAACTTACTCTCTCTTTTGGTGCATTTACAGATATGAGAAAGGGAGTGCCATATTGTAGGTCATACTTCTAATTCTTTCCTGCTTGCAGGCTCTGGGAAGATTTTTTGCCACCAGAACAGTGCAATGTAAATGCAGCAAACTACAGCAAAATGCCAGGCTCCTTTGGAGCAGATATTCAGCCTTAATTTCAAAGGAACAACTATATTATTCTCTCATTTTTGCTGGAATATGACCAATTGAATTTAAAGTCTGAGCTTGAATATGCAAAGAAAACATGTTTCTCCAGGCACCATTTCCATTTGGTCTGCTGCAGTCTTGCATAGCCCACACTAAATCTGCTTAGAAGTGTAGTTATTGATATAGGGTGTTTCAGCTTCCTGCTGGCACTGTGTAAAGCTCTCCATTTAAGGCTCATGGCTATAACAAAATATTATCACTGTAAATGTTTTCCAGTATCACATGTAAGGCTGTATAATATGAAGGGAAGCTTGATGCTGGTTTTTGTTTTAAGTGATATTTTTAGTGCTTTTCTTTAGTCAGCTTGAGATGTGACCAAGTGAAAACCCACTGAGAGGAAATAGGCTGGCCTGAACTTCCTGAAATAGATTACATGAAGTCTCATTTCTTTGTTACAAAACCATATAATAGCTGACGCTGGAAGAAGGAACCTTTGGAGAGTTAGTCCAACTCCACTGCACAAAGCAAAGTTACCTAGAGCTGGCTGCTCAGGGCCATCTGTGTCCAGTTTTGAATGTGTCCACAGACAGATCTTGTGCATCTGAGCAGCCTGTTCCAGTGTTTCATCACCCTTGGAGTAGAGGTATTTTTGTTTAAACTATTTCAGTTTCCTATTGCATCATCCTTTCACTGAATAGCACTGAGAAGTCTGGCTCAGTCTCTTTACATCCTCCGATCAGATACTTATCCACACTGAGATCTGCCCTGATTGTTCAGAGAATCAGAAAAATGGATCATAGACTTGCCATCTCTAAAAACTGCAGCCTTAAATTGAAGATCATAAGTAGAGATGTAAGATGAGTTTGTGTACCTATAAGCAGTCACTTGGTCCTCCAAGTGAGGACTTGCATTCAAGGACTTGCAAGGACTCGCCTTGCATTCACCTGTCAATTCCCAGAAGATATGTTCGTGTGAAGGCTGATAGTTTTTGAAACAAACATCTCTTACAGATTTTATCTTCTGATGCCTTACTTTTACAGTGCTGTAAGTGGATGGCATTGTTGGTATGTACTTTTGGATTCTTGCCTTGACCCTGATTAAATCCATTCAAGCAATGGGATTAAGGAAATGATCTTTGACTATATCTTTCCAGCCCATATGATAGACTTTTGGCTTCTGCAAAGGTTATGTTAATCTAAACACCAGCATTAAAATGACCCAAGAAAACAAGTCCTTTTTAGGAATTCTAAAATCAGTTTGTTTCAGGGTGTTTGCTTCCAAATAGGTTTGATGAACTAGAAATGCGGAGGTTGAGTATGCACTAAGAACGCTTCTGTTATGATTGACTACAGAGGCTAGTTTTGTGTGTTATGAAGTTACGTAATTTATATGCCTTGTGTAAAAAGTTTCCTCAAACTTTTGTATAATCATGTTTTTTTCCTAAGCTGCTGGTGGAACGTTGTACTTGGACTTCTTTCCTTAGCTGCCTGTTGTTCATGCAGCTGTTGGTAATGTAGTTAGGCTCTTGCCTCTACTTGGAATTATTTGGAGTGTCACTCTTCTCCCATCTTCACTTTACATATTTGTTCTTAGGCCTGATGAAAATTGTTCTTCTGTATGTGCATCTGCATAGTTTAGTTTCATCTCTTCTTTGTACAAGGCAATGTTTCATTTGCCCATTGTCAAAAAATCAGAGGTTGTTTTATAGTTGTAAGTGAAAGCATTATTTGATTTATGTCACTGCAATGATATCTATTGTATCCAAATAAGTTGAGTCTAAAAACTAACTAGGTAAGCAGGTCAAATTTGATGAAACATATTTGCAATGATATTACAAAGCAGTTTTGAGTAGATGGAGAAGACTCAATGTTTGCATTGCTATTAAGATATGAGATGGCTGTTCTTATCTCATAGCCTAAACTCTTTTCAGTGGTAACCTGTTTTTTTTTTTTTGTTTTTTTTTTTTGTTTGTTTGTTTTTTAAAAAAAAAAAAAAGGAAAACTTGGTGAAGTAATAATTTATGTGAAAAATGTGCTGACCAATAAAAAATAAAAATAATAAAAAAGTGCAGCCTCATGTACTGCAATCCAAAACACCAAAACACTGTACGAGCTGCATCAAAGTGGATTCTATTATATGGCTCTCATCAGCAGGCAAACATGGTCATAACCTTGGTAAAAACATCTTTTCTAGACAATTCTAAAGTAAAAAATACTGATTAGCAAGAAAACTGAAGCATTTAAGATGTGTGTTTTTTTTTTTTTTTTTTTATGCAGAGGAAAAAGTGTTTCACACTTTTAACAAGCTAATCTGTTAAATGAGCTTATAACTAAAGTAAATTACAGCATAAGTCTTACTATGATAATTTTTCAAAGAGGACTAATTTAAGGTTGCTATGCCTTGAAGTTAAGGATGTGTAGTTTCGTCCTTCTTGGCAATCTAGATCTGTAGTTGTTTGTTAAAACACAGAGTGTTGGTTGTGGGCAGAGGTGATAGCTGGGGTCTCCAGCAGGTATCAGGAGCTTGCTGAAGATGACTGTGTGTGTTCTAGAGGAGATGAATGCTCATCGTCATTGGCAGGCCAGTGCAGTGAGGCAGCACAGGATGCCTGCTGGGCCTCTTTAATACAACTGTACAGCCTGCAGTGTCCTGAACTTTTTCCCTTAAGTGTGCTCAGTTGCCCCTTAGAGAAGCACCATTCTTCTTCAAAGGATTCTGCTTTGGTCTGCATAAGGGATGTAAACATAATTGCTCACACAGTTATGAAACAAGAAATGAACTCTGCCAAAACAAAAACAAACAAACAACAAGCCATAAAATGTCAAACTCTGAAGTAAGTTACATCTGGATTGCAGTAAAAATTGGTGGCATATCTAACAAGGTCTTCTCTAGTGCTTGTTTGCTCATCTTTTTTACTTAATCTAAATAGCCACCGTTTTGCATTATCTTTCTCATTCAATACCTTTGGACTTGATCCAGATGAACACTTCTGCCATAATTTATGTTCATTCCTTAAACTAGCATTTAAAAGTAATTTCATATGGATGAGGAATGTAAGTTGATAGCTTAATGACTTCCCATGCTTAAAATAATGAATTCAGCATGCTAAGGAGCAATATAATGTGAATAGTGCCACAGATTGTTTCTTGTTGTTTTGTTTGGTTTTTGCTCAGTTCGAGTTAGAAGAACAGGGTGTGTACTTGCACACTAAATAAATGTGTGCAGGGGAAATGCCCAGGTCTGCGCTCCATTCTGTACACTGTCATAACCATTGTTTCTTATTTCAAAGATAGAAAGCTTGCCTTTTATCTTGGCAAATAAACATTTTTGTGGCTAGATTTCATTATTTATGTTTATCAGACCCCTTATGCTTTTGCATAAATCATTAGGATTAATTTTTAATGTAACCTAGATAAAACAGAATCTCGTATATTGTAATAAATTTCATGTTAACTACCAGTTGCATGAATACCTGTATTCATGTGCTATGTGAATATAATGCTGCTTGTCTCACTCTCATCTTTCGTGTTTTCAAAGACAAGTTTGGAAAGGTATGCATGAGAAACCTATTGCTGAGACCTGGGGTAGCAAGTTTCCCATAGCATTCCTAGAATACCAAAGGAAGAAATATGCAAATCACTTCAAACCCAGACACTTTGGGCACAGCTTACAAATTAGTCTTTTCGGCATAAATCCTAGTTCAATAGCTTAATTATTCAACTGTAGTTTTGCACTCCTGCTACAAAAGCAAGGAATTTCAAGCACATTGTTTGTGAGCTGCTTACAAGCCCTCCCCTATGAACCTTGGACCTTTTTCTTAACTGCTGCAAAGCGGGCTGAGAACATACCACAGAGCAGTGCACTGGAAGAGTTTTTAAATGTTAATGAATAATATGATCACTTTATTAGGGAACTTTTCCATGATGTGTTTCCAGGCACTCTAGAGGAATGTATTTGTGCACACAATGTTTTATTTGCTTAAGAGAACAAATAACTTTTTTGATATCCTTTGACCTTCTTTTTTCCCCCTTTTTAAATTTCAAAGCTGTTGATGTAAAACTTCTGTGAAAAGGACAGGATAACTTGCAGAGAACAGTGTTGTAATGTCTACTGTAAGTGTTTTTAAAGAGCCATGATACGTTCTGTATCCAAATGATTAAGGAGATCTTTTCTGTGCAGCAGCGCTAATCATTCCTTCAATTATTTCCCTGAATAGCTTTGAGAGCTCTCATACCTCATATTCCTTCATCTCATGTTCCATGACAGGAATGAAAATTGTCTGTAATTACGTAAAGTGGACACTACTTCCTATGTGAGTTCATGAGATGTGTAAAAGCATAATCCTATTTGTATCTGGTATCAAAGCTAGGTAATATTCTCACATATGGGGAAGATACAATGGAGCTGTGATTGGAATTTTTCAGGTGATTTCTCCCTAGAACAAGTTGGCAACTTGGAAAACTATGCTGTAAATTAAAACTGCCCATCCAAGCAGCTGTAAATTGCGTGACCAGCACTTACTCAGCAAATAACTTCCTGTGGACCTCACTGACCTTGTCAGTATTGCGAGGAGCATGGCTTCAGATGGAGAGAAATTGCTTTTGAATAGTTGCTCTGAAAATGTACAAGCAGGCATCTCTGTAACAGGAGGCATGAGAAAAGACTAAAAACATGAGAAATTATAAAACATAGGAAAAATCTTTTTTTTTTTTTTTTTTTTTTTTTTTTTGTGTGTGTGTGTGTGTTTGTGGTATTCCTGATTCATAGCTTTCTTGCTTGTTCCTACTTTGTGTTTAAGGTTACAGCTCCAAGAATCTTTTTTTTCTTTTTCCTGGAACAATCTCAGCTTGCTTGAAGGGCGAGTCCTTGGATGCCATATTTATGTCAGAGCCATCTGGCTGACATGTTCATTGAATTAACATGCAAAAGTAGTAACATGTTCTTATCCCAAAGTTTTACTTCTGATATAAGGTCAATTTAAAGCCAAGTTCAGGTTTTCTAGGAATCCAAAACATGTTTATGTAATGGTCACAGTTGGCAATACTATTGAAATGTGCTGTTCTATGGATGCAGCAGCCTTTCTTGTATTTGTTTAACTTACAAGTAAAAATTATGTATCAAAAAGGCCTTACTTTGAAGCATTTTAGTGTTAAACCCCAGATTCTATGAATTTTTTTTTTTTTTTTTTTTTTTTCTGTTAATTATTCATTCTGCAAAAATCATCCAGGTCACGAGAGACAGAAATGGTTTGAGTCCCCCCTTTTTTAAAAGCTTGTATAAACAGCTTGCTTCCCTAATTTTTGAGTTTTGTAATTCATCTTTTACTTGATCTACAAGGTGGACAAGTTATAGAACTGTACTGTGGATCATCTTGCTTTTTGATAACAGTAATTTTATTTGCAAATTATAGGGAAGATAAAGAATATATTCTTTTCACAAAATCATTTAGTTTGGAAGAGATGTCAAGATCACCGAGTCCAACCTCTGACCTAACACTAACAAGTCCTCCACTAAACCATATCACTAAGTTCAACATCTAAACATCTTTAAAGACCTCCAGGGATGGTGACTCCACCACTTCCCGGGGCAGCCCATTCCAATGCCTCACAACCCTCTCAGTAAAGAAGTTCTTCCTAATATCCAACCTAAAACACCCCTGGTGCAATTTTAGCCCGTTCCCCCTCGTCCTGTCACCAGGCATGTGGGAGAATAGACCAACCCCTACCTCACTACAGCCTCCTTTAAGGTACCTATAGAGAGCGATAAGGTTGCCCCTGAGCCTCCTCTTCTCCAGGCTGAACAAGCCCAGCTCCCTCAGCCGCTCCTCGTAGGACTTGTTCTCCAGACCCCTCACCAGCTTCGTTGCCCTTCTCTGGACTTGCTTGAGCACCTCCATGTCCTTCTTGTAGCGAGGGGCCCAAAACTGAACACATTACTTGAGGTGCGGCCTCACCAGAGCCGAGTACAGGGGGATAATCACTTCCCTAGCCCTGCCTGCCACACTGCTTCTTATGTAAGCCAGGATGCTGTTGGTCTTCTTGGCCACCTGAGCACACTGCTGGCTCATATTCAGCCAACTATCCACCAATACTACCAGGTCCTTCTCCACCAGGCAGCTTTCCAACCACTCATCTCCCAGCCTGTAGCTCTGCTTGGGGTTATTGCGCCCCAGGTGCAGGACCCGGCACTTGGCCTTGTTGAACTTCATGCAGTTGACCTCAGCCCATCGGTGCAGCCTATCCAGATCCTCCTGCAGAGCTTTCCTACCCTCAAGCAGATCGACACACACACCTAACTTGGTGTCATCTGTGAACTTACTGAGGGTGCACTCGATCCCCTCATCCAGATCATCGATAAAGATATTGAAGTGGACCAGCCCCAGCACTGAGCCCTGGGGAGTGCCACTAGTGACAGGCCTCCAACTGGATTTGACTCCATTTACCACGACTCTTTGAGCCCGGCTATCCAGCCAGTTTTTAACCCAATGAAGTGTACGCCAGTCCAAGCCACGAGTCGACAGTTTCTTGAGGAGAATGTTGTGGGAAACGGTGTCAAAAACCTTGCTGAAGTCAAGGTAGACCACATCCACAGCCTTTCCCTCGTCCACCAAGCGCATCACTGTCATAGAAGGAGATCAGGTTCGTCAAGCAGGACCTGCCTTTAATAAACCCATGCTGACTGGGCCTGATCACTTGGTTGCCCTGTAAGTGCCGCATGATGACACTCAAGATAATCTGCTCCATCAGTTTCCCTGGCACTGAGGTCAAACTGACAGGCCTATAGTTTCCTGGGTCCGCCCTCTGGCCCTTCTTGTAGATGGGCGTCACGTTTGTTAGCCTCCAGTCGACTGGGATCTCCTCCGATAGCCAGGACTGTTGATAAATGATGGTAAGCGGCTTGGCCAGCTCCTCTGCCAGTTCTCTCAGTATCCTCAGGTGGATCCCATCTGGCCCCATCAACCTGTGTACATCCAAGTGCTGTAGCAGGTCGCCAACCATTTCTTCACGGATAGTGAGGGCCACATTCTGCTCCCCATCCCCTTCCACCAGTTCAGGGTACTGGGTATCCAGAGACCAACTGGTTTTGCTGCTAAAGACTGAGGCAAAGAAGGCATTAAACACCTCTGCCTTTTCCTCATCTTTTGTAACTAAGTTCCCCCCCGCATCCAGTAAAGGCTGGAGATTCTCCTTAGTCCTCCGTTTTGCTTTAATGTATTTGTAAAACCATTTTTTGTTGTCTTTGATGGCAGTTGCCAGATTGAGCTCCAGATGGCTCGTCTAGATTGGGCTCATCTTTGGGCACGTGGGGACAGACCGCTCCTGTGCCATTAAGATTTCCTTCTTGAAGAGCGCCCAGCCTTCCTGGACTTCTCTGCCCTTCAGAACCACCTCCCAAGGGACTCTACCAACCATTGTCCTGAACAGTTCGAAGTTGGCCATCTGGAAGTCCAATACAGCGGTTTTACTGGTCCCCTTCCTGGCTTCTCCAAGAATGGAGAACTCTACCATTTCATGGTCACTCTGCCCAAGACAGCTTCCAACCACCACATCTCCCACCAGTCCTTCTCTGTTTGTGAAAAGAAGGTCTAGCAGGGCACCTCCCCTGGTAGGCTCACTAACCAGCTGTGTCAGGAAGCTATCTTCCATGCTCTCCAGAAACCTCCTAGACTGCTTTCTCTGGGCTGTGTTGTGCTTCCAGGATATATCTGGGAAGTTGAAGTCCCCCACGAGAACAAGCGCTGACGATTTTGCAACTTCTGTCAGCTGCCTGTAGAACTCCTCATCAGTCTCCTCATCCTGGTTCGGCAGTCTATAACAGACCCCCACCAGGATGCTTGCCTTGTTGGCCTTCCCACTGATCCTAACCCATAGGGACTCAACCTTATCATTCCCAGCCTCAAGTTCTGCAACATCAAAACTCTCTCTGATATAGAGAGCCATACCACCACCCCTTCCATGCTGCCTGTCCCTTCTGAAGAGCCTATAGCCAGACATTGCAGCACTCCAGTCATGAGACTGGTCCCACCACGTTTCCATGATGGCAACCAAGTCATAGCCTGCCTGCTGCATGATGGCTTCCAGCTCCTCCTGTTTGTTACCCATGCTGCGTGCATTAGCGTAGATGCACTTCAGTTGGGTCATTGCCTTCTCTCCCAGCCTTGCCATTGTTCCCCCTGGCACAGCTCTAACAAGCCTTGTTTCAGCCCTGTCCCCCTTCTCACCTAGTTTAAAGCCCTCTCAATGAGCCCTGCCAGCTCCTGGCCCAGGATCCGTTTTCCCCTTAGAGATAGGGACCCATCTGTGGCCATCAGGCCAGGTGCCGAGTAAAACACCCCATGGTCAAAAAAAAAAACAAAATTTCTGCGTTGGCACCAGCCTCTGAGCCACGTGTTTATTGGGTGGGCTTTCCGTGTCCTCTCTGTACCCCTCCCTGCCACCATAGGGATGGACGAAAACACCACCTGTACTCCTGCTCCATCCACTAACTCTCCCAGTCCCCTAAAGTCCCGTTTGATGGTCTTCAGGCTTCTCTCTTCAATGTCATCACTGTCAGCCTGGACTATTAAAAGAGGATAATAGTCAGAGGGGCGAACCAGGTTGGGAAGCTTTCCGGCAATGTCCCTGACCCTGGCCCCAGGGAGGCAGCAGACTTCCCTACGGTTAGGGTCAGGCCAACAAATAGGTCCCTCTGTTCCCCTGAGAAGGGAGTCGCCCACAACAATCACCCTTCTTTCTGTCCTGGTGGAGGCAGTCCTGAGATGCAGAGTTGACTTCCTCACCCTAGGCATCCTCCTGGGTAGATTTACTACCTCTTCCTCAGCTACCGGTCTCCCAAGCTCCAGGGCCTCAAACCTGTTGCGTAGGGGCACCTGGGAAGGTGGTGCCAGTAGGGTGGGGCACCGCCTGTGATGTCCAGCAGGGACCTGTCTCCATTCCTCCTCAACTCCTAGGTCCCCTGACTCTGCCCAACAGCAACAGGGCAGGGGGTCCACCCCCATTTCGGGTGTCTCACCCCGGTGCCTCAGGTGCTTCAGGCCGCGCAGGGAGTCGCTCCACAAGTCTATCTCCCACTCACACTCCCTGATATCCCTCAACCTCTCAACCTCCTCCTTGAGTTCTGCCATGAGGCGGACTAGGTCGTCCACCTGCTCGCACCTCACGCACACAGTCTCTTTGCCCCCCGCAGGTGGTAGCAACAGGCTCAGGCACTCCCTGCACCTGGAGACCTGAACTGCTGCAGTTCTGAGCGGGCAGTCGGTCTGGGTGTGTACAGACTTCCTGGAGAGCGCACTGTGCCTGGTGCACACCATTGCAGCTGAGCTAGTGGTACACCGCCGTTAGAGGAGGTGTTCGTATGGGTGGGGGGGAGCGCTCTGCCCTTCCTGCTCGCCCTGCCTGAGCCAACTGCCGCGCCTCTCCCTTCTGACGCGCCACGCCCTGTTTGCCCGTCCTGGTCACCGCGCTCCCTAGGGGCCGGGGAGGGGGCGCTGCTGGCTCCGCTACGCCTCGTTCTCGTCTCGTTCCCCTCCCTCGCGAAGGCTGCCAGGACCCGGCAGCTCCCTCGAGTGGGCTCGGTGCTGGAAAAATTAGCCCTGCCTGCCCGATCTCCCGCTCCGCTGCAGAACGCGTCTGCCCCGGAGCCGATCGCCTCGGCAAGTGGCCTTTTTTGGGAAGAAAAAAAATATTTTTGTCCTCTGTACTGGCCTTAGAAGCAGAAATTATTAGGAGGTTAAACAGTGCAGCCCAAAGAAACACTATTTGCTTTCAGACTTTTATGTGTGTTTAGGTATGTCCAACCATTCTGAGGTTAACCAGGGCATTGCTCTTGTGTACTTATTCTTGGATTGAGGAAGAGTGGAGCTTGCCTTCTTGTTCTCTTGCAGATTTTTTTTTTTTTTTTTTTTTGAATGTCAAATTTTAATCTTTCAGCGAACACTAACACTCTGGTAATATCCAGGGTTTAAGGTTGTCAGGTGCTATGAAAATTCACAGATACTAAAATTAATTCACACAATACCCTCCTGCCTATAACAGCTATCTGATGGGAGCAAAAGAATGGAGTAAATAGCAATACAGTAGTGTGTTTAGGGAAATTGATAAAGCTACACACTTCATGATCAGTTTGTTTTCAATACAGGTGACAAAAATCTCATAGGAAGAACTGCAAAAATAGATTTTTGAGCTGTTGATTCCTAATAGCTATATTTGTGCATCCAAATAATAATGTGGTATTGCAGATGACTGCAGATGCCCTAGTCCTCTATAAAATGGAAAACAAGTTTCACCAACACCTATAGAATACAAAAAATGAGAAAAGAGTTGTAAAATGGCCTGCACAGGTTTACACTGTATAGGAACCTCAAATGATAAAATACCTTCTGACTTGCATGTTGGCTATTTGCCACACATGTTGCTCTTATCTTCAGTGGTAATCAAACATGAATCTCCTAGTAAGTTTTTTTGGGGGACAGAAATATTAACCACATTATTCACCACTGCTCCATCAATTCTTGTCCTTAAATACAGAAATCTGTCTTGAGATCTAACTCTGTGTTCTAAATGTTCCGCTAACTATACTTCAAATTCAAAACAAATGATCATTACTATGTGTGAATCAATTTCATAACTAGAGTGTCCTGAAGGTGCAAATGTGGGCATTTTAGGAAGGCATTTGTCCTCATGGCAGTAAGCAAAGTATGCACATAGAGACTTAACTGAATCAGAAGGTGAGAAAATCTCAGATACTTTGTCAGTTAAAAAAAAAAAAAAAAGACAAAAAAAAAAGGCCTTAAGTGCTTGCAGCTCTGTTTTTGCATATTTCTTATGATTTGTTTCCCAGAAAACTGTTATGATAGTTTGTGGTCAGTCTTGTGGGAGGTTATGGCTTGTATCTTAGGAGTAGTAAGTGATTGTCAGGCATCTTGCCACTGTCATAATGAAGCAAAGTTACAACAGCAGTTCCTGCAAAATTCAAAGCTGTTAAATACAGTCAGGTCCATATGTTACTCCTTATGTTATTTAGATAAAATCTGGTAAACTCAGCAGCAGCAGGCCTATGAGACTGTTGATGACAGTACACATCCCAGAGTCTTTAAGGCTGTGGACTTGGCTTTTTGTTCCTAGCTGCAGCTGAATAAGATGATTCATTTTGTGTACATGATGTGTTCAGTTATTAGGAGTATGAATGTAGAATTTCTTTAATTCTACCAAATTTAGTTCAACAAATCAAGCTGTGATATACTTGCCAGGGCAAATAACTCTGATGCCCAGCCAGTTGCAAGATCAGTCTTTATGTTAGAAACATTTCCTTTATGGAACTTTGGACTTCAGGAGCTACTTTATGGGTTTACATCTATCAGAAAATAGAAATCAAATGGCTCGTATCTTTTTTTTGGAGAAAGTTAATGCTGACATCTAGTGGTGTTTTTTTTTTTTTTTTTTTTTTTTTTTGTTTTGTTTTGTTTTTGCATGTACAAAAAACAGAGATTTAGTGGATCAATAAATGTGACAAGTAACCTGATTCTTTGATGCTGTCTTTTCAAAATAATCGACTAAAATATGAGATTGTTATAAAAAGCCTTACTGTGGAAAAAACATCAGTACTAATGTTAATGCTATGCTTTTCAAAGGGTGTTACTGTCTTGCATAGAAAGGATAAAATAAATTAGTGTTTTCCCTGTCTTTCTTGGAGTTAAAGTACCTGAAATATATTTCCCATATTATCTGTTACTAGTTTTTTTTTGTTATAACACAAGTGCAGAAATATTTTTTAAATATTCTGGATAAATTATTTTTGCATTAAACTACATTTGATATATTACTCATAATAAAGCAGTGACTAATAGTCACAGGTCTCAAAAGGTAAAGGGATTTCAGTGAATGTGTTCAGTATTTTGCTTCTGTACTTGATCATGTAGAACCATATATCATGAAATCTGCTGTATTTGCTGCCTCTGGTTTCTCCAAGTAAAAGCATTTATTTTTTTTTTAATGCTTTCAACTGATATTTTTATGTGTGTTAACACAGGGAACACAGATCAGACGAGATACATAGTACCTACTGTTTACAATGTGTGTAAGGAAGATCATTTGCAAAAAAGGTACTTTAGCTGTATAGTTTAGGTGTACAAATATCTAGTTTGAAACACCTTTTCTGATTCTGTATACACATTCATATATCTTCATTTTATCTACAGATATTAGGCAGATTAAAGGTGCTGAATTTGAAAAGGGATGCATTTGACTTAATTGTCTTGTTTATGAGCATGGCCATGATCCTCATTTTGCAGAGGGTTTCACAATGTGGTCAGGAACAGCCTGGCACAAAACATTCAACTTATGGGTTATATTTAAGAGGAAAGTTAAATGTAGGCGATTTCTTAGGCAGCCCAACACGTGCTTTTCTTCCCCCAGTATGCATTATACTGTAGACTTGACATAAGCCATCCATGCTGAACGTAAGTAGTTTATTCAGATACAGTGACGTTTCATTTCTCACCCAAATTCCTGGATGTCCAAATACTGGCTTCTAGTAAAGAGAGTAGAAAAATGGTGACTGTCCTTTGGCATACAGCCTAAACTCTCAGTCCTAAAATTTTTAAAGGTTTCTAATGTAGACATAACGTGGTTGTATATGTTAGCTTTTATATGAAGTTGGAGAATTTGAAATATTTTAAAAACTTAATCACAAAATAAGTTAACCTCTGATCCAGACTACACTCATTATAGCTCTGCTTGAGGTTTGTGTGATATTAAGAAACCGTAATACAAGTGTTAACTCAGAGTATAATGAAATCTGTAATGAGTTGATGGAAATTGTCCTTTGAGGTCAGGATTTTTGCTCACTGAATTTTAATTAAAACTCAACTGTTTCAGGATTTCTTACATAGCAAAGTAACTCTATAGAAGGCTGACATGAAAAGGACAATGTTCAAATCAGTTTGCTGCCTCGCTATACACAGATATTATACCATCAACACAAAGTTAACAGCTACTCTGAATACATGCACAGATATATTTGGCTAGGTATGTTAATATCTCAAAATCTGTAATTCTCGTGTTATAAACAGCTTTAGTTTTAGCTCAGAATTTATTTAAAAGCAGCACCTTAATCTCCATTCTGCTAAGCAACTCAGCAATACAGATTTCATCCAGTTTTGAGATCTGATGGGTGTAAGCATGCAATATAACATCCAGACACTAGGAAGGCTGTGTTACTCAGAAGTCAGTATCTTGTTCCATGGTTAAGTAAGTATGTATGTATTTTTATGTACTGAGGAATACTGTTCTCTTGATGGATGGTGACTTTCTTTCTGACGTTTTTCATGTAATTTGTGTTAATTTTCAAGATATGTCTGTGGAATCAATATTACAGCTGAGTAGAAACTTTTTACTAACAGAATGGTTTTCAAGCAGAACTTCAAGCCCTGGCAAATGGACTGGTTTTGCAGTGAATCAGGGTGATTGGATTCTTAGCGTATTGCGTGTAGTGGGGACTGCTAGCGTTAGGTCAGAGGTTGGACTCGATGATCTTGAGGTCTCTTCCAACCTAGAAATTCTGTGATTCTGTGATTCTGTGATTTGCACACAACCAAAAATATTTAGTATGCAAGACTGAAGCTGCTACGAGCTAGAATCACACAACATGCTGCAACAGAGACTAGTTTCCAGCACTTGCGTTCACTGACTTGAAACTTATATTTAAAAACAATAGCCCCAAAGCCCCAAACTTCTTTGCTTATGAACGTTTCTACCAGTAAGCTTTAATATTCACTCCAAGTCGATTGAAAAAAAACATTGCTCAGGAATCACTAATTGCTAAGGAATGTGAGGCTTCCTTTCTTCATTTTTGGAGCCATAACATCTGTATACTGAACTGACTTCAGGCCGTAGGATCTTGGTTCCCTTTGAGAGGAGTCTTTCAGTCATAACTGAACGCTACGGCCTCTTTCCATGAATGCTGCACATTAGCGATTCCAGGTGTTGGGACAGGATGCACTGCTTGGGTTATGATCAGCTCTCAGGCTGGGATGTACCATTCATGTGCTCATCAAAGCTAAGCCATGGGCACCAATGCCCATCTGAGTTTGCAAACAAGTCTTTCTAAATGCATTTTTCTATGCTCAATGCATTAAGTGGTAGGCAAAATAAAATAAAAATTAGCCTCAGGTAATGCGTCTTGTGCAATATAGAAAAAAAATCAGTCTAATTTTAAGTCATTGAATCAGGTCCGGTACTTTATATTTTGTTTATAAAATGTTTTCCTGACTTCTAACCTTTTGTAGACATAATTACTGCCTGTAATGGTCATATTTCCAATACATATATAAAACCAGCCTTGCAAATTAAATGAATTTGGAAATGTGTATTAATCATTAAACCTGTATGTTTTTTTTTTTTTTTAGCTAGTTCTAATAAGACACTTCTCTATTTTTGTGACTTTGTTCTGGCTAGAGGGAATTGAAAGATATTGTTCCACACTTTTATTTATAGCTAAAAGATTTCACAATCTTAATCTTTGAATAGCAACAGGTTTTAAACTCTGCAGATGAATTTAGCAAAAATCTAACACACTGATATTGAAATTCAGTTCTCAGATTTTAACTTAACAAAATTATAATTAAAGGCTGATGGTTCTGATAATGGTTATGATTGACCTTGCTTGGTTTTCTTCCCTGTAAATGTTTTCCTAACTCAGCCTTAGCCACTTCTAAAGAGTAGGGGCTACATAATGGCACTGCTAGCGAAGAGGCTGGAAGGGCTCTGTACTGGGCTCAAATGGTCATTGTGTGCATTCCAGATCAGAATAGAAAAAAAAAAAAAAAAGAAAAAGAAAAAAAAAAAAGATATTTTAAGCACTGGTAGAGCAGAAGTTTCATTTCAGCAAAGCTGAATCGTATTACTTCATCCTACATGTATGCTTGTATTGAACTTCATCTCTTTTGCTACATTTGTTATATTTAACATATATAGATCATGTTTACCATTACTGAAATTAAGTACTAGCATGTCAAAATGGCAATTTCTGCCTCTAAGAACTCTCCACTGATACGATTTGGTAGTTTTTTACTCAAAAGCTTTGTCCAAGGAGCTGTTTCCCTAAAGCACCTGTTTTTTTAAAAATAACAGTAGCAATTTATTTGGTTATTCTGCTAAGCAACCAAAAGATTGTAGCTACTGAGAGCAACATAAAGAATCTTCACTGCATTAAGAAGCATGTTCAGGATCTGTCTCGCACCTTGTAAATGAAGTTAAATGCAGCATCTTGGGTGGAATAAAGGTAAGGAAGCCTGAAGAATTACTTGTTTTATTCCTGAAGCGAAAATGAGAGAAACAACAGTGAATAGGTGTGGTCAACAGATGTAGCTGGGGCCATTTTAAAGAAGTCCTTTTGCATCTGAAGTCAGTTACCAACAAAGCAAAACATTTGAGGGTGGGGAGGAAAAGGGTGAACCAAGCATGTGTGTTTGTTTATTCATTCACTTATTATTCACTTATTATTCCTGGCTTGCGCATCTTACTGCTTTGAGCTTTTAGTGAATCTGGGCTTCTAGGGCTTTCAGAACACAGTAATATTGAGGGAAAGGTACAATTCAAAAAGGTTCTGGATATAACTGAATACAGATTTTATTAAATGGAAAGGTCAAATACAGCTGTGATTCTTTTAAATGCAGTTTAAGTTTAGAAGCTAGAGGTCACATAGCCTTTAAAGGTATAACCTTTAGTGGGGAAATATTTCTGAGAGGTTACATTGTGAAGTTACACTGTGAACACAAACATGAAAATCTGCCAGAAAAAAGGGGGAACATTGAAAAAAGGAAGAGATTCTGAAACCAAATTATTAAATGCTGTGAGAAAATCCCGAGAAATAGAAATTATTGCAAATTAGAAATATTTGATGTGCATGCTTAATTGGTAGAGCTGGATAAGAACAAGATTTTAGGAAGGTTGCCATCTTCACTGGGGAATTCTTAGAGCCAGAAATTGCTATATTTTTTTCTACAACATGGGAATGCACGCAAATTCCAAATACAAATCTCTTTAATATTTTAGTATCTAAAAAGTTAAAACATTTCATTGTAAAATATATATATTAAAAAAAAAATCCAGTGGTGCAAACATGAAATATTGACAACTCTTTAAAAACAAAACAAACAAACAAACAAAAAATCCAAACAAAACAAAACAAACAAACAAACAAAAAGTGAAACATTTCTACCTTTGCTAATCCAGACTAAAATGTTAACCTGGAAGCAATTCCAGGTTTGTCTGGGATTAGGATTCTCTGGTTGAAAAGTAAATTGCAGCTTGTCCTGCAGTAAATGTGATTTATTGTGGAGGTGCAGATGATCTCTAGTCATTGCAGCACATCAGGAAAGTGTTGTGACTGCTCTCAGAGTTGATGAGCAACTGCTGCAGAATTTATCTGTGTCCAGTGGTGTTTTTCAGGTAACTTCCAAGTGATGAATAGTTCAGCCTGTTTATTGTTGCCCACTGGGTAGCTTAAAATCCAAACTATGGCCTGAGTTTTAAGCCACCCGCCCAGGCAACATCTTCAGCTAGGGAAAAAAGAAATTTGTGGAAACATTCTCCTGTCTTTGGCAGTACCCAGAAGTTTGGGAGAACACTAAAATAAGCATATGGTCTGCTTTAACATTGATCTGCACGTCAGCCCTCAGGTATGCTTTTCCACTTCTGCACCCACAAAAAGCTAATGGAAAAAATCAATTTTTACCACCAGTCACTGCTAAATTAACAGTGATGAGTGAGCAGCCTGAAAGGAACCATTGCACTCAAAAGGCACCTGACCTATTAGATTCTTCAGCAGCACAACTGAATTTGTCTAAGAACAGTGGCAGAAAAACATCTATTCTTCTTTCCTTAGAGGTAGATAGAAGCTTGCTTTATCTGCCCCACTGTCCTCTCATCAGTTTTACTCAAAGCTGAAGGATGTCCCTTGTCAAGCCTTGCCTCAGATCTTAACTGTTCAGCTCTCTGCTCTTTTCTGCTTGCTTACTCCTGGTAGCTTGGCTCGCTTCCAGACCTCTTTCACTTCTTTCTATACCCAACCACAATATATGGAGCTTTTACCATGAGCCATGGGTATTGTCTGTGTGTTATTTTGGGTCTTCCCCTGATGCTTGCAGTCTGACTTCAGTTTATGAAAACACTGAAGTCCCACTAGCCACATGCTACCGTGTTAACACCTGTATGTATTTAAAGACCAGATTAAGATTAGTAATTTTCCTTTTTGCTTTTTCTCTAGGCTAAGTTTTGGTGGCATGTTTGTTCTGGGAGTGTTCCATCAGATACTGCACCTATGTCCCCACCTTCTGTGCCTGGAGTCCAAATAAACTTAAAGTGGGTCTGTGCAGCAGCTGGCTGCTCTCTGTGGTCAGCTGGAAGTGAAATGGCTACATATCCAGGATTGTGCCCCACTGCCTATTGTCGCCATTCAGAACCAACTGATGTGAGTTGCTTTCATCACCCACCATATGGGGTCATTGCTTAATTTTGCTTTGCTTTTTCCCTAAATTATTCTTTGGACAGGTGGACTGCTTGAATTTTTCCTTCACTGTGAGTTCACCATGTCCTTTACAGGTCTTGAAAACACAACTGCCATTTAATTTACAGTGAAGTTATGGAAACTTGAGAACCTGATGTGATTTCACATCACTGAAATAGGCACAGATGTGTCAACTTTTGTCCTCTGCCTCAGAAATCCTGTACTTGGTGAACCAGCACTGTCTGTGTATGCCCTAGAGTCTGCCTTGCACAGTGTAAGTTGCTGGTTCTTCCAAATCATGCTGCAAAATGGTAGAGGTGTTGAGCAGGAATCAGCTGAGAGGTGAGATCAAAGAGCAGCTTTCACCTTGCAAAGAGTATGGTGTAGAGGGAAATGGGATGCAAAATACCTGGCAGTATTGCTGTGCTACAATAATGCTCTGCAAAGGTTGTTTGTTATTCTGTTTCTTTGCCATCAATGCAATCCCTTCTGTTCCAGAGCAGCAGAGTTGTAAAACATAGAGGGAAAATCCTCCTCAGAGTAATTTAGTGTGACTGCATTTGCAATCAAATTATCTCTGCAGAAGCACACGGGGTAGCAAGGAACAAATTTATTCTTCCCACAGCAAGCTAAAATGGAAGACAAAAATTTAACTATGAAATGGGAATGAAACAGGCCTTGGAACCTCTCAGCTGCAAAGGAGCATGGTTCTGGTGTCCATTTTGGTGTCCTAACTCCAAGGATAAGTACTAGTTTATACCAGGCAGTTGCTCTGCCTCCCGGTGCTCTCCAGCACTGCCAAGCTGCCAGTGGTCCCAGATTTAACAGGACACAGGGTGGCAGCCAGCACAGTTTCCCTCCCCTCCCAGAGCTGCTGGCAGGTGGAGGGTTAACATTTTCCTTTGGGCTGTGATTTCAAGCACTTTGAAGGAAGGATTATGGCCCACTTTTACTCTTTTCTAGGCAAGTGCTGCGGCTACTCACTCTACTCCAGTGACTTTACTTCAGGGACTACCTGAAAATGTGAGCTGAGCGTATGGCTGGATGAGCCCTGCAGAGGCTTCTTGAATGAGAGGTTTGTGAGCCTCCTGATTTGCGACACACAGGTGCACCGATGCCAATGTAGCCCAAGCAGCAGGACCTTTTGTCACAGCCAGATGCATGTATTGGACAAGTCCTCTCTTTCCAGAAAAGTGATAGGCAGGTCCCTGGAAAATGCAAATTCACAAATTGTGTTAAAAGGAAAAACATCTAAAAGCTGTACCTGAAACTTTTATTTGGACTTTAGGAATCATTTCCCTATTTTATTGCAATAGAAAATATTTGATTACTGTATCTTACAATTAATATATTATGCTGTCACTTACGTTCCCTTTTTAAAGAGGCATACTTTATTTGGCTCTGTAGGACCCTTATGGGGCATTGTTTCCACATAAGAGTAATATCCCTATGCCAGTAACCTATCAGTAACATATCTGCTTTTGGGATATGTCCTCAGTTTTTTTTCAGAGACACGGAAAATAGCCAGGATTGTTGCTGGGTTGTGTGATGCTGCTCATCTGTGAAACCCCTGTGCACTTCCAGCAGCAGCTGCCCTGCTGGCACAGAGGCTTGCCCATCTTCACTTTCGCTTTCACTTCTCCTTCCGGCTCCGGGCAGCTTCTTTCCTGATGGTTTTCATGCACTGAAGAACATGTGCGGTGCCTGGATGCCCCCATACTGAAGGAGGTAAAGCCCACAGCGGTAAGTTGATGCTGTTCTTCAGGTATTTGTAATAAATATGGGTATCAGAGAGGCGAAGCTAAGGCACTGCTCAGGCGTTTGGCAGTTTCCCTGGTCATAGATTTCTCTGAACTTGCACAAAGTCGGTGCCCTTGCTGTTTGCTTAATGAGAGTGTGCTTGGGTGCTTGTGTCTTGCTGTGAGGACCCCAGCTGGCAGGAGGTATTTATGTTAAACAGCAATCACTGGTGGAGTGGGAATATCACTTACTACGAGATGCTGGAGGATCCCTTGCTACAGTTCTCCAATTTTAAGATTCTTCCTAATAATATCGATGGTTCTGGTTCTGTCTGCTGTCCCTTAAATATTATTCTGTAACCTTGTCTTTTAAAGCTGATAGCGGGGGTGTCTTTACTTCACTGGATTCCCAACCAAAGCATGAAACAGTTAAAGCTGTTTCCAGACTTCCTGCAATGAAAACGGCCAAGCACAAGGAGGCAGCCCTGTTAGCCTCACTGGAAGTAATCCAAAGAGCCGGGGTTTATATTTGTATAGTGCATTTCTTGCTCCTTTCAAACTTTAAAGATGAACTGGCAATAATTACCGAGGAGCCTGGCAGCTACCTTATCTCTGTAAAACAACCCTCAAAAGTATGCAGGCTAGAGGCATCAAACAAGCTCCCCCTTTGGTTTCCTGCACTCTTCCAGCTCCTGGGTTGCAGAGGAATGAGGAAGGAGAACAAGTGCTTCATATTCCTCAGCTGGAGGGATAGGGGGCTGTGTTCAGCCGCAGGTGTAGCAGGTCAAGCTGCCTGTAGGACTACCAGGTTTAGTTATGTGCTGTCCCCTCACCTCCCCTGTTCCCTTGCCAGAGGCAGGTGAGCGGAGAGCCAGGCTGAGTGAGCCACAAAGGACAAGACAGGTCCACATGCAGTGCCCAGCAAGGAACTGAATCTTTATTAGGACATTTTAAATTGAAATGCCTTGAATCTGTGGACAGCATTTTCTCTACAGCTTGGCTCTTCTCACTTTTTTTTTTTTTTTTTTTTTAATTTCTATTTTTTATTAGGTCAGTATAGGTTTAGTTTGTTCTTTCTCATTTGCCTTTCTATAGCCTGGTATTCCTTCTTTTATTAAAGCTCTAACTAAAGTTAGACAAGCAACAAAACAAAAATAGATGGTTAGAATTTTGTGTGAGTGGCTCGTAAAACAAAAACTGGCAAGAATTGTAAAATAAAGAAGCAGCATTTATACTAGGCATTCTTACTGCATATAGCTATAAATAATTAAAGTGTAGTAAAGCTCAGAGCATAGATAATTAACACTGAAGAGCCTGTGCATAATTTGTCATATTTATTGTACTTTATGCTTGTTAAATCAATCCAAAATTAATCAGAAAAAGGAAAATGATTGAAAATTTGCACTGATTATAGATAAACCGGTGGTAGATTTTTAAACATAATTATTTCCAGCAAAGAGTGATTATTAAACATACCTTTTCCATAGGTAAAAATAATCAGTGTTTGCTCCGTATAAAACTACATGATTTCTTGTTCCTGGCTTGCTTAGCCTTCAGGTTAAGTTATAATGTATGAATTGTGTCAAAATGACTGTAATTTGTAATGCAAATTCATTTTGCCTTTGCAGATAAAGCCATGGGAAGTGATATTCTTTGTTGGAAGAGCTTATCTTTGAGACTGGTGTCTGTCTGCTTGCTGTGTGCATCAGTTGGAAAACAATGTCAAATCAGAAATACAATGGCAGACTGCAGTCACCTAAAACTGACTCAAATTCCTTCTGATCTCCCAAACAATATAACTGGTTTGGACATTTCTCATAATCAGCTAAAAAAACTATGTCATGCAAACCTGACCAAGTATAGCAAGCTGGTTTACTTAAATGCAGGATACAACATCATCTCTAAACTGCAACCAGAACTGTGCAAAAATTTGCCCCTGTTGCAAATTTTGGTGCTAGAACATAATCAATTGCATGAGCTCCCTGATGGAGCATTTACTTCCTGCTCCAACCTAACTGAGCTCAATCTAGGATACAACATAATAGATGTAAAAAACAATCCTTTCAAGACCCTGGAGGTAAGCTAAAAATGCACCTTTTCCTGTAAATAAAGTATATATGGGGAATTTATAGTATGTGTGTACAAAAGAGCTGCCTATTTCCATTTGAAAATACCCAGCATATAACCTTTCTTCATCCTTTTTCTAAAGAAAAGGCCTAGTGGCTTCTTGTGTTAGAACACACTGAAGTCCCAGCCATCCCTGAGAGTCAACGCTCTCCTTCCCCTTTCCTCTGCTGCATGCCATCAAGGCATCTCTCCATACAGAATCCGTGCTGAAAGAATAGCAGCAGCAGATGAAGCATAAGGTGGAATGGCTGGTCAGGAGTCTGAGTTGCATGAGGTCTAAAAACAGTAGCTAGCCTAAATTCTCAAGGTCAAGGCATAAACACTCAGACTGTGAAGACTGATGCCTAGGCTAAATGTAGTGTCTCCTAGCGCTTCGGGGACCGAAAGAATAAGAAGGCTTTTAGCTGCCTTTGTTTTTCCTGCTAGTTCCTATGTGGTTAAATATTCTCTGTGGCATTTATGAGGTTGGGGGTCAAGGAAGGGCCTAAGGACAAAAGAACATAGAGGCAATGTGTGGGAACTAATTGTCCTACAGTGTTCTAATGAGCACAGCTATGGTTTTGGGCAAGGCTGTACATTTCTGTCATGCTCAGTATTCCAGTTCAGTTATGTAAAATGCACTGGCTTGCATCACAGGACTGCAGACTCTCGACTAAGTGTGAAGGACTATAGCCAGCTTTGGTAGTACTATTTGTAGTATTGCAACCAATTTCTCATGAATTAGACAACTGCAATATTTCAATTTTTTTATTACATAAAAATATTTTTTATGATTCTGTTTGCATCTTCTCTGCAGAACTTGAATATTTTGGATCTAACTCATAATCACTTGAAGTCAGCAAATTTAGGATTGCAACAGCAGCTGAAGAACCTCCGTGAGCTTGTGTTGTGTGGCAATCAAATCACTGAGTTAAAAAAGGAGGACCTCAGTTTTCTTAGCAACACTTCATTGAATAGTCTTGATTTGTCATCAAATCCCCTGAAAGAGGTAGGAAGTATTTCAAAAGAAATTCAACTGGTGTAAGTACAAAATTGAACTATCCTGACTTATCCCATATGATTGTATGGCTTATGTTTTATACATATAATTTGAATCCACCAGGATCAAAGTTAAAACCATTCTATTATACACAGCATTGCTCCTGACCCTCAACAGTAATACACAATTATTTTCCTGACGCTGTTATCAGAAAGAGGTGTTCTCATGTAGATCAGAAGTCTCAAGCAAGAGCTAGATTGAGTAGCTAGCAGGGGTTGGAACATTTGAGGGGTTGGAACCAGATGGTTTTAAGGTCCCTTCCAACTTGAGCCATTCTATGATTCTACCTCTGTGAGCCCTCATCATGTACATTCTATGCAGGTTTGTTTTTTTTTTTTGTATGAACTGAAGGTGAACAGCTGAAAAAATCTTTCTAAGTCAGGGAGAAAATATGATATTACGAAAGACTAATTAAACAATCTAGGTCTCCCTTTCTAGTTATCAGAGAGAAATTTCATTTGTGCATGTGGGCTACTCCAGAGAAATAATCATTACAGAGAAGTATATTTACTCTTCACTTAAAAAAAAAAAAAAAAAAAAAAAAAAAAAAAAGGCATTTTTTGCTCTGCCACCTACCTCACTGCTTTCTACCTTGTTCTTTCTGACCCTCTCAGTGTTAAAACACAATTCATTAAAGAGTAATGTTAAGTGTTGCAGTTCCAAATTGGTTCACCTCTAGGCTTCATGCCTCCCTGTTGCTGGTGCAAACTGTAATGAGGCCGTAGACTAGCTCAGTTGAGGAAACTCTACAGATTTCTTGGCTTGGTTATCTTGTAGCCAGGCTAGTTCCCTATATGACCACATGAATATCCATACTGGCAACAAGTGTACAGCCGGTGGATAAGTGGATGGGACTTTGACAGAGCTACTTTATGCTAGTTTAGCTTGCTCTGAATTTACAGTACTGCTATCTGAAAAGCAGCCTTATACATTTGAATTGAACTGATAAATGGAGTATTTAATTATTCAGCTGACATGTGAAATCAAATGAGAGGTCAGCACTATAACAGAGGCTTGCAATTTATGTCATGGAAGGAAGTGTGTAATATCATGGTTCATGAATATAGATTTTGTTCAGATGGTTTTCTTCTTGTTTTAACTGAATGCCTAAATCATTGTTTTTACATCTGTTTTTGCTCTAGTATATTGGTATCCTTAGCAGAAACCAATAAATGGAAGATTAAAAGAGATTATCTCTATTTCTATGGTACTTGCAGCAAAAAGATTTTCACTAGTTGGATACACAATTATAATCAACTTTCATCTGACTAAGAAACCTCTTATTTATTCTAAAATAGTACCACTCAAAATTATGATAATCATATTAGAATTTTAGAACCACTAGCATGTGAAACAGTATTCCAAGAAGTTTGTCTAAAGTCAGGTGTGGAAAAAGTTGGGAGTTTTATTCTGTTTGATGATCTCACTTGAATACGCTTCCCAGATTTAGGCTTTGCGGGTCAAATATCTTCTGTAATCCCCTTGCTTAGGCCATTTTTTTTTTTCCTTTTCTTTTAGTTTCACACAGGATGTTTACGTGCAATTGGAAATCTGTTTGGCCTTGTACTGAACAATGTTGATCTTGGTGAAAATCGCACAGAGAAACTTTGTACAGAATTATCAAACACAGCAATTCAGAACCTCTCACTGAGCCATGTGAAGCTTTCATACATCAACAAGACAACTTTCCAGGGACTGCAAGGAACAAATCTTACAGTTTTAAACCTTTCCAAAAATTCTCTCTTTGTGATAGAAGATGACTCATTTCAGTGGCTTTCAAATTTAGAGTACTTAAACCTGAAGGATAATATTATTCATGTATCTTCACGTTCATTTTATGGATTGTCCAACGTCAAACATCTGAATCTGATAAATTCGCTCACTGGGAAAATTGAAGATTTTTCCTTCCATTGGTTATACCACCTGGAGTACCTTTTAATGGATAATAACAATTTTCCACGAATCACTACTAATATGTTCACAGGTCTGAACAACCTGAAATACCTGAGTCTTTCTAACTGCAACATAAACTTACAAAGAATAACTAATACAACATTTTTATCACTTGCTAATTCCAGCTTGCAGGTTCTCAACCTCACAAAAACAAGAATCTATACAATAGAAAGTGGAGCATTTTCCTGCTTGGGACACCTGAAAATTCTCGATCTTGGTCTTAATGAAATTAGTCAAGAGCTCACAGGTCATGAGTTTAAAGGTCTCAATAACATACAATATATTTATCTTTCCTATAACAAAAACTTGACTTTGCGAAGTGAGTCATTCTCTTTCGTTCCAAGCCTTAGAATGCTGATGCTAAGGAAGGTAGGTTGCAGTAATCTGGCAATTTCTCCTTCACCTTTTCATCCTCTACAAAATTTGACTGTCCTGGACATCAGCAATAACAACATAGCAAACATAAAGGAAGATTTGTTTGATGGACTTCACAAACTTGATATTCTGAATTTGCAGCACAATAATTTAGCTCGACTTTGGAAACATGCAAATCCAGGAGGCCCTGTTCTTTTTTTAAAAGACCTTCCCAACTTGCATGTTCTAAATTTAAAATCAAATGGGTTTGATGAGATTCCAGTTCAGGTTTTCAAGGGTCTGTTTCAGTTAAAATATTTGGATTTAGGATCAAATAATTTGAATCTGCTTCCAGCAACTTTATTTGATGACCAAACCTCTCTGAATTCATTGAACCTTCAGAAAAATCTAATAACCTCAGTTGAAGAAGAAGTGTTTGGCTCAGCTTTCAAGAACTTGAGAAAACTAGAGATGGATTCCAATCCATTTGATTGCACCTGTGAAAGTATTGCTTGGTTTGCTAGTTGGCTTAATGCGACTCAAGCTTATATACCTGGATTGCAGTCTCAGTACATTTGCAACACTCCGCCTAAGTATCATGGTACTTTGGTATTGCATTTTGATAGCTCAGCCTGCAAAGACAGTGCTCCATTTAAACTTCTGTTTATGATCACTACTACAGCTGTGATGCTACTCATTTTTATTGTTCTTCTCATCCATTTTGAAGGGTGGAGGATAGCTTTCTACTGGAACATTTCAGTAAATCGAATACTTGGTTTTAAAGAACTTGATAGACTACAGGAAGAGTATGATTATGATGCTTACATTATTCATGCAAGACACGACAGGAATTGGGTGTTAAAGAATTTCATATCTCTGGAAAAAAATAAGCAATTTGAAGTTAGGTTTTGTTTAGAAGAACGGGACTTTGAAGCAGGCATATCAGAATTTGAAGCCATAATTAACAGTATAAGAAGGAGCAGGAAGATTATTTTTGTTGTGACTGAGCATCTCTTAAAGGATCCCTGGTGCAAGAAGTGAGTAGAACATAAAACACTGTATGTAAGGGGACAAAATTCTTAACAGATTTTTAACAAGGTAATCCTTATTTTTGCTATGTAGATTAATTACAAATTCAATGCAAATTCTACTTTAGTATATCATAATTTTTGAACAGTTACAAAATTAATAAACTTAAGTGCTCTACATGTACACTAATGGATATTTGAACCTCTGTCAATATCACCTCTGTAGATTGCTTTCCCCAAAATTACACATTTGAAACACAGTAACAAGTTTTGTTGGTGAGATCACTAGCATACAAAGATGATTTTTATTTATCTTTAAACAACTATTTTCATTACTTCTTTGTAGTAATCTTGAAAGGGAAGGAAAAGACTGTACGATTTAGATTATATTTTTAGATCATAATTTTTTTCTGTAGTTAAAAAGTAATTTAACATAAGTTGTAACACTTTCTTATCACCGAATGTACATTAAAATCCGTTTATAAAATCAGGGTATAATGTGCTAATATGTGAGCTGTCAAAAGAATTATTTGTCCTTTCTTTCCCCAGCATGAAATAAAATACATTTTTTGTCTTATTTTTGCTTCAGGTTTAAGGTGTATCATGCTGTTCAGCAAGCTATTGAACAAAGTCGGGACTCCATCATATTGGTCTTTCTTCATGACATCCAAGATTACAAGTTGAATCATGCACTTTGCTTGAGAAGAGGAATGTTCAGATCTCGCTGCATCTTGAAGTGGCCAGCCCAGAAAGAAAGAGTCAACGCATTTCATCAGCAATTAGTGATGGCACTTAAATCTAATAGTAAAGCACGGTGAATGTTGATAGTCAAACTATCAGCTTTCTGTCATTAGAAAACTAGCAAGCTGTCAGTAAAAAATGAAAAAAGTTTGTCATACCGGAAAAATACAATAGTCACTAATTTAAATGTAGTTGTCTACAGTGCAATTCACCTGCACCAAGGTGGCATTATTTAAAGTGGACTACAATTGATAGTCATTTCAGAGTGTGTATCAAAAAGCAGTTCTGAAATGACTGAATTCTGAAAATTCTGAATGACCGAAGTCCTAGGGAAAAGTCCATCTGACATAATGTGGAAAAACCATGGGCTCTCTCCTTTAAAGGGGTATGTAAAAGAGAATGCAACAGAAAGTAGAATGGACACTACTATTTGTTTTCAAAACAGAAGGGGTGGTTCAGAGAGATTAAACTGGAAAAACTTTCTATATGAAACACAGTAGGTAACATGGAAATTATTTCTGTAGTCAAAGCCACTAAAAAGGAACAAACCAGACAGAATTCTGTATTGTAATTTTTTATACATTAATTTGGCTGTTTCTTCCTTCCTCCTTCTGTACTTTTCAGAAGCATGGGGTAGTAGGCAATTGCATAGTATTAAGATACAGATTTACAGGCTAGTACCTTGATCTGAAGAGAGCTGAGAACAAGGGAAATGTGCTCTGAAATGATGTTTATCATGTTTGAGACTGTTTGCAATTTTATGGAGTGTTTGAGCACAACTTATTGACTCTACACAGTTATTTGTACATTTCTGTTAATGTTTAATTGTTCCTTCAGAGGAACTTTCAAACTTTGTCTTAAATTTTCAGTACTTGTTTGGTCCTTCATTAGCTGAGGAATATTTTTACTGTTTTTCCCCTATCATTTCTCTCGTCAGCTTCAATACCACCATTATTCCAAGAATGTTGTTTTACTGCTTTAGACAATAGATTTCAGATGGTTCAATAGTTAACATTTTAAGCAGCTTTTCTTATGGTTTGTTAAATTCATAGATTAAAAACATCGTGTTTTAATAGTTTTTTTTTTTTTTTTTTTTTTTTTTTTTTTTTTTTTTTTGTCCCATGATGACAGAAAATAAATAAGAAATATATAACGAAACAGGTTTTGCATGCACAGGAAGAGTGAAAGGAGTGTTGATTGCCTTCACTTGCTCAGGAAGTCCTGGAGTGAAAACAAAAGGTTTTGTTTACAGATGAAGTGATAGATGATGATTCCCTAATTACAGTAATAGGATTATCCCATTGTGATGCTTTCATCTCATCTTTCTGTCCTTTTCAGGCTAAGTGACAAATTCTCTCTTTGTGCATGGGCCATGAAAGTTGAGGAGGCAAGGCAGTGAGGATGGGGTGCCAGATATGCGCCATGTCAATTGTCCTTTCTTTTATTTAATGATTAACGTGAAAGGGCACCTATGTTTACTACATCTGTAATGACAAAAAAAAAAAAAAAAAAAAAAAAAAGCAGAATTTCTCATTTCACCTCAATATAAATGGTTTATATTCACATGTATATTAAAAATACTGTAACACTGCAGAGAATGCACAAATAAATGCTGAGGTGAAATGTGATACAAGAGGCCAGATTAAGTGATGAAATGGTATTTTCTGGCCATTAAAGTGTTAAAAGACATAACGTCTAATTTCTCGAAAGACACCCTTGTTACTCCAAATGCCCCCAGAATTGGTCTTGGAAAACTGAGTAAATGTGTTATGGATACTGTTGTAATATAGCTAAGAATATAAACTAAATGTAACTGCTGACGAATGAAAAGCATTTTAAATGATAAAAGTATGACAGCATGTTCTAAAAAGTTATTTTAGTATTTACATTCAGTTTGAAATAATTTACAACAGAAGAAGACATTATAAAGGGTCACAGAGAGAATTAAATTAATGTTAAAAAAAAAAAACAAACCAAACCAAAACAAAACACAAAAGCGTTTAAGCACAGTTCCAATGGTAAAATATCGATATACTTGACATATATACACATACATACATATATATATATACATATATATTTTTTTTTTGTACAAAACTTCCTTGTTTGTCTGGAAGTTTTCTACTTCTGCTCTTCTACTATACATACGTTTCTCAGTATTACTGAGAGTAAATAAATGGGTTTACTTCTGGTGAAGAGTTTTAAGTCCTGTCAGGGTTAACAGTATGTATCTGAGCTGTCTGGTTTCTCGACAGTGGATAGCATCAGACCATACTATGCTGATTTGCTGAGGAGATGAAAATCAAATAAATGAAAAATAGTATCAAACTTGTAGCATCGAAGATATTACCTTGGACTACAGAGGTACTGAAAAGAATATCGAAAGGATTGAAGTGAGGTAGAATGCTCAAGTCTGTAGATTTGGGGTGGAACCTGCCTGTTTCTGTGGTTCTTGCATGACAGGGAGAAATTAACAAGTTATTGACATTCAGAATAGGTTCTGTGCCAAGTTAATGCAGGATATGGTAGGTTTGCAAACTCCCAAACGGGACACGCAGCTAGGACAAACACACTAAGTGCTCAGTGCGGTTGATTTTACTATGGCATGGGGAAAGACATTTTGGCAGGGTGAGGAATAAAGCTCTGCTTCCTTTAGGGACCTTTCCCCTAGCATTTACACCACCGCCGCCCTACACCCCCACGCGGCCATGGGACGCGTAGGCTCGACGGCGACCTCCATGCCTCGCTGCTGGGCGGTGCGAGCCCTGCTGCGCTTTGTTTGGCGTAGCAACGACCCGGGGCCTGGCCAGGACCGGGTCAAAGCCGGCCAGGGCCCCCTCCTCCCTTCCCGGGCTCGCCTCTGCGAACCTGGCCCTCGCCAAGCCCCGCCGTCCCCCAGCCGGGCCCGGCCCCGCTGGCCCGGGAGACATGGAGCCCGGGGGCCGTGCGGGCGGCCGGGCGCTGCTCATCACCCTGCCCGACATCGGCGAGGAGGCGGCGGCGGAGGAGGGCGACACCGAGGAGGGACCCCGCAGCCCGCGGAGCCCCCCGTGAGTGCGAGCCCCGGAGGAACCCGGGGAGGGGGCGGCAGCGGGAGAGCCCCCGGGCCCGGGGGATGCCCCGGTCCTTCGGGGCGTGCTGGGCGGTGTGGGAGGAAAACGCCCCGTGCCCGGCGTGTGGAGCTCCTGAGTGATGTAGGGTGTGTGTCGGGGGGGCTCACTTAGTGGCTGTTTGCTGAACCAACGTAGAAAGGTTTCCTGGAAAATGTAAAGCAGAATAGCTGCCTAAAGTCTATAATAGTTAAGCTATTGCATTGGAATTGTATTTTGTACTTCCCCCGAAGAAAAAATACTAATGTATGGCTTCCACGTAGCAGAATTTGTATTACAGTCCTCAGGCTTTCCCCTGGCAGAGAAGCTGTGCTCGTCCCCGTGCTCACGGTTGATACAGTAGGTGTGTTAGAAGGTGGGCACCTGTTCAATGCTTTTGGAAGCAGTTTATGGGCCTGATGTCTGTGAATGCATCTGATTTTGAACATGCCAATAAGTTTTAGGAACAACAATATCTTGAAAGGTACTGTCTGTTCTGTTTCAAGGAGGGGAAAAAAGTGTTTGTTTTTATTTTTTCTGCTCATGTCTGTTTAAATTGATTCCTCACTGATTTCAAGGAATGCCTCCAGTGCAACACAAGCAGGGTATAATAGTAATTTGATCATCTTCTGATTTATCTGCCTCTTCTGTGTTTTTGTAAAGTTCGAGCATGTCACCTCTTAGTCTTCTCTCCGACTGAATAGTCCCAGCCTATCCAGCCTTCCTTTCCTCTATTCCCTTAATCACATTTGTAGCCTTTTTCTTATTGCTGCTTGTCCTTGAGGTGCAGGGACCATTTCAGTATCCTTCCTGGTGTGGACCAACATTTTGCTGATGGCTTTGGCTGTCACCGTGTATTGAGTCTGTGATGACTCTAGGATTGCTTTCTGAACTGTAGCTGCTAGTCCCAAAGTCAACATCATGTAAAGGTGATGTAGTCTGTTTTTCTCCAAATAACCATTGCCAATGGCTATTTGTAAATAAATACTTTTATAAAGTTATTTTTACATTTATTTTAGCAAATAATAAATGAATTGAGATACTGTAATTGCCTGATAGCTAAGCTATGTAACTTGTGAGAATAATACAAGAAGGGTAACATCCTCCCTGCTGTGCTGCTTTTATTTCCTCCAACCTCCACCTAAAGTTGTGGGTTTTATTTCAGAATGAATTGTAAGCTCCTTCAGGCTTAGCGTTTTTCTGCGTTTGTGTAGAATAGTGGCCTTTCTGGAGTAGTGGGATTAATATGGTTTGAGGTGTATTGACAGAATTCTGTTTAAAATGTATTTGATGCTTTTTTTTTTTTTTTTTTTACATAATATTAGAACCAAGACAGTGTTTGTCTGTAATTTCTCACTATTTTATTATTATTTTTTAAATACCAGAAATAAAGCTGGGTATAATGCTGTCTGAGCTGGCATTCCTGTTAAAGGGCTGATTTTTTTATTGTTAAAAAAAAAAAAAAAAAAAAAAAAAAAAAAAGATGACACTCTAACTATTTGCTTGTATTGGGATGAAGAATAAACCTTATTACATTAAGACTGGTTGTGTGCAGCAAAATGCTTATTCCAGGTTACTACTGAAACAATTCTAACTGATATTCCCTCATTATTCCGTAATCATTATACTTTTGTATGCATGGCAGCATTTCAAATATTTTATTCATAGCAGTCAAGCTTATTCTGATAAGGTATTGTCTGTCTTGAAAAAACAAAAACAAAAACACAACAAAAACAAACAAACCAAAAGAAAAAAAAAAACACAACACAAAAACCAACCAACCAAAACCACACACACACATGCACACAAAATGCAAACCAAACCAGAAGGACGTAGAAGGAATAAGATACAACACTTTGACAAGGAAAGTCTATACCTCCACATTAGCATTTTTTAATTAGATGGTTCCACTTAAGCTTGTAGAAGAAGCATCTTGATTAAATATTGAAAACTTTAGTATTCCTTGCCTATAGTTCAGATTTGAATGTGTGAGTTGCAGAATGCAGTGTTATGTCCTTGATAGTTACATGGAGGAATTTTATGCTTATCTGAACAAAATTCCTATGTGACAAGTTGTATTGGTTTTTAAAATATTTGAGAAGACATTGTCAATGACTACTGTGCTTTCATTAGTAGCAATTTAACTAGGAGTGATTGGCTAATAAAAAAAAATGTAATTTATATTGTATTTTACATTTTTTTTTTCTTTAGTTGCTGAAAGTCAGTAACAATCGAAATGACTGGAACAATCGAAAAGAGCAAAATAGAGAAAATCTGGCACTGATTTCTTCCTGTCTTTCCTGGGTACTTTAAATATTTCAGTCCCTCAATTTTCTCAGCTCTGCAATGACCAAAATTAGTCCTAGTACAGTGTAGGGCTAAACCATAGCAGTAGTTTATAGGATTTTATATTTACTGTTTATTTACATATTGATTTCATATCCTTCTAATCCAATTGAAGGAGCAGTAATAGATTTTTATTTTATTTTATTTTATTTTATTTTATTTTATTTTATTTTATTTTATTTTATTTTATTTTATTTTATTTTATTTTAAGGAGAAAAGTCCACCTGCATTACTGTTGTTTGGTGAAAAACAAACAAACAAGCTATATAAGGTCACATTATCCTTAGGAGGATGATGTGATGCCTTACGCTACACTTACCACAGCATGTTGGTGAAACCGAGATACATTGATACCTTTTTTAAGAAATGTGATTATTGGTAACCTAAAACATTGTGGTAACTATGGGAGATAACAGCTATTAGATGATTTAAAGATAAATCAGACAAGGTTTCAGTTATGTTATTTAGGAATGGGTAATATTTTGTAGAAATTTCTTGAACTGCTCTACATGTTTCAGGACAGTTCTAATGCCTGGAAAACCTGTCAGTGAATGCGGTACAAGAAAGGTAGATTTATCTGTGATGTAAAAATGTCTCTGTCTACTGCCAGATTTTTTGTTTCTCAGTAGCTCGAGATTTGGCCTTCAAAATGACGACCTTTGAAAGTACAGGTATAGGCAAGTTGATGAGCTGCAGAAGAGAATGGAAACTCTGCTTCCATGTCTCCTATTTTAACCATTAATAGGAATAGATCCCTTTCATGCTATAATGCATATTAATCTATACAGGGCAATGTAGCATTACTTTGCTTCTCATTGCAGCTGTTGTACTGACCTCAAAGTGCAAATGCAATGATGTGGTGTTTTCCTTGGTCAATTTTTTCATTGCAAATAAGTGTAAAAGAGCTTAGAGGTATTATTAATTTTACATGATACTACTGGTCAGGATTTCAGTATTCTTCTAGATGGATGGAACTAAAAGTAATATTTAGCCTTTCCTAATATTTTATGTAATTATAGTTTCTTGGTAAAGTCTCCTGCAGTTTCCAGCAAGTAGTTAGTCAGAGAATGCTAAAAATGCTAAAAACAAAGAATGCCAGTTTTCCTCAAAGTGCTTTTATTGCTTTCAGATGACCAGAACCTACCTATTGCCTTTAATAATAGGCTCTGTTGTTTAGGAGAGACGAGAGTGTTATGCTTAAAACTGCTGTGTACTGTAGAGCTGTTTCCATGATCTTCTTTCATCTGCATAACAGAGTCTGTTATAAGAAAAAACATCAGCTGAGTTTTCAAATGTACATGAGTAATAAGAAGACATGGGGAAAGTCTTGTGGACCACTTCCAAGTGTTTTGTTAGGCTGCTACTCTCCCCTGTCTCTGTTCACAGACACTTGATCCTTCAGCAGTAAATGCCTCCTATCAGATCTAAAGAAATAAAACACCTTCTCTAAGATGCTAATTAGCATTCTTTATTATTGTAGTTAATTAAGATGATAGTATTTTTCTTAATGTTTATTCATAATTTATATTAAAAAGTCAGATTTACTTCCATAAATAAGAGCAGTACTTAATATGCATGTTTTGCTCTCAGAAATTGTTTATTTTCTGGAAGCAAGTATTATACTTATGTTTTCATTTTCACAGTGAACCAATATTAGAAATATAAAATATATGTATTTATAAAATAATCACCAAGCTCATGCCATGTTAAAGGCTTTATAGTTTTGAAATGCATTCAAAATTAGTAGAAGAATAAAATGAGTGTAGTGTATGCAGATAGTTTTAAGAACTAAGCCTAGCTTTAAAATCAGAAGAGCACGCTGTTTCTCTATCTTATGAAGACAGGAGCAGGGTGCAACAAAGATCATGGTTGCAAAAGCCTTAAATCCATTTCAGGTTTCAGTATGAAAATGCCTAATACTAAGCATTCCACTTAGGTGGATGTAGTACTACGGTCTAAGTAGTACTTAGTTTAAAAAATTAAAAATTATGTCCAGTTTTACTTTATTCCACCTCTTTAGAAATAGCCCTGAAGGATACTATATGTTTGCTACTGTTTGTGTTGTCTGTGGTTTTAAAGAAGTTACATTCTCTTCTCTTCACTCCAGATACCATGTCAAATGAAGACTGTATCCCTAGGACAAGTAGGTCTTGGGTAAAACAGGTGCAACTGCTGAATGCTGTGTGTATGAGGCTGCTGTGGAGGGTGAACAGCCTACAGATGGTCATGCTGGGAAGCCCCGAGGAACCTCTGTGCTTTGGGATTCAGGTTCTGAGAGAACCTTCTGCCACCTGCAAGCAGAGAGGAATGGTGATTTGGAGCCACAGGGCTCTTGACACGCTGCTGGCCAAGACTTTTTTTTTTTTTTTTTTTTTTTTTTATTTTTCCCTGTGGACTCCCTCATAGCTGTTATGCAGTTCCCCAAAGCTGAGACATAAAATCTAATCATTGCCTTTTTGGAAGCCATTTGCCTACTTAGACCATCATCATTGCAAGCCATTGCAGAATCACATCCTGGTTAGGATGTATATTGATTAGCTGTGTCACACTGATGAGTGATGATATTCCTTTGGCAAAATCTTTCAAGATAACTCATCTTTGGAGATGAAGGCAGTATATTCCAAAGCTATCTTCCTTTTGAATCAAGTGTGAATTTCATGATTATTTAGGAAAAGATTTTTAGCTTCATATGAAGGTAATTTGCATTGGGGCAAATTATATTAATTTGGTCTGTTTGAAAAGATTGTCACCTGAAAAATCACTAAAAGTTCAATTGTTGGAACACTCTTGGAAATGTCTAATAATCAAAGCATTAGTAATTCATATATAGGTTCAAAGATACTAAATGTCATTTCGGCAAAACTGGCTGTTATGATAAAAGGCTATCAGGAAAGAAAAATTCTGATAAAGGTCCTTATTTTCAAACTTCAAATAAAGTCAGTACTTCCTTGAACAAAGAGGAAAGCACAGAAATGCTCATTAATAGATAACAGAGCAAAATAAACATCATCTCTGGGTCTGAAGTGATGCTTATCAACCTAGACATGCTGTGACTTTTCATGCTGCATTTTGCTAGCTGTCAAGTCTTCGTAGCCTCCAGCATTTTCAGTAATAATAATAATAAAGATACGGTGTTGCTGGAAGCTTAGAAAGTAAATATTTGCTATATCGCATTCCACGGCAGATTTTTTCCCCATTATTAAGCCATGTCATCTCTAAGCAAAAAGGCAAGACAGATGTTATAGCTATCTTAAAACAATTTTCTGTGGTTGGTTAGATGAAAGATCTATTAAATTTCTTATGATTCTGTCTCTTTCTCTGTGCATCCTTTGAAGTTACCTGAGCCGAACTATTTCAGGAATGACTTTTCAAGAATTGTTGCAATTGTCTTAACTTTGATTAAGCTGAAGAGTAGGGAGTATAAGCAGAACAGGCACAGTTGTCACGTACCTTCATTTCCTTTGCAGTACTCCAGTAAGTAACTAAAACTGAACCAAACTGAGTGCTTCAGCTATTCTCAGGGTCACAGGGTCTGTCTCATAAAAATGTCCAGACTGCTGGAGGAAGAATTTGGCACTGTCATAAATTGTCCTGAGCCCTGACTGCTGTTGCTACAGAGCAGTCTTCAGACACACTTCCTCTAGGATCTGCTAATGATGTTCAATATTGTCTGTTGCACTCGGCAGTTTGTGGTCACTGAACTTGTGACAAGAGGGTAAAAATGCTCTTCTGAAAGGTCCTTTGAGTCTACTTAAAAATAAACAGCAACAAAACCCCCAGTTAAACCTGTCTTGTTAAGCAGCACAGGAAAAGTGTGCCATGGTCAAGTGCAACCAAGTTAGATGGATGGCTGCCTCACCTAGAGGGAGAAGGATGCTTTTATTTCCAATGAACTTTGTACTTCCCGTGGTGTAAATGTTCAACTCAGCTGCTGCATTGCATGCCTGGAATATCGTTCTTCATTCAGAAGGAAGCCAGGTCACATTTGTTTCTTCCCTGCTCCACAGGTGGAGCAGCGTTAGCTGGGGGAGATGCAGGAGGGCCTGTTTGTGCAGTGACAATAAAGCAGCGTGCTGTTTGTAATGAATTTTGTGCATTCTACCCAGTGAACAAGACAGTGATCATGAGTGGTCTATTCATTTCCAGGAAGCTGCTCCTTGAAGAGACTCTGTGTTGGCAGTAACCCTTTAGAGAGGAATATTTAAGCAGGCTGGGTTTGTGGAGTCACAAGTACAACTTCTATTTATTATTTCACTTCATAGAAGGAAGAGAAATAGGCTCCGGTGGTGATTGACCCAAATCAGTGTAAGAAAGGATGGAGTGATACCAAAATCACTTCATTCCAGTAGATATATTTATGTTACAGGGAGCTTGTATTTTGACTTTTATAATCTCATATCAATGTTTTCTATAAATCTGTCATACACCTAATAGTTATCTCTTGGTTATACAAACTGTGTGTGGGATGGAGCAACCAGTGAAAAGTGAAAATATGAATGAAATGAATTGTATCAGGTAATACAAGGAAGCATGTGATGTTGTGAGAATATGATGGATTTAGTATATATACGTTTGTTACAAATCACACTTGCAAAATAGAAAGGATCATGTAAGGGAGATGGGGGATCTGAGAAAATGAATTCTTTAAGATAATGAGGTGGCATGTTTATTAGAGATATTGTATGCTGTCCAGAATGTGATCGTATATAGTAAATACTTCCATGAGAGGTTGAGGCTACAAAATAGGATTTTACCCGTCTGATAGCAAGATCTGATGAGCATGCATGATAGTAAAATCAGTAATTTTTTTCTTCATTCCTTGATTTCTCTAAACTCTGTTTGACCACTTTTTGGCATCTTCTTTTGTAACACTCTCTGCTTCCAAATTAAGGTAATAATAATAACGTACACCTCAATTTTCTCACCTATACATTTATCATTGTCTTGGTGGGGAGGGAAAAAGAAAAGGCTTGGCTTAGAGAAATGCAGCTGGTATTGTTTTTTTTTTTTTTTTTTTTTTTTTTTTTTTTTTTTTTTTTTCCAATTTACCTTTTTCGTATAAGTTGGTGGAGCAGGGCAGAAAGCATCATTTCACTGCAACGTGCTACACCTCGAGCGCTGGGCGCAGCTCTGGCTTCACGTCTGAGAGAAGGCAGCGGGGCAATGACTGCCAGATTTCTGTGCTTCCCTGAAAAATAACGTTCTGCTGCCACGAAGAACAGTGGAGCAACCGGACTTTTACCCAGCAGGGCATTTCCAGGCCCTCTTCAGCCCGAGGAGCAGGGGGGAGGCGAGGCGAGGCAGCGCGGGGCGGGCCGGGGGGCGGTGCGAAGGCCTGGCGGGGGCTGCTGCCGAGCCGTGCCGAGCCGTGCCAAACTGTGCTAAGCCGTGCCGAGCCGTGCCCACACCCATGAGCAGGGCCAGGGGCGCTGACCCGCGGGGGCTCCTCGTCGTGGGGTGAGTGAGGGGGCCGTGGGGAGACTGGGTTTTGCAGCTGGGAGATGAACGCCGCCGCCTGCTGAGGCTGTGGCTCCCGGGTTGTGTGCGGCTGCAGGGACATCGGGGAGGGCCGGGGAGCTGTCAGGAACCGGCTGCTGCTGGTCCCAGAGCTGGGGAAGGGTGCTATGGGGGGGGTTGGGGGCTTTCTGCAGTCAGTTCCTGGCTCGGCTTCTGGAGTCATGTGCTCCCCGGAGTAACACGGGTGTGTGCAGTGCGGTGATGCAGCAGGAAGGCTTTCTTGCTACATCTTATACCCCGCTCTATGCCATCTATATGTATCTTTTCACAGAGATTTCATTGGTATTTCTTGTTTTGTGCATCTGTAGCTTCAGGTTGCCCTTGAAGCCAACAGAAAAGCACTTGAGGTTCTGTGAAGATCCTTATAGATCCAGGAGATGTGGTTAGTGGGGCTCCTGAAAGACTTCCCAGTAAATGAAGCAGCTGGGATGCAAGAGGGGTTTCTTGCCTGGGCAGGTCACTGCAGCAGGAAGCACACAGCTCCCTCCTCCAGTGGTGTTTCACAGGGGTCTGTGCTGGGTCCTGGGCAATTCAAGCTAGTTGACCGGGTAAGGGGGTGAGCAGTGACATGAAAAGGCTTGGTGGTGATACTAAGCTGTGGAAAGGCACTAAAGGCAAGAATCAGCTATGAAAAAATTGAGAAAGACTGTGGAAAACTGCCCAGGCAATAATGTGGCAAATGAAATGGCAGAGAGGGATGCACAAGGGTGGAGTGAACCAGCTTCCCACGTGGTAAGGTGGGCTGTGGGCTCACCATTATTGCTGGCGAGGTAGGGCTTGGTGTCAGGAAACATGTAGTTTCCATGGGGCTGTGCTCTGCCACTCTTCATGGGGCCCCTTGGTTCTGACAGTGGCCCAAAGCAGATGCGCAGGGATGAGGGAGGAAGGTCAGAGCAAGCACACAAAGATGCCTTCTCTTGCTGTTGTCCCAGCCTCCAAGGATTTGTAAGACAGAGTGTTTATTCCCTGATGAGAAGTTCAAACATGGTGGGTTCTTGGTGGGTTCCCAAGGCACAGGAGTAGGATGATGTGTGATGTGGTTTGTTTGAGTGTGCAGTTGGATTTTGAGGTCTGTATCTTTGTAGTCTGTGTAGATGCAAGACAAAAACAAGAAGGAATAGGAAGAAAGCTGAGAAATCCCAACCGTCGCAGGGCCAGTGCATAGTTCTTGGTTAAAGAAATCAAGAGAACTCCTAAACTGTGGGCTGTTTCCATACAGTTACTCATTCACAAATGTACTTTGATGCAATCGTGCTGCTATTCATGGTTATGACCTGAGGATTTTATGGGATGAAAATAGGCAGTTCCACAGGTGGAGTAATCTGTTACTCTAAAAGTGCTTCTGAGCAACATTTTGACACATCTGTATATATTTATTTTGAAGAGATGGGTTTAGCTTATTTAGGATGGAATTTAGTCGAATTACAGAAATGTATAGCTATTAACAGTGTCAGCTAAATGTCTTTTCCTCTCTTAAAAGGTATTCAATTAAGACTAGTAATAAAGATGGAGATACTCTTGTTCCTTACTGCATTTTATTACTCATCAGTGTGGTTTGAAAGATAAGGTTTCAAAATTTGAACGTGTTCAGGTATTTGGAGAACCAAAAATTCAGGTTCTAGAATTTGTTATTATTTGTTATTATGATATTTTATTTTATGCTTCAAAGGCATAGTAATAGAAAGCCTTTGGCTTGGTTTTATATTGAGCCCATTTGTATATGCCCATGTTTCTTGATGTTGTACTAACAGCTCAGTTCACTTATACAGGACAGCCACGCTGAGTATTCATAGTCTTAGTTAAAACCACTGTTTGCTTGGCTTTTACATATATGTAGCTTTTTATGCAGATGTACATTTGAGAAAGCTGGCTTTGGGTTAATGGTCAAGCAGAAACACAGTTAAATAATTACTGTATGGACAATTGCTATTCTGTGCCTATGCTCTGTTCTGGGAGTAGTGAGGTGCTGCTGCTTCATTGCAAATGAAGCAATTGTGCTTCATTGCAAAGTTTGAAGTGCAAAATTGAAGTAGAATACATGTGGAGTAAAATAAGTCTCAATTTACATGTAAATAAGGTAAAATAAAAGCCATTTTAAAGCCAGATAGTTTCAAGCAAATATTTATCTACGATGAATAAGATTGTCACCTGGATATGGCCCTGGGCAAGTGGTACCAGGTATCCTGCATGATATCCAGAGGTCCCTTCCTACCTCAACCATTCTATGATTGAAAAATTCAAGAGTTGCTGTTGGCTTTCTCCAGTGGAGAAATTTAATTTACTTTATTTAATTTTAAGAAATTATGTCTTATTTTTAATGTCTTTTTTTTTTTTTTTTCTTTTAAGGAAGGGACTGTTCAGAAGTTCCACAAATCAGTGTCTTTCAGGAAAAAGTGGAGAATCTCTTCCAGCAGTTTTTGAGAGAAATGTGCAGGAAGCCATCAATAACTACACTTGGTATGCATTAACTTCTGAATAAGTACTTCATTAATGGACTCTTGGCTTAAATATTTACTTCAAGATTGGTATTAATTTTCACCAGTCATGCTTTTAGTCATTCTCATGAATTACAGTTATAAAGTAAGGAATTTGACTTCTGAAATTATTTGAACTAGCAAGTAAAACAGCAGTTTAATCAGCTGAGATAGCTATGTTCAGGATTCTAAATATTAGTCATATTTATTTATTTTTGTAAGAGTAAGAAAACATCTGTTTACCTTTGCGTTCTGTAAATTACTTAATATTTTGTATATTTCCTGCTTAGAATATGTTGTTTTGTTTTCTCTTTCTGCTTCTGACAGCTGGGTAATTCCTCTTAACGTATAGAAATGTGCAGATCACACAGCATTTAGGGTATTAATTGACCTAAATCATTATTTAGTGGGCTTGGATTTTACTCGTGGTTTGTGTTATGGGCTTGCATGTTTTCAGAGGATAATGAAGGGCAGAAATTAAGCCTGGAAGGGAAGTCAGACTTCATGGTTAAATGCAAATGACGCAAACCAGCTTTGCAGGTCAGTTAACTTTCAAGAAATTTCATTCCAGTTGACATTGGTTAGGATTTGCCAGGCCCACGTGTCTGACTGCCCTGGCTTTTGCTGTATCCCAGAGTTGGTGGTGGCTCGCAGGAACCAACTTGAGCTTTGAGAAGCTGAAATCCCAGAGCTCATGTTTTAAAGTCTACCAGGTCTAACAGAATAAAAGCCACTTTGTATGGATATGTAGCTTCATGCTAATCAAAACATTTGTAGAGACTTAATGCTTGGTTTTGTATCATTTTCTCGTGATAGCTTCTAATGGAGTTAAAGAGGGCTTATGTTATCTTTAACATGTAGTTTTTGTTTGCCCATTAACTGTACTGAAGAAAACAAAATAATTGTTAGAGGTGGAAATGTAGGTACATCTATGTGTATGTATGCAAGTATTGGAATATCTGTGCGTATTCTAGAGTGTCATTATGGTTACAATGGTATACATAAATACAAATGCATAATACAGTAGAAGAAATTGCCTTTAAGGCACTAACTGGTACCAATAGAAGCAAGTACCCATTGCACTGTGCTTAAAAGCATTCACTTAAAACTCTTTATATCAGCTCTAATAGCATGTCCTGAAAGTCATGCACCCAACAGGAATATGTATCACTGTCTGTTTATGGGATCAGTTGCTTTATTTTTAAAATGTTTATATAGAAAACCATTGTATTCTTCATTTTAATTTGTCTTCTTTTCACAGTGAAACGCTTTCATCGCTTTCATCTAGTGGTCATACAACACCCACAGACTTGAATAATTCTTGGTCTGAAATAAAAAGCTGTACTACTGGGTTATCTACTGAAAGAAGTTCTGTTTACTCCTGGAGGGATGATGTATGTCAAAGAAGCTTTTACAGTATATTTTAAATATTCTGGAAAAGATTATTATTATTATTTATTTATTTATTTTCAGAAAATGGACATGCAGCACATCCTATTAGAACAGTTAATTGCTTTCAACCATAACAACCTTCTGATTAAGTACATTAATCGAATATTTAAACAGTTTTGTTTGCAAATTGATAATCAGTGCAGTTGATATGTTTTAAAAAAAAATGAAGAGGTTATGCCACCATGCCACCTACTTCTTCTTTTTGTACTGCAGCATATGAACCAAAGCAGGTGGTTTGAAGATCCATTTTGAGATACCTACCAAGTCTAAGTTGTCCTGTTCTTCAAATATTGTTTTTTAATATCATTATATGTGTTTGCTGGCAACTATTATTATCTCTAGGAATTTGATAAAGCCAACACACAGAGAGTGCAACAGCTATTTTGGGATATTGATGAAATGCTGTTTGAAGGAAAAGTGACCTCCCAAACTCAGAGCCTGCAGGCAGAATGTGCAGACTGGGTTGAGCGGTCTCTTCATTTAAGGTAAGGAAATTTCTTGCTGGTACTTGTTGTAACCAGTTATCCCTCTAATTTGAATTTTTGGGCTATCCTCATATGAACTGCTCTTGATGTATTGTATCAGTAACACTTCTGCAATCAAATGTGGATCTCTGGGACTGAGCTGTGCCACAGTTAAACAGTAATTCTGGGGGGTTGTGCACTAAGCAGTCAATGTGCTTTATTCTGATTAATACAATGATTGCAAGCAAAGATATTTTATCAAGATGAAAAGAAGAAAATAATGCACCATTTTCATAATGACTTTTTCTACTTAAAGAATACATCTTAAAAAGAAACATTTGTTTTTACTGTAAGTGAAGGCATACTGTGAAATCCCAAGAAATTTAGTGCTAATTCTTTTATTGATTCTCCTAAAAATAAATAAAAAATGAAGGCAACCACATGCTTCAAATATGCTGCATGTAGGCTATATATATCAGTGTGAAACAATGTATGATATTAGCCCAGCAACACCTAGCTGAACAGATACAAGGATGCATGTATGATTAATGAGAATTGTTTTACATAGATGTGAAAAATGTCCAGGTAGAGCAATGACTGCTTGTTACAGTATAGAGGACAGAAGTCAGTGTTGCACTGCTGTGGACTGTTCCTGCCTTCATAAGTGATGGCATGTCATTCTTAGTGAGGTGTGGTGTCTCTTGGCTGTTCTAGACATAGACCTTCATGTGCCTATATTCTAGTTAATAATTTTTAACACCATTAAAATGAATTTTTCAATAACAGTGATGTTTTTAATGCTTTTATATGTATTTACTAGTCATAAGCCTCTGCAAATTAAACTGCAATCTACTAAGAAAGCTTGTCACACTTTCTTAGGAATAAGATACACCTATCAAGTGAATCTGAGGCAATTTTCACTAGCATTAATCCACTTTTTCCTTTTTATAGATGCTGTAAAAGTGAATAAACATTCATAAAGTGTAATTATGAATAAACATCCATAAAATGGAGAACGATTTTTTTACTTCATCCACCTTTATAGCAATCTGATAAGTTTGACTTTATTTGCTCTTAAAAGCTGTATGCTAGCATCTCCTCTTCATAAATGAGATTAACTTTAATGACTTAAATACTGGGCAGTGTATTGTATGGCTGCTCCATACTGTGCTTATTCAAAGCAATTTTAATTAAGCTATGCTTTTGCATTGCCCACTGTTTACAGATATTTGTATTTTTGATATTTGCACCTGCAGTGGATTTCCGTCTAAGATCTCTCTCTCTCACTCCTCTTTTTTTCCCCAGGGTTATAGGAAAGCAGCTCCTGTCACCAAACGATGAAGGCTTTCAGCATTTTGAGAGCCCAAATGATAGCTCTGTGAATACTAAGTGTTTACCTGGCCTCCGTGAATGTACTATTAATATAAAAGAGTATGTCATTTTTTTTTAAGATTAATTTTGATCTTCTCTTTTCAGAAATTTTGTACTAATATTACTTTTATATTACTGAAGCATTTCAGTATAATTAAATAGGCACTTTCTTCTTTCCTTGATTATTTAATTATAATTTTGTTGATATTTTTTCAGGCTCTGCATTTCAGGCTCTAAACTGATTCCAACAGCACCTCCAGTACACAAATCACTAGATTTAGTTTCCACTATGATTTCTGCCTCTGACTCGTCCATGTATTCGTTCCTGGTAGAAGAAATCTATGATGCGGATGGAAAAGTAGAAGAATATCTTGCCTTTGACAACAATGAGCTGTAAATAACAGATATATGTGTTTTTGAATATCATGAAAAATTGTCATTGAGTCTGGTCAGGGTTCATAAAATGGGTTTCTCTTCTGTAAAATATGGTTCCTTCTGTACTTGTATTCAATAGCAGAATGGTCAAAGCACTCACTAGGCATGTGGAAGATAAGCTGTGTTGTCTTTCTAGTGGTTTAAAACTCACATCTCCCCTGTAAGAGGAATATGCCTTAACCACTGGTTGATTTGAGGTATTTTGTGCATGGAGATTCAATACAGTGACTAATTTTGAGACAGGGAGTAGAATGACGGAATCCCCTTTCTGCAGGTGAGTGCCTTGACCACCAGGTTGTTTAGGGTCTTTGCAATGGATCTGTTCTCAGTCTGCCCTAATGAATCTTAAATCCTTTTTGTGCATCATAGAACATCTTTACAAAAAGAGACACAGGATACAGCCAGCATTTAGGACATTCTCGAGTGATGAGTAATGCAAGTGTCTTCTCAAAAATGCAACCAAGTTTTCTTGTGGCAGGCCAGTTGAATTTTCAAGCAAGAAGGCAAATGGGTAGAAGAAAGACTGTTACAGTCTGTTTTCTAAAAGGCCTCTGTGAGGAGGAACCTTTAGTAGAGCACAAAGCATAACTTTTTGTGCTCAAGCTTGAGACACTTACAGGAAAATATATGGTTGTTCCGAAAAACTGAGGAACCAGGCAAAGCGAGATCCAGACAGACACTTCTAATCCTGTTTTTGAAAGAAAGGGTGTGGGCACCTGCCTTTTTGGAAGCTGAAATGAGGATTGAAAGTCCTCCTAGAAGTGATGTATCACTTTGTTTTACCGAGTAAGCAAAAAGCTTGGGAGAGGGACTCAGATGAAGGTGTGTTTCTCTACTCCATGACTCCTGATATCATGTTTCTTGTTTTGTTGTTGAGATGCAATCCCAAAATATTTTTATTCTTCCTAACTAAAACATTAGGCATTACAAAGCGTACTATGAAAATAGCTTGGTCATTTTGTGAGTTGGACCATACAGACAAGTCTCAGAATGCAGTCCTCAAACTGCAGTCCAATTTGAGGAAGAAGTGACTGAAAATAGGAAGGGAGGTAGTAGAGACCATTATGAATTTGGGATCATCCTTGTAATCTCAGGAAAAAATGCATTTCCTTAAAAGAAAATATGATACCGTAATATATATATATATAATATATATATATATAATATGTATAGGTTAAAACTTTCTTCCTGGGAAGTGCATTAGAAGACCAAATTAGGAAGTGTTGCTACACCATAATTCCATATGTAATAGGAAGAAAAAAAAGTAACTGTCCACACAGTAGGGGAAAGAAAAGAGGTCATGGGCTCTGGTATTCATGTGAGGCAGCAGAAATCCTTTAAAGTTGTTTGATTTTGATCACTAACGGAGTGCTGTAGATATATACAGGTACACAGGACCTAATAAAAAAGAAGTATTTTGTGTGATGGTCCTCCTGCCAAATGCAACAGACAATAGTTCCTTTATGGTAAAAGGCATAGGATTTCATCTCAAATGAATAAGTGTCTTCCTTCTAGAGTTGTTTCTTTTAGAGCCGCATTTCTTTCTGTTGTAATACCTTGATTTTTAAAATATATTATTATTCACTTGCAAGCAAAAGAAATAGAAAACATGATATATATTTGATTGGTACTGTTTGCATAGGTGATTGGTATGTTTGATTTTTTTTTAATTTTTTTTATTTTTGGTGATCTACATCTATTTTCTTCCATGTGTATGTTTCTATTTATTGAGTATGTCAGAAAGAAAAGAAAACAGTCAAAATCCTTGGTAATTTGTTTCAAATGGCTTCATTTATTAGTGATGAGAGTTTGGAACAAAAGAGTATACATCTTGCTGAGAAGAGGAGTAAGCATGGCATTCCCCCTGTTTCTCCCAATGCCTGTATCAAAGATGTTGTGGCTTCTGAAGTATTTGACCATATCTGGAGCAATGTAATTGGAATACTGGAGGAACTGATTAAAAAAAAATGGGAAACCAATATCAGAGGTATATGATATTTTGAGATACACTGTTGATACAATTTAACTTGACAAAAATATTTTTTCCCTTGAATAAAGCTTGGGGAATGTGAGTATTTTAAGATAGTTGTGTTTGTAGTACAGCATTATAATGTATGTAATGCTTTACTAGAAGCCAACCCACAAATGCACCTAACAAAATAATAATTAAAAAAATCTATTATTTTTCATTGAATTTTGCTTTAGAAGTGTTTTTAAAAAAAGGCATAAGATTGACCAAAATAACTCCATTTCTGGAGACCATGTTTTTGTTGTTGTTGTTGTTTGGTTGGTTTTAAATCATAATCACCAATTGGCACAGTTAGAAGACGTTCACTGACAACTTGGTCTGAATCTGGGATGTAAGAATCAAAGTCTTCTAATTCTCAGTGTTTGAGCTTTGTTAATAAAGAGAATCACAGTCAGATTGTTACAGAGAGAGAGACAGCCCTGCTGACAGTGCAGGAGTTCAAGTGTTTGATGTGGGATGAAGAAATGGTGATGCACATATATACATTTATATATAAAATGTATATTATGTAATATATATATATACCCTTTGGAGTACTAACAGACTGTGGTCAAGAAAAGCAAAAGCTAGGAAAACTAAGTAGAAGTGAAACTATTCCTCGGTGTGCATACGTTATTGCTACAGGCTGAGGGAGATTTTAGTTCTTTCAATATATTTTAAAAGGACAATAGCAGAAGAATATCTGGGTGTAAGCACTGGAAATTACACATGGCCTCAAATTTAAATCTAAAAAAAAAGAAAAGGCAGAATTTTTCAGAATACTTTCAGCACCTAAACATCATGTTTCATATGTTAAATGAAGTAGAAAAGGGTTTTTCACACCCCAAGTATGTATTTTAGGTTAATGTTATAGTTTGGAGAGGACAGATTAGATCCTTTATCTTTATGAAGGGCATCACCTTATAACAAATCCATAGCTTACCAAATACCAGGGGGGTTGGACTAGATAATACCTGGAGGTCCCTACCAACCTCCACCATTCTGTGATTCTGTGATTTGAGTTTATAATAGAAATAAGATAATGATGTATACCCACCTCCTGAAAAAAAAAAAAAGTATTTAGCTGCTGACAGAAAAGTATGGATTTTTCTTTTTCTGTAGTATGGATTTTTCTTTTTCTTAGTATGGATTATTCTTTTTCTGTAAATATTTTTTTTTTCTGCTTGAAAAAATTATTTGGGAATTTTAAAATAAAATTCTAAGAATCTTTACAAGTACTTTTAAAAAATAACAACAACAAAAAACAACCCCAAACTTTATCCTTATAGATCAGCTTGTTTCTCATTGTCAGAGAAAGCATAAACAAATAGGACATGTTTTAAAAAAACATATTTATGGTAGGTTTTTAAATATTGTGGCAACTTAAATATTATGGAAAATTAATAAGAAATTATTTACCGTGAAGTTTCATATTGCTAGGATCAACACATTCTCTCCCTTATTTGCTCTTATTCCCTCTGCTTTTTTTTTTTTTTTTTTTTTTGTATAGAGGACAAACAGGTGGAGAAACTGAAAGCTATTACATGCAAACTGCCACTTTTGCCTGTTGGTCGAGTTACAGCAGATGCTGGCAGTGTCCCCCTTTCCAGAGGCTCTGAAACACGAAGTGTATCTTTTGGATCTCATTCTGTTTCATCACTGCAGGTAAAAATAACCTCAAGCAGCATTCTGGGAAGTTGTACTTCTCTCCCATTATTGCTTGTTCCTATTTTATGGTTCCTAAGGGCACCATTACCACTAAGATATTGCTGAAGTTGATTTGGAATGATTATTTTATTTATTTTTCTTTTCAAATTGTATTCTGTAAAAGTCTGTATTCCCTCCTGAGAAAACAATTCTGCTTTTATTGTGGTTGAGTCTTATGCTCTTCATAGAATTAAAATAACAAATTCAATTTCCTCCCTGGACTGCAGGGATGTGAAACAGCAGCTTCAGTTGCTGTAACCCTGTGTATTTCAAACTCACTCCTTTTCTTTTCCTTTGCTTCTCTCAAATGAGGACTTTGCAGTACACCACAGTGTTGGCATTAGAGCATACCTGTCTTCATGGAAGCTTGTATTTGTATTGGTAAAATACTTTTTTTTTGTTGTAGTTGTTCTGCTTGCTGCCTCCTACCTTGTCCCTTTGCTCCGGTTTTGCACATTTTTGTTCTTTTCCAACCACTGCTTCTGTGGCTTATTTTTTTCTTTTTCTTTCTGTCTGTGCATTCAGTGCAAGCAACTTCATTCTATTCCATCTGATCTTTTTCAACATTTGTTAGGTAACAAGATAAGAAACGCAGAGGAGATTGCATAACACATTGGCATACTTGGCTCTGTAGTGGTCCCAGCAGCCAAAAGAAGTAAAATGCTCAGATAAGTAATGCTCAGACTCAGTACCCCAGAGTTGGACTGTGTTGAGGGAAAATGGAAAGTCTGAGAACTGAATTTCAGTTTCAACTGAAGCTTATATTGCAAATTAAATTTCAATTCAATAACTAATTTCCCCAACTTTTGTTTGTAAGATTTTTTGAAATAAGTAAAACAACGTATTTGCTTCACCTGATACTTGTATTCTAACAGAATTCTAACTTGTATTCTAACAGAAGCTTCTCTAAATAAACAAGTAAAATATCTTCTAAGTATGTGCTTCTTGTGATCTTCTCTCAAAAAAAGAAAATTTAATGCATATTTGTTGCTTTTACTAGGTTCACCGTTTCTCCAGCAATTTCTGTAGTGATTTGAATGGTGTGATGACAATTCAAGCAAAACCACTCCAACAGAGGCACATTGCCACAGCAGAAAAAATACAGTAAGTGTTGGTAGGAAAATTTCTAAAATGCAGCATAATTCAAATAACATGAAAGATGTTTTGCAGGTCTAAAAAGTCATCCATCTTTGTGTGCATCACCAGTGTGACAATGTTTAGATTTTCAGAGGGTTACAATGATGCTCAAGAAATATAACAAATACTTTTACCTTTTTCTCTCATCTTTCCATATCTCATTCTCCTTTCTTTTTTCCTAGGAATGAGCAAGACAAACCACACAAGAATGGCTCCAGTGCTCCAAATTCAGTGCGTACTAGACTGGAGAGAATTGCTGATAACTGTGTTCTCTCATCATCTCGGGTACTGCCGGCATCTTCTAGGAAGCTACCAAGCCATCGTAGGTTACCTTCTCTCACTTCTGACCAACTCTCCTCAAAAGCTCCTAATATGTACAATGATGAAATCCTTAGGGGGACTAAATTGTGAGTTTTTTCATTTTATTTTTTGCTTTCCTCAGAACTTTACTGAACCTTCAATAGTGAAGGATTTAGCAAAAACCTTGAGAACTAGCACAAGACTTATTATTGATACTAGAATTCAGAGAGAAAAATATAGCATGCAGAACTGTGGTTTTTGAGGAGAGGCACTTTGTTTTATTTTTTGTTTCTGTGTTAAGTGCTGTTAATTTCTGTAGCCAAGCTCTATTAAGAAATGAACTGCTTAATAATTTCACATTACTGCAGTGAAGAAGATTTAAATGTGAATTTTTGTAAAAGAGAATCCCTTAAAATTCTGTAGGGTTGCTGGCTTGGATCGTTTATCTTCTGGTGGTGCACATACGGCCCAAAACAAGTTACCACCAATAAACTCAGAGGCTGTTGAACAGTATCTTTCAGTCCCTCGATTACAACAGAACTATGTAAGTAGTGTTTGTTTTGTACTTGTAAAGAACCTCAAGCTGTTTGAAAATAAGCAAATTGTTCTGCATCACTGGTTGAAATGAGCAATTCTACAGTTCAGGCTGGTTCTTACCTAATACCTGGTCTTAATGTGCTAATGTGTAGTACATTGGGGTACATTTAAATGCAAGAGACAACAGTTCAAAGGCCTTAAACAAAAACCAAAAAAATAGTAAAAACTTTTATCTGAAAACAGAGTAAAAAAAATAAACAAATAGCCAAACAACGAGATTTGTATTTCTGTGTATCCAGATTTAAATAGCTTTTTTCAGTATTTTGTTCTTTTTGTTAGTTTGTGAGAACTAGAAGATAATACTGTCTTGAAATAATATAAATCAAATTGATTCTGGCCTACTTATGAAGAATAGAAAAAATAATAAGTAACAAGAACAGAACTAAATTGGCATTGTGATATTATTTCACTTCTGAACACTGTTTTCAATTGAGACACACGTAGAGTTGTTTTTTTCTAATATAAGCCTTCAGGGTTTATAGATTGGTGTATAGGTAAAGGCTCAAATCTGTATGAAAAACATGAGTAGGTTTAAATGACTTTAATTCAGTGCTCATGGTGAGTGAGAACATTTTTTTTTTTTTTTTTTTAAAAATTCAGTCACTGCATTCTCTCAGTTCTCTCTCTAATTCTTTCAGCATCGAGGAAGATATGCTTATAGCAGAGTGTCAAGCGCAGTGCCTGGCAGTACAGAACAGCGGCCACTCAGAGAACGAACTGTTGTTATTGATCAATTTTCAAGGCCCAACACAACTCATACATTCAGGGTATGTTACAGTGTAATTAGAGGTATGGAAAAGTGAAGAATGTCCACTTATATCCATTGTTGGTCTATAGAAGGTCTCATTAAATGTGTGTCTCCTAATTTCCAGTGTACGTGGATTCCTGCTCCCTCTACACAGCAGGATGTTAAAAGGCTTTGGGAGAATATGAACATAAAGCACGACCAGTGTATGAGGAAGAGATTTCCTCGGGTGTAATGTACTAAACAGATCCTTTGAGGCAATCTGCATGGAAGTGTGCAGTTTTTAGTACTGTTTATAGCTTTGCACTTTGGGCTGACTGTGCTGGACTAGACCATAAAAAATAGATTGTCAAACCATTTCAGCAGGTAAGAATACTGTACCATCTAATAGTATTTCATTCCTTTTTACAGACAGACACACCTCAGAAAAGATCACTGACTCCCATGGATTTTGCTAACCATAGAGGGACAGGTAAGGATTTTTGATAGGTAGGCCAGGTAAAAATCACTTGGAAAGTGAAAGGTCAATAAAACCTACTAACTCATTCTACAGTGGAGAAATAAAGTGCTCAGGGAGAGCACTCATCTCATTATAAAAGAATGGATGTACTTGGTAGGATCTGTTGTGCCTTGTTTTGATGTTCATTCTCACTACTCGGTCTGAGATGGCCCAAGCTGACTGCTAAGAACCCTCAAAAGCACCTTTGGTTGTTATGCCTTGGGAGAAAATGATGTCCCCTCCTCTTATACACTGAAATCTCAGTAAAAATATTTACAATCATGACAAGGTTATTTAAGTGCTTGTAGGTAACAATTTTTGTTTGGAAGTTCCTTGAGTTTAAATAATTATCTGATTGTAATAATCACATAAAAGGTGCTGTGAGAATAAAGATGGATCAGCAAGTACTGATCTGAGGAGGCTGATGGCAGTAACTCATATATTGTATGGGAGTGTCTTTCAGATTCTACCACAATTAACAGAGTTTTATATTTTTTAGGCTCACAGCATTACTACAAATCCTTTCAGAGAAATCCTTCGACCTCACGCAAGAGATTTCAGATTGCTTCTTAATGTAGCTTAGAAAGAAACAGAAGCCTTCTGCACTGAATGGAAGATTAAAATGCTTAATTTGCCAACTAGTACCTCGTGTGGCAAAAAACGTGCAGTTTCTGCGGAGCCTTGTGATCATCCAGAATGCCTGTATTCACAGAATCACAGAATCACAGAATTTCTAGGTTGGAAGAGACCTCAAAATCATCAAGTCCAACCTCTGACCTAACACTAACAGTCCCCACTAAACCATAGCCCTAAGCCCTACATCTAAATGTCTTTTGAAGACTTCCAGGGATGGTGACTCCACCACTTCCCTGGGCAGCCCATTCCAATGCCTAACAACCCTTTCGGTAAAAAAGTTCTTCCTAACATCCAACCTAAAACTCCCCTGGCGCAACTTAAGCCCATTCCCCCTCGTCCTGTCACCAGGCACGTGGGAGAACAGACCAACCCCCACCTCGCTACAGTATTGACTTGTTCTAAAGTTGTCTGACCAGAGGTTAGATTAAAAATTAGAGCAAAATGAAATAAATGGTTGAGATCCCAGTGTTTCAGGTAACTGCTCTTTTTGTAGTCAAGATGATGTTTCTGCACTTTCTTCTCAGGCATTCCTTCTCTTTCTGCCTTTCCTTAAGGAATTGTTATTCTACGTATAGAAGCAAATAAGTTATGTTCAGGCCATGAAGTCCTGTTCACATTTTTTTTCATATTTTCTCAGTGTTAAAGATGTTCCGGTCCACCCAGACATCAGTCATATATAAAACTTGTACTTTTAAGCAGGAGTTTGACGCATCTCCTATTTAACTCCTATTTTTAACATTTCTGAATTTTTACTCTGTCTGCTTATTACAGTTGATCTCTTGTAAATATTGTCTGTCCCTAATTTCTATTTTTCCTTTAATTCTTTTGATATAAAATTAACTGTTTCTTAAACAATTCTATGTGTCATTTACTGGAGAACTGCTGGGATAAACTGTGTTTACAGGAAGCAGTGTTTTCCCTGTCAGGCCAAACATATTTGTAGATCTTGAATAATTGAACATGCATGGTGACATTTACTTCTTAATATTTTTTATGAAATATTGTCTGCTACTTTACAAATTAGACTTTTTTTTTTAAATCCAAGCCTTCACCTTCAAAGTTTTAACACAAAGATATGTACTTATTAATGAAAGCATTATTTCATACTTCTTTGTGTAGGCCCAAATGAGAAGGTCAAAGAGGAGGTTGGAACTGTGTTCTGCCCAGAGATCGCAGCCTTGATCATGTCCCTGGGTATTAGTATTGTGTGCATGCACAGTGAGTGATTCCTCCTTCCATCAGAACCAGCAGTTTACGTGGATGTGGCAGAAAAGCTGTTGCAAACAAGGATGAGAAAAATTTAGTTATTTGCCCAAATCATGCAGGTAGAAATAGAATCAGTTTCTTCCAGCTGGAAACAAATGCCATTTCTCATCACTTTTTTTTTTTTTTTTTAATAAATGTTCAAGGATTGGTAATCCAAGGAAAAACATTTTGTAATATATGTATTTTATATCTGTACTTTTATGAGATTTCTGGTTTGTATAAATGGTCATCAAATGCTGTATTCTTTTGAGTAAATGAAAACATTTTTAAATTACTTTCCTGGTTTAGTGCTTTTTCCTTTGGCTACACTATTTATTCACTGCTGACATTATGGTATACTATCTGAGAAAGCAGAATGCTTTTGCTTTGGAGCTGCACATCAATTTGATTCATTTTGTTCAAAAATCTCAGGTCAAAGATTTCATATAAGTTCAACGTTCAGTATTCTCTAAAGGTGCGTCTGAAATGTAATTTTGCTCTTCTCAGTGCTCTTTCCTGTGTATAAACATGCACAAGACTATGGAAACGATGGTAAAATGCGTCCTTTACCATCACATGGCACTTAATGGCAACCCAGATTTTAGGTTGTGAAATAAATGAAAAGAGGAATATGTCCCTGTTTGGTTGTATGATGGCAGAAGTGGGAGCTGCCTCAGTGGAGAGGTCATCTGGCACTTTGTGAAAGAGAGAAGGTTGCTGACCTCTCTTAGTTACCATAGTAAATTGATAATCAGGCCCTAAAATTCCTCTCCAAGGATGGTGGGATTCCTGAGCCTTTCAGCATTGACTGTGTGTTTTCAAATGGAGGCGTGCTGCGGTATCTTCTTTGAGCAGGTGAGTGCTGTTGTGTACTACACTATGACTTTTGTTGTTCAATGTGAATACCTTCTACTCAGGTTTCCTGCTTTAGTTCTGTTGTAATCATGTGCATGTTGAGAAAGAGTGGAGACCTTCCTAAGAAAAACTGTTCTCTATTGCAAATGCGTTGTAGTGATTACTAAGTTAGCAACTAGTTTTTCTTACCCCGACTGCTGTTTTTTTGTTTTGTTTTGTTTTGTTTTTGAGATGGCAAAAATCTGGTATGCCTTGGCTGCAGTAAAGAACTAATGTAAAGAACATAGAACATGCCACAGTTTTTCAGAATATGTAGAATATGTTGTGTACTTTTCTTTTGATGTTCTGTCATACCAGATCCACTTTATCCTTGCTTTGCTTTAGGCTTTTGGTTTTTATTTTTGGTCAGTAATGATAGTTTCATTGATTTCCTTATCTGCAAGAGACCAGCAGAAGCCTGTGTGACATTAGTGGCTGCGGATTGCTACGTTTGCTTGACAGGATGCATGCCTTCTGTCAACTCAGGCAAATAGACTTTCACTTAAGTGAGAGGCTGAGTGAAAGCAGATTTGCACTGTTATGTGCGTTTATGAAAGCAAAAATTCAGGAAGTGGTAGAGTGTCTGCTGAAACACAACACTGAGCAAATGATTCTCTGGGTGAAAAAAAGTATAGCTGCACATGCTAACTGTAATCCTGTAGAAAAATCTGTTAAGTGTGTGCCTTTCCTGCAGATCATCCTCCTTTGAAACTTATAGCAAAGGTTCATGATGACTACAAATCTCAGCAACATGGTCAGGCCTTAGGGATGCCAGATTTCTCATTTCTTCTTTCTGGGTAAATCTTTTACATCTTGTTCCATCTGCTGCTTTTTCTTTGTTGCAGCATCACCACTGCCAGCTGCTGGCAGCTACCTGCAAAGTTTGCTCTGCTGTGTTCCCTACTGCTTCTCCTGTGGCTTTTCACTGTACCTTTATTATTTCACTGTTTTGTTTGTTTGTTTGTTTTTGTTTTCCTGCACAAGAAATTATCAGTACTCAGAAACACAGATTGTTGACTCGGAAATCATGATTTGGCACTTCATCTTATCAGCTCCATGAAAATAAACAAAAAAAGTAAGGTTTTTGTAAAGAAAAGAATATAATTACCCAGCTGATCACATAGGCAGAAGGTGAGCCACTTAGTCCTGCACACTTCCATCCTTCATGAGATGTCATCTGAAGATAAGAGGATACTGTTGGCAGTGTAGCTTGCTTTTAGTATTTACAAGGTAGGTGATTTGTCTGCTTTTTTTTTTTTTTTTTTTTTTTTTTTTTTTTCCATGCAATAGTAGCAAAGTTCATTTCCAGGTGTTTACTGTGAAGAAAAATGCATCAGTCAGCTTTTATGATAAAGTGCTGGCTGGGAGACAGTAGAAACAAAGTGCTGACACTTATTCAATTCTTCTACCAAAGGTCATCAGCTTCCTTAGCTTCTGATGATTTTTCTTTATTTGTGTTTCTTCTCTGAGTTGCTAATATCTTCCAAAAGTAGGAAATGCAGTAGGGCTTGTCATTGTAGAGTCATAAAATCATAGCATTGTTTGGATTGGAAGGTGCCTTAAAATGTCTAGATCCAACCCCACCTCCCATAGGCAGCGACACCTCCCACCAGTCCATGTTGCCCAAAGCCCCATTCAACCAGACCTTGAACACCTCCAGGGACGGGGCATCCACAGCTTCTCTGGGCAACTTGTGCCAGTGCCTCGCTGCCTTCTGAGTAAAGAATTTCCTCCTTTTATCTAATCTAAATCTCCCCTCTTTCAGTTTAAAGCTATTACCCCTTGTCCTATCACTATGCACCCTAGTAAAGAGTCCCTCCCGATCTTTCTTGTAGGCCCTCTTTATGTATTAGAAGGCTGCAATAAGGTCTACCTGGAGCCTTCTCTTCTCCAGGCTGAACATCCCCATCTCTCTCAGCCTGTCTCCGTAAGAGATGTGCACCATCCCTCTGACCATTCTCATGGCCCTCCTCTGGACCTGTTCTAGCAGGTCCATGTCCTCTTGGGCTATGGACCCTGGAGCTGAATGCAGTGCTCCAGGTGGAGTATCATGAGTGTGGAGTAGAGGGGGAGAATCACCTCCCTTGACCTTCTGGCTCTGCTTCTTTTCATGATGCACCATTCCTACCCAAGCACTGTGCAAGTTGCTTGCTGGCCTAATTTCAGCCCTCCCGCCCCCCCTCCTCCGGGTCCACTTAGACTCTCAGCATGCAGAGAAGAGCCCCTGTGGTTGGGTGCCTGCATTGCCTCCAGGTCAGTGTGCCTGTGACACATGTGCTGGTGCTGCAAGTCGCGTCACTGTCACCCTTCAGCTGGTGGCTGAGCATTCAGTAGAGAGATCAGCAAAAGCCATTTGAGCGGAGAATCATGTGTGTGTCTTGCAGTGCTCTTCTAGATCATGGGTCTGTATGGGCTCTGATTTGTCTAAACCCTTTGGGCTGCCTACCCATGGAAGATGCTTCCCCATCTTAAGCACTTCACAGCCTTCAGACACTGTGCTGCAGAGCACTGGAGAGGTTCTGCTCAGCAAAACTGTGTTCCCTGAACATCTGAAAACATATGGAGGAAAGCACTATTGAAAACATTCGTCCTCCCCAAATCAGGGCAGAGATTTTTTTCTTGACAGCCATTTGTCCTTTTCCTTCTGAGAAACTGTGTGGGGCCTCTGAAAGCTCCTGTGACTCTTCAGCTGAGGACAGGGAAGCGGCGCTGTTCCCTTTGGCTGCTCTGCTGTCATGAGCTGCTGGCAGGCAGCCTCTCTGTGCAGTTGCTTATCACGTCATCGTTTATTTCCTTCTCTCCGAGCTGTGCCTCTGGGCCCTGTCTATCAGCTCCGCCTCCTGCTCTTAGGGCCTGGATCCAGGCTGTCTGCTCACTGCAAAGCGGCTGTGAGCAGCGCCAGCTGGGCCTGACGCAGTGCCCCGATCGTGCCAGCGGGGAGCAAAGCTTGGAGCAGGAGCTGCAAGGCAGCCATGGAGGTCGTGCTAGGAACTGCGGGGGGCACCCAGCTGCTGCCCTGGGTGGCTGGGGCTGTCACCCTGCTCTTGACGGTTGTCATCATGTGCTTCCTGCCCTCCCTTCTGGACTACTGGTGGCGGTGGCGGGTGATGAAGCCCATCCCGGGTATCAGCCCCTGCTATCCCGTGCTGGGAAATGCTCTGCTGTTGGAGCGGAAGGGAGAAGGTAGGGGCAGTTTACCTCCCAGCTGTGGGGTCTTGGTGCTGTGAGGGGTTTTGGTGCGGGAGGTGCTCAGGTGGGTGAGTGGGTTGTAGGGTTTGCCATTGCCTATAGGTCGCTCTGGGGCCATGGGCAAACTACAGAGGAGAACTGAGCGAGAAGCCAGCCCTGTGGGAAAGAGGAGAGGAACTGTATAAATGTGGCATTTATTATTAGTCAAAGATTTGTTGGAAGTTCAGATTGATAGTGGATCCAACCACTGATGCTGGACTGGGGCCCATTTCAGGTTGTTAGTGACATGGAGGGGGAATGCTGTGGTCTGTATTTCTGCAAGAAGGAGGGGCGCTGGGCTGCCTTCACAAGAAGTACTTGTTTACTAACACTGAGCACTGTGTTGTAACACTAAGCACAGCTATTAGCTGTAATCCAAACAGAGCTTTTAACTTGGGAGGAAAAAGGACTTTAACAATATTTTTTCGCCCAATGAGTGTGCAAGGGAATTTTAGCATGCTGAGTTGTTAGGTTATTTTCAGACTTAGCTGTGCCTTCAGTCTTTGATAGAACCGTCCACTCTTTCTGTGTAGCTAAACTGGCAAGATATGGATTAGATGAGAGCATGAATTAGTGTGTCAAGAACTGGCTGGACTGTCAATCTCACCCCTATGAAGTCCAACTGGTGACTGTGCAATTGTGGTATCTCTCAGATGATTCAGATATAAATGATCCTATGAACTTTGTGCCCTTAGAGATAGGGACATTTGAATTGCTAAATCCATGATGGCCTTTTAAACAATCACTTATCCTTCAGTAAGGTTTCTTAAAATATGAGGGTGGTGTTTAATCCTGTAATAGCCAGATGTTAAAGGCCTCTGCTTGAATGGCAAACCATCACTGATAATTAGGGCTGAGAGAGAGTGAGAAGATTTAAGCACACAGGAATAGAAAAAAAATATATTTTTTAATTATTTTTTTTTTTTTTCCAGGCAAACAATAAGTGTAAGGGCTCCAGAGATTTTCTTCAGGAGTCCAGCTAACAGAAACTAGACATTTCAAGTGATACTTGTCCCTGCACTGTGCTCTGCCATTACCGTGGTCTATGTTGCTTGTCTGTGCATCACAAGTGTAGTATCTGTGAACCAAGTCTTAGATGGGAAAAGGCTTGATGCTGTACTTACTTAGTAACTAAAGAAATGTCCTGATGTAGTATTTTGGTTAGTGTCAGGTAAACCAAAATATAAGCATAGTCTTGATAAAGTTTAATTTGGTTCAAGTTATGACAAAGAGCATTGTATTGCAACAGGCCCATGCTGCAGAGCTCTGGGAAAGCTTAAATGAAACTGCCTTGTCTACAGTGTGGAGGGGATTCTCTAGAATACAGCACCTTCAAGAGCACAGCCATAAAAAAGTGCTCCTGCAGAACAGCTAATTGACAGGTGCAAAATAAGCTGCTTTGTCATGGTAGCAAGATAAAATTACAGCAAAAATATAATTATAATGCATATTATAAAAAACTCCATTGCAGAAGTCCTGCTTATTCAGAAAATAAATCTTTTAAAATTCTAACCTGCTTTTTTGTTATTATTTTTTATTATTCCAGGCTTTTTTAAACAACTACAAAAGTATGCTGAAGATTTCAGGAAACAGCCGTTGTTCAAAATTTGGTTAGGACCATTGCCTATCACTGTTTTGTATCATCCTGATAGTGTGGAGGTGAGTGTGCTTGTCTCCTTTCCATCTAGACCACTCTCAGGCAGAGCAGTGTCTAACCTGTTAGTTTCTATTCGATCAATGTAATTTTTGCAAAAAAGGGCTTGAACTGATTTTACTTGAGGTTATCCTCTGAGCCAATGCTAAAGAGAGGCTGAAAGTGTAAAAATAAAAAAGCTTAGTCTAGGAGAAAATCAATACTGAAGTTGAGCCAGCAAAATGAAAGCATAGAGTAAGTATGTTTTGTACAATGAAGCATCTCCTTTAGCTTTGTTTTGAATTGTTAAACCTTCTGTTCCAAACCAGAACTAAAAAGGCAATAGAAGGGTATCTGGACCATTGGAATAGAGGTAAAACATTACAAAATGCTTTTTGCAGTGCTTGTGCCTGTTTGACTTTTGCATGAGAACTTGATGGGTCTATCTTGATGCCATGAAAAGATGTTAGTTTAGCTCTATACAGTGATTGTTCATGAACTGTGAAGACAGAACTGTTTCCTTGTTATGGTATACAGTGAGTATTGAACACTGGGTGGTGATACAACGTTGAAATCAATGGGCAGAAGTGTAGGGCAAGGTGGAGAACAAAGATTTGGTGTGTAAAAGATGACTCGGAGGAAAAGATACAGGATGTACCACTTGTACTAGTTTGTGCTGAAAAGCTACTCATTTTATGAGGGAGTAAGTGCAGAGTTCACCCTGTTGCCTGCTGACATTGTGTAGTGATGTTTTGTTTATGTGAGAAAATAAAGGTGTATGCCTGTTTAGGGGCTGCAGGTTGTTGAGCTTGTTGTTCCAGGCCTTCAGTGTGGTGTTATCAGGGAAGATGAGCTTGGATTCTCTTCTTATTAAGAAAGGCCCTTGCAGACAGCCAATTTTTCTGCAAATGCTGATGAAAGAGATGGTACTGTGAATTCGGTTATGGCTGAAAACCACTGGGTTTTCTCTGAGCTCTGCTGGTAACTTTGTAATGCAGATTTTTCTTTTTAAGAAAGGTAAGGGGATTTCTAGTTGTAGTCTCTGACTATTTCCCTGTTTTTCAGGACTGGGATAGTTACAGAAAGACTTGAGGGTGTAGACTGTATATTTCTACTCTGTACCAGCTTGTGTATTTGCATTTTCTGAGGCTCAGGATATTTTCTTGGAGAAACTGAAGTTTTGTGAAATTATGTCAGCTGAAGATATCTCTCTCCATCTAACAAGTAACGTTCTTCCCTCTCTTTTCGTTTTCTGACAGGTTATTCTGAGTAGTTCAAAACATATTGAAAAATCATTCCTGTACAAATTTCTGCATCCATGGTTGGGGACTGGACTTCTGACAAGGTATAGTAAAATGCAGGTGTACTGCTGTCTTAAAATTTGCAGAGCGTATGATAGAAATTGTGCTCGGTGGCAAGAATGTTGTGTGTATCTCTGGGCAAAGATGTGGATGATAGCTCTAGAAATCTTATTCCTTGTGATAGTCTTTGTTATTCTTTAGTAGCTAGTGCCCAACACAAATATAATTGTATTATCTATTTCTTGTAAAAATTTACCATTGATACATTTTTGACCAGAGATTTGGGAAGAATCTGAGTTTTTGAAAAGTTGTATCCTGTGGCTAGTGGTGTCTTCTAGTCTGCCATGATACCTGCTGGATGTTTTGACTGTTGTGTGGAGTAATGTTACTGTGGCAGAACTGTGACTGTGTTGCTTATTTCAGCTGGTAAAGCTGCAAACCTTCGTGATGGACCTGAGGTTGGCAATGCTTTGGGGTAAGATGGGAGAGTATCTGTACCCTGTTCTTTGTTTCCCTCATGAAGTGGAGGCTCATAAGTGAGGCTGGATGAGTGCAAAAAAGGAATGGAGAGAGGGAAAAGAAAGTCTTTGGTGTCCTTCAGTCTTTGGTAGGGTTGAGGAAAGTTTTTGGTCTGGGTGATGTAGATATTCAAGAGTTGGAACAACACAAGTATGGAGTGGCTCTGGTAACTTTGTGTCTTTCTGTGTGTCAAGGTTTCCCTGTTAGCAGTGGAGCTTTGTTGCCTGTTTGGAGCTCTCACAAGTGCCATTCTCGTGCTTCTTGATGGGACTGCGCTGGTGGAAAAGCCAGCTGCAATCATGGTGTGGAAGGTGCAAGTATATGTGTGAGGATAAGGAATGCCTTTTTACCTGTGTTTTGTTTGTGCCCCTCAAGCAAGGGGGACAGTAATCAGTAGCAAAGTGCAGAGCTGAGGTCCCTGGGTGTCAGGTGTGGTGGATGGTTCCTGCTAGTGTTCCTTCCTTACTATTTTTTTTTCCAGGTAGACTTTTAGAGATGTTTTGACTTCCTTGTGCTTGCAAAAACATAATGAGAGGATAATGTTCCTGTCTTTACTGATTAAGGCCAGTAGTAGAAGACAACTGATAAGCTAGTCCAATGCCAGAGAAGTGATGCGAGGATTTGCTCTGTAAGCAGAGAAGCCAGCTGTGTGCTTATGGGGCACCTGGTTCAGGAAAACAAACAAGAACCCCTGAAAGCCAGTAGCATCAGCTGTGGCTCCATGCTCATTCGCTGACATGTGGGAGGTTGTTGCCTGCCTCTGAGGAAACAGTTCAAGCAGTCATTGGCATAGCATCCCTGTGCCCTAGTTCTCCTTGGTCCTCATTTCCTAGATTAGATTTCCTATTTTTCTAATTTCCTAGATTCCTCATTTCCTATTCAGTGGATAGGCAAGCACCGGTTGTGATTCACAGAGATGCTGTGGTGAGTTGAGACCTTGATGGTGAAGAGCTGGTTTGTCCTACAGATGGCTTCTGTTCTCTCCCTCAGCCTGTGCACTGAGTGACCACGGGGTGTACTGTTTGAAGACCTGTTGGCAACTTCATTTGTTGACAGCAGATATAGAAATGTTGGCTTGTGCTTCAGAGAGAGATGGAATAAGAAAAATTTCCAATTTGCTCCTTCTGAGGAGTGCTGTGGAGATATTGAAAAGTCAGCCACAGCATGCCCATTTGTGAAGGTGCTCCAGGTGGCAGCTCTTACTGTGTGCTTTCTGTGATGAGGAGGGTTTTATCTTTGAGTTGGAGTTTTAACCTGTCCCTCTCCACTGTCAATTTTGCAGCACTGGAGACAAGTGGCGGTCACGGAGGAAGATGATAACTCCCACATTCCACTTCTCAATTTTAAATGACTTTCTTGAGGTTATGAATGAGCAAGGGGGTGTTTTGTTGGAGAAACTTGAGAAGCATGTTGACAAGGAACCATTTGATATCTTTCTGGATGTCACTCTGTGTGCCCTTGATATCATCTGTGGTAAGTCCTCCTTAGTTATTGTGGTGATGCTGTGAGTGGTGCAGAGGCTTGTGAGTACAGCTGTGTCATATTGTGTGAGGAGATATGGGAGTATCTGTGCTTACTGTGTGAATGCATTGCCATCCTCCCAAGGCCATCCTTTCTCTTAGGGTCTCATATGCCTCTGATCAGGTGAGTGGTGAGCTTAGTTTGTGGCATGAGCAGGACAGAGGTAGGAGTCTGAAGGGAGGTTTTCTTAAGGAGCATGGCTCCTGTGCATGGAAAGGAAAAGCAAAATTCTCATCTGGAAAGGGTTGTGCATATTTATGCATCAAACTGACAGTGTGGTGACAATCAAAGTCTGGAAGCAATATTAACTTACTGTATACAGGGACTCTGCATTTCATTTTGCACTTGTGAAATGTTGATGATTTCCTTCTCCTAGAAACAGCGATGGGAAGGAATGTGGGTGCTCAGGAGAATAAGGATTCTGAGTATGTTCGTGCTATCTACAGGTAAATGGAGGTTTTTCCTTGGCTACATTATAGTTGGGTTGGAGTTGTTGCTGCCAGTCTCAGTTCATCTGCTTTGTGAGCTGGGGTGGCGGTGGGGGTGACACAGGTAGATATAGAAAGCCAAGAAGGTAAGAAAAATTCTTGAAGTTTTTAAAGACATCTTCTGTTGTGAGTGTATGCAATGGGAGGTTAAGGCTATGAAAAGGTGTCAGCTGCTATTCAGTTAATCCATTGGTATTGGAGTTTATAATTCCTCTGAGTCTCTTTCTGCTGCCAAATGCATGTAAAAGAGGTGAACAGCCATGACAGTCAGCCCTTTCACATATACTCCATTTTTTGAGTGTCCTTGAATCCATATATTGTGACTGATTCTTTATTTCCAGTACTTTTCATGTGATGTCTGACATATACAGCATCTGGACAGTCAAGTAGAAATGTAATGTTTTCAGATGGCTGTTTGAGGTCACAGGACAGATATTTGGAGACCTAGCACAAGTTGTATGTCTTTTCAGGATATGTGGTCAATGCTTTACTGACAGGGGGTGGGAACGGACTGGGTGACTGAATATACCTGCTTCAAGAGGATCACCACTAAAAGGACGTATGCTCTCCTTCTCAAAGATCAGTGTTTAAAGATAGATGTCATAGTGATGCTGAATGCTGGGGTGGATGACAGATTTTGAGATCAGAAAGCAAAGAATAGCAGTTTTACCTTCAGATTAATGTGTTTAAACCCATACAACATGTTTATCTCTGTTTCATAGAGAGAGGTAGAGGGAGGCACAACTTCTTTTTTGGTTCTTGAAATTGTGCTGTGAATTTACTTTTTGTCAAGAAATGTTATGTGACGTAATTTTTTGTGCCTCTAGGATGAGTGATCTAATTCAACAGCGACAGAAGAGCCCTTGGCTTTGGCATGATCTTGTATATATTCTGTTTAAGGAAGGAAGAGAGCATGAGAGGAATCTTAAGATCCTTCACAATTTTACAGATACAGTATGGCCTTTTATTATTATTTATTTAATTTTTATTTTTTTTTACTTATGCCACATTCTAGTTGATGGAAAGTTTTGCACTTAGTAGCTAAAAAAGTTTTGCACTTAGTAGCTAGCTTCCAAATTGCAGATGAGAATCAGCACTCTTACTGTGCACCTATTAAAAGAACTATCCTTTGGGATGCTGAGGAATCCCCTAAAATGAAGCCAATACATATCTTCTCTGTAAGGCAGTCTCAGTTTTAAGCAGAGGAGTATTAACAGGACTCATTGGTCCTGGACAACTGAAATAAACAATAGGTGTTCACCAAATTCTTGTTCTGTCCATCTTAATTGCCTATAACAGTTCTCTGCCAAGTTTGTAGCAGTAAAACAAATATACTGGTAATGACACTTGGTCCAGTCCTCAGATATGGAAGCCCGCATTTGTTTTCCTTCATTTGGAGAAGAATTGATAAGGTGACTTATTTGATAAGGTGACTTAATTGATAAGGTGAATTGATAAGGTTCATGGGTCCCCACATGAAAAGTAGAACACTTTGGTATGGAAACCATAAAACATACATCACTGACTTTGCATAAAATGCAGTCTTCTCTTACTATTTTAGACTGTGAAAAGAACACCTTTTTTTCTCAGTAAATAGCCTCTGTGCTGTTCTTGCCAATGGCTGCCCTCCCAAGCTTGCTGTTAAGATGTTACCAGGAGTCTGTTTTCCTGGAAGTGTTTATGTACCCCACAGTGCCATTGCCCACAGCAAAAGAAACAGTCCCTGAAATTTCAGTACATATAATGAGTCATAGTGACCATGCACTCCTGCAGTGTACAGAGAAATGGGCATCTCTATCATGCTGTGTTCTGTCAGAGTAAAATTCTCATTAGAGTTGTTTTTAAGTACCTTAGGTTATATTTTGCTTCCTCTTATTGGAAATAGCAGCAATGAAGCAAGAGAAAGAGCCTTAAGGTAATACTGCTGCTGTCCTTCCATGCTGGGCTGGTGCACTGGATATAAAGCACCAAATCTCAGAAGAGGAACACTAAAGGAACACTAAATAATAATATCACCTAGCATAGGTGCTGACAGAAAGAAGAGATGAGGTGTTTTTGCATGTGTTATTATAAGTGTATATTTGAAATGACGTGTGTGCATAATTATAGTTCCCCCATTAAGTGCTTCTTCTGAACTGAATCAAGTATTACACAACCTTTAAAAAAAAAAAGTTGAGAGTGATACTGGCCGGTTTACTGAAGACCTTAATTGTGCTGTTACAGCAATGATGGTGATGGCAGGAACTTCTCATCTGTCACTGGGGCTGTGCTTTGACCTAAAAAGAGGAAGGTCAACCATTGCTCTGATACCAAAGAAAAACTGTGAGGCTTCAGTGTAGTGGTTCCAGCCATGCTATGTGTAGTCCTGATGTAGGTTTTTGGGGTGCCCTGGTGTCTTCCTCTTCATTCCCCTGAGTTCCCCAGAGGTTGGAAACATGTTTCTTTCCTTATTTATTGGGTTGGGTAGATTTATTCTTGGTGATTGGTCTGCTCAAATTGTGGTGATGTTTTCTGACTTGCTGTTGCCATTGCTGGCATTCACAATAAGCTTGTTCCAGATATTCTTGATGTGTTCACACTTTTTGATGGTCAACACATTGAACAGTTTTCTTGAATAGAAAAAATCTTTTCAAGGTTAATTCTATTGCTTGGGACAAGATGTTGGTCATATTTCATCTACTAAAATAAAAAGTTGATTAAGATCACAAGCCAATGGTAACAGCTATGCTAACTAGGCCTACCTCATGTAGACTGCTACAGATGGATATTTTTGTTTTAACAAGTTAGGATGGACCTGTGTGATTTATGCAGCACATACACTGCATGCCACATCTAATATACTGGTTTTAATCTCAGGTCATTGCAGAAAAAGCTGCAGAACTTGAAAACACCAAACGAACGAAATGTGATACTGATGTGAACAGTGAAGAAAGTGGTTCCAAAAAGAGAGAAGCTTTCCTGGACATGCTGCTGAATGCAACAGATGATGAAGGGAACAAATTGAGCTACAAGGACATTCGTGAAGAAGTGGATACTTTCATGTTTGAGGTACGAAAGGGAGCCAATGGTTTGGGGTTTTTTGTTTGTATTTATTTGTGCTTGCCTTTTTTTTTTTTTTTTTTTTTTTCTTTCCCAGAACTTAAGATTCACCATTTACAGGCAGTGACACTCTTTTTTTCTTAGTTTAGGAAGCAACTTCTAATATAAAGTTATTTTATCCCTGGAAGCCTAAGAGGAAACTCCTGTAGGAGACAAACTCCCTCCTGTAGGAGAAAAAACTATTGATCTAGAATTGTATGCCCTGACAAAATATTGGGCAATACATGTGGCAGGTCCTGCCTATGTCAGCAGGTTTTACTCATACAAGCAGATGTGCAATACCAGTTTGATGGTTGATATGGCATCTCAGCCTCTGCTACAAACCTCATTCATGCCATTGAGAACTCTAAATGAATTCTATGTTTTGCCTTGCATTTTGTCAGTTCTCACATTTTAACCCTTGCCATGTTGGCTGTAACCTCGTGGTCCTGTCACGATTGTGAATTGGTAGTGTCTTCTTGGTACCATCTCCGCATGTGTGGTTCCCTCTCCAGTGAAGGATCTAAATAAGACTGTTTTCTACACAATTCTATTAGATGGACCTGAAATCTGTAACAGAAGAACTTAGTTCAGAGATGTATTAATGTTGCTCTAATCTAGAGAAGCTCTTTTGCTATTTTACCATTCCTAAGTGACTCCATAGCATTTTGAACTTCATAATAAGTGGCCATTTTAAGTATCAAAATAATTCGATGGATATATTTTCCCTTTTATGTTCCCCTCTGTTTTTTTTTTTTTTTTTTTTTTTTTTTTTTTGGGGGGGGGGGGGGGAGGGTATTCCCTTTTTCTTTTCCTTTCCTTGCTCTTACACAGTTCTGAGAACAGTGATAGCTGATTCCCTACTTATAGGAAGCCAGGTAGTATTCCCTCCTGTGGCTACTCTACTGTGTCATTAGACCCTTTTTGTGGTAGTCATTAGCACCAGTCATTGGCACCCAAGTTCTTATGTTACTGACTGGACAGTAAACAAAAAGATGACTATACATCCATTTCATTGTGTAGACATACTGGGATACTGCTCTGATACACCTCTCTGAACGGATTATTTTACGGATTACACTTTGGAAGGGGAAAAACAGTGAGAGCTGTTAACCTATGTATAGCTATTAGTAGTCAGTCACTGAATTCCTGAAAAGGAGAGAAGAGCAAGCAGCAAGTGTCACTATCTGAGACAAAATACAAGGAAAACAAAAACAAAAACAAAAGGTAGTTCATGCAGTTTTCTGGAGGTGGAGTAGTAAAAAAAAAAAAAGGATCTTTGGGTTATTTCAATGCTTTTTCCCTTTTGGTCAGTTTTCATGCACCTTACAGGATCATGGATCATCTTAAATCCTGCTAATCAGTGTGGGATAGAGTTCAACACTTGATTTTTATTTTCTTATTATTTGTTTATTTATTTTATTTAATTCTTCTTCTTGTGGTTCTTGGAGTAGTGAGTTTATCTCACTTTCCTTACTAGCTGTATACCTAAGTATTTATATAGCATACCTAAACATACCGCATTCATGTATAGTGTTGAAGTGAATCTCTGTAAATCTGGACCTCTAGGGCCATGATACAACAGCAGCTTCTATGAACTGGGTCCTGTACTTGCTCGGATGTAATCCTGAAGTCCAGAAGAAAGTTCACAGAGAACTGGATGAGGTGTTTGGTACGTTTCTATTACTCCTTCATTGGGGTTGTGGTGGTGTTTGTATTTGTGGGTGGTACTGTTATAGATACATTATAAGCCTACAGGTAGAAGGGGATGTAGGAACAGACCTTGTGGACATGCTGAAGCTTTCAGTTGTTAGGGGTGATGGGGAGAGGTACTGGAAGGGTGTGTAGGAGACTACAGCCAACCTTACATCCTTGTGACAAGGCATGTATTCAATATCTGTGTAACACAATGCGTGGTCTTGGTACATGATGGTCCCAACTCCTGGAGGAAGTCAAGATGTGTTTGTTTAAACAAAAATGAGGTGTGTCCATCATGTTCACCCCCCTATCTGTATTTGGCCAGGCAACACAGAACGTCCTGTTACAGTGGATGATTTGAAGAAGCTTCGATACCTTGAGTGTGTTGTGAAAGAAGCCCTGAGACTCTTCCCTTCAGTTCCCATGTTTGCCCGTTCTGTGGCAGAGGATTGCTGTATTAGTAAGTGGGATCCTGTTCTGCTTGTGCACTTCCATTCCTGCCAGCATCTCAGTGGAGGTGTTTCCCAAGTAAAGAGCAGGGCTTTCTTTTTTGTATATTTTACTATGAGTCTGTCTATAGGAAGTCATTTTTCTTGCTGTTAAGTTGCCCAGCTGTGTTTTTGTTATTTTTTTCCTCCTCTCCCTGTTTTCTTTCAGGAGGATATAAGATACCAAAAGGCACAAATGTCCTTATCATAACTTATGTGCTGCACAGAGATCCCGATATCTTCCCTGAGCCAGAGGAATTCAGGCCTGAGCGCTTTTTCCCTGAAAATAGTAAGGGAAGACACCCATATGCTTATGTGCCCTTCTCAGCTGGTCCCAGGAACTGTATTGGTATGTACCTGAAGATAAAGATTTCATGATGTACCAGTGCTGCATTTGGTGTGGTGACCATAGCAGCAATGAGAGTATCAGAAACTGGAGTCTTGATGCACCTTTTGGTGACATCCCAGACTTCTGAGTGCTGTCTCTCCTGTCAGGCTCGAGCTGCAACGTTTTGTTTCTTCCCAAGGGTTTCCTTTCTTCCCAAGGCCCAGTGCACAGTCTGGTGTTTTCTTCTTGCTGCCTGTGCTGCATGGCAGCATGTGAATGGGCTCCTGTATCATGGCAGGATCGCTTACAGTCTTCTGATCTGTATTCTGTAGGACACTGTGGAGTGAGAGAAGGCAAATGTTCTGCAGTTACTTTGCTCTGGAAATGTGTCATCTGTCTATCTGATCGTCTCAGCTGGGTGTCCAAAACATGCAGTCTGCAAAGGATGTATTCTTTCTCTTTTTCTGACACTGTTGTTGCTTTGGTGTTTTTGCTGTCTTCCTAGAACTTCTTAGTTCTTCAGGTACCACTGAGACACTTGGTATTTGTCAATGCACAGAACAGAGACATCATTATTTATATTACTGAACATGTGGAAAGGCTGTTCTCTGCACTGATCGTAAGTGCAAAAGGTGAACATTCAACAGTTGTCATGCCATTTGCAAGAATGGGAAACACATGTTCTGTTTTCATTTTATTTTTTGGAGTTTGTCTCAGTGGGAATAGATGATCTTCCCAGAAGAACAGCAGACCAGGTCTTCACACGCTCCAAAGAGGAAACCTAATTTAGTATTATGTGACTAGCTAGTTCCTAGATATACAGGAGTGTGTACAGCCAGAGAGTGCGTGGTAGGTGGTTTATTAATATCATTGCAGAAGTCCAGCACAGAGTACATGTGTACAGACATCCATCTGTACAGATTGTACAAAGAAGAGCACAGAAAATATTTAGAACACCGGGGTTTTGTGTTCTGTTGCTATCTTCAATTTAGTTTGAGTGAACTACTTGGACTGTGATGCTTAGTTGGGTTTCCCTCTTATTTCTCTGTTCTCCCCTTTCCTTCTCCACCTTTCTATAAAATCTAAATTGAACTTTGGCTTCTGTGCTAGCAAATCATCAATGTGCACAGTGTTTAAAGGATGGTCTGCCTCTGGTTCTGATGCACTTGTATCTCCTTTTCTCCTCCTTGCATATGTAGAACAGTGGGATTTATCTCTCTTCGTGCTGTCCGTGTGTTGCATCTTCTGCTGCCCTCATCTGTCATCCATTCTTCCCTGCTTAGTCCACCCAAGAGACATGACAAGGCTGTGTTTTGTATTAAGACCATGTAAACTGTTGAATATCTCCCCTTCGATGTTTGAGTATTGTGTACTATGGGAAGAAAAATGTTCTATAGGTTGGCCCAGGAAAGTCAGATGCCTCATGCGGAGAGAAGCACTAGTTTCAGTAGTATCCATATGACCTTGGTTTTTGGCCCACTTAATTCTGTTCCCAAGGCAGGCACATGGTCCTTGCTGCCCTGTGTTCCTGGGGGGTATCACCAAGAACACACAAATGCAACAGTGGTTGCTGCAACCTGACAATAACACCTTTTTTGCTGCACTGTAATCCATAGGTCAGCGCTTTGCACAAATGGAAGAGAAAACTCTTCTAGCCCTCATCCTGCGGCGCTTTTGGGTGGAATCCTGTCAAAAGCAAGACGAGCTTGGTTTGGCAGGAGACCTAATTCTTCGTCCAAATAATGGCATCTGGGTTAAGCTGAAGAGGAGGCCAAACACCGTACCAGAATGAAAGGAAATTCAACATTTCATTTTTCCCAAAGCTTTAAAGCTAATTTGGCTGAGATATGTTTTAAAATCAGATGATCTGATAGCAGTCCAGCAATTGTTGGAGTTAAAGCTTTTACTGGTTGTTTAATCAAAGAAGATGTTGTAACATCCATAAATTGTTCTACTTTTCTAGTACATGAGAGCTTCTTGTTCATCTTTGAAGTGCAAATCCTTCAACATCAAATCTTAGTGCCTTATCTACTCACATGAAGCTGTTTTATTGCAACAGTGTTAAAACTCTGAAATGATGGTATTGACAACAGTATTGTTTCTGATGGAGATAGATGATTTTATTTCATAGCATCCATGAAATAACCAATGGTCTCAAAGTTTTGTGTATTTTTAAGGTTTATTTGTCTTCAGAAGGTAGAAGTGAACATGTCTTCCATTGGCACAGCTTTTTTTTTCTGTTTTGGTGATGACTACATCTATGAAGACAAAGCAAAAATCTCCCATAATTTTTACTCCTCCTTTGTAAGCATTTACATTAGTTCTTAAGCGGCAAGTACTCTGAAATGTTTTTTAGGAAATTATACAGTATGTATCAACCTGTATAAATTGCACCATGAATGAGATAGTGTGCAATTTGCACACAGGATTTCATAATGACAGAAACAATGTATTACAAGTTTGGAGAATAAATTTCTATTGTGCCTCAGAATTAAATGAAATTGTATCTGTAAAAATTAAATGTCTGGTAAGTTACTGGTGGATAATTATATAATGATTTCTTATCATCAGTCCCCTGTGGGGTGATGCATCATTGAGATTTTACTGTGTTAGTCAAAGCTCAAACAAAGAGCCAGTCTGTTCATGCCTTCTGGGGTCATAAAATCAACACGGAGAATTTCTTGCTAACTGTTTCTTGTTAAAGAGGAATTACAGTAATGGAATGAAGTGCCTGTGGAAATTTCTGACTGTTCTTTAAAGACTCTCAAACAGAAACAAAAAGCAGTCAAGCTGCTCTCAAAGGTCTTAATGATGACAGATATGCCTAGAACCTAGAAATTTCTCAAGCATTTTTGTTAACAACTGCTACAGCAAGTAATATTCTTATAGAAATTCTTTTTTTTTTTTTTTTTTTTTTCCTATTTTGTCTACCTGAATACATTTGAGGAACTCAGAGAGAATTGTCAAGCCTGCAGGAATCCGTTTGATCCTTCTTTCCTTTGAGATCAAGGGAAATGTATGATTTGTTGACTCATTCAATGGTATTACAGTTTCATAACCATCCTCAACTTGGAATTCATAGTTGTATCCAGAGGTGTCCCTCAGAGATTCAAGAAACTTAAGTTTCTTCCTTTCCTTCTTCCACAAGGCATTATTGACAAATAATTTATTTTAATTGCTACCTTTCTTTTGCCATAAAGAAAACATAACTCATGTAAGAATAACATGGTTACATTTTCAGCATTCATTTTCAAAGACAGGTTTCACCGTTAGACAATAACAAGAATTTAAATTTACCAGGCTGATTGTAAGAACTGTTTTCTTTATAATGAGATAAATTTCAGAGACTACATTCTTACATTAATACACACAAAAAAAAAAGAGACCTCAGGTTTTCTAACGAGACACTAAGTTAAGGAATTATTTAACACTTTTGGATACTTGGCGACATTAGCTTTGCAGATATACAAGATGTACATCATTTGCTCAGGACATTAAATATATAGCTGAAAACTAGAGAGGTACTTCGTGTTTGTCAAACCATTTCCTTAATTGAGGACTTTCGAGACAAATAGAAATAATATTAATTCCTTTCCTTCTGTGAGATCTATTTTGTAGATGCAGTCTTTAAAAATGATTAAACTGTAACAATTGTCTCAATAAGGAAATAATTGTTGTGACATCTATCTACAACAAACATTATTTTTGCTTGTACTTTATTTTTGTTTCATACTTTTCTGATATAATGGGATCTCAGGTAAACTGTAATTTCTTTATAGCCTCTGATGGGAACAAGAAAAATAATTGAGATAAAAAATGAATAAAACTGTAATGAAGAACTCTTTATCTGAAGTGCACAAGTTCAAATTCTGGTGCAAGGTTACCACAGAGGAAAATCCATACTTAACAATGCACATACATTCTTTGCCAAGATGAGCACTAATGTAATTCTGTATTCTTCATATTCAGAGCTGCTCTGAAAAGGCAGTGACCTCTCATCTTTTGTTGTGGAAACTGATTCTGAAGCAAGCTGAGGCTGTTAAGGAAATAAACATTGACAAAATCAATGCTGAAAGGACAGGAACTTTCTACTGGCAGGGTAGATGTTGCACTCTGTGTTATGTAGAGTGTGTGCTCCTATTAACCTGAGTCATGTGGCATGTAGTTGTTGGTTATGACTACTCTTTAAGACAAACAAACAAACAAACAAACAAACCAAAACCAAACAACAATAACAAAAACCTTTAAGACTTAGGAATGCAATGCAGCTATGCCAGATTTCCCGATAAAGTAAATTAACAATAAGATAATGTGTACTAAAAATGACATGTACATAGATGTTTGTGATTTTTTTTCTGATGGCTAGGCATCTGCTGATGCTTAGATCTGAAAGTAGTGGCTGAATTCTAAACTCCAATATTACTCCTGAGTAATGGTTCATGAAGTTTAGCATCACTGAGGTTAATGATGGGATGGTGCTACTCCCTTTCTGAAGTATAAGCCTTGCTGTAAGAAGCCTTGACTCATACAAAAAGCTCTTCCATCTGGTGACAGAGAGGGCCTAACTTTTTACTGGGATGACTGAAAAAGAATGTATGTGTATGCTCCTGGATCATCATTTGTATCTGTTATGAAGAAAACTGACAACAAACCCTCTGCGTGACTTAGGTAGTGCTGCTTCTAAGTTCCTCCAGGGCTGTCTCAGAGGCACTGGGGGTTTCTAACCTTGACACAAACTGCTTTTTGGGATCCTGACAATTAGATGTTTAGACTAGTGGTGGCTATCTAGACACCCTCCTGAATTTAATTCTCAGGACATTCAATATATAATTTATATATATATATATATATATATATATATATATAATATTTATATTGTATATATAATACAATTATAATAAGAGAGGTAATCAGTTATTCAGTAATAAGAGAATGTATGCCCAAACCTGTAGACCTCACCCCAGGCTAGTAGTTTAGGGGAACACGTAATTTCCTCAATAGTTACTGCTTGATGATTGTCATTGGCCAAGATTTACAGGGCCTGGTCAAGTCACTGGGACCCTTCAGTAGGTTGAAATGGTGTCTCTTTCTTCTCTAATGCCTAACACTGTCCAGCATATGTTTTTTTTTAGCAGCAAGAGGCAAGGAGTTGGGCAGTTAGGTATTTCTCTATTTATAAGAAAAAAAAATAAATAAATCTATTTATAGGAAAAAAGAAACAAAAAGCATTTTGCAAAACAAATCTGGTAGTGCTTTGTTAGTTAGTATTCGTTGCTGTCTTCTGTTTTTTTTCTATGACCTGATTTTAATCTGCATTGATTTCTTTTTTTGACATCTGAAGTGCAATTATTCCTAGGCTGTATTTCTAGGAAGACTACTGTTGACATGTAATCTCAGAAAATGGAACTACTATGCTGCTTTTATTTCAATATAAATTGCAGTCCAATACTTCCCATGAATCGAAGATCTAGTTTTTCTAGCCATTGTTTTGCAGCCCTTTTGTATGGAATCAAGAAAAGACTTTGGCCTAGTAAGAAAGCTGGTTCTTCACTCAGATAATGTGTTTTGGACACAGATGAAAATGCCCCAGATTTTTTTATTGTAAAAAGGAAAGATTGAGTTTTTTAGAACCTGTTTTAACAGCATTTGGTATCACACTCTGGCCTGTTTTGTATATGTAATTATAACTCACAGAGTTAAAGATACAGAGAGAATATTTCAGAATTTTCAGTTGTGTTTTTCTGCTGCAGCATTCAGAACCATATTCGTCATACTGATGTAGCACCCTTATTCAGCTGGGAGGATGTCCACAAAGCCATATAGAAACGTGGCCTTGCACTGTTACTGTTTTGCTGGTTCCTTTCTTTATTTCCTCTGAGATAATCTTTCTCTTGTTCCAGGTTATGACTTGGGGGTGTCTCATCACAGAGGCTAGATACTCACAGATCTCTGAGGTATTTCTTCTCCCATGTCAAAGCTGCTTTTTGAATAGGATTGCTGTAAGAAATGTGAGTTTTTGTTTTGGCAGGCAGAATTAGACCTAAATCAGATTAAGAGCAGTGTGCAGTTATTAATTTCCAGAGAAGCACAACTTAACAATTCCTGACACCCAGCAGAAGTGATTTTTCCTGCCACTATTGCTAATGAACAAGATTTTGCATAAATCATGATTGGAATCAGCAGAAAAAAATATCGAATTAGTAAGCAATTGCACAGCAAGGGAGACTTAATTTTAACAAACTTGCTGCCAGTTTAGGCTGAAGCAGCGTTTTTTTAGTACCAAGTCATGATGAAACAGGAGAGTCAAAACAGACACAAGCACTCCATTTTGTTTCAGACAATTCATCTGAAATTTGCACTTATATCATCGAAAATGTTTCAATTTTATCAAAATATTTTGATGAGATCTTTTAAACCCTGTCATCTGAATTGCTAACTCTTAATTACAATATCCTGGTTAGTTACCAGAATATTACTGGTGGATAAATGAGCACAATGAGGGAATTCAGGCAGCTCTAATGTTACAGGAAGCCTTTACGAGCCTAAGGAGTATGAGATGTTTTTAGAATTGCACTGAATTTCTACATCCTCTCCTAACATAAGACATGAAATCTATGGAAGCTCCATAATCTGGTACCAGGTAAGAAATTGTCTCAGCATATTTCATAATTTGTCCTGTTATAAACATGCCCTATAATGTAATGAACAATAGCTCATTCAGGAACAAGCAGTTCGTAGCTCATTGTTTTCTCTGTACAGAGGTACAACTGCTGATTTGATTAACAGTGCCCCAAAATAAACAAGGCAACATTGGTCACATGAGTAGGAATGGGTCCCCTGAAAGAACATGTTTTTATTTTCCAAAGTGAATGTGCTCGTTATGATTCTCTTCAAATAGCCTTGCTGCCTTAGTTTTTAGTTTTACCATCACATCCAATTGATGCACACATAGATGTACTTAAAATGAAATATGCTTTTGGAAGGAATTTGATACATAAATTTGAGAAGTGCTGCTTTAAGAAAGAAAGTTTTTTTGTAGAATCTTGTAGAAGCTTCTGATGAGTTTATATGATTGCATATTGATATTGTATGCCAAGAAGCATGGTCTTGGTTAAATTTGTTATCAATCTCCCCATTTTTTCTGCCCATTTGAACTATATGACTTATTTTTCCAAAAGTATTTGGGTTTTCTTTTTCTTCTTCTCTCTCTCTCTCTCTCTTTTAATGAAGTGGTAATGAACTGAAATAGCACTGCACAATATGGAAAACCCAGCTGAGAAATGAAATGAAGAAATTAAAAGCCCTTGGGGCTTTTAAAAGCCCCAAGTGCGTTTTAAAGCCTTTTTGCCACCGAGTTAAATGCACCCAAATAACCACAAAGTTTTAATAGAATACTAATGTAGGTTAAGTAACACAAAAGCTTGTTTTGGTTATAAATAGTCTGATACTTTTATTTATTTATTTATATATTTATTTTGTGTGTATGATTTCATTCAGGAATATGAGAATTCTGTAACTCAAAGGTGATAATTTTTCCAGAAGTGTAAAGGATTATCATCCCTTTTGAGATGAGGAAAGAGAGACTAATTACTTTGTTGTTGACAAAGCAATGTCCTTTCCCAAAGCTGTTATCCCACAATACCTCTGCACCCTGTAGCCATTGGAAAATCTGGTCTGAGCTGAAGAACGTCAGAGCTGCTCAGGCATCGTAGTCTCAAAACACTTCCTACTGCAAGAATAAACTAACAATGTGTTTTGCAGTAAAGCCTTCCAGCACTCTCCCTTGCCACTGCGGCACACTTATAACAGTAAATAGCACTTTAAGATGAGGGCTGTTGTGTTTGAGCCCTCTCCTGCAAGCATGTGATGGCAAAGCAAGCTGACACATGGTACAAAGGGTACAAAGGCTCTTTCGGACAGTTCTTCCACTGCAAGGAGGAGGACTTGGAGGCCTCACTGACACATCAGTCATAAGGAAATTATTTCAACCATCAGCATGCTCAAAACAATCACAGTTGGATGAAATGTTTTGATCTGAACTCTTTTTGACTCAAACATATTTATCTGTCTTGCTAGCATGTTCAGTCTGAAAGAAAAGAGGAAACACAGGGGAAAGGTTTTCCCTTTGGCAATTTCACTTTGAAATGATCCATGTTTTTTATTTATTTTTTAGTTTGAAATTTATTTCCTTTTGTCACATGAGTTAAAAAGAATGCTGGAAATCAAAACCAGATCAGCTTTAAATTAAGTTTGACTTCTTGTTGGTGCACTTACATTTCATATCTATGCAAACAGTTGTGTTTTTGTTGTTGTTGTTGTTGTTGTTGTTGTTTTTTTCTGGCTTCTGGCAAACTGAAGGTGTTGTGAGCTGCATCTAACAACAAAAGAGAAAAGGAGTGTAGCAAGGACTACAGTAAAACGATCTGGAAGACGCATACAGAATAGTTTCTGCAGAGGAATAAGAACATGAAATGATGTGTCGTAGTTTAACCTGGCCGGCAGCTAAGCACCACACAACCGTTCGCTCACCCTCCCCCCTCCCTCTCTGGGACGGGGGAGAGAAATGAAAAGTGAAGCCCGTGGGTTGAGATAAAGACAGTTTAATAAGACAGGAAAATAATAATAACAATAATAATAATAATAATACAATGATGATAATAGTACTACTACTAATAATGTGTACAAACAAGTGATGAACAATGCAATTGCTCACCACCCGCTGACCAATGCCCAGCCTAACCCCGAGCAGTCTGGCCCCCCTCTCCCGGCTAGCCACCCCTATATATTGTTTAGCATGACGTCAGATGGTATGGAATACCCCTTCGGCTAGTTTCGGTCACCTGTCCTGGGTCTGTCCCCTCCCAGCTCTTGCTGCACCTCCAGCCTGCCCATTGGCAGGACAGAGCAAGAAGCTGAGATGTCCTTGGCTTGGTATAAGCACTGCTCTGCAACAATTAAAACATCGGGGTGTTATCAGCACTCTTCTCATCCTAAGCCAAAACATAGCATTCCACCAGCTACTAGGAAGAAAGTTAACTCTGTTCTAACTGAAACCAGGACATGATGTTAGGGAAAACAGCGCAGAATACATAGCTAAAGGATATGCTATTTGCCAAGGGAATGCCTGCTATAATAGTAAGAAAACATAGATATGAGTCACCCCTCGGTTTCATTAGTTTCTTAATGGTGTCATTTACACGGGCCTGAGATGCCATTCGTGCTGATCTCACACCAATATTCCCTGTTAGCTCAGGATTTACTCTTGAGATTAATACTGATATAAGCATGAATCTTTTTTTTTTTTTTTTTTTTTTTTTTTTTTAATGTTGGTTCTTGTGGTAATAGCAGAGGCTGGCTGCTCCAAACCTTTTATTTTAAAATGTCATCAAGAGGCAAAGGCTTAGATGATGTTAACCTGCACTTTGATTTCAGTGCAGTGCTGGTTATACGCACTCTGAAAATACAGCCCAAGGTCAGTAACAATATTGACAGAATGAGCACCCATTCAAAGTTCAACATTAAAGAGAAGTTAGTATTGCAGGCACAGGCACAGTAATATTTAAAAAAAACTTTTTTTTTTTTTTTTTTTTTTTTTTTTCCAGTGGAACATAAACCTTATCCATTCATCCAGACCTACCATATATTCAGGTATGTAACAACTGCAATTGATATTCATTGAAAGGTTTTCATAACAACAATGCAGTGTATATTGATCTATTTGTGGATTATGTTGTGTGGCTGATTTGAGTCTTCCTCAGCTTATGTTTAGCATGTAAAAAAAAGAATATAGAAATAAATTTAAAATTCCTATAACATGTGCCAGAAGTGGTGAGTGTGAGTCATTTGTTTATTGTGTTGATAATAATATCCATTTAACTACCAGGATTAATGATACTCTGATAGAATATTGCTCTCGGTCTAAGTAAGAATGAATACTCTGATGTGAAACAAAGCAAGAATTCTCCAAGCACTTATAAGCTTTATTACTTCTTGCAACCATAAGTAAAGGACTAAACCTGTGTTTCTGTTGTGTGTGACTGCATTTATGCTGTAACTGCATATAATTTTGAATCAATAGCATAAGATTACACATGATATGCATTGGGGTACTCTGTAAAGCTAAATATGTGCCATCTATTAAAAATATCCTAAGAATAATTTTGTGTTTTTTAGGATGATTTGGATTTATCAGACTTTTTATTTCATTTTCTTACTTGCTTCAGTTTACGGTGGTAAGTCAATATATAATTCCTAAGACAGGTACACAGAGTAATGTGGCTCATCTGGAAGGGGAGATTAAAAAGAGTAATATTCAAATGGCCTAAACATTTTTATGCAGAGTGAGTAGAGCTACAGAGCAGCATGATTTTGGTGGGGGGACACACAGTTAAGTGCAGCCTAGTCCTGAGAGAGTGGGGTTACACTCAGTTAATTTTGGGTAACTCACAGAGGATTGAGGTTTCTAATTAATTTTTCCATCCCTGTGATAGGGATTGAAGTTTCTAATGGGCTTTACTGACATTTTTCTTCCAACCTCCCCAATGCTTTCACCTTGCCCAGTGCACCTGGGACCATACTATAGGCAGTTTTCTGTCAGACCAAGGCTGTATCCAACTCTTCTCTGTGAAACCAATACAATCTTCAGAAAGTTCTGTGCACCCAACAGCAAAGCTAACAACGTGGGCAGCCAATTAGGAAGGAAGCTGCTTCCTCCCTGCACAAATTAGTGCCCTGTAAAGCTGGCAGTGATTTATGTTGGTGCTGGGGTGCATTATGACTGTGTGTGTTTTTCAATGCGTTAATGATTTACTTTGGTTAGTAAAAGTCAAAATTTGCTTTGCACTTCCCTGAAGTTCCCTGTGCTGATAAATTATAACTAAGGCCTAACACAGGTTTACATTCAGTAATGTGTTATCTGTTTTCTCAGAGGACAATGAGGTAATGCAGCTTTTTAGCAAAATCTCTTTGACAAATGTACTATTATTTCAGAAATATTTTACCCAGATTAAAATCTCAGTAGAACTGAAATCTTGGAACATATCTAAGGCTTGGGAAATAAATATCTTTATTAAACTAAGGTATTCAGAGCTGGCATAGTTTTATGTGGTATTAAAAGTCAAACATAATATTAAACTCCATGATTTTGTATTTATTTTTTATTTTTAGGGCATACCAACTTACCTTAATAGATGGTAAATAATATCCAAAATGTCTGATACAACAGATAATTGCAATAGTCTTTTCCTTTTACTTCATAAATAATTTAAAGTTATCTAAGTAATAGAAAACGCTTTTCTGTTAGTGGCAAAGTTGGGCAAAGAAATTCTATTAGAATAATAATAAATAACAGTTTTTAAAGAGAATAATAAATACCAGTTTTTAAATAAAGGTCATGAAAATATCTATGCCATTTATTTATTATTATTCTGGATATTTTAACAAGGAGATCTGACAAATTCCTTAATTTGGAAAGATGGGAAGGGGCTGCCACTTAGGTACTTCATTCCAGTCACATGGCTGTGCAGCATGAGTGGACTTTATTAGAGAATTCAATATGGGATTGATGAATTCTTGAAGATCTGAGGTGGTAATACAGTTTATTTGTATTCTAGGAGATTCTTGAGATATTGCTCCTGGATCAGTACTTTTGTTGTTGTTGTTAAGAAGCAAGTCAGACTGGGTTTGAGGCAGATTGTAAGGAAGCTGAAAGTATCTAAAACACTGTGAGCCACTGAAGCTAAACACAGTGGCACTGACTGTGAATCAGGCCTCAAAGCATCACTCAGCAATAGGACAATCTTCACATACAATTTTCTAACTCTCTTTGGTCTCTGTACATCCTCCTGGTTTTCCTTTTAATGGCTCTCTATACTGGAAGATATACCTTGGAAGATGCTTCTGCTGCTCCTGAGATCTGCCATGAGTGGCACTTACCTCATGGCCTCATGGCTGACCCTGCTGCTAGGGCTTCTGTCACTGCTCAAGCTGCCCTGCTTCAGCCTTGGGTGTGGGGTGAGGGAGAGGACAGAGATACCCCAGACAGTATTTCTACCAGGCTGGACAGCAAGTATGAGACTTTCAGAGGAATGGTTCTACTCACCCCCCTTGCCCTCTTCTCCTGCCAAAGGAGTCAAATGTCAAGAAGGGGTAGTGGCATCACCCTCTCCTGATTAACTGTCCATACTCCTATCTCTAACAATTTACATATTTTGTTATTCCATATCAGAATGTGTGACTCAGATCTATGAAAATACATACTTCCAAGGAGGAGACCTCTCCACAGTTTTCACACCAAGTGCCAATTACTGTCAAATAGTGTGTACTTACCATCCTACCTGTCTGCTCTTCACATACTTGCCAGTGACATGGACTAAAGATCCTGCAGAAAGGTAAAATGCTCGTATTCTTGTGGATTTTGCTGGTGTCCTGTGACAATGTTAGGAGCTCAGTAACATGTTGACAGAACACAGGCATGCAGAGAAGGCTACAAGGTTGCCAAGGAAGACAATACCATGCATCTTTAAAAACGATAATTTAGAAGAGTATTTGCTGAACTTCGAAAGATTAAATTTGGCAACAGTGAGTCTTTCACACTCACATTCCAACCCTTCCAAGGAAATAGCACCTGCAGTGTACTTCTTCCTCTGTGCCACTTACTTACTGCTGAGAGACCATGTGACCAATTTTATGTCTCCAGTGATCCCCTCTATTGCACCCCTCTTCCCTATCTCTTCTCTTTAGAATATTTTTCTCTTGATTTAGTGTCAATAGCCTGAGATGAGGCTGCCTTTCCTCTCTGTGCCCAGTGTGTTTCTTTCCTTCTAACCCAGTTACAAGTGGTGGAACAGGGCTGTGCTTCTTGCTTGAAGGAGACTTTTTGGAGCTTTCACACATACCATGTATTTTCATCTGCCACCAAGCGTGCTAATGCCAACAGAACAGCTGCAGTTTTACCCTGTCTGTCTCTAAATTGCGTTTATTGTCTTCATTTTCATGTTGAGGAACAACGATCAGCTTGCATTTCACCTCAGAAACTTTTAGGAAGGACTGTGTTATACTGAAAAACTGTGAATTGCTGCATTTTAAAACACAGGTTTTCCTGCTACTTAAAAGACAGTGATACTGAAATGTTGCCAAAAGTGGATATGGAAGGAGCTGTTTCTGGACATTCTTTAAAACAATGTAACGTCAAAATTAGTGGTAAGATATAGCTATTCACATGTATGAATTTTATCATGTAGCAGATATTTTGAAAACAGGAACTGAGTTAGGAAGCAGCCAGGCAGTGAAATCTATGTCTTTTGCTATATCTCTTTCATACACAACTTAACAATCTTCCACTGTTTTCAACTATGCACTGCTAAGGCTCCACAGAAAAGGGGATTGGGACCTCCAGCTGCCATGGTTTCATTTGCTAGAAGCAGATATATAACTGACACCTCCAGTCGTAAAGATTAATTTAAAGAGCCAAATGGGTTCTACTTGATGGAAGTTCGCAATTGCAGCTTATTGATAGATCAGTTATGTTTACTTCTGACTGGAACATGCCTTTAAGGGCATTCAGGACTTTTAAAAGCCCTTTTGTACCCCATCCTGTTTAAAAAACCCACCAGGGTTTGGCTTACTCATGTGTTCTGTGAAAAGACCCTATTGACCTTAAGGTGAAACCTGTGGGGGCAAAATCTATGTCAAACTCCATGGTCAAAATTTTGCCTTTATGCAATGTAAATTGAATCTTTTGGCTCAAATGGGAGATGGCTGTTGCTTATCAGAATATATTTGGAGTTTTGAACTATCATATAAATTTGGGAATAGATAAGTATGTGTTTTAGTATTAATCCTGAGTTCTTGCATGATTAACTTCATCTTGATCTTGGTGTAAGTAGAGGCAGTGTCAAAGTCTGTCAGTTTTTCCTCTGTCGTGTTATGCCTACACTTCTGATTTTGTTACTAGAAGCATATATGAGGTGTGATGTAGCTGAAGTGAGCACAGGAAGTGACATTAGGATTACAATGGCTTTGCTGTATGAACTGCCATCTTTTGGGCAGTTCGGGAAAAAAAAAAGAAAAAAAGAAAAAACGGAAAAAAAGAAAAAAAGAGAGAGAGAGTAGGAGAATGCTTTCAGAACTTTGTCTCTTTCTTTTTCCACAGCTTGCAGCCCAGATGTCCACATAGGTCTCGATATGGAAGGGGAAAATTATGATGTTACTGTGGCTGAGAGCTATCAACAGTGTCAAAAAAGATGCACCAATGATGACCACTGTCATTTTTTTACATATGCCTCAAAAACATTTCACAATGAAAGCTTTCGGTAAATACAGGTTTGATCCGTTTTCTCGGTCAGTGCTGTGCTTTAGTCAACAAAATGTCAACAACAATGTCAGAGCAGTCTAGGGTGAATTTATTCAAGGAAATATATTTTTTTTCCTTGACTGCTAATCCTTGTAATGTTTAATCAGACATACTGGTAGGAAAATATCTGCAGTAAGTTAGCTTTCATCTGTTCATTGGTGAGAAACACAAACTTATAGCGCTGAAAAAAAAATATTCCCTGGAGATATTCAAATGCAAACTATTGTTGTGCAGCATTATTGCTCAGTTAAATCTTGCTCTGCTTATTGCTTATTGAAAATAACATCATCAGTGCAACCAGAGACATTCTTTCATATGTACTTGGACTATTTTTGAGCTGTTAGCCTGCTCAGTTTTACATGTTAAACGTTGTTCAGTTGGATATGTTTCTCATTTGAAGGTTTTTATGGATACTGGAGGTTGCTCTGGCCCATGGTAGGAATTAGGGAATCAGAAGATTGATGTAGACTAAGGAAGATGATCTGTTGTCTTACTTCTTTCTTTATTCTTTATCACTCAGTGAAAAATGCTTCTTGAAACATACCAGGTTAGGAACTCCAACCAGCATAAGGGTGCTTGATGAGGTTGTGTCTGGATTCTCCTTAAAGCCATGTCAGCTTTCTGAAATAGGTAATTAAAAATCTCTGTTGATTTAGTTTAGATTCAAGTGTTACGGATAATGAGGTGCAGTCTGTCTCTGACATGATCAATGTTTCATTTCATAAAAGAATTACAATATTAACTTATTCTTGGAATTACAGTTAGTACTCTCAGGCACAAAAGAGTTTTTAAATATATATATTTTTTTCCATTTTATTATTATGTGTTGCAAAAACAGTTGTCTGCTTTGGAGATTGAAGAATTCTTTCACTAGATTAGCCTGATGAAACTGCAGTTTATCTTTGCATCATAGATACAGAAATGAAAGATAAAATCCCATCAAAGTCAAAGGACAAGAGGAATATAAATCTTTCTAAATTCTGTTGGTATACCATGTATGTGCTTAGAAGTTTTTAATGAAGACCTGCAGTTTTCTGATACAACTGCCTAATATGAAGGAACACTGTGTTCTGCAGGTGGTTTTGATGAAAGCAGTGTTTGTGCTACTTCTTGTAATCATTACTCAGGCAAAACTCTTAGATCAGACTGTATGAATTATATCTTCTTATTCTTAATTAAAACATCTTCAGTTCATTTTGTTTGTTTTAATTCTACCTCCACCTTATCCTACTGTCTGGTATTTTCCCTTCTGAACAGTGATGACATTATACTTCCATGTAGCCTTATTTTACTTCACAGTTGATGTAGTTTTCCCATACAAATCACTTTTTATATTTCCTAAACTTGCTGAATCTTTCTTTCTATATCAACATGTTTTATTCAGACTCTTTCAGTCCTACTGGAGGAATAATCTTTGGAAATTATTGAAAAAGTAGTTGATTCAGATCTTAAGAATGAGTGCACTTACAGAAAAATGAAGTGTGAAGAATATAAAAGGAAGAAAAAGGTTTGTAAAGAGAAGAAAATTTGGCTATTCTCTCTCTGTCTCTAAGAAAGGATGGAAGGAAGATTATTTTACAAATTGCTTCATTAAGAGGAACTAGGCAGATAGATTCATTGTTAGGAGAAAAATCCCAGTAGTCTGGAGGGTCCTGGTGATAGACTTTGAGAAGAATCAGGACTATAGCATATGGACAAACAATATGATATTAAGATAAAGTCAACAAACACTTGAGACTTCATCAAGGATATGTATGGTTTATGACAGTGGTGACATGACATTAATGATCTATCTTTAAATGAAATCAGAATTTCTGAATGCATGTGAAGTTCAGCCTTGTTTCTACCCGTCTGTTCTTGCTTTTTCTGTCTTGCAAGAAAGGCAAGAGGAAGGGAGAGAGAAGAAATAAATCATGAGATCATAGAAGCCTAGACAGTACTGTTGGATAACAAGGTCATCTAAAGAGGTCATTTGTTCTAATCCAAGACATATCAATTCTACCTGTTCAGATAGAGGTTTGTCAAAAGTATTTGTAAATTTCAGTGTCATCTCCTGTCTTGTGTTGTAAATATCTGAAATGGATTTACTTGAGTATTTTTTCTACCTTTTCATTACTGTTTAGGCTGACTAATCCTACATTGTTTATGTTCTAGCTTCATCATTTTAAATACAGATGCTGTACTTCCCCTTTCAAAGTGTTGGGAATCACATCTATCCTCTGTGAATACCAAAAACTAAATTCTACCAAGAAACTTTGAGATTCCTTCAATCAAATTCTAAGAACACTGAAATCATCATTATTATGGGATTTCTCTATTTCCTGTTCTAACATATCCTCTTCCCTCTACTCAGTAATGCTAATGTTATTGACCATCTAACTGCAGTTTGTTTCCATGAAGAGAGAGGCAGTTCTTAAGCTTTTCTTGTGTCCTCTGTCATTAACTTTACTTCTTCCCTGAGCAGAATCCCAGCTCCTTTCCTAATGCTAATTATTTGGAACTGAATAAATATTTTTCTTTTGAGAATTTGTTCTTTGCTGCTTGGCCTTTCATTTTGTGTCTTTGCCTTTCTGATTTTGCCCTGATGCACTCATGCTATTATTTGTCCATAGTAATTTGTCTTACATTCTGCCTTTTGCAAAGTGCCTTTTTTGAGGCCATTGAAGGTTCATGGGTTTGTGTCCCTAAAATCCATATTTCTACTTTGAATATCATTTCCTCAAAAAGCTATTTGCTCTCCTGAACTCTATTTAGTCTTTAACAGAGGGTCTTACCTACTAATTATCAGAATTAATTAACCCTTATTTTCTACTCTCTCTCTCTTTTTTTTTTTTAGTGTTGTTGTTGTTGATTTGTGTGTTTCTATTGTATAATTAATGTCCTGTATTTTTTATGTTTTTTTTTTTTTTTTTTTTTTTTTTTTTAACTCATCAAATGATCAGGAGTCACATTAAGATCTGCCTCTCACTTTTACTGCTTTTTTCTCTTCTTTTCATTTTATCAGTCACAAAGGAAGGAAAATGTGAAAAAAATACAAATGAATGATTTGTAAATCTTAATATTCAGATGACAGAAAATCATTGGAATTTTGATACTCTGTTCTTCTTTTATACAGATTGTAAAATGGACCTTTTTGAACATCAAGAATTTTCAGGAATGAATGTTACAAGTTTTTTCACTCCCGATACCTCTGTTTGCCAAACTATTTGTACTTATTTTCCAAATTGCCTGTTCTTTACATTTTTCACCAAGGAATGGCAAATAGCATCACAAAGGTGAATATGAGAACTTTTAATTCTCTAAGCAAATATTAAAAACAACCACCACACAATGACAAAAAAACAAGAACAAAACCATGAAAAAAACAACAACCCTCAGCCTTTTATAACCAACATTTTATTATATTTATGGAAATTCTTGTTAAGGGGTTACTTTCAGTAAAACACAGTTTTTTATGTGTTGTATTCATACATTTATAGTTTTCTGTCAGCATTTCATCTGTTCTCCAGTGTGACCAGGGATCTTGTGCTGTAGCTGCATATCTGGGATTGCTTTATGACTTAAAGCTGAGTTTTATGAAATTGTAAAGAGGCATCTGGTTTCCTGTCAGTATTAAGTCATTTACTTGAAAAGTTCTTGGATGATATTAACATTTTTGAAAGTGTTTATTTTTACAAATTGAAATTCCTACTTTCATATCCAGTAGTGAGAGGAATTCAAAAACTACGGTCAACAGAAATCAGAGGTGGAAAGCACATTTAAGAAAGAACCATCCCTTACCTCAACCTAAATATCAATTTTAGGATGTGAGAACAGATAACAGATTCAGTTATTTATTTTTTTTTTTCATTTCAGAAATCTTTGCCTTCTGATGACATCAACAAGTGGAACACCAGAGGCACTTACGTTACGAGAAAATGCAATATCGGGCTTTGGTCTCCTAAATTGCAGAAGATACTTTCCTGGTAAGTAATAAATTGCATTAAGAGTATGTCTTTTGAATTAATGAAATTAATAGACCTATTGATGCTTGGAACACACTCATTTTTACAGCCTGCAATTCTCGCACTTATGTGCATATGAATTTTTTGGGAGATGAACTCAATGTCACTTATACAAAAGGACACAAAGCCTGTCAGCAGGTTTGCACAGACATGATCCGCTGCCAATTTTTTACCTACTTTCCCCTCCAAGATTCATGCAATGAGGAAAGGTAAGATACATTTAAAAATGTTTAAAGATTTCTGAAAGAATCCTTCCACAAACTTAGGGAAGGGATATAATGTATGTCTTCTGTGTAAGAAGTACAAACTGAATCTTTGCATTAATTTATTGTCAGGAAGTGTGAGTGTCATCTAAGAATGTCCTCAAATGGATCTCCAGTGGAAATAAAACATGGGCCAGGAAGGATCTCTGGATACTCACTACGATTATGTAAAAAAAAGGCCAGTACTGGTAAGTAGAGCTTTCATTTAAGAGAGACATTGTTTAACTGATTTTTGTGCAGAAAGCCTAAGCCTCCATATTTTATTTTTCTTTCTGAAAATTGGTTGAATTGAAATGTTAATGAGACACCTTGTGAAGTTAGAGTGTTCTGAAAAAGTGAAGTATGCCCAGCCTGCACACTATAAACACAGACAGTGGCATTGTGAACTTGGTTAAACTGGACTTTATGATCAAAAATTGTAAAGGGATAGAATGTCTTATGTATCAACTTTGCAGAAGATCAGTCCCTATTCGCAGGTCAGCAATAGCCTCATCTTCATTTTTCATGGGCAAGTGAAAATTATCCTTAAGCACAGTTTCCAATTATTTCTGTAGTATGCATGCAGCATTCTGCAAGAACTATTAGGATAGTTGGAGGGACAGACTCTTCCCCTGGTGAATGGCCATGGCAAGTAAGCTTGCATGTGAAATTGTTTCGTCGGAGACATCACTGTGGGGGCTCTATCATCAGTAACCAGTGGATTCTTACAGCTGCTCACTGTTTCATGAGGTGAGTTCTAAATGTAAATTTGAAAATGAAAATTTCATCCAGAACGTGAGATAAATTGAGATCCACCTTTCAGAAAAAATAAATGTGCATGACAAAAATGACTAGAATAAAATAAAGTATTTTGATGTAACCAAAAGATGAACTTTTAAGGTAGACAATTCATATTCTTAACATAATTGGTATACCACACTTAACCCTTCAAAACATAGTATTGCGCTACTAATGCTAAATTGTTTTAATGCATCTAGGAGATGGAATTCTAAACAGACACCAGATACCTACAGTAACAGGCATTTTCACACTTTATAATTTTTTTCTTACTGTAATATCATATCACCAAGGAAAATATGTTGTTAAGTATTCCATTTCACATACTTAAAACAATTGTCTCAAAGATTTCTCTGTGACACACAGGGAACCAATAGGTACGAATCTGATACCTTCAGCAGCAGGGTGCTCAGCATAGGCCAGGACACATGTTAACCTCTAGGGGTCCATTTATGTCGCTTCTAGTACAAGAGCTACCTTTCTCTGAAGCATTGAAATCCTAATTGTGCTGTTTTTGGTTAATTTTCTCTTTTCTATTTTTACCAGTCAGTCAATTAACACTCTGTTTTTAGTAGAGATTTCACCTGTAAGGAAAATATTTAGAGCATTGAATGCTTAGAGGATAAAGGCTAATTTACACAGAGATATATGGTATGTGTTGATCGTGACCACAAAATTGCCATCGCATTTGTGTCGTGAAACCACTTGTATTGTGAAGAGCTGATCTAATCACCATTTCCCTTGATAGATGTTCGCTGCCTGTAAAGCAGGTTATCGTGTCATTTACAGAGTGAAAGTTGTAATATAAAGCTGTATATTGAGTCTGTGTGATGGGAAAGAAGGCATGGGTAACAGATAAAATGCTTCAAATAAGAGAGCATTGGCCCAGCAACATGGGCTGAAATCAGCACTTTTGCTCAAGCAGTGTCATACTTTAACCCTTCTTATGTAGTAATGTTGCCAACATTTGGGTTCCAGTGACAAACCTTATAAAAGTGGTTAAATGCCCTAAAGACTCTGAAAAACCCTGTATGTAGAATAAAATTCTCTACCTGCTATCGGATGTTGTAGAAGCTACCAGTACTATAAAAGACAAGGGGAAAAGTTAAATTTTAATATTAAAAATATGGACTGTGCTCATTAGAAACTATTAAAGCCAACTGATATTTAAGAATAAATGAAATCTTCAAAATTTTTGAAAAATTCATTTAAGACAGGTTTTACATTTTCTTCAAAGAATGTACTAAAATTTTTATGTTACCGTAATGAGAGAATATCACAATGAAATATCCCTTAAATGTACTCAAAGTAAAGTTGAAGTCGTAAAGGTTAACTAGAACTTTTCATATAGGTCTATGGTATTACATTTTCTAATCTCTATTTACATTCATTGCAGTGTCTGAATAAACTCTACTTGAATTTGTATTTACAATCCTATTTTGGTTACTACAAAAGCTGTTGTACTGGAATGAATGGGAAGAGTCTCATTTACTTCTTCAGGGCTTGCATTAGGCCCTTGAAGGTAAAAATAACAAAAGAAGAAGAGAAGAGAAAATGAAAGAAGGCAAAAGGGGAAGGAGTGTGAAAAAGAATCAGGACACTGAGATTCTGAACATAAAAGAGAGGGGAGACTGATGTGGGGATGAAAATATAACTAGAAAGTGGAACAAAAGAAACGAGAAGTGGAAGGAATGGAAGTAGAAGACAAACCTTTTTAGACTTGAGAGTGTGAAAATGCAAATGGGAAGAGTGACCTCCGTGCTGTTCACGTTATACTTGGGAGGGACAGAGGATGTTGGCAGCTGCACACAAACTCTGAATAAGTGTAAATCTTTGTGCCACAGACTGACTGTTTGCCTTTTTTTCCTCAGTCGTCAGAATCCCAACATTTGGCGTGTTTATGCTGGTATTTTAAAACAATCAGAAATAAAAGAGGATACACCTTTCTTCAAAGTGGAAGAGATTATTATTCACCCTCGGTATACATATGCACAGACTGGATATGACATTGCTTTACTGAAACTTGATAAACCTATGAATTTTACTGGTATGTAGTGTATTTCAGAGGTATTCTGAAAATGTGCAGGATGATATAGGCTGGTTTTGGTGTGGCAGTTCATTAAAACTGGGATGATTTCCCTTAATATTACTGGGTTTTATGGAGAATCTCATTCTGTTGGAGTTGAAAAGAAATTGTGTGGCTTTTATTCACATGACGGGGGAGATATCTACTATAAGGTACAAAGCATAACATGTAGGCTATCTTCAGGGGCTATGGAGATGCCCATAAAACCTTAATATTGTATCTGTCTCTACTAGCCAAACTAATATTTTAAATTATATTTTAGATCTTCAACTACCTATTTGCCTGCCATCAAAAGAAGAAGCTAACATACTTTATACTGACTGTTGGGTAATTGGATGGGGTTACAGAAAGGAAAGAGGTACAGATAAATATTTAAAGTGTGCTCTTTTATTTGAAAAATTGTGTTTAAACAAACAAACAAAACCACACCTCCCAAAATACCCTCTTGAGTCTTGAATCCAGGAATTGTGATCACAAGCTACACAAAGAACATGCATTTGCTCACAGCTTTGTTTATGTGAATCCATAACAGTCATCAGAATCAACGAACATGAATATAACTACTCCTTTAGTTTGATTCTCTACATTGTTTTCTCAGGCTTTCCTGTGGTAGGTAGATGAGCACTACAAGTTAGCTAGTTTCACATTGTCTTTTATGCTTACAAAGATACTTCAAGTTATGAGGTGAGATAGAGATAATAGTATAAAATAATAATACAGATAATTCACATATTGAGATATAGATAATAGATTTAATGGTGAACTGTGGGATCTTGAATTACAGTCTGCACATAACTGAAACTTTTTTTTTTTTTTGATGTGATTTTATTCATATGACTTCAACAATCAGAGGTAGAATCAGAGGTAGAAGTATGTTACTTTTATGATTCTGAAGGTTGTTTATGAACAATAACAATGACCTTTGTGTTTTGATAGTATTTGATAGTAGATATGGTTGAATTACTCTGACCTTACCTGGAGGCTTGCCAAATAGCTGTTAGTTATCAAAGTCTGTTATTACATATAGCCTACTTAAACTGAGTTCCCTCTTTTCCACACCTTCCTGTTTGAGAGTTAGATTTCAATGTGAAATTGAAAAAAAAATATGGCAGATATTGTCTGGGATAATTTCTTCTGTTAATTTGTAATAAAAGGCTGCTCTCAAATACTTTTATTTGCTCTACATGGAAATTCCTTCATCTTGTAGACTGTGGAGCAGCACAGATTTGGAAATTGGGAGGTATTACAATCTTATTGTATTGCAACCCTATTGTAATACATTACTAAGAAATAATTATAAATAGTACAAAGTAATGTCTTCAGTAGGAATACAGGCTCCAAGACTCCAAGTTCTGAAAAGATACTCATATAGGGGTTCACAGCAAATCACACAAGAGTTTTGAACCTTTCCTGGTCATAAGTCATACTCGGGTAACATGGTGTTTTAAAAACATTCCAAAAACAAACAAAAACAGTCAACATTGTTTACTAACACACATACAAAAAAAGGGAAAATATCATCATGACCGTCTAATTGCACACTAAAAACAATTGACCTCTGACTTTGCAATGTCACTGTATGGAGATTTCTAGAGTTCAATTTTAACTTTTACTTTGCTAGAACTGGACACTTGTCTGATCATACCACCTATTGCATAGGTCTTGTAGAAGATATTCTTCAGAAAGTTACTGTTCCCCTAATGTCAAAAGAGGAATGCCAGGCAAGATACCGGAAGCGCAGACTAGATGACAATGTGATCTGTGCTGGCTATGATGAAGGTGGAAGGGATGCTTGCAAGGTAATGGAAAGAAGTCATATATAGTAATGTATTCCAAACATATGTTCAAATATATAATTGGATACCATAATAACATGTTTAATTTTCATAACAAAAATATATTTATAAATATAGCTGTTTAACATATCACTTTTGCTTGCTGAAAGCACTGATAATCAAGTTACATGGAGAACGCTTCTTATGTGACATCGAAATCCTCAGGGATAGATTTTATGTGTCTCCAGATAAAAATACTGAGTATATAGAGAGAGACACATACATTCCTTCTCTAGTGTCTCCTACAAAGGGAACAAAGTTAACTTCCCACTTTGTGTTTCAAGTTAAGTATTGAGACAAAATTCATTGTTTTCCTAAGAATTATATCACTTTTCCTTAAAAAATAATAATGGTGAAGAGCAAATAAAGGAGAGAATAAAGTACAAATTCTCACTCTTGTCCAGTTAGGAAACAAAACAGTATTCCTTTAAAATATGGGAAATCCATAGAGAGCAAATGTAATATTTCAAAACATTTCTCCAGTAACACAGATTTCCTATGTGATGTTTTTATTTCTTTATATGAAGCTTATTTTAAAGCATCCACTATCCATAATCATCCAGAAGGGAGGGTGCTGGATAAGGGGAATGGAAGGCTAAAGACAGCTTGAACAGACTGGGATGTTCATTATAAGAATTGAAAATGTCACAGCAGTGTGAGGTCAGTGAGCCAAATTCTCTGCTTGAGTGTAAACTCATGCAATTCTATTAACTCAAATATTTTGAGTTAATTATAATCAAAATAAATATTGTCTGATTAGTAAGATATTTTTTCAATTTAAACATTTAACAGTTGTGTTCTATATTTATGCACTGTTTCTATTATCAGTATTGAGTATTCAGGAATAATAATTCTTGGAGCTGGGAAGTAATTTTTCCGCAATGACAATTAATCTTTATCTGATACAGCATAACAGAACACGGGGGTGATGTTATAAGAAAATAATACACTTGTTGTTGTCCCAACAGTTCATAACAGCTACAATAAAGAACCCAAAGATCAATTTGAAATAGGAAAACAAATGTGTTTTATCCCAGGGAGGACAGAGTCAGTCAAACAAGATAACATACAGAACTGAGATTTACATACCAAAAACAAAGTTATAAGAAAAAGCATTGTCAAATTTACTATTTTTCTCATTTGTTGATGTGGTCTTTGTTGGGTGTTAAATCAGTGAATATAGATAAGTCAAAAACAAACAAACAAATGAGCAAAACCCCAACAGTTTTGAACCTTAAAGGAAAATGAAAATAATTTGCAATGATTGGAAAGTATTTAGAAGTAATTTTACTAGATAAATAGAAAAACGTCGACACTCTCTGAAGCAGGTATAAGTGAAAGTAATAGGCAGTTATGCTGGTGTTAACACTGAATGATACTGATTTTTATCAAGGCTTTCTTTGAGAGAGAAATACTGATGAGAGCTGTTCCTTGTGTACTCTTGTCTTTTTCTTCTGTGACACAGGGAGACTCGGGAGGACCACTGTCATGCAAACATGAGGAGGTGTGGTATCTTGTGGGCATCACCAGCTGGGGTGAAGGGTGCGCTCGCCCCAGGCAGCCAGGAGTCTATACAAAAGTTGTTGACTATCTAGACTGGATTCTAGAAAAAACTACATAGTGTGAGTGTAATCTACTGGCTCGAAGTGATGTCATGGAACAACAACTCCAGGAGCAATGCGATGACGTGTATTAATGCTTTTTAAATGGTGTTTCATGTTAGCTTGAAACATAAAAGACTTGATTAAAGAAGCGGAAAAACAAGAATAAACAAACTTTACAGTAAATAAAAAACAGTAGTAAAAATAAACTCTTTGGTCATTGATTTGGCTGAAAAAAAAAAAAAAGAATATACCTGAACCATTAATTTCTTTTGATCTTGATAGTATATAATATTCTGTGGGACTTGTTCAGTGAGGCCAGGGTTTTACAGTTTAATTCAGTGATGGCAGGGACTTCTGCTCTTATGCAAAAATAACTTACATGAAAGTTGATTAAGATAAATTATTAGAAGGCAAGGAAAATCTGACCTGGCATTACCAGTCAAAAAGTTCAGTGATAATTGAAGAAACTCCCTTAGTTGCAGAATAATTTGATTTGTTTCACCTTAAAAACATCAAGACAGCTCTCTCCTGTTTCTTTTTCTCCTTTATCTCTCCTTTTTTTTTTTTTTTTCCTTATTTTTAGTCTAGTAACAAATATGTTTCATGGCCTGAATTAACACTAATATGAGAAACAGCAGTCAAAAAATTATTATTTTTTTCTATTGTAAGTAGTATTTCACACTGGATCATAAAGAAAGGTACATTTGTCTTTTGCTTTTGTCTTTGATGAACTTTATGACCTTGTTTTCTAATCATATACATTACCTTAATTGCTGAAAATACATTGTAAATCTCTGTTCATGGTTGCTGCACAACCACAGTCAGTGTGTTGTGGAAGTCAACAGCAGCAGAGTCTTTAGGAATAAATGACATCATGAAATTCAGAGTGTTAAATTAATGGAAAAATAGTCATCAAGCTGCTGTAAATGAGTTCAGCATTTCATTTTTTGATGTTTTATTTGCAACTAACACTGAACAAAAATGAAAACTGGTACAAAAAATTGTATCTAACTATAAAAAGAGCCCCTGCAGTCAGAGTGTTCCTGGGACATGCAGTGCCACAGCTGTATTCAAAAGGTGTTGGGCTTTTTTTTCTGTTCATTTTTAAAAAATACACATTCAAAGCAGGGATGAAAACAATCTAGATATAACAACAGGCTAGAGGGAATGGTGGTGCTGCAGGCACATCTAGGGAAAGTAGAGCGTTGCCTTCCCCTCTCCTCATAGTGGACTCTCAGGGACATGGTCTTGAGTGATGCACAGTGCTTGAGGCCTCCTGCTTTGGGAGCCCCCATGCTGGCTGTAGGTATTGAGGATGCCAAAAGACAAAGTCTGGCATGCAGTGGGAGAAAGGGTGGAGAGAGAAGGCAGAAGTAGACAACATGCAGAAGTAGAAAGGGAGATAAAGGCGGGGGCTAAAATTGTCGTCATGCTCTGTTTAATCCAAGCCTGGTTTGAAAGGTCAGCAATTCTCAGACATGCTGTCAAAAACGCAGAGACTTAAATAAGGGACTGGGAATGAGTAGGAAAAAAAAATGAAAGCAGCCAAAAAAAATAAATGCAGCCAAAACAAACAAACAAAAAACCAACCACATTTCTGGCATTCAAATGTGGTTCTGTCCTCATGGGGAAGCAGTGAAAACTGCTAGAAAAGATCTGCTGAAGAAACAAAGGAAATACTTCAGTGTGCTAACAGAGACTGAAACTCTCAATTAACGATCCATTGGGAGATCATCTGAAATCCTCACCTGCCAATAAACAAAAAAAAGCTAGATTTGTTTTTGCTAAAGAGTACATGCAATGTCAATCTGATAACCTTTAATGCTTTCTTATAATGATGTTGTCAGCAGCTTCTTTTCCAAATGCGCACAAAATGCAAGTCTGTAAGTTGTTTTTTTTCTTTGTTTTGTTTATTTTTTTTTTTTTAATTTTCTTTCATTTTGTTTTGTTTGTTTGTTTTCTGCTGTGAGATTTTCCAGCTATTGGAGTAATGAAGAGGAATAGCACTAGCTTTGCTCTGCAGTGCTCTGGAGCTCCATATTTTGTTTCTTAGAGATGGACCTCGTGACAGCAAATTGCCAAAGGAAACTTAGCTCTTCCTGTGGAAGGGGTAAGGGGTCTCAGTGACAGCAGGTATACTTCATGGCTAGCTTTTGACCAGATAAAATATCTTACTGTAATATATTTTAATCTAGAGCAGATATTCTTCAATGAAATTTTGCATCACTTTTCTGTTCATCCACAGCAAATTCCTGATAGCTAAAAGTAAGTAACAGGGACAGATTTTATGTGGAGAATGAGTGAGTTTGTGATAGCTATATGTAGTCCTTATGACTTCATTTAAGAGAAACTTCATAAAGTAACACATGACCTTTCTGTGCAATTATTCACCAGTGTAATATGTAATTAAATGAGAACTTTATACTCATAGAAATGTATCAGTGTTAATAAGTGCTATCTTGCTTAGCCTTTCTGATATCAATAAGTAACTTGCCATAAATGAGAGGCAGTTCATCACCTTTATTTCATCTCCCTTCTCCCCTTCTCCTCTCCCTCCATAGTGAAAAAAAAAAAAAAAAACCACCAAAACCAAAATGAAACAATAAACAAACAAACAAAAACCACCACAAAACCTCTCTCAGTCTCATTAAAGAAAAAATTGGCCTTCTACTTTAAATCTGCCCTGGTTTATACACTTTAGTTACTTTAGTTGTTATTTAGATTAATGGTTAGTGTCTCTTGCAGAGTCTTATATTCAGCTATTTAGTTATAGTGAAAATCAATACAGATCATAATCTCACAACAGATTGGCAGAAATCTTGCAAGGGGCAAGCACCACTGATGATGTGCTGAATGGCAACATTAGTCTGCCCTGAGACTGTACAAATAAGATCCCTCATTTTAGAAATTTATAGTCGCATTCAGGCACACTTTATACAAGCAGAGATAGTCTGGAGGGCAATTTGTTCATCGTAAAATAAGGCAGGCTGCAGAGCTGCTGAAGTGGACTCTTCAGCTTGTAACAGCCTTCATTGTAGTCATTTTAATAAGATTGTAAACCAGACAAAACTAGTTTCCCATTAAATTGGTGTTGCATTGTGTTTTCAGTCATTGCTGTTGCTTTGCCTTATGTCTGAGACTGAAACATGTCTTGGAAGTGACCTGAGCTAGCTTCTAGGAAGAAGACATGATACCTCTCATTGCTTCTGCCCAGAGAAATTAAAAATTCTTAATGATGAAGATGTACAGAGACCAGCAAGATCTGTGCTTCCACAGAAGGGCAAAAGGGAATAATTTGTTATAAGCTTTTAGTATAAGCTTTATTTATTTTGTGAAAAAAGATTATTTGGCTGTGCTGAAAACTGCATCTCAGATGCTGAAAACTAAGGAACTGAAAAGAATGAATGTAATTCATGGCAGCAGTCTTTATAGTAGGAAAACTCACTCAGTTGAATTAAAAAGTGGATTCTTATTCCCTGCCTAATTTCCAGTGTGTATGGAGTATTCTTTGGAAAATCATTGCTAGATCATATAATTTGTGAAATATCTGCATTATAACATATTAAAATTCTTTTCCACATCAAATAGAGGGCAACATTAATTTTGCTCTTTGAACAATAATAGCAGACATGAAATATTGACTATTCCTAGTCAAGCATTTTCTGGAGTAATAAATTATTCATTTTTCCTGTGGTTTTTGTATTGTAAATTGTTATAGATATTTATAGGTGTATTATTGATATTTACATATCTATTATAGTTACTTAGAAGTATTGTATGGTATAATGAATTGTTTAGTAAGAGTTGTGCAGTGAAGATTTAAAACTTGTTTTGCATTTTACCATTTTTTAATTTTCACAGTATTCTACAAAAAGAGCAGGAATTAGTCTTTAGAAATTAACAAGCAAAATAAGAATCAATGAAAGATGATGAAAGACCAGCCCAAATGTGCTCATATTGGGAACCTGAAACAGAAAACATGTTGGAGCACTTAGACATCCCTTCCTGCTCCTCATGGCCATACCTCAGGACTTAAAGATTAATGAAATATAGCGCAGAAATGTGCTTAATTAATGCTTAATTAGTGCTGCACTAATGTGCAGAAATGATCTTGAGATGGTGAGGTGCAGTGGCTTCCCATGGAGGACAGAGAGAGGGAGTAGAAGCAGAAAGACTAATGTGTGTCGGCTTACAGCTGCTTCTCTCTTATTGACTTTCTAAGATCTGTCTGTTTTGGCAGATGTCTTGAAGCCATAAAACTGTGCCTGACCATGAAATGCAGCTACTTTTCCGAACTATCTTTTTTTTGTGAGAAATGTAGTGAACAGTGAATCGATCTTGTACAAAGTACATATCAGATAAATTTACATAGGCCAAAACTTTGGATTTCAGAGAGTACAAAACTTTAAGATGGGCAGAATGGGATGGTGGGAGCAACCGAAACAACTATAAATATGAAAAAGAAATTAAATAAAGAAAGAGAAGAAAGAGGAAGTATATACCTCTTTCCAGTAAAGGTATCCTGCATATCTACAGAAATATTAGTATGGCTCTGAGCAAGCTTCTGTTTTCTTCACAGCATGTTCAGCTAAAATTTCAGGAAAAAGAGAACTGTTTTGATGTATTCTAAAACGTTTCAAGGGTTTTGTCACTAGGTGGCACTTTTGATCTAATTTGTCTTATGTTCAGTCGCCATGGTGAGAAAAGGAACTTGGTTTAGTATATCTTTTATCAGAGTATGTTCAATAGATCTAAAAAACATATTTTAATTCATATATCTACAGCTGAGAAATAACAGTAAATGATTAAATTAGCACCTTCATTTGTAGATCTCAGAGAGTTCACAGTGAATGGATATGTTTAGCTCGAATTTTCCATGCAGCACAGGGAGATTAAGAGACAGTAGCAAATGAAGACTAACAAAATCAAGCTCAGGGAGGGCTATTTGCCCACAGTTCCCTACCTATGGAACTCTATGCTATTTCATAGTCTAATAAATATTCAACAAAACCATTGAAAGACACTGGAAAGTTGCTGAGCATTTTGTCTCAGTCTTGGAGGGTTTGACTCAAAGCCAGCTTGGGCACAGTGTGGTTATCTGCAAGAGTTACAGCAAGAAAATGAAGCAGTTGGTAGGACAGTCAAGGGTATAATGGAACTTCCCTCACTGGAAACATTTAGGGCTAGGTTACATCATGATGTAAGTGGCCCTGTCTTCTGGAGGGAAGATGGACTGGGCAACCTTTCTTCTGGCTGCTGGTGCTGATCAACATCAGCAACACAAGATCATGGGTTTGTTGTTTTCTGCAATATATGCTATATGTCAAACTTGAAATCTCATAATCAGATTTATTTTGTTCTATTTTCTATCCTGTTCTATAGCTGGTTCAGTCCTTCCATTCTGCTGCAAGTACTAGAAATTTATGCGATGAACTTATTTTACTTTCTTGGGGTTGTGTTTGTTTAGAAAGTGCAAGTTCAATTAAAATCATCATAATAATAATAATTAAAAAAAAAGATAAGAAGACAAAATAGACTAACGTAAAAGCACAAATTTAGTTGTGCTTGCCCAATAAGTGTGATTTTTTTTTTTTTTTTTTGCCATTACCAGGAGAAGTTGCAAGGCTGTGCCTTAACCTGTCAGTTCAGGGTCTCACCACTGTTCAGTGCCTTAGTCCGAGCTGGCTGCAGCTTGGTTTAACAGCTGGGCAGAGGGCAGTGAATGAGCCCTAGGAATACCTCTGGTGGTAAAGAACCTAGGGAACCACAGTACAATTAATATTTTTTCCTGTAGTATTAATTAAGTTTTTAGGTGTTAATTAGACAGTGTGGATCATTAACCAGTTAAAACACTACCTGGGCTAGCAGTAGATTTTGAATGTGCCTGTGTGGTGTGTTCTCTTTTACCTATAACAAGGATTTCAGTGTAACATTAATTAAATGCAGATTTGTGTTGGTTACAGATCCATGCAAGGAAAAAATAGAAAGCAATCCCAAGGTGGTAGCAGAACTTCAGTTTGGAGTATTGTCAGCCACAGATTGAAAACAAGAAACAGACTCCTTTTAAAACTCTTAATTGCTTCTGAGCTCATATATTATTACATAATACAATGGAAACTCATCTCAGTTTGTTTCCAGGTGCTACATAATGAAAAAACATTGGTAAAATAATTAAATTATAGTGTCCTCATAAATGGGGTTGATACTGACATTAAAAAAAAAAAATCATACTTGTTTTGTATTGATTATTTATTTATTTATTTATTTATTTCTTTTATACAGAATATTCTGTATTTGATATTTCTTTTAGAGCTGCAGCTGCAGATTCATAGGAGTGGGTAGGAAGGTCACCTTGATACATAAAAAGTACATTTTTCTGTCTCTTGTGGTTGCAGGAAAAAAAGCTGAAAAACATGACCTATGGCCATCCTACAAGCTTACAAGCTACCATTAGTATTTGTAAGCAGTTTTTCTGAAAAAAAAATCCTCCTGATATTAAAGCTTTTTTCATTATTTCAAGTGATCTGACTCACAGCTGTCGCATGTGTGGCACTGACAGTACTATGAAACCTTCAGACAAGATGAAGGGTAAATCTGTTGAACTAAAAATATAGGCCAAATGTTCCACCAGGACTTAAATTCATCAAATCTGACCTGAACTTCTTGCATTCTCTTTTATCTATAAAACAGAATTCTTAAAATGATTTAAGTAATTGACACTGGTTTCTCAAACATAAATGTGCACTGCTGAAATGCTCCAAAATTGTATCAGCCTCAATAGATGGCTCAATGGCCACAGATGATATACCAAGATTTGGTGTTACTTTTCCATTCCAGAAGTGATTTTCTCTATCAACATTATCCAGATCTAGAGGCAAAGAGGTAGGGTAATCTTACAATTAAAACTAGGATTTGAAAGAGCTGGCTATTTGGAGCACCTCACTTATTCTTTCTTTGCTTCAAGACTTGTGATGCCCCTCTGTAATTCTTTGCTCTGGCCTGCCTGGGGGGGAAGTCTGTGAAGTAAATCATAGTAATAATAATGTTATATCATTAGGAAATTATAGAAAAGTTTTTGTCTGCTGTTTCCATGCTCTAAATGATGGAAAGAATTCCAATTGCAGTATTTCATGGGTACAGTTACACCATTGTGATGACCATCTACAATACTTCAGGGTAGACGAGATTAGAAAGAACAAACTCCTGCTTCTTAAATACATTGTCTGAACACAAGGGATACCCATGGTGGGATGACTCATGCCTGCCTGGTAAGACATTTTTCAATGAATTTCTTTAACAACCTTATTACTTGAAGTTATTTGTCTCATGAAAACAGCCTATTTACTGGTGTATTCTTTGATGCAATGCAAAAGGTTGCTTTATTACAAATCTAGCACAAGCCATTGGATTTATTCAACCAAGAATCTATAATATGCCCTGTGAATTTAGTGAAAAGGATTTAATATGCTTTTAAAAATGTGCTCTCTGGGTAGTACTACAGTATAGCCAGCCATTATGAATGGACTAAGCTTAACTCTTGGACTGGTCCTCATATGTGAGATATTCCCTCATCTCTGATGAATTAAAAACTCTAGACATGGACATGACTTGGATACTGCATGAGCATAGCTCATTTTACTAACTCTCTCTCTTTCATTCTTGTTTTGTTCATCTCTTGTAACAGTACTGCAATGTATTTTAAGGAGGCCAGCTGGATGGGCAGTGTAGGGTGTTGATGAGGTAAGAATGATGTTTCAGATAGAGATACAATTATATTTCCATAAGCTAGACTGCAGGAACAAAAGAAACAACTAACATTTCTAGAACATCATATAATAAGTGATTCTACAGTGAAATGAATTACTTCTGTGTAGATGAAAGGAAAGCGACAGATGAATATAGAGGTTAAATGAATAGGTTTTTCATGAATGTGTTGGTTTATTTGTCAGAAAGTAAAAAAAGTGGTTGGCATATTTATTGTTTAGCAAATAAGAACATAAGTAGACTATCGATATTAGAATCAGCTGTTGGCAGTTTACTGAAGCATAATGCTGAAATGGATTGTGGACTTGCATTTCAGATGATAAGATCAGTTTTACAGATCATAGGTTTGCCATTCTGTACAGTGTTGCATATGCATCCTCTTTGTAATATGCAGTCATTGGGTATTTTTGACTGGTTGGGATCATTCCATATCCATTCTGTTAACATTTATTGTATGAAATGTTCCCCATGAATCAAAGGCTTTTCAAAGCATGGTAGACAACAAAACGGATCATGGAAATTTGTAAAAATAATGCATTGCCCTGCCAGTTTTATAACAACTACGGACCAATTTTGCTTTGAAAGAATACCTGTTAAATTTATAAGCATATGAGAAATAATAATAATTAAATTCTCTAAGTAAACAGTAAGTATCCAGAGAGATGTTAGTCAATTAATGTACTTGATAACCCTTTTAGATATAGCACTGTAGAGCTTTTGCCCTTGTGTTCTGCAATTGTGCCAGCAAGGCAGAAAGCAAACAAACATAAAACAAAGTGAATTTTCTGAGTGCAAAAAGTTAGTTTTATTGGCATTTGACCCCGGTTTTTTTTTGGAATAAGTTTTAATTCTTAAGGTCACTAGACAAATTAAAACTTTGAAAAAAATCTATTTTTTGACTAAATTACTTTTGAAAGTTTTGATGGCATTCATTAATTTATATTGATTAAATGCAGATCAATTTCTACAAAAACTCTATTTTTAAACAAAAAGAAACTGGAAAGTTCTGATTCATATATGCCAAAAATAATTTTAAAAACTATTACTTTTTTTTTTTTTTTTTTTTTTTTTGGCTGGGGTTAATTGATAAATTAGACAATCCCACTCTTGTTAAAAATAAACAAATAAATAAATAAAAGAAAAGAAGCACCTGGCTATGCATTTTCCAGTGTAGAAAATATTTGACATTTGGAAAATGTCATCCAAATCTTGTTTTGAATTCACCTTGGCAAATTTCCATTTTTACCCGGATATTTATTTTTCTGACTGTATCCATAAGTCTCAAATGAACACATCTGTCATACATGTGATCACGCTAAAGGGTAACAAGAAACCCTGAATTTTCAATCACAATATGGCTGTTATAAACACCATAAGTTTCTGAATGCTGATTATTATGAATATTTATATTATTATCATTATTATTGTCCATTTTCTTAAATAAATATTCTGTTGGAACTGGCTTCCGAAGAACATCCTCTGTTCAGTAATGGATGTATAGTGTACCTACTTGCCTGCCCATTAGTGGCTGTGGGCAGGCACTCTTTGGTTATCTCTCAGCCTGCTAGAGAACAGCTCTCACCTGAGGCACAGAAGACAGAAGGTGCAGACAGTGATGCTATTGACAGCTGACTTCTGGCAAAAGAAAAAACAGAAAGCACATCTGGGTAATGTATGTGGAAAGTCAGATTCTCTGTGTCTCTGTGTTTATTATTTTTACTTCATAAACAGGATTCTTAAGATATAGCAGTCTCTGATAAATTTGTCCTTCACACTATTCAGTTTTAAGAACACAAGTTAACCAAATTAAATAATATTTCAATTTTCTATGCTTTTATTTATCATCACTTTGTCTCTTAGCACCACCTCCCTCACCTCAATGACCATTTTCTGTGTTATCAGAAATGTTTATATCAGAAAGGTAAAGTTGATTTTTCCCTACCATATGAGTTTACAAAGAAAGTAAACAGTGTAGTGACAATCATTGCACAAGAAGATTAAATACTTTGGGAATAACTATTCATTAAAGATAAAATGTGAAGTTGGAACACCTCTGGCATCAGGGAAGGAGTTAGAAGAAACTGGAGCTAAGCAGTACACATAGAAGGACTGGCCATTTCACTGCAATTTTAAAATATAGAAAAGATTAAAATTTATGACTCAAGGGAAGATTGATGAAAGAGCTTACACAAAAAAATTACTGATGAGAAAGAGAAAGGGGATAGACTGAGAGAGCTTAATGTACTTTGGCAGTTGAAGCATGCAAATGTCTAGTAATTCAAGCAAGATAAGAAAATGAAGTAATGCTGACTTTTGGAATTTTAACTATTCCATAAATATGAGAAAAAGCAATACTTTAAAATGAGAGGAAACACAACGTCCTGGTTCTGTCCATCAGTGCTGGTAGTATATATAAATATGTAATTGAGATAAAATAAAATAGTATTCATACAGTTTATACTTTTTTCATAGATACTCAGAGTACAACAAGGAGCACTGCCATTTGACTCTGATACTTTTTCAAAGTATACCAGATACCAGCTTAAACTGACCCAGCTATATATCAGCCAGGGCAATATTTACACTCTCCTCATCTGAAGAATAACTTTCCTTTTCTTTCCTGTCTGAAAAGCAGCCTTGAAATATTGCAAGAGTGAAATGAATGTCACTGCCTTTCGACCCCGAGGGTTAGAACACTTCAGATGCAGCTAAAATGATCCATACGCATTAAGGAAAGAAAAAATGCAGCCAGTGGTAAAGTCTTATGACTGTAAAAGCAGCTGATGCTGACATGGACAGTTTGGGATTCACTACAATGAAAGGGAAACTCTGGCCCTCTTCAAGTCAGTGGGTAGTCCACCTTTCTCTTTAGCAAGGCCAGAATTTCTCTCTGTGGGATATCATCCTGTATCTTCTTTGTGCTGTACCTTCAGGGCTTAAAAGTGACATCAACAGGAAGATTTATTGAAGCTCTCCTGTACTGTGGTAGAGGGCTGTGTGCTGCATCCTGTAAGACATTCCTGAGCCAGCTCTGTGTAAGCATGTCCATGCGGAGCCATGGCCTGCACAGCATGCTAGAAGGGCCCACCTTGTGGCTCAATGCTTTCCCAGGGCAAATTAGCTCTTTTGAATGGTGAGGGTAATTAGTCTGGATTCAGCACAGTCCTAATGCAATAGTTTTTGCTTTGTTTGTTTGTTTGGTTGGTTTGCTTTGGAACTTGTTCAGAGCTTTGGTGCTTTTTTAGGAAAAGATTTAAAAAAAAAAAATTAGGAAACAATTTTTAGGAAAAGGTTTTTAGGAAAAGAAAATACCAAATCTCTCAGCCTATCTAATCTAAAATTGGCTGGATCAACCTCACACTTTTCAGTCTAGTTTGCTTTCAGGATTGGTTGGGTTTCGAAGTGATTATAGCTAAAACCTTTGTAAACAGCACAGAACAGAGGTCTCTGAATTTTTCTATATTGCATTAAATGTCCTTCTCACCACTTGTCCATGGCTCTGGATTCAGCAGCTTTCTGCTCTTTTTTATTCCTTGCTACTTCTCTGATTCAAGGTAGAAAAGGATCCTAACCTTCAAGGACACCTTTATGCTACTATAAGGTGACAATAAATTATGTTAAATATAGCAAAATTGCATATGGGTGTGTATGAATTTCTGATCACAGACTGGGAATAATATTACATAAAAGCTAGTGAAGGAAGAAACATTTTCCCACAGTTTTAAATACTAAGTACTTAAACTGTAGGGCTCATTGGACGCCTCTTTTTCCTACATGAGAATTATCTGAAACCTCCTCTATGAAAAATCATCATGTTGTTTTGTCAGTTTTAATCACAATGCATAAAGAGATTAATGATGACAAATGTAGCCCTCTAAGCCAGTTTTTGGCATGAATGCTTTAAAATTATAAATAAATAAATAAATAAAAAAGCCAGGAAATACTTTGGCTAAGTGTTAATTTCTACCATCATGAGATGAGAATACATTTTGCATTTAAGACACTAAATGTTGACTTGAATGATTTAAGTACCTAGAGCAACTGTAATTAAACTTTAATAATTCATAGGCAGTGACATAAAATGACAAGTTTTTTCATTTTGTAGTTTTCAATTAAATTAATTGTGATAAGAAATTCTTGTTCCCAAAAAGTTAAGTACATGGAATCTCAGTCAGTGCTGGCAGCATGTGTTCTTGTAATTCAGCTCAAGTGGTTAAGAATGTTTATGTAAGAGTAGGACAGTGGGGAATCCATTTAGATGAAGCATGTGATGAATAACTGTGTGCTTAAGGTTAAGCAGGTATCTAAATGCTTGCTGCATCCAGACCAAAGGACATAATGAGATATTTGATGCTGATCTTCAATCTAGAACATAAGAAAGTAGCCTTTGCTGCAGGAAGAAAAAGAGGGCTTATTTTTGCTCTTCTCTTCCCCTTCTTCCCCAGCAGCTCAGTTTTATTCAGCACAAGGCACTTTGCAGTGCAGTCTATTCCCTGTGGGGTTTGTGGAATTGTAATGCTCATGCTCTGCATCCTGATTAAAAGGCAATAGAACCACCCAAAGTTCAAGTCAGGGTAGAACCTGATCAGTGACAGTTATTCTGAAAGAGTAGAAGACAAAGGAAAAGAGAAAGAACTGGGAAGATGAAGAGATGCGTTAAAATAATAAAATAAAAAGAGCAAAAAAAAGAAGAAAGAAGGAGGACAGGTTTCTAAATAGCTGTTTTAGAATAGAAGGATAATTTGCAAAAGACTCCAAGAGAAAACTGTATTTCTTCAAAACTGTTTTGGAGTTGTTTCTCAAGATAAAGCATTCTACAATACACAGCCAGTGCTTGAATGAACGTAAGCAATGGATATATATATATATATATTTAACATGGATAATATATTTAAATATATGGATATATGGATTAAAATATATAATATAATAGAATAGAAGAGCATAATAGCTTTAAATGTTGGTGAATGAATAAGTGAGGTGATGTCTCACAAAACAAAACAAACGAATGATTTATTGAAATAAATGAGAGAAATTACATCTTAGTGTATTACAGTGGGCAAATGCTCAGTAAAAAAGAACTGTAATCACTGACTGAGACCTCTGCTCGATGAAAATTAACATCATAATGACAGGAAACACAGATGATCATTCCTTGATTTCCCTTCTGCAAAGTAGGCTGGCTTATTCTAGAAATGCTGAAGGAAAGTCACTTGCAAAATGAGTCACAGAAGAGTCACTTAGATGCTTCAAGTGAATGTCATGTTCTGATCCTTTCAGGGGTTTATGAAGTAAATGAGACCCTGACAAACAGGGGATTGCAAAATCTCTGGTGGTGCCAATGGAATCGATCAAATTCTGGAGACAAACCTCACATTTTGAGTTGGAAATAGCCACTACAAAGTGGAGCTTTTCACTAGCTGTTTTCTTATGTGTAAGAGCTGTATGTGTGTAAAGTAGTTCACTGTTGCACACATGATTAGCACAGTTCTCAATTATTCCATGTTTTCCCACAGCTGGCAGACAAGGTGGATTCATTCATTTTGCAAGTGTCTGAAAAATGTTGTTAGACTCAGTTTTGTTGTTAAGAGACCAAAGGAAAGAGACTAGAGTAAGGAACCAGAAACTCAATAGCGAACATTTATTCCTATTCAAAGTGACTTGGTTGGCTCATGCCCTGAAGAATGATGGCTTGTATTAGATAACAATAATTGGTTATAACAGGTCATTCTTTTTTATTATTATTTTTATTTTTAATAAAAAAATATAAAGAAATATATTTTCTTGCCAGAAAGAAGCATCCAATATATCCTAGTTTGACAGTAGACCTTAAAACAAAGCATGGCCAAATTAAGTTTTATGCTTTCAAAATTTATTTTATGGGATTCAAGCTAAAGATTTTATTTTATTTTTTCTCTTAAATGAAAATATGTATCATGCTGTAATTTTTCTCTTGACATGTTAGAATTTAGCCCCCAAATCAGAAATGTGTATCACAGACAGGTTGGATGTTTCAAAAATCTATCATGACGTTGGTTGCAGCATTCAGTCTTTATGTTCAGATGTCAGTATGAAACAGCTCTATATTTTGAGAAATTACTAATGATGGGTGTACTTTGGTCTCAGTTTTCTAACAAAAATATAGGATAGTGAGAATGACACCTGGGTAGGAGATTGTTACAGCTGAAATAATCCTTCTCATTTCTGTTCATGTTCAAAGTAGCAATAACCCTTACCTGCACCATTTGCTGGTGCAGGCATGCATGTGAACCTTGGTTCCTTTCTCATAACCTGATCAGCTAAGTGTGGGTTGTTTACTATGTTAATATTATTATATTCTAATAAGGTCTGTCAAGATGCTGTAATGTGTTTGATGGAGTGTTTATTTTGTTGTTGTTGTTTTTTAAATAGAAACTAGAACACACAATCTGGTAGGGCTGTGGAGAAGATTGCTCATGACCGCTCAGCAGTTTGGACATTATTATTTGAAGACATTATTTTATTTTACTCATCTTCAAGGTATGGACAGCAATTATAATTAGAAAACTATAATTTGATATTGTCATTTCAATTATGATTCATTTATGGTTGTATAATTACAAAGTAAAATAAAATTGAAAGTTTAATTCACTGCAAATAGCTTTTAAATGTGAAATATATTGAAACTATTCTTTGTTCAGAACTGAACAAATAAAACAAGGGAACTCTGACACCATGGGCAAGACCTTAAACTGATAATACATTTGATAAATGTAAATGATAAAAAGTTGCCATACAAAGAAACCTACGGGATTTCTAAAATATCAGCTATTGTCTAGTGCTGAAAAGTTCTTCAGGTTTCTTTCTCATACGGACCACAAAAAATTCTCATGTGTTTTTATCAAAGAAAAAGCAGAATTAATTCTTAAAAGTTTCCATTAATTTTAAAATACTTGCAGAGTATGTAAAATCTGCTTTTTTTTTTTTTTTTTTTTTTTTTTTTTTTTTTTTTTTTTGAAAAGAAAAAGAACCATGCACAAGATGGAATTTTAATTGATTTTTTTTTTTCTTTTACTCATTTTTAGTAATGCAAGTCACTTGAGGAAAAAACTTAACTATAATGTAAATCTTTCACAGACTCTGAACAAGCAGAGCATAATGAATGATTAAATGTGAGAGCTCACTCCTATGGAGGAAAACTGAACAAACCAAATGTTATAAATGGTCCTCTTATTTTTGCAGATTAATAATGAATAAATTAAAACATTTAGCCAAATATTGCTCCGGGACAGAAAGCCCTTAAGGGTTTTTGATACATGGGAGAAAAACAGAAATCATGATTTCAAGTCTATTTGAAGTCCAACAACCTCCGGGGAATGTGTTAGTAGCATTGGTATCCCCAACTACTGATCTATTTGCTGACAGCTTGAAGAATGTGAAGTCTTTTGTCACCGAAGATCTCTAACACCTAAACAGACTTGGCAGTGATCTTTTATACTGGTGTAACAGGGGTGCATGCACAGAAGAACCACCTGAATATACCTGCAGTTTCAAAAGAAAACACTGCTCACGGTGCTATTTAAGAAACCTGGCCAGTGAAATCACTGCAATGATTGTAATTGAAAGCATAGTAAAAAGATTCTGTAGGGAGGCTAGACAAGACACCTGTATCTCATAGCTGAGGGCACCTAGAGCAGAACTATAGGAGCCAACCCTCCTCTTTATTTGAAATTGTTGACAATTATTCTGTTTTGTTCAGAAATTAATATGTATATATTATTTTAAAAATAACTTTAATGAATTCGAGTGCTACTGTGTGATTTTTTTTTCTGCTTTATTTCCAGAAAGAGATAATATATGATAACATTTCCAGTCATTCAAATGTATCTGCTTTACCAGGGATGACCACCGTCTTTAATTACAATAGTTTTATTGCTTTATATTTTCTCTGAATTTTGGTTATTACAGTTGGATGCCTTCTACTTAGTAGCACATATATTTATGCTTAGACTAGGATTAAACATCCTAGATGGGTTTCTGATTATAATCTTTAACCTTTTATTTTATTTTATTTTACACTGTGGCATATAGTTTAACTGTCCAGTGTTCAGTCAACAACACTGCCTCTACAGTCTTAGGAATATGTTATTCTTGAAAGTACCTAGAGCTTTTTTATTTTGACCATCTCTCTACCACTGCTTACTCAAATCACTGTAGCTGAGGACATTTTACATTTTTTGTCTGAGGTTGTCAAATTTATTTTCAGCCTTGTCAAGTTCAGCCTTTGGTTTTTCTGTCTGTGCTAAGGGGACACTTAGTGTAAGTGTGCTACTGTTGGCATTTCTTCTTCCGTCCACCTTTTGACATATTGTGTTTTGTGCCATTTATAGCTCTGTGACTGCTCCTGGTTTATTTTAAAATACAAATTATTTTCTTTCTCTTCTTCATTGTCTCTCTCACAACCTCTATTGCAACCTTAAGACTCCCTTACAGCAAAGCAGATATTCATGGTATTTGGTTTGCTATTTTTGTTTCAAATGAAATGAAATCAGAAATCTGATCATAATACCTTGAACAGAAAATTATGCAATCCAGTTTCAGGATTTGGGAAAAGTTTTGTACCATCTCAGAATGCTTTTTTAATCTCCAGTTATTCCTATATTTAAAACAAAACAAAACAAAAAAGAAACCACACACACACACGCTCAAATCTCTGAGGAAAAAAAAAAAATCCCTTTCTCTTAAGAATTACAGCTGGGATACTTAACCAAATCAACACCTCCTGCAACAAAATGTATAAATGCATAATTTGTCAAGTTTTTGATCAAAACACCTATATTATGCCCTTTCTGCTTGTCAGCTGCAGATATCCTTAACTAAACCTAACTATATTAAACTTAAAGTGGTTAATTGTTATTTTTTCCAGTACTGTGGATCTGAAATAAAGTTGGGACCAGGTACCCAATATAATTGCAGTGGATGGCTAGCACTCAGTCCTGTGTGATACTTGGTAGCTTTTTGGGTAGCCTGTAGGGAGATAAGGCGTTGAAGTCTTGTAACTGTAACTAGTAACCAATCAGAGAGTATTTTGGTTACTCTTTGCTTTGGGGGATTTTCCAGGCATATCTTCCAGGACATGTGAAAATTGGCTTTATGCTTTCTTTTGTTTCTAGCAGAAAGGAAGTTGCTTAGGGTGGTGCTCTTGGACATTTAAAACTGTGTCCTATCGGCAATTTCATATTTTAATTAGAGAATGAGTACAGGTACTGCGTTTTCATTCTGCACTCATACTCTCTTTGCTGAACAGAAACAGGATCCAAGAAATTGGACCTAAAACATTTCCTTGGTTTTTGTTTGAACTCTATGATGTCACGTCTGAAGCACAACTTAAAGATTGTCACATGGTTAATTTATAACAACATTTATTTATTTGAATTTATTTATTTATTTACATTACTAAACAAAGTCCCTAAGTTATTCTTCTACTGAAATCACAGTGTTGTTTATAATAATCACTTAGCTACACCATTGTAAACAGCCTCCTTTCCATCTATTTACATACACATCCTCAAATGGATCTAAAGAGTAAAGTAACATAGTCCAGTTCTTGCTTGTTTTTGTGAAGGTATTGATTTCTTGTGCATTCACTGGAAAGCCCATAGCACACCTGTAGTTTTAAAAACACACAGTAAATATGGTGCTAATGCGATACTCACTCACCTAGGTTTCTGCCAGACACAGAGACTCATATCACTAAAATTAAGAGTAATTTCTGTCAGACAAAGCTAACGACAGCTTTTTTTTTTTTTTTTTTTGGTCTGCTATATGAGCTGGCAGCAAACATGACTGAATTGGAGTATCAAATCTACACGTCTTTCCTTCCTAATGGAAAGACACAACATGCTGATGAAAAAGAGCTAGGCTGGCCTATTCCTTGGAGGACAAAAGACCTAAATTGAATATCTTCCATTATTGAAGGGTCAAAGTATTTCTCACATTGTTCTGTAGGGAAAACAATCCATTGGTATTCACAGGATGATCTGTAATCATTAGGGACTCTTTCAACAGAGACTCTACACATCAGTTAAATGTAGCAATGACTTTTTTTTTTTGTGGTAAGGAGAATGAGGCAAAGGAAAAATAATTTAAGCATATTCCTGGAATTTCTCAATCTATTTAAATATATAAAATATTATATTTATATATCATATTATATTATTATATATTATATACTTATAATATTTATTTATACAATAATGTAATATTTATATCTATAACATATAATATAATATTGATTATAATTATATATAATATAATATACATAATATCAATATATATTTAAATACATGCAAATATATTTAAATAAAATTCAGTGCATATTTAAACTTACCACTTTTCAGTGTCAGTATTTCTTAGTGAAAAATGCAACAAAATTAATAGGGGCAGTATTATGTCAGAATCTTTGCATTATCTAGACACAACTTTATCAACTTCATGTTTTCAATTTTTATTATTTTTGTGAATTAGTGTTAAAACAGCATTTCCTGGCTAATAAACAGAAATAACTCCTGTATTATAAGCTGTGTTAACTTTGCTACAGAATTTTTTAATCTGAGCACAGAATGAGGCACAATGGAGTTTGATAACTAGACTGATTAGACTGATTAACTCAGTTTCCAAGACTATGAGATCAAACACTCACTAGAGTATTATGACAATCTTTGATGTTGGATCAAATTAAATCTAGTGGTGGAGTGATGTTTCATTTTCTCCAGCTTTTGACCTTTCATGTTATTTCTGCTTTGCTTATCTGGAGGTCGGATCTTTGGCTAAATGCAGTAAATTAAAATTGCAGTGGTACATCATGAAGTGGACTAAATGAATCAGGATAATAATAATAAAAAATCTACATAATATTCTATATTCAACTGAATCATACCCCTGAATTTTAGACCTAGATTGCTGTATTTTTATAACTTACATGGTATAACTCATCCTGGAGTTTAGGTGTGAGAAACATGTTTATTACCAAAAACTTGGAAGAGACCATTTTGTATTCTGATCAAACCTTACTTTTTTTTTTTTTTTTTTTTTTTTTTTCTCTGAACAGAGTTTTGTTCAGAACCTCTCAATGGCTGAAAGATGTAATGGTGAGCTCTCATCAATTGCTTGTCTTCTCTACAAGATCTGGATTACAGGGTTTACCAGTCTTTTGGAAGACATTATAAGTAAACAGTTATTCTCATAAGGTGAGAATATTCTTCTCCTATTCTCAGCTCCATCACAATGAAGCTTCCATAAATGCTTTGCACTGTGAATCTATCACTAACTTTTCTAGTACTGAGAGCAGTGTGTACTGAAACATGCAACTGGCTAGCCCGAAAACTAGCACAGGCAACTTGCATTGAGAAACTCATGGAATTAAATAATGTTTATAAAACCTGAACATAAGACATCTATCATTTGAATAGTTGAATGATATTCTAAGAATAGAATTTTTCTGGACAAATTATTCATTTATATTCTAATGTTATGCTTGGAATGTTGACATTATTAGTATGTTACGCAGACACATGGTGCTATTACTTGTTGCCTTAGTTACCTTATATATTACACTGGTAACATAGCAACATAAGTGAACATGAGTTCGTGACTTTGAGGAATCTAAAACAAGCACAGAAATAACTGGAAAGAATCAGGTCTGAGGGAAAGACGTCTTTGTGCACCAGCAGAAAGTGAATTTTGGGCTTCCATGAACAATTGCAGGATTAAACAGAACTTTTTTGCTCTTTGGAAATGCCCCCTAAATTGATTTCATAGTTCAAATTACAAATTTTAATGCAGTTATTTTCCTCAATCATCTCCTGACCCTCTTTCTTTTAGGACAATAGCACACTATGAAATGGTATAATTTCCTGATTGCTTCCTAAAAGAAGCCATGTAGAGAGTTCATTAGAACAAATGCATTTTGAGCAGTTTTATTTATGATTTTCTGGTGCCTAATAGTCAAGCCACAGTTTCAGGATGATGAAAGAGAACTACAACAGAGCAACATAGTTCACAGTAGTCTGGCTTTAATTTAAGTCACTTTTAGGTACTAGTGATAACGTGGAAAAAAAAAAAATTAAAAAATTCTATCTTCAGATTCAGAATACTGGATTTCTGTAATATCTGTGAACTTTTTTGAATGATTTACAATCAGAGTATGACTTAGATTTCTATGAGCTGCTTGTTATTTTAAAAATCTGGGACTAGAGCTGGGAAACCATCTCTATTTAGGACCATGCAGATTAAATTTTGCAAATCAAAATCTTAAAGCTGCATGCATGCATTCTTAAATGCTGATCAGAATAGAGATCAATTTAAGAATACGGGGACAATACTTAATGAACCAGGGTCAAGGACAAGACAGTGTAGTTGCAAGCCTTCTGCTCTTCTGCGCAGCTGTTCTCATTGATACTCATTAACACTTTACACCACAAAACTGTGTCCTATCTCTATGAGGCTGTCTAAATAATGAAGGTTTGAAGACTTGAAATAGCATGCAAAAGCCTGAGGAATAGGTAAAATAACCATGTTAACCCACTGCTTATGCAAGTTTGTGTTCCTCAGTGTTTTACAAATTTAAGTTCTGTACATGTAAATGACACTGTCATTCTTTTGATCTTCATGACATCACTGCTATGGAGCTGGTATTTATTAAACTTCAGCAAATCTCCATCTGTGTAAAATTACACATTCAAGTAGGTATGAATTCCAAAGGAAATTACTTTTACTGCAATCCCCTTCTGACACAATATAATTTAATTCTTCTCACTCTGTATTTTAATTCTTGTTGCTGAGTTGGGTTATATGTGTGGGGGAAGGGTGAATGTTGTTATTTCACTGAAGCTCTTCTCTAAAAACCCAACCTTCTGCTAAGTGTCTGTCCTGTCAGGAGGGTCCTACATGTTTATGACATATCGCACCCTCAGCATCTCCTCTCTCTTTTTCTATTTATTTATTATTTTTTAGAAAAGGCAAGATTTGCATAACTTTCTCAGCATGTCTTACCTCTGCTTGGTGCTACAGCCTAGCTGCTATAAAGGAACTTTTCCTAGCAGTCCTGCAGTTTGAAGGAAGAGGAATTTGAGCCCTTCTAGTCTTAGTTGTTCAGCCTCAGGCCAGGGAGAATTTGTCTGCCTTTTGGCAGCTGCATGTCTGTCCTCAAGACAAGTCAGGGTATAGCTGACCTAAGGGACTTCCAACAAAACCCCTGAGCAAAGATGTCTTATTTTAGTAACATGAGGAGAGCGAACAGTGCCCATTAAAACACATAGGTCCGACTTGTCAAATCAGCTGTACCATGCATATGCAGAGATGTTAGAAAAAGTAACCCATGTATAATATGTTGAGTGGGATATTTTACAAATAAGATTAAATGGAAAACTATTTAAAAGAAATAAAGATTGTATTATTACAGGTTCCAGCTAATTTGAGGTAATTTACCTATTGAGATACAGCAGTTATGTGCAGTTACATAACTGCATGTACATGTACATAACTGAGATTTACTGACTGTCATATATTCTTCAGATAAAAGAAGGAAAATAATGGGATTTTTCCACAAGACGATTGCTAGCAGCTCTAAGCAGCAGTTACAAAATCAGTGAAAGATGAATAGTTGTGTCATGAACAGTAGATTCACAGAGTGATTTATGGTTATATATGGAAAGAGGTAGGTTCAGATCATCCATCCTATGTGAGCTTGAGCAAGGTATTTATGCTGTTGCATAGCAGACAAGTCAGATTTACTTTCCTACTTCTTTCCATTTAATAAGTAGTGGGCTGCTTTCCCAACAACTTGTCTAATTATGGTAGGTGAAGAATTGCAAGGAGAGATTTCCTTCTTTTAGTCATACTGGCTGTTCGTAGGCTTATGTCTTGGTGCTGCAGCAGTGCTGGATGCTCCTATTATGATGCTCTGAATGTCTCACACTTACTGGCTACATGGCTCTGATGCAGAAAGACTGGGACTCCTCCCAGAGGAGTCTCTACTACCTAGAAACCTAGAGGTTTCTCTACTGCTGTTCCCTCCTTTACTGGGTAGTTCATTACAGTGATATACAGACACTTTTTGAAGTTCTTTGTTGTAAATTAAAAGGTAAATGTCAATGTATAAATATTTGAAATTAATTTATCTTAACTTTATTAACAATTCATAAGAGTGTATCTACAAAGTCTGCTGTAACATTAGCCACATTTTATTTACTAGATACATTGGATCTTTTCTGATATACAGAACATTAAATAGCAGATACTATTTCAAAAGAAACCTGACTTTTCTTGCCAAATAATGTCCTACCAAGGAATACATAGCAATTTAAGATATTATAGGTTCAGTGGACATTACTATAATAATATATGCCCATATCCATAACTAATTAGGTGATTCTGAGTTAATGAAATTGGTAGGGATTAGTTTACAAGTATTGTTTTTCTCAGTGAATGATTTCCCTTCATTGGTTTGCATTCATAAGTGCTCTTATGAAAGTATTTGAAATGACAAAATTAATCTAAAATTAGTCTACAAGAGGATGTGCTCTATTGTATAGCTTGCCACATAGTTAACATAGGTGAATTTTCTTTACCAATACTAAATTGATTCTTTTTTCATGTTATACTACATTTCCAATTTACATTTATTTATGAAAAGAAGCCAAGATAAGTCTGTTTAATATTGTAATATTGTAATGCAGAGCTCCCAGCTTGCACACAAAAAATGCACTGACTTAGAGCTGCAAGGAATTAGACTACAAATTTATGAATATTGTCACCTCTATCTGTGTCTTACTGCGAGCTGGACTCTTAGCCTATACACTTGCTACCCTTGACCCTAGAGATCCCAAATGTGTAGGAACCATTTGAACTAATTTCTTCAGAGAAGTTTCATTTTTGTACTCTGACTGTACCTGGGGCTGTGAGTCACATGCAAAGGTCATACACCTAACAATGTTGCTGTTCTCCTGAAAGTGAAGAAAAAAATATTTCATACTTAGAAGATACAAATCAAGTAGTCAGCTTCAAGATAAAGAAATGCTACCAACTCTGTTATATATTGTTATTAAAATTTGAAAATGGCATTGAACATAAAATACACTGTACAGCCCTTCAGATATCTTGCTGTATTCTACCAGCAAAACAATTAGTGTTAATAACATTTGATTAGGAAAATAGTACTGGGTTTGACATGTTACTTACAGTGATAGAAGGAGCTCTCTGGAATATATACAAGGAAACAGGATATTGCCACTCTTTTTTAACTCCATTTAATAAAAGAAAATTGTCTAGTGTTTCAGGTACCAGAGATGTGTCAATACAGATGCCCCTACAGAATAAGCTGTCACTGATTATCACTGCCTTTAATCCGCCTTATTAATGAAATCATTAGTTATTTTCATGTCAGCTGAGACAGAACTATGGCAACCATTATTATTTGAAATTGAACAGGAGGGTGTTGATGCCCCAGAAATCGATGAGTAGATGAGTAATTCTTAAAAATTCTAGGTAGTGCTGAGAGCAACAGGGTGTGTCAAATTCTTAGTAGGCACTTCTACTGTCTGGAAAAAAAAGCAAAACCAAATAGCAAAGGAAGTAAAATACACACAGTGAAGTTTGGAAGAAGTTCATGTATTTCAAATGCTAGCCTATGAACCTGTAGGAAGGCTGAACACATGTGACTCATGAACTTAGTCTAAGCCACTACTCAGTCTGTATTGCAACAAATTAGTATAAGAGCTGGTACCTGAGGAGCTGGAGCAGAGAATGAGTAAAAGAGCAGAAAACAATGTGCTTCCAGACTGTCTGATCATCTTTGCTACTAGCTGTTCCTATGAAAATAGAATAAACGGTCTCCCAGATAACACCAGGTACAAAAGTTATTGTTTCTTACCCAATGATGACTGTGTAGGATGACCTTTAGAGCTGTACTGCTCTTGTAGACTTTAGAGGTTTTGCCTGCTCATTCTCTTGGAAAATGTGCTTGCAATGACATAGAAAGGTATGAGCTCTGCCTAGAAATGTGTAGCCTAAGAGACAAAAAACAGATGACTATAGGTTGTAATACATGAGGAGAGAGAGGAAGCATTTGCATCAGTTATATGTTTGTAGCATGTTTTATTTAACTGTTATAAGTGTGTGAGCGTTATCTCCAATTAGTCCACATTTCAAACAGATTTTTTTTTTTTTTTTTCTCAAAATGAGCAGGAATGGGCCTTCTGGGGAGATGTGAAGGAGAAAAAAAGTGAATTACACAGGTTTTCCTAAAAATATCTGATGTCTGTGGGAATAATGGAAGTAAGGTATTAATATTGTGTTAACATTGAACATGGACAAAAGGAGACATATGGTTAGACATATTATGAAGGTTTTGTTTTTGTTTTCTAAGGAGAACATAAAAAAAAATGAAACGAGAAAAAAGAAAAGAAAAAAGTGTTCATTACAGGAGGGAAATTACATTCTCAATCTTAGAATTATAAGATTTTGTATTTAAATAATACTTTTTTTTTTTTTTTTCTTTTCTTTTTGGTTCTGTCTCTATCCCTTCTTTTTGGTTCTGGCATATTTCTGGATCACAGAAATATTGAAATGTGTTAATATTACTTATATGCTATCCATTCAAATCTCAAGTGAAAAATTTTTAGTCTTCAAAATCATCCAAATTACATAAGGTATTTTTTTTCTAAGTGAGTATCAGAACATTAATAAATTAGTAGGCTTTTCCATGCATTTTTGTATCAAGCTGCCAATTTCACTGAATTTTTGGATTTCACCTTTGAGCAATAAAATGGAACAAAAGTATGATTGTTTGTGGTATACCATTAACAAATCTATACTCCTTCATGGGTCCCTTACTATTAACTGAAATACTGCAAGATAGACACATTTCACCTTATTTGATAGGTTACTCATTCTTGCCTATGTTTTCATTCATGTTGGGAGAAGCAGAAGTCTTAAAGGTGTGAACTGAGAGAGAGCAAATTTAACTTGTATTTACATACTCTAAATGTTAGTTAAATGTAGTTACACCTGTTTGTTTTATAAAGGTTCCCAACAGTGGCTTAGGCATTTCTTGTTGTGGAGTTAAACACAACTTCAAGCCTTTCTTAGGACATATACTAAAGACAATATAGCACAGATGAAGTTGTATCCACGCTGGTGAGCCAAAGGAAGCTGGAGATGTTTCCAGTGACACAATTTCTTTCTGTGTCATTGGCTACCAAAATTCTTATTTTTTCATCACATGAACCCAAGCAGACCTTTGATGATGTATTATCTAAGTGAAAGGTGATGTGTATGTGTTTTGTCTGGAAATTCTTCACATCAATAATGGTAAATCTGTGATTAGCCCCTTAGCTCCTCCTTAGTGGCTCTGCAGAGAAGTTTCTCCAAGACTACCAGGAAGAGCTGCATTCAGAAGAGAATGTGCTGGCTCAGCTGTGCCCTGTTCAGTCCATATGCAGTGAAGAAAACAGGCTTAGAAGTAATATCTGTGCCCTGCCTTGATCAGGCTGGCCATGCTTTGAAGAAGGCAAGAGCTTGCTTGTGCCTGTAGGGAAGAGCTCACTTTTGCCTGGAAGCAGGTAGAATAAAATACTTTAAATGCATGTCACAGACAAGGCTGGAAAAAAGGGGTAGAAAAGTCAATACTTCTATAATTATTCCAGTAATAGTGCCAGTGGTAGAGGCAGACTTGGATGTTGAAAGTGTGACTTCAGCGATAACAAAAGCAGTATAACAGCAGGCACGCACTTCTTTTTCCTTTCTTCAAACAGAGCCATCAAAAGAAAGAAAAGGCAATGTTTTTGAGTAGAAGAAAAGTATTTTGATTCTAATCATACATTCCTCTTCCACTTTCTTCTACCTTAAAATACACCACTGGAGAGAAGACTGTCGAAATGAGAGAGTTCCAGTCCTCTTAGGTAATGATGCCCATGTGGAAAAATTTCATGTAAATAAATTTATGGGGGAATATGGAAAACTGTATTTAGTTAACCCGGTTATATCTTTTGTATTTTAAGGAGTTTGCCATGCCCAGTCAATTCACTGCCTTGAGATGGTTGAGAAGGAGGGAAGGAATGAGTCAGTCTTTGACCATTAATATGTTAGTTTCATGTTTGTAGCTGGTCCACTTTGGGATTTTTCTTTTAACCACTTTTTCTAGCTGCTCCATTTGCTGTTTCAGATTGAACTGTGGAATCCTGTAATAGTTATTCCTTGGAGGGAAAAAAAAAACAACCTTGGAAAGAGGAACACTTAAAGTGTGAAGGCTCAAAGAGGAATAAGAAAATATAGGAATACTTATGGTGTTCATCTTAGGAAATAACTCAGCATGAGAATCAATGTCAAAACACACCATAATCAGCTTCAGCAGTTTACTACAGACCCGCTTCTGCCTTACATTGAGCACCAAGTGCAAGAACCCTGTTTTCCCTGGGCACCATTTTTGTAGTAGAAATTCTTTAGTAAGGGATTGGTTCTTTGAAAAAGCAGCTTTTACTCTTGGGAAGGAGGTTAAAGCAGTGAAGTTTATTTTTCTAGGAAATGACCTTTAAAAGCTGGCAGATCATTTTCCTGATTAGATCCATCTTTTAAAATTATTATTAATATTATTTTTATTATTATTTTCTTAAATAACTGCTTTCTATGTATATGAAAGGGGTAATAGCCTGACTGATTTTTATTAACTATGGAAGAACTTGGAGGTTTATTAGGGAGAAAAGTGAGATGTCACAGTTGAGCTTCTGTTATAAATAGCTGCTGAAGTGCAATCTGTGGAGTACAAGGAGGAATTTAGCAACCTGGCTGGGGCAGCAAGTGGTCATTATAGATGCGTTTGGTAGAACAATATAACTGAGATTGATTTTTTTAAGTAGTCTGACATGAAGGCTTAATAAGAGATTGCTATGACTCCTTGATTAAATATCTTAGCACCTTGTAAGAAAGAGCAGTTAAATGACAATTCAGAATATGGAAGGGTACGCTTTTCAGTTCTTAAGACTATTAATCATATGAATATTTCTTTCCGTTTTGTAATAAAAGTCCTGATTAACTTTTAGGTTGTCTGTGCAAGTGGACCAATTCTTCTGACTCTGTTCTTTAATGTTAAATTTAGTAAGGATGCCTCTGTGATAGTTTTTAATGGGTATTTGAGAAACAGTGTGCAACACAGGTAAGAGTAGAATAAGTCAGTTTTAATTCCTGACATTTTTTAAACTAAAAAAGCAGTTTAAATCCGGCATCTTTGTTTCCTATATATATATATTTTTCTTTCTAAGTTGCCTATGTTTTTTGTATAACAGAGGTAAATCTATTTTCCCCCTTATGTAATAACATAAGGGAAATTAATTTAAAAATCACTTGGTGAGAAGCGTGGGAGGAAAACATATCATCCTTACTCTGTTTAAAATTATTTTTAATAGCACACTAGGTATATTGGCAGAAATAGATGGAAAGTAATTGTACATAGAACATTTTAAAGTAAAAAGTAATGATAATAATGTGAAATACTCCCTCCACAAGAGTCCTATGTGATAGAAATGCAAATTTGTTGCAGTAACAGACAATAATTGAGTATTATGCAGTGACTGGGTAAATCAATGCAACTGTGATTAACTCACTAATGTCAATTAGAAGTAGTAAATTTTAAGTGTTATAATTCATCAGCATTAAGCATTGATTTGAAATTGATTGCAAAACAAGCAGTTTTGACAAATTGTCATCTTTGTGTTCCCTGTGGTGCAGTACTTCCACAGGTGTTCTGCTTTTATTTATTTATTTATTTATTTTGGTGCCTGATCACATGCTCCCCCCCAAATATTTTAAGATCACTGTTTTCATTTGCAGCATACATTCTACTGAAGGCTTACTGCTACACCTCTTACAAACATTGCAGCTAGCCCTAGGCTACAATAGATTGATGTTAGCACAGAAACTTTCAAAGCAGAACTGCAGGCAAGAGAGAGCCCGGGTATTTGATCTGATTACTCTCCTTTGCCTGTTTCTCTTTTAACAGAACCTTGATACGGTGTTGATGCGCTACCTTACTTCTCTCTTCTTCTCTTTAGATATCTCAACATGACACCTGCATAATGAAATTCCAGAAATTGACATCTGGGTCCGATGTTCTGTATTTTCAAAAACAGGCACCAGAATGCTTGGGATTCCTGAGTTCAACAGACTAAGATGGCACAAGCATGGTTAGGACTTCAAAAGTACAGGTGAAGGGGGCAGCAAGTATGCGAGGTAGGTAGGAAAAGAATGAGCTATGGACAGCACACTAAGCATGGGTTTAGCTGTTAGGATTTAGGGGCTAGAATACCATCCCTTCTCCATGGAGGAGGTAAGTGGTGCAGGGTTTTGCAGAACTACCTGGAGAAGTCTGTGTAGGCAGAAAGTTATTCCAAATTAGTTCAGGCATTCCTTTATTTCAGAGTGTGCGGAATAAGGATGAGATACGAAGGATGAGAAGGGTGAGAGTAAATGGTTAGGATGTCCACACAGCATATGTGACTGATACAATTATTTTAGGAATGTTGATTAGAATAGATTTTACAGTGGTGAAAAACCTAACATGCATATTGGAAAAAAAAAATAAGGCTGGTTATTCTAAAGGAAAATGAAAAATACTTCCATAATTAACAGGATAGATTCTTTATAACATGGATGGGTTTGATCCATCAGCAAAATCTCTCTGAGTTGACACTTAAAGGTGTTTCACAGTGAAGAGATGGCATCCTGGTATTCTGCTCCTGTAGCCATACTCTGAGTCTTCACAAAGAGCATTGCATAGTGCAGGAAAGATGTAACTGACCATTCACTGTTTTTCCTTGTCTTGCTTTTACATTGTTTAAGTGAAGGTTAGGATTTACACTGCATCTGGAGCAGGTCAGAATGAGATAATCTTGGTCATAAGTCTTGCAGAAGTAGCTGATTTTAGTAGCTTTCTATAAATAACCTTGTGTTACAGGCGATACAGGATGTGTCACACAGATTTGTAATGAGCACACCCTTCTGCTCTGTTGTATGAAGACGAAATCTAAGGAGAGGGACACTTATCTGAGTTTCTGAGTATCTAAGAGAGGAAGGCATGTTACTCAATTCCTTATCAGTAGAAAAAAATCTTAATCCAGTAATGAATTGGATCATCTTGCTAGCGGATCGCATCTGGTACAGCTCTGATTCGGGTACAGATTTTAGCTAGCAGCTAGATCTGAGTGTAGATTTATGTGACTGTGCATGGGCACAAGAGAAAATCATTTCCAAATGCACTTTTTGGCTTGATTTAATTACCCACTTCTCCTTATCACTGGCGGTCTGCTCTGAAAGCGGACTGTGAATGGCAGAGGGTAAGAAAAAGAAGGGGCAAAGCCTACAGCTTTTGCTCTGTGCTTTTGCTCTGTTGATCTGAGTCTGCCCTGTGTAGCTGCAGCTATATGCCAAAATAGAAAACAAACCACCACCATCAACAACAACAACAACAACAAAAAAAAAACAACAACCCAAACCTGGTGTGTTTCTAAAAGCAAGAAATATTAATAAGAAGCACTATCAGTCAGCTGCATCTGAGTCACAGGGCTTCCCATGATTTTCTTAGAGTAACATATATTATGCAAAGAGTATGGCCACAGGGCAAAATATAGAGCATATTTATTAGCCTTGCTGTGTTTGCAACATTTCCAAGGCTTTCCTTGCATGCTGTGTGCTAGACAAGCTTTGGGGCATATTCTATAAAGGATTATCTTTTCCCTTTGATGGTACGGGAAACTACTAACCACTTGGATGCTGTAGCAGCAGTGAAATGGGGTTTAGTGCTGATCCATGCTGTGCAAATGAAGTCAATTTTCTCTCCTGAAGACTGTCTACATGCCCACTGAAGGTGCTCATGTTGAAGAGGTAATTTTTAGCTTAAGGATATTTATGCAAAAGGGCAAAATAAGAGCTGATGATATATTTATTTGCCTACTTTCATTCTCTCCCCACCTCAACCCCAGAGAACAAACACTTCATTCACAGTCTTCTGTGTGTCCTATTGTTTCTTCTACATGTCTGACACATGGACATGTGGATGTTGAAGAAATTTTTAAGTGCTTCAAGATGGCAGGAGGGGGTAAAAATGGAAGATGTGTGTAAAATATAACTTTATATAAAATATAAATAATCTTTCCAGAGAATTAAATTAAGACTTCCATGGACATAATTTTTTTCTGTACTAAGAGTAATAAGATTTCTAAGCATACCTTCCTGTGAATCAAAACTGTTCTTATGTTATTTGTTGTAAAATAAACTCCAGGAGAAATATATATTTATAAAAGCCCATTTTGAAGGGTTTACATCTTGAGCTGTATTTGTACTTATGACTTGTCTTGAGTAAAAGTTATATTGTAGATACTGCCCTGAATGGTTTTCTTTTGTCTATTTGCATCAAGGCTGATTGCAGACCCCTGGTGACATTTGTAACTACAGTGTACAATCTGTCTGAAACTGGAAGTTGCCTGTGGTGTTTTAGGTACTGCAATGATTGACTGTTTTTAGAATACAATTCCTGTCTCCAAAGGAGTGGTATTTTTTCTTCTTTTAAGAAAAATATTTTATTTTATTTTATTTTATTTTATTTTATTTTATTTTATTTTATTTTATTTTATTTTATTTTATTTTATTTTATTTTATTTTATTTTCTAATCCATCTTCTCCTATTTTTTTTTTTTTTTTTTTTTTTTTCCCAAGCTCCTACACCTTTCTTGCTGCCTTCAGAAGAGAGCTGAATTCTGCTTGTAGTTTTCTTAGAGTGGTGTCACTGGTTTTCATGGAAGGGAATCTGGTCATGACAGCAGAGGTTTGGGTTCTTCACTGATGTTTTACCACTTTTCACTCTATCATTTTTTCCTCTGTGTTTTGAAGTATGACTTAGTATGCTAATTTTTCTATTAATGCAAATTCATTTCAAGAAGATAGATATTTAATTGCATGCTGCCTATATGTTGAAAAAAAGGGAAATCAGAAGCTGTCAAGTAAAGCCAGTGATTTCATTAATATTTCTACTTGCAAATATACCCCATCAACCAACATGGAAATGATATCATCATTATCAATGTGATCATCCAAATTGGCAAAAAGAGTGAAATCTGTCAGTACGTTGGAAGTTAAGCATAATAAGCCACAGTCTAGCCAAAGTAGTTATGTGACTTCTTGCCATTAGATAGTAACTTTTGAATGTTTTCTTGAGAAACAGCATTAACAATGAGAGGGCTAAAACTTTTCAGAAAATAACCATCCTGTAGTACCACTAAGAGAGCTTGTGCAGTTTAATCAAATTTGCTCTGGGAAGCTGGTTGGATCCCCTCACAGACAGCCTATTTGCTCTGCTTTAGCTGTCAGCAACAGATGAAGTCAGCAGTAGTGGTATGGGTTAGGGGCATTGCCCCTGCACATGTGCATTTGTTTGTTGTCCAACATGTAATGCACAAATACTCTAGTATTTATTGGAGAGTGCTGGAGACAGGCTGTTCTCTTTGCGTGGGAGGGAATAAGCTCCCTTGTTTTCCTTATATCATAGGAACCTAATCATAAGAACATAATCATAAGAACATAATCATAAGAACAGAGATTTGGGGTTAGTAAGTTTTGTCCACTAATTGCAAACAATTAATTACTGGACGGTCACGGAGTTAATTTATATACCTTTTTTGGTCACTAGATGGAGGTAGGCAACCATAACGAGGCCAACTTTCCCTGGGTTTTGTACCATGAACTGAGAGATTACCCTGTATTTATTTGGACAGCAGGAAGTGTATTTTATCATTAGAAATACTTCTTGTACCAGGTTACTTGAGAACAGGGTGACACCAGTACTTGTCAATCCATAGGTTTATATCAATCAGAACTTTTTCAACGCAGTCTTAAATTATATATATAGTTTATATATACATATAGTATGTATAATTTCATTTGAAGTACATTTTATTACCAGAAATACACTTCTATATTTAGAAGAGGGTGAACATTATTTAGATCATGCATACATGCATGTGTGTGCATAAAATTACTTTATTACATGACCTAACAAAAAAAACAAAACAAAACAAAAACAAAGAACTTAAAAATACTTATTAATGCCTACCACATTCTAGAATTGAATACATAGTATTATGTACCCCACTCCACTGGCAATTGTGAAGTGTAAAGCTGAACATTTCACAATGTGGTTGTGTATTCCCTTTGAGCTGCATCTGCATCAACATTATTTATTTGCTTTGCTTTGCTTTGCTTTGATTTTAGTTTAGTTTAGTTTAGTTTATGGTTTTAGTTCTGTCTTTCAGATGTTGTTCACTTTTAGTCACTTTATAGTTATGGGATCTTTTCAGTAAGGTCCTATTTCATCTTTACAAATTAAGTTGCAGCTTCTTGTTGCTTAGTTTCTAAGAGGATTAATTTCTAGGGAGAGTGTACAAACGGTCAGAGGTGGGAAAATATCTGTTCCTTCAAGTACTGAAGACTGCTACAAAACTGTCCTTTAGCCTTGGACTCCTCTGTGCAAATGTGTATGGCTGTGATAGTGAAGGAGGACTTTGTGCTGAAGCTGCTCTTTTGTTACGTATCAGAGAGAGGAGAGCTACAGGGTTGCATTCTGAGCTTCTTTGGAAATATAGATTTTAATTTTCTGATACTGTAGATGAAACTCATTTTTAGACATATTTTCTTTATCTGAAATGATGAGTTAGTAATCTTCCTGAATTTCAGAAACAGTGTGAATATACCCTGATAGGCTAAGCATATATTATTACCATATGCTTGCTATAAATGGAATTAAGCATGGCTATGTATTGGCTAGGGGATTATTCAGAATCGGTTTGATGTACTGATCAGCTGGGCTTTTAAATACAATACTGGCATTAATGTGTTGTGCCATGCAGATCATTGTCTCCCACCTGGGGAGGTCTGCCCCATTAGGAATTAAATCTAGCTGGTGCTGCTGCAGCTGCATTGGCAAATAGGAGAGGGAAGGAGGCAGTAGCATACAAACAAGACTATTGTGCTAGGTGAAACTCAACACCAACTTGGCTATGCAGGTTGTCTCCACCACTCTGTGTGTAATAATGGATGTTTTGGACAAGGTCACAACTGATGGACAAATATATACAGGTAATTCCTCTTGAATATGCCCCATCCTCTGAAAATTCATGGTAGTTCTGATGGAGAGATTGCACTCACGTGTGGCCTCGGTGGATTTCTTGTTCATTTGTTTGTTTTGTTTTGGTTGTTTGGTTGGTTTGGTTTGGGGACCTCAAGAGGTGGTGAATGAAACTTAGGGACTCCTTCTGCTCCCTTGTTGCTGGGATATCTGGAGAAATTATCTCAGGGGTAACACCATCTCCCTAGGTTTTTTGAAGAACTCTGGAGGTTTTAAGTTTTTTTCTCTTGGGCTTTTTCTTCAAAATTCTTGGTCATCTAGACTTCCTTGTTTGCTGGTGCAGCAGAATCAGTTGGACTGGGTACTGCATTGTTTTTCTCTCTGTATCAGATACATGGCTTTTTAGTTGATATTAGACCTATGCTTCCTTTCTGACACACACATGCACATGCACTGCTTTCACTCTGATAAGAAGGCCATCACCTAATCAGAGCCGAGAGAGGAATGAAGCACATACTTGGTGCAAAAAGTCCTAGAGGATTTGACTCTCAGATGTTTTACCAATTGCAGTTTATATACAAGACTTCTCTTACAGTACTGCTACAATTCACCTACTGCAATGCTGAAACAGCACGTTTGTCTAGCTCTTGGGAACTGGAATCCAACATGGGACAACTTGAAAACTCATTTTTTTTTCACATTAAAAAAAATAAAAAAATCTTGCAAGTGGAAAGATTGGACACTTCCAATAGGACTTAGTTCGCTGGGAAGAATGTACCAGTACAAATTATTGACAGCTACAACACTTTTGAGTCTATTGAAATGTAAATGAGCTCATTATTAATTTATACGAGCTTCTGGTTTAAGTTATGAATGAAGAAAATGGCCTATATATGACAGTACAAGAAGAATAGATTGCATAATTATTTATGTTAACCCTCTCTGCAGAGATAGCTGGGGGGCCAATGGAAAGTCATTCTCAGTGTCCCAAGCAAAAATCCTGCAAATTCCATGAGCAAAATGTTTTAATGCTCAGCACTGAGGTGGACTCACTGCTGCTGCCTCCTAAGTGGAATGCCTACAGAGCTGCTAAATGTGAAGACCTTGCTTATGGACATAAAAGAGGAAATGATCACTGAGGCACTCAAGGCATTATTAAGGTGTAGGCAAAATTTATTGAACTTCACACTTCACTTGTCTATATCTCTGTCTGTTATAACAAATAGGCAAGCAAACAAACAAACAAATAAATAAAACCCAAATCCCCTAGAACCTGTAAAAGTATATCTAGTACGTTTTGCATGCTTCAGGACCGCCAGAAAGTATTTTTATTTCTAGCTATGGCTTCCAGACTAATTCAAGAACAAACTCCACAGAGAAAAGCTTATGAAGTCTTTAATTTAAGAGGCTTAAACTTTGGCAGAAGTCATCTAGTGCGTTCATTGATTTGAATGACCCTGTGCAGAATTTTTAGCATGTCTGGCTTTGCTCATTTAAAATAACATGTGGTTAGAGAAGCAGTATAAATAGCAGTTATATGTTCTTTTAACTTCTGCCGTTATAAGGGGTGTATGCTCCATGTGTCTTCTGCAAATGCAAATGCCCCTTTTAGTTGTACTATTGAAATAATAGAGGTAGATTTTTGTTTCTTTAAGTAATGTAGAAGTCAAGTTTACAGTATTGATGCTACTGGGCTACTGTTTAGTCCCTCTGTCTACTGCTTGCTTGCGTATGCGTGTGTGTGTATGTAAAATTATTGGAGAAAATCCAAAGGAGGGCAACAAAGATGGTGAAGGTTCTAGAGGGGAAGATGTATGAGGAACAGATGGCATGTATCCTTCCTTATATGCATGAAAATTATGGCTAAATATCTGTGTTTCTTGTGCTATTCCATCATTCAAATCTCTGAGAAGATTGAGTGGATTTTTATTTCTTATGAGGATAGGCCTTAAGATTCTCTTTGAAAAGCTTAGCCCAGTCTGGCTGTAAATTGTGTTTAACTGTTCCTGCAAAATGTTTTTGTTTAGTTGTGCACGTACATTATGATGCTTTGTCCTAATTTTCTGTTATGTAAGAAATTGTAACTGTGTCAAAACATAACTAATACCAGGATGTAACCCAGGTACTCCTTCATCCTTAAGCAGAAGGCCACTCTGTGTGCCTGAAGAATCAGCATTTTTACCAAAAGTTTAGGTTAAGGACTGAAAAATCACCAATTTCTTTCATGAAAAGCTTTATTATTATTATCATTATTATCATTATCATTATTATCATTATTTAATGAATGTTTTCTTTTTTTTTTTGTTGCAAATGAAGCATATGTTTAAAAAGTCAGACCGTACCAGTCTTTTTTTTTTTTTTTTTCTTTTTTCTTTCTTTCTTTTGTCTGTAATTCTGATTTTTGTCCATTCCTCTTCTCCTTTCTTGTCACCTATTTTGCTACAAGAAGTGTGTCTGGTGTGAAAGGAGGTCAGCAAAAAGTTGGGGAGAGAGAGGAAATTAAAAACATGAAAAAAATGTTGCTTTCTATCAAGGCAGTACTTAAAAAGAAATGTCATTAAAAAATTTCCATTTGAATTTTTTTAAAATAAACAATTCTTTTTTTATTTATGTATTCTGCTTTAGTGGGGTATTACTGCTTTACTGGAGCCAAGATCTAACATTCCATCCAAATTACAAACTCTTCTCCTGCTGCTTTTCTTTGTATCTCAGTAGTCATTCCCATTTATCCCTGGTTAAAAATTTGTCTTCATATTAAGAATTCAATTACACCTATGCCTCTTAAAGCATCAAAAGGCTCTTTGCCCTGTTTAGACCATGTTATTACTTTCATATGTAGTTAAGTTTAGACTGTCTAAGGATATTTTGTTACTCATATTTTCTGATTTTTTGTTTCTTAAATGTTTATAGAAATTATCTTAGATAAGGATTTTAAGACATTTTTGAGGTGCTACACTTAAAATCAGTGCCTACATTTTTATTTATTCAGCTAGTAATTTTGCTAATTACTTAATGCTTTTACCAAATAACCATATTCTGCCCTTGTAGTAGCAGCTGTGCTGTTGACCTTATTCTTGTTTGGCTGTATTTTAGCTTTGCATTTGTATTTTCTGTAAAATTCCACTTACTGTTTATCTTCTAATATTTATGTACAGATATTTCTGCTCCTTTGAGGGCATATAAGCTTCCTTTAGGGCTCAATTAACATTTTTTCTTGAACTATATGTTAGCCTATGAACATTGCCTGTCTACATTTATGTATAACATTTCGCTTTCCTTTTCTTATTAGTGTATCAAAAAACCTTAGGAGACTCATTTGATTTCTAAAATAGAGGTCTAATACTCTGAATTCAAAATGCAAACTTTTTTTAGGGATAATACACTCTGCATGTCTGGAGCAGCATATCTCTGGTGTCTGTATTAGAGCTCAGATCTCTTGAATTCCGGTTCCTGGATCTTTTGCTGAATCAATTGGTGAGATAAGGCAGATATTTTCTATATTATATATATTATTATATATATATATATGTATATATTTTCTTTATTTTTCTGTGATTCAGTTCCACCTTGTGTAAAATCTGGGCAAAAAAGCTGCTGTCTGAATCTGTATCTAAGATCTACAGAAAATATTCTAAACTAAGGATTCTAAATATATATATATATATAAGTGTGGGAAACTGATTTTATTGTTCATGTTTTTTGTGACTTTCTTAATTCAACAGTAAGCATTTCCTCTCTGGAATGCATATAGGACATATAGACAAAATTTGTATGACAATAAAATACAATTTAAAATATTAAAGAGGAGAGGTAAACAAGGAGTATGCAATGGATTTTAAAAGAGCAATGTTTACAACCAGCACATCTGTGACCTATCCCAGATTGCCACCATTTTTATCCTTGGCAAACAGCTGCCAAATAATCTACTGCTACCACTGAGAAATGTCTGAACTCATATTTATCTGCTTACAGAAGAGACATGTCCACTGTCATTTGTGGATGTTGTTTCTTCTTATTTATTTATAAATCATTGGGGTACATGCAGTAAAGAAAAAAAAAAAAGTTTCTACATGGAAAAGAAAATGGAATACCCATACAGTACCCCCCATCCATTAAAGCAGACTTCAGAAATAAGTGTAAGGACCATATTATTGGTGCATGTTGAGGTAAGTGGGGAGTTCTTAAGAAAGTTCTTACTATTCCATGTCATATGGAGCATTATCCAATTTACTGGCATTAATAATTCTGTTTGTAAGTCATATCATAGTTATGTTTTCTCAGCTTTTCACTTTATATTAAAAAGAAAAAGTTAGAAGATTATTAATTTAATAAAACACATACCTGTTAGGGAACTTTTGTGTTAACACCATGGTCAATATTATAATAAATGATAGCTAATTTCTTTCATTGATCTGAAAAAAAAAAAAAAGGTAATTAAAAATCCAAGTGATTAATATCACTTTTATTTATTTATTTATTTATTTATTTCCATTGGGAAAACATGTTCCAATTACTTTTAAGTTGTAGTTTTGATATAGATACTTTTTCTCATCTATGTGAAAGTGCCTGTCTGGGTGATGGGAAGTGCATCCTTAGGCACCAGGGAACAAGTTTTTCTCCAGCTGTTTGTGTTTGGGAGAGAAAAATAGGCACACCAGAGGGAATTTCAGACAGTTGGCTTGACGTTTACTGCATTTCTTGTGTGTTGCAGAACTGATCACTGATTTAGCATCAAACATACATTTCTGTAGCTTCTTTCTTATCACAAATGATTCGCACAGTGACTTAGTGGAATACAAATTAGATTTCCCATATTTCCCATAGAATAAATGATTCAAATCAGGCCTGAAACAACTTTTTTTTTTTTTTTAACATCATTTTTAGAGGTGCATGTAAGTTGCATGTAAGTAACTTGCATGTAAGTTGCTAAACTTTGTAAGTGCATCAACTATGTCTAGCTTACAGAGTATTTTAATACTTACCCCATAACACGGGGATATATGAATATACGTTTACAAAGCCCTTTTGAGGACAGTTTTGTTAGTAAGCTTCAGTAACTAAGGCTACAGAATAATAATCCAACCACAATATTGTTGAAATCCTTACCATTTACTTTCTTCTCCCATTTCTAGCCAAAGATAGTGATGAGTTATTTTCTCTTTCACCTTTTTGGCATCTTTCATTTCACCTGAAGTCCAAATATAAAAGACAATTACTGCCCCAAAATAAATAATACGAGTGAGAGAAGCGTTTTATTGTAAAAATCCATGAATTTAGGGATAAATAGCAATACATTTTGCTGTGTCTTTGGCACTAAGAATTGAAAGAATTGACTACATTAAACAATACAAAGATTATTGTAAGCCATGAGTATAGTGGAGTTTTACAAAAGCAAATGTGAGCCTAGATGTATCAGACAAGGTATTTATAGCAGGAAGAAGTGATGAACACTTTTTCCTCTGGAAATCTGCCAGTACTGAGGCTGCAGGGTCCAGCTGCTATCACAGTTTCCTTACCTACCAGTCAATAGTAATTGTAATACTCTAGTGAAGCTTTACCCTCTTTCTTTACTATTGCATCAGCACAATGCTGTATTTGTCATGAATTTTATGTATTTTTTTCAAACATAACGTGATAAGTATCATTGTGATCAGACAACATGCTGATGTGTACAGCAGTATGAGTCTGAGCTATGACCCCCTTTTATATACATTTAACAATTCCTTGTGCACAATATTTTATTTCTGTTATTTATATTTATTATGTGGTATGACAAACAGTCTGAAAATCGCTTTTTGTTTGGCAGTGTATTTATCCTTATACTAAATATACATGCAATTTGCAGTCATCAACGAGCCTGTGTTCAGTTCACATTGAGTCTTTTAAGACAGTAATCTAATACTTCTTGATCTGCATCTTCTCATCACTGAATACACAGGGGTCTTCCCCAGACCTTTATTGGTTCTTTGATGGACTAGACACCCAGCTCATTAATCTGATATTTAGCTACTCATTATTCACACTCTCAAATACTACCTCATTTCTGATGGGCAATACTTTACCTTTCAATTTTCCATGCTTGTATGATAATACTTTAGCCCACAATGGTAATTATCAGCATACGTGTAGAAGGTAGCAGCAAAACTACTCAGGATGACTGTTTATAGTTCCAGCCATCCACGTACATGAATTTGTACGACTAAAACTTGTAGAAAACTTGTAGGGATTTTCTTGTAGGAACTTGTAGGAGAAAGCTAGTCAGCCACACATATGAACAATGTGGAGAAGAACTAGTTTCTAAATCAAAAGAGAATATAGTAAGTATACCCTATAAAAACAAACAAAAGTCTTCACATTTTTGGTACCCAAAAGAAAATGTGAAAGTGTCCATAAGTACTGAAACTGTTCTGTTTAAACAATGTGCAAACACAGTATGTGTATTCTTAAAAATTCCATAGCTGAATATTAATAGGGTCAGAAAATTAAATACTCCAGGAATGTTTGACTATGACCTAATTCCATGGTAGAGAATCAATTTTGTGGTTAAGTAATGTTTGCTAGCATGACCAATAAAACTCATTAAGGAAAATAGATTGAAATTTCTTATCTTTGCAAAGCTGTGCTAAGATAAGAAAAAATCAATATTTATTTCAATTAAAATAAACTCTGCTATATTAAAAATATTTTTAATCTGAAAAGTATTCAATATTTCCAGTATGTATTTTTCCATAGTTATTAACAATTAAAGAATATAAAATTAATTATGTTTTATTTTATACCCTTAATCCAAATGCAATGGAAGCTCTGGCAATGTGCCAAGAATAAAAAAAAAATAAAAATTATTTTTTCCCAGTCTGGAGTTTAAGTCAAATTTTTCATTATTCTTCTTTAACCTTTAAAATAGCATTATATTTTTTGTTTCACTGAAAGAGCAACTAGGTTGTTTATGAATATACCTGATCTGTGGGTATTAGAATCTGGGTTCTGCCTTGGCTGCCTTCATAGTTTTTGTCCAGCTACAGAATTTTGAATGCAAAAATTTCATGTGTGGCTGCCTCTATCTTGGCCCAGATGGAAATCTAATGAGGGAGACAAGATATACTGGAGTAGGTTTTAGAAAAAACTTAGCTTGAAATCTGAGGTGCTGGAAACTCATATTTGTGTTCATATGGTGGAAGGAATGTACCTCACAGGCTGTCCTACTGATGGTGGTACAGGCAAACATGCAAGAAGGTTGGTATCTGAGACCTGAGAGTCTATTATCAGGTCCAAATTATGCTTAATACCCCCCAAACACACTTTTTATAGTTGAACTGAAATTGGTCAGATGACTGTCAGCTTATGCTGACAAAATATTTGAATGTTGGCTGTGGAAATTTAGGAGTAGATAGCTCATGCTTTCAACTGTCTCTGTTTCAGGAGTGGAAACATTCAGAAAAAGACTGGCACCTGAAGCTCTTCTGCATAAATAGGTTTTCATCCTTGTGTCAACACTGACAAACAGATTTCCTGAGCAACCTGATGTTGAAGACATGGAAGATACTAAAATCTCCCCTTCTGAATGTGCAAATTCCAGATATCTGTCTCTGACTTCCTTTCTCTTCACAGTTTTCAGCCACCACACAAATCCCAGGCATCAAATATTTTAGCAAATTTTATTGTATTTTATTGTTTTAATTGGATATGTATGTACTTTTGTCTTTAATCCATGTCCCATGTCCTGGACAATTAACTTTTAATATAGTTTAAATTGAAATTAAATAGTCTAGTTTTGCTTTTCTTGTTCTTCTGACTTAAGCTTAGATGTCCTGTACTTCTTTCCTCCTGAAAGGCTTATGCAAGCCGTCATTCTCTAAACTCTTCTGGACGACCTTAAAAAAATTGCATTTTAAAAAGAGTCTTGGAGCCTGTTGTGCTGAAATCACAACCCTAAACCTTCTTGGGAATTTTCTGCAATGTGTAGGGCTGCAGAAGCATAAGTGGTGGATTCTCAAGAGGTGACAGACAAAAGTGCATTAAACCTGTTCTGCAGAGAGTAGCATCCCAGCATCCTTCTCTTCTGTCTCTTTGTCTCTCTCTCTCTCTCTCTCTCTCTCTCTTTCAGCTGAGCCCCACAGGACCTGATGCAATTCAAGCAAAGATCTGTGGGACTGAAGTTGTGATATCAAATGAGGTTCTGGAGCCTATGCTCTGAACAGTCTTTTCTCCTCAGCACACTTCTCTAGGTTACTTTCACATTTTCACTTAATCCTCTTTCTCCAGCCTTCCTTTTTACTTTGGCTCCATCTCCTTCCCCTTAACAGACTTTGTCTTATTAGCTAATAAAAAATCCTGACACAGATCCATAAATTCATATACCAATCTTCTGCATGAACAGATAGTTTCTCCCTGGAACTAATCTGAAGTTTAGCAAGTACTGGTCTTTTCAGCATTTTCCTGTGTTAAGTCCTTGTATTTCAGAGTTTCCCAAGTTACTGAGTTCTAGTATGACCATCATAGGTTTGTAATACTTTCTGGGACTCTGCCCTTCAGACAAAAGATTAATTGAACTGAGTCGTTTCTGCATGTCCCTGGGCAGAGGAATGATTGGTAGTTCCTAACAATTGTATGAATGGTGGAAGCCCATTTTGAACTTAGTATAATCCTCATAACAGCTGGGCACAATGTAACTTAGTTTCTTTTCTGTGATGCTCTGCAGTTAATTAGAGTATGTGGTCTTGATTTGAGCCATAGTTTTTACATTTTAATACACATTCAATCATTAATAGTCATCAATATATCCAGGTAACAATGAAATGTCAGTGGCACTCTCAAATTTCTAATATGGACTCTGCCCCTCACATCCCCCCCCTTATAAATGGACCAGAGTGAATACTGTTCCTGTTTTTAAAAGCATTGTATAATTCCCTAAAGTAGCTTATTGCACAGGTAATCCCATCTCCTTATTGCTATTTAATATTTGCCTTTGCAACCCTAAAATTTCTAATATTTATGTGTAATGCAATTGTAGTTTTTACATGGTGATTATATTAACATGATGCTAAGATTATACACATAAGTAATAAGATCAAGAAAATCCAGATGTGACTTGGCACATGACCTGCATTTGAATCCTATTACACATATGCATTAAGATTTAATCTTTTGTTATTCAGTGTAATAGCATTAAGGGGACATAATATGAGCAATGAAGTCCAATAGTTTTTGGAACACTGCTCAATTTACTAGTAATTTATTTCTGATATGAATACAGCAGGTCAAGAATAATTTTAGTAGAAAAATTAATATGGGAAAGATTGTCGATAGAGATCTCTCAAATCTGATCACTGAACAAGGAAACTTAAACAAAGTTTCTATGCTTTTAGTGATATTCCATTTATACAAAGATCCCATATATCCCTTCTTCAATTCTGTTCTAAACAGTTTCAATTAATGGGAGATTGGATGTGGAATTTAGCTGTTTGGTATTTTTAGCGATGTCTATGCCATTTCTCTAACACAAGTTCTGCTTTTCTTGGAAAATATTTGATTCAGAAAAAAATCTTTTTGAAGATTTCAGTGTTTACTTCCCTATGTCAGTTTTCTGTCTCTGACTACAAAAATTGCCATATGGTTCTGTTGTGCCTATGGAAGTGATTAATGAGCAGGTCTAGCTTGTGCTTATTTTTTCTTCTATCTAAGATCTTTCACACCTTAAAATCTGAAATTATTTGATCACATTTAGGAAATTCATGTAAAGTTGTCTTCCTTACACTTGTCCTTCTTCTAAGGAAACTTTTATCTCCTTAGGGCCTCATCATTTATGATGCTTCATGTAGGCTGGTCAAAAGGGTGAGAACAAAGAGCCTGAGTGATAATGTCCAGAGGACTTTTGAAGATCTCCAAGGAGGGAGACTTTATAACCATTCTGGGCAATCTGTGCCAGTGCTCAGCCACCTGCACAGTAAAGAAGTACTTTCTGATGCGTAGACAGAACAGCCTATGTCTTTGTTTGTGTCCATTGTCTCTTGTCCTGGCACTGGGCACCATTCAATTCATTGAACAACTCAGATATGACTGTGCTGTGGTTTGCATGCTTCTCATCAAATCAAATTTATTTTTAGACAAAGTCTTAATCATTTTCTTTTTACAACTGACTAATGGGATTCAGCCTGGCAAAGTCCCTGGTGTTATTTTTTTTTGTTTCCTTGAAGGGGAGTATCTTAATACAGATTTTATAGTAAAGTAGTCCCATTTTCCCACAGTTTTATTTATATTGGGTGACTATATGTTTTGGGCAACTTAATATTCACTTAATATTCACTATATATTATATTCACTATATATTAACATTAAAAAAAAAAAAAAAAAAAAAAAAAAGAAAAAGGAGAATATAACTTCCAGGCTGGCCTGAGAAAATGTCAAATATATATAAATATATATATATATACAGAAAGTTTATCCAAACTGCTGGGTAATCTAATATTTAGGCTTCCTCCTGGAGGAGTGGAGCCCAAAGCTTAATTATTGTTAGATACCAAAACAACTGGCACACTAAAGAGAAGCCTCCTGTGCTCGGCTGGTAGGGAATTTGAGGATTGAGGAGAAGGTAAAAGAACTCATACTGTTGTCCCACATCATGGGAGTTGGATGTCTGTTACTTGGTGTCTGGGTCATTGCAGCAAGGTCTCTCCCCTTTATACACAATTACCAGAAACCTTCTGAGATGGAAGCCTAATTCGTTCTGTCAGAGACTGTGCACAAAAGCAGGAGATGTGTTTCTTTAAAGGCACATCTCCAGCTTTGTTGTTAGAACACTACCTCTAAATATATAAGCTCTGGGCTCAATTTTCTCCACCTGAGGAGACTTAAACCTGCATCTGCCTGTGCAGAACATCCGGTGCTATGTGAACCTGGAACAACCAGAGCAACTTACTGCCTCTCCTGCTGAGGCAGGCAAACTACAAAGATTTCACTGGGCTCAGAAGAGAAACAGAGTAAGCCTAGTTTAAAGCAGTAGGGAAGGCTGAAACTTCACCACTGCTTCACAAACTGTCATTGTATTTTATATAACAATACTCATTGTAAGGCCACAGCTGGATAGACACTGAAGATAAAGCTCTGGATACCACAGGCAGGGCTGGAACTGCCTCCTTCTTTTCCCCTTTTTTCCCATGAACTACCTTGTAAATAAAATAACTTGAAACTCCCCATTTTATAGCACTATTTAAGATGCTTGTAATTCTGTCAGACTGCAACTGCATGGATTGAGTTTTTTTTTTTTTTTTTTTTTTTTTTTCCCACAATGTCAATCTTTTATGCAGAGTTAGTCATTTAGCTTTCTGTGAAAACATTTCAAAGGCTGGCTTTTAAATGACTGCAGTTGGTACATGGTCAGCCATTCTTTTAGTAACTGTTTCCACTGAAGTCATTCCCTGGTGCCTGTGCAGGTTTCCCTCTATTCTGAGTGACTCTTGAACATCAGATATGTGCCAGCTACAAAGAGTGACTGAACATGCTTGGGTCCAAGGACTATGCTGGAGTGGGACCACACAATGGGACAGAGAAGTTGGGACCAAGGAGATCTGCGAGAGAAACTGCCTATTTCTTGTTCAAAGGAGCCAAAAGCTACACAGATCAGTGAGGAAGATCAGTAAGCAAGAAGCTTCTCAGTGGAAAACATGGTAAAATGGAGAAGTCAGTCCTGTGGTCTAGGGTTGCTTGTGTACGGAGGTATTATAGATGAGGGTGTAAGGAAATGTTAACCTAGATAGATCCTGACCAGAGCTAAGAGTTAGGAACAACTACAACCGAAGTCTGGGACTGCCTGGAGAAACATGTCTTACATGGCGATTGGGAAAATTCTGCTTCAGTGTAAGGTTTAGTTTTCTCTCTGTGAAATAAGAATAGTTCCCTTTTGCTAAACCAGTATCTAACATTAATTTCAAGGGAAACTATATCCAACTAATAAATTCTTAATATTTGTTATTGGATGATCACAGAAACAAACAAACAAACAAAACCAACCCTTTCCACCTGCACCATGCACATTTCTCTTGTTATCTTTTAATAAGCTGACAGTAGAGTCTTGATAAAAGTTCTGTCTTGTGTCTTTGCACATTTTTTTGTCTGATGTTTCAATAGGATTTTATATGAATTCTTGGCCAAACATATTTAGCAGCTGTACTGCTCAGTGGCAAATAATATTTTTATTCCATTCCTCTGCCAAGAGATATTTCTAGGACTAATAGGTGGTAACAATGCAAGGAGTCTGCAGCTGTTGAGGCAATCTAGTTATTTCTGTGTTGTGATGTAATTTTATCATTCTTTTATTAGGCTTCTGCTGTATGATAATAATTGGAAGTAAATTCATATGAAAAATACTTTGAATCAAAGAGTATTGCAATCAATAACCTTCTGTACATGCGTAAGACTATGCATTTTCTATTTAAACAGTTTGGGCTTTAACTGAAGCAGAATATGCACCAAGCTTTGCATGGAAAATTATTGTGTTTTGGAAAAGTTGTGTCTTGGAAGAATCATGAAAGAAAAGCATTAAAATTTGTTGCTTCTGAATAGCAGTCTTGCTGATTCAGTCATCTCAACCCTAAATTGGTATTTATTTAAGAGCTTGATAGCAATTTAAAATCCTTAAAAAGACATTTAATTATCCTCAGTGGTTTAGTGTTGTTCAAAGTTTTAATTAAATGAAATGGATTCATTACTTTATTCACTCTTATTCTAAGATTTGCTTGCTAATTTAGGAACTGCTGTATTTATTTAGTTCAAAGCAGAGAGTGAAGATTTAGAAAAAGAAAAAAAATAAAATTTCATTATCAAAATTTCTCTATTGTATATAAATAAATTAAGCAAGTTTAATATTTCTTCTGGGAAAGAAAGACAGAAGGAAAGAAGGAAAGAAAGAAAAAAGATGATACTTGGATACAAAAAATGTTGAAGTAATTGACAAAGTATCTAACTATTATAGTCAATTTTTAACTAATTACTCCTGGATGTGTTAGAATGGAAAATACTGAATTATTCTGATTCTTCTCAGAGTCCAAGAATCCAAACAAAGTGATGACTTCTCCAGAAATTTAGGTGCTGCTCCTTATATCTATGTATACAAATCATTAATTACATGACCACATATTTTTTTAGTAACATGGTCTAAATACAACATTTTGTACCTTCCACATAGCAATACTGATATCTTTAATATCACCTTCATCTCTTTCCTTTCATCAAAAGCTGAGATGAAGGCAAATTAATTACATTGATATTATACAGTCTGCTTAGTGACTAAAAACTGAGTTGAATAGGATTAATTTAAATACAGAAATAACTGTATAAAATACTGGCTTAATCTCATGCTTGGTATACTGGATTGCATTTTATGAATAAAAATTTGTCAGAACCATACCTATGTCCTAACAAGAAAAGTTGGAGGTATTTCAATATTTTTCAGCTAAATTTTAGACAAAGTTAGAAACCTCCATTGTGCAGAAACTTTCTATGTGAGACCACATCTTGGTTTGAATATTTCAGAAACACCCTCTTACCCACATCTGTTTTAAGTTCTGTTTAAGTTCTATGCATTTCTGGAACCTGCTGTAGTGTGTTTTTTTGTTTGTTTGTTTGCTTTGTTAGTTTTGTTTTATTATTATTTTTTATTTATTTGACATTGTTTTTTCTGTCTTACAACAGAGTCTCCTAATATCATTATGCTAATTTAATGGATATTGTTGGTGGAGCATGGCTTCACTGCAATGCCATGATGGACAGTGCCATTCTTGAAACATGATATGCCTTCTCTTGCAGTCAACCCACTCTTCAGAAGATGAATATAAAAGTGTCTGAAATGAAGAAATTGCTTATTTCTTCATAAGTGTCTAAATTAAGAACTGACCCTCTTGATTCTCTGGTGAGAACTTTACAGAAAGTATCATAAAATTTCAATAAAAGTGCCTGCTTCAGATCTATCCTAAGCTTTTGCAACAACAGTTAGCAGAAATCTGGATGTTCAGGCAAATGACAAAGACTACCTGTGCTGTCATGAAAATCACATCCTTTAATTTTCATCTAGCTGTGTAAAATATAAGCCATCATTTCAGGAGACATTGTATAGTATGCAGTGATAAAAGTATATAGATTTGTAATTATTAGAACTGATATATTAAGCAAAAACCCAGAATGCTCAATGCTAAGATTGAAAATGTTCTGATATTGTGAAAGATATTACTTTTTTTTTTTTCTTACCCTACCTTGTTGTAGAATTAAATGAAATTTAACTCAGCATACTGGTCAAATGTCTGAAGCATAAAATGTTCTTTTTAAGCAATGCTATACAACAATTCCCTAAATATAAGCTAAATCTCACCAGAAGAACTATACAACAGAGTTAAAGCCCAACATAACTGTAGTAACAGAAAAGGAAATAATTGTCTTAGGTATAGCAAATTGTAGAATTTTTTATTTTATCTGAGTTTGATTTTGACATGAAATACACTGTGAAGATGCATTTTAATTAAATACATTAACTTCAGGATCACACAAGCTTTGGTTATGCTTTTTGCTGCTTGTGTCATGTTGTTTCCCTTTTGATTGCTGTGACTTGAGAACAAGAATGTACTGCAGAAACTGCGAGACTCCACTGCTTCTAAAAGTTGGTACTCATATAAAACTTGATATTACAAATCCTTGCTATTTATTTCTTATTCCCTTATGTCTTTCTTGAAATCATAAACAAACAAACAAACAAAAAAATCAGGTTCTTAATTTTATCAAGTTTACCTCACAATAGTTGTCACTGCATATGAATAACTTTTTGGAAAACAAAAACAAACAAAACTATTTTTTTTTCTTGAGTATTTTCTTAATGTAGCTGTCAAGAGGAACACTTGGGTACTTGTATTTTCATCTCCCAGACATCAGAAAATCAATACCCCAACACGCACTCTGACATATTTTATGGGTTAGACAGTAGAAATACCAGTGATTGAAATTCTATTTAGCATCCTCTGAAGTTCTTCTTTCTGTGTAACTTCTCAGTCTAGTCAAATTTCTGAATTAATCAGGACAGATAATAGTGACCTGTTCACAAATAATTTTCTTAATTAAGTTATCTTAAAAGAAGAGATGTAAATGTCTTATTTCTACTTGAGTTATTAATATATCTGCTCATTGTTATGGGTGAATCATAATTTAAAACATTTAATAATTATTCGTGAGAGCAGAAACACAGAAAGAGCAAGTAGATTAATCTCTGCTCCTTCAGAGAAGGAGAAATCTAAAATTAATATATTATCTCTCTCTCTATATATATATATACATGTATATATATAAATCTAGGTTTTCTTTTTCCTTGCTTCTGTTTTAATGAAAAGAAACTCAATAACATTTTGTTATCTGAGAACCCTACCAACAATATTGCCAGCATTCTATCTGACTGATTTTGGCATATGCCTGAAGGAGAATAATTATTATAGACAGTACTGATTTTTATAAATGTACACTAGTTTTCTTGGCAAGTGCCAAGATGCTCTGTGCTATGAGGACTATGCTGCTGTGCACTGGAACAGCTGGAAGTCCTGTTTCTAAATACAAGTCTCAGTCAGAGTTCTATAAAGCAGCACAAGCACTTTCAGGAATATAAAGGATGCCCAATTACTGTGGCTTCCACCGAATAGGTGCAATATTTTCTTCTCTTGAAATCTGAACATCAACCCTCTGTCATGCAGCAGACCTGTCAAAATTTTTAAGCACTGGGATTAGTTTGTTGGTGGGTATCTGCATTAGGGTGGTCCCTTCATATCAGTGGGAGAAGGCTGACTGTAGACCTGTAAAAAGAAGAGTTAATTCAGCAATGACTGAACTGCAACTACTTCAAGCCTAGGACAAAATGGCTGCTTTTACTGATGCTGCACAAAATTTCAAGAGCAAATTCTGAGATGACATGACATTCTGAGATAAAGAGTTCTTTGTGACTGAACTGCAGAATGTAAATGTAGGTCTTCACCTGTCTGTACATATGAGTCAACCAACCAGCTTGGATAGCTTTCTGTGTGCTGGTTAACTTCACCCTGAGGAGAATCATGAATGTGTGTCTGGTTCATTCCACCATCTCTTTTGCCAGATCAGAGAGTTGGAGCAAAGAGGTGGTTATGAACAAAAGACCGGATGCTCTAAACCATCTCAGCTATTTCTGATTGTCATCTGCAAGTATTGCTGAGCATGCTAGCTTTACTGCTGGTTAATGAAAAATGGAAATAGGAGCACAAGTGTATTGTTAAACAGAAGGATGCATCATTAGGAAAGAAAGATTTGATTTCAGATATATTAAAAGTCACAAAAACCTGGTCCTGATGATTTCACTGTTCCAAGCATGAAGCCTTGGAAATGCTGATTGGAAAAAAAATGTTCTTTAAAGTTAAGATATTGTGTAATTTCACTAATTTGCTGACTTAACACCATAAAGGTTCAAACATAGTGATTTGTAAAAGAACCCCTAAAAACTTGGAAATAATTATCCAAGTTATTGTGGCCAGAAGGTGTTTACTTCCACATCAACTGCCATTTGAGATACATTTCTGTGATTTTTTTGATTCTTCTAATGTGACAATAATGGTAGCAGCAATATAGAGTAATGTTTCTATAATGATCTGGATGGTAGATCATGAAGAGCAGCCTTTGAAGAAACTGTGTAATTGAACTACATTTGTAGGTAATGTGTGAATGAAATCACATTGAGCACTGGGTGAATCACAATATAAAGACTCCAGTAATTGCTTATTCATTCATTTATTTCTTTATTTATTTTCACCAGCACAAGAACAAGTGTAGCATAAAAAAGTGTTGCATTGAAGGTCACTTATTTAAGTAATTTGCTCTGATGCTGGAGGACACAGCAAGGGTACTGCTAACTAGAAAACTTTTACTTAAAAGCTGTTCTTCATGAGGTTAATATAACTGAAAATTTAATACTGAAATTTAATTTACTGTGTTGTTCAGACTATGATTATTTTTTCTTTCTTTTCTAAGTTGCATGAAAATCTAGTATAAGACAGTAGTTCAAGATATTTATTAAGTCTAGAAAGAGAGTCTCCAGGAAATAAGTTCTTCCTTTTTGTACAAGAGAAGCCATAAATAGTTCACTTGCTTCCCCATAACAAATACATTTCTCAGGAATAACCCAAATCGTTGGTTTCAGAATATAATAAAGCATTCTGTTCTTTTTCACATGGAAAGTTCCCTTTAGGCTGCAGACATTTTATGAACAAATCTTAGGGATTTACTCCTATGGGGGGTTTATAACTAAGAATGATCAAACAGACTCTTATTGTCTCCATTTCTTTCTACTCTTCTGTCTCTGTACTATTCTGCTGTTTAAAGTCATGTTTCCCCGGCGTGTGCCCTTCAGCAGCAGAGCCATAAAAAGATGATGGAAGCCTGTGTGCTACCTAGTGAAGAAGTAATCCTTGGGCATTTTGTATAGTTGAGAGCCCTTTACACCCAGCAAGCCCTGACAATAACAAATTCTTTGCTGTTTTGGGGATCACTCAAAAGAGATTTCTTTTCAGATTTGGGGAGATTTTTCTTGATTTACTATTTCTTTTGTTGATTCAAAAAAGGCTATTCTGTGTTTTGGTTCCAAAGAAGAGTTTTGGATATTTTTATCCTCTACAGAACCTACCAACATTTTAAAGACAAACATTACCATGATACTGGATTGTTATTGTTATTTAGCTGACTAGATTTTGGAACATTTATTAACTTAATCAATATATGGAACAGTAGATCATATCCTTCTTATTTAAAATACAACAAACTTTTGAATTTAAACCATTAGCATGACTTTGAACTACTGTTTAAAACAGCTGTAGAATAGCTGTAATTCAGAAAAGTTGTTATGCAAAGTTTATCTTCTGCAACATGAATTAGACTTTAGTACTTAAACTGGCACTTCTGCTTAGACTTTCGTTGTATTCTTATGGCTTCATATGCCTTCTGATTTCTTTGGCTATCTAAAATTCTAATGCACATAAAAGTTAACAATGCAAATTAAAATTACAAATCTTCCCATATCTAGGAATTTTCCCTTGTTCCTACAGTATTTTTTAAAAAAAAACTTTTAACGTATTTTTCCCACTAGTTACTTTTTAGCACTTGAGTATTCTTTCCTTCTCCAAGGAAAAATCCTGCCCTCTGTGACTCTTGAAGACTCTGAGTACATTTATCTAGTACATCCTAATTTTGTGGACAGAAATGGAGGTAGCTGTAAACTACAGAAAAATCTGTGCTAAGATCAGCTCCATGGAGACTATCTGCAAAATCAGCATGCATGCAGACTAGGACAGCAGTGAGATGTGGTGGTGGATTTGTGATTACTTTCTTTGAGAGAGGGCATAGAGAAGTAACATTCAGAATAGCACATAAGTGTTTGGAAGAGCACATTTTGGAAGTGCATATTTTGCCTGAATGAAGCACTTTGGCTAAAATCAATGGGGTTGTGAGATGTGAAAATCAATGTTGGGTTTTGCATGACATCACTTTTCCCATATGTGAAAACTTGGTAATGCCTTTCCAGGTCTCCCCCCTGCCCCACTCCCTCCTTGTTGATGAAAGAATTCCTATGGAGCAGAGTTTGAAGGGCTAGAAAGCAGAAAAGGGAGCTTGATTTGTCCCAGGCTGGACTTCTCTTGATTCAGGTATCTGGACTGTATTAAGGAGGTCAAATCACTGAGGACAGTTTGGCTGACATCCTCAGACATGGTGTTGATGCCCTACAAATTTTAATATTATAACTTGTTAGAGTTACCCTCTATTTCTCTGATTACCTCTCTCTAAGCTTGCCTATATTTACTACCTGTTGTTTAAAACAGTGCATTGAAAGGTATCAATGCTTTTATCGGCAAACCCATGGAGGAATAACCAGACGGATTGGTACTTCTCCTTCATTAGCAATGACAGGACATGAGGGTACAGCACAAAGCTGCACCAGGGGACATTCACACTGGACATTAGGGAAAATGTATTTACTGTGAGGGTGGTCAAACACTGGGACAAGATTCCTAGAGAGATGGTAGATGCCCCATGCCTGTCAATGTTCCAATGGCATTTGGATAACAGTCTCATTAATATCCTTTAACTTTTGGTTAGTCCTGAAGTGGTCAGAGAGTTGGACTGGATATTCTTTTTAGGTTCCTTCCCACTGTACTATTTTTCCTGTTCCGTTCTATTCAGGTTTTAGGAGTTAAGTGCTAAGTGAGATATTAGACTCCACAATTCTCAAAAGGTACCTCTCCTGGTGTAGAGTGCTCCTGCCAATTCTGCCAGTCCCAGGAATGTTGCTCAATATTTAACTTACTGCATGGCAATGAGTAATTTTTGCTGCACCTTTAACACAGCACTTATAGCCCCGCCTCTACCTCCATTTGATACTCTGGGAAATACTGTTTTTGTCTTCTCATCTCTTTTCCACGATTAGCTGAAAAAATGGACCTGCTCTAGAAGGTATTTTAGTATAGGGTTTCAGTAAAAAAATTCTGAATTATAAGAACAGTGGGTTAATATTTTTACTAGCCCCTTCCAGATTTGTCCTAACAGACTTGTCCATCAAAGTAAAATAAAATTCAGACAGATGTTTCTCCTTCTAATAATTTCTCTCTCTTCCTCTCTCTCTTGTTCCTTTAAGATATCACTTTTAAGGTGCTCTAGAACACCTTAAAGATTTATATTATCGATCATTATTATTATTATTTTTATCTTCAGAATAACCATTTTGTATTAGGAATGGAAGCTGGATAATATTTTCTCCTGGTTTCTTTTAGACCTCAGATGCAGTAAATCAAACAAATTGGAAAAAAAGTCATTCTTGCCTGATGGAGACAATCTGTTATTCCAGCATAATAAAGAGAGTTCAAGCGCAGTGTCATTTAGTGTCTGACCTAGAGAAAATACTAATAAACCCAGGAGCTTTTCTGTATGCACAGATAGTTTTGATATTTTAGCTCTATAATTAGGAGCAGTGAAAATACACAGCATTAATTATACTTAACAGGGAAAGGGCACGGAGCTGAAGTGCTGCTTCCTCTTATCCATGTGAACACAGGTAGACGTGGTCCTTCTGAATGATAAAGAAGCTTCTTCTGTTTCCTTCTTACAGTCTATATCATTACCTGTAGAATTTTTTGAAAGCATACATGCATACTTAGTTAAACGTGTAAATCTATTCACAATGGAGAAGCATCAGTGGCTTATTACTAGCAATTTTTTCCCTAGTACTTTTAATCTTGTGTTTGAGATTCCTTCATGATAGCACTGGATTCTTGCTGACATTTTGAAATTGTACATTTCTGTGGTTCATTTGGGAAAACAGTGGTCTGTTTAGACTGTCTTACCCTCTTCAGTATGTCAGCCTGCTGTTATGGGAGTAGAGTTAAACATAGGCAAATTTTGCTGCCTGGCAAACTAATTCTTTTCTAGTATCTGCTATAAGAGGCAAAAAAAGTAGCCAGTATTTAAAAATAAATTAAAATGATCTATTTCTATAATAAAAGTGCTTCCTAAACAGGACTAAATAATAAAGATTTGAGTGACATTTAATGTAACGCCACTAGTATATCCTAACATACCTAGTCATTTGTATGAAGAAACCCCCCCCCACACACACAAAAAAAAACCCTTCAAATTACAGCAATTTACATCTTAGAAATATCTGCAGGGGTATACTAGAAATGGGGAGGGATAAGAAGAGTATTCAGAAAATAAAATGACACGTGAATGCTTCTACTCTTTGTATTGTTATATTGAATGAGTGAGAGTTGCATTTTACTTGATTAACTTATACTTGTGTGAATGAGAGCCAAGTGTCTACTTAGAATTGTTTCTACTACATTTTAAGTCTGTAGTATCTCTGGCATATGTGAAACAGCAAGGCAATTTGGAATGTCAATAAAATGGTGTTTTATTTGAGTAGGTGATAGCTGTCCAAAAAAAAAAAAAAAGAAAAAATTATAATTGGGACACACACACAAAAAAAACCCAAACCACACAAACAACACGACCACCACATATTAGCACTGAAACAGGAACATTTAAGTACATCATAAGTCTAAATCTTAAATAGATACAAACTGAAGTATGCCCTTATCAAATCTGAAGCAGGTGATAGAGATTGAATGGCATATTTTGGTTGTTTACAGAGGCTTAAGACGATCTATTAATGTCAGTAGAAGTTCTGACGCTGGCTTCCCTGAGGCCAGGATTTCAGCTTAGATATATTTGCTGCGAAATGGAGATCATAAATTAGAAGTAAGGAAAGCTACAATATACCTGCATTTAGAAGGGCAGATTATTCTTTACATATATTTTCCACTCTTGCAAGTCACATCAGCAGGACTGAAAGGTCTCTCCCTCATCAACCTATACCTTGGGAGGATGTTCTGAGAAATTCATTGTATCAAAAGAGGCAAAAATAGAGTTCATTCTCTGAGAGCTGTATATAGGCACCTATATTTACTCATGACGACTAATATTAATGATTGATATCTCTGTATTTATGCATGCTACTTCAATAATACAAACAACAACAACAAAAAAACACATTTTACTCATTAGCAACTAATAATAAAAATACTCTATTGCTGTTCCTGACAATCAGCTTGTATTTCCCCTTTAGGTTTGGGTTCAGTGAGAACAGCAAACCAAACTGTTATTACACAGCTACCTTAGTAGATCTCAAAATGCTTTAAAGAAGAGACTGATAATATTTTCCAGATGGGAGAGCTGAGGCACAATCCAGTGAAATGACTTCCAAAGTGCATTCAGCTGGCAAATAGCAAAGTTGGAAATAGAGGTTTGTGGTGTACAGCATCTGAATCTGACAGTTATTCCAAGCTCTTTCTAACATAATGTTTATTTCTGTTTGGTCCTTTTTATAAGTGTTGACAAAATCTTAACTTTGCAAGTTCTATGAGAATATGGATTTCTCTACTTCTTATTTTCCAGAGAGGATTTGATCTTGAAAAGCATTTAGGTGCTTAATTCCCAGAAAATTGACTAAGAGATTTAACCAAGCTTCCACAATAAGATTATATCCAAGCCAACCATTGAATCTAGGTTTCCTGAGTCCTGTACCATGCCCTGGGGCCAAAGAGAGATGCAGCATGTTGTGACATTATATCTTCACTATACAACAGAATGAAAGAAAGAATCAGAATACTGTTAGTTCATGCCTAACTAGAATTCATGCAGCTGACATTTATCATTGGTAAGTCAAAACAACCTGTGTTCACAATTAAAAAGCCCTTTTGTGAAATGTATGCAAAGGCTTCTCAGGCTGCTCTTTTAGACTCCTTGTTCTGAACTAGCCTTCAAGATCCTATGTGACTGCAGAGTATAGGAATAATGTTAACCTTTACATCACATTTAGTGAGGTGTTGTTTAAAGATTAATGTAATATCACTGTTTAGCTTTTACTGAATTATTAAATGAACAGTTCCTCCTAAATCCATTTAGGCTTCAGAAGACAGGTTTCTATTTCAATTTTTTTTTTAATCTTTTTTATTTTTTTATTTTTTTGTCTCAAGCTAAGGGGCCACAAAAGAACAAAATTCCATAGTCTTAAACAACACAAAGTTTAGTTTTGCTTGTTTTAGTTTTTAAAACAAACAAACAAAAAAACCCCACAAAGTTTAGTTTTGCTTTGTTTTGTTTTAATTTTTATTTATTTTTCTAGGTGTCAGGAACTGACTCAACTCTATCATATTTTTACAATACTTTCTGTCCAATATCTTTGCAAACTTACGACCCTCTAACTCTATTGTGGGAGATGAATCCTGCTTCAAACCTCATAAACATCCATAAGGTCTCAAAATAATGACAACCTTGCATTTTGTTCTCTCTAAGCTTCTGAAGAGTTTCTTAAGCAAGCTCAAGATTATTATTATTATTATCTTATTATTATTATTTTTATTTTTATTTTTTTTTAAACAGGTTGCCTCCACTTACTCTTTCTGAGGCAACCCAGAGTGTGCTGGAAAACTTATAATCAAATAAAACATTGTGTCATGCATGCTTACCACTTCACAGAGTTTTCAGATAATAAAGCCAGCAAACTGAAGCACATCATGCTAAATTACGCTTATTTAAAATCAAATGTTTCTCCATTCAAAGTCATAGATACAATATTGAAAGCTCAAACTTAAAATTTAATACAGTATTATCTATTAGTGAAGTTATTCAAAGTGTTGCTTTCTTTCACCACCTCAGGGGGCTCTTACATTTAAAAGCAATCAGTGCTTAGTATTCACTCCTACTTATAATTTATTTTCCATCCTTATATCACCTTTTCTTCTATGATAATGATGCTTTGAAATGCTTGACCATGTCACCAGCTGTGCAGTCTGGAATACTTTTTAAAATTTGATTAACACTATTTAATTCAATAGATTTATTGAGCAATTATAGTCTGTATTCTGGAAATACCAAAATGTTTCATTTTTAAATTCTTTATTGTTACTTCTCTGGAGGTATTTTTACTATATTGTATTGAATCAGGTTGAAAACTGCCACTGTTACTCCCATCATGTAATATTTGTTCATAGAAATTATTTCACTGAAGAATGAAGTACCAGAATGAGACTTCACCCAGTGCAAGAATATTAGGAGCTGGTGTGAATTCCTTCTTATGCCAAAGCTTTGCTTGGTGCTGGAAAGAAAAGGCAGTCTGATCCCAGGCCTTATCTACCAGACATGTTTCTTGCCTTGAAAGTCAGGGTACTGCTGGATAGGGCCTCAGGGAATTTCTGCTCACAGTAATGTGAAAGGGATTGAGCCTCCTACTATCTCTATTTCTGAAAAGCAAACAAGGGGCTGTTGGCTTCTTCTATGCTTGAGCAAGACCTGCAAAAGCCAATCAGACTTTTCACCACTGATTCTTTTAATAAAAGGAAAAAGAAAGACAGGAATACATATATTTGTAAGAATGCATGTATGAATACTAAGTTAAGAGGTGAACTGCATAGAGTAGAAAGTTCTGCAATAATGAAGTGAAACTTCTGTGTTTGATTGATACATCTTTAAGGATACTGTTTGGCTGCATGTGCCAGAGAGGTCTGAACAGGGGATTAAAATATCTGCTGTCTTCACTGCTTCCTCTTGGATCAAATGTAGGTGTGAGTACATATTCAGAGTGGACATATCAGACTAGCTGCATAAACTGCTTGCACAGACTACCAAGAACTCATTTTGTCATACTCAAGATGCAATTAACAATCCAAACTCAAGCTATTGTACTATATAATATTGTAAAAGAAATGCAAAGGAGTGACTAAGCTTATAAGCATGTGACTCGGGGTGATCCATTTCATAAATCCTTCTAAAAAGCTTTTGAAAAGATTGTTTACCAATAACTTTTAAAGATAATAAAACTATCAAGAAATAATAAGGTTTGGTTTCTCTCAGACTTATGACTGGTAAGAAACAGAGACAAGAATTAAAAGGTCATTTTTCACAGTGTAGAGATTTTGCCAATCAAATGCCACAAAGATCTGGGTTAGGGTCTGCATCACACAATAATCTTGATATTGTAGGTAAGGTTACATAGTTTCTGGATGACAATAATTACACAGGATAATTTTCACTCCTGATAGTATGAGGAGTTGCAAAACAGTCTCAAAAAGCTCAGCAGAGTGAATGAGAAATGCAGATGAAATTTAAAGATGGCAAATGCCCAGGGTACTAGGTGGAAGAGGTGAACAATCAGGAGCAAGATCGTGGATTCACCGTGGGTGGCTGTCCAAGCACATTGAATTAGTTTACAGCAGCAGACCAAGAAGATGAATTATTTGGAAAGAACAGAATGCAAAACAGAAGATACCAGTATGATACTGTGAATTCACAGTGCTTCATAACTTGAAAGTTGAATGCATTTTGCGGCATCCTTTCTGAAAGAGGCCTTAGAACTAGGCGAGGTACAGAGAATTTTAAGGATGGTCAGAAATATGGCAAAACATCCACAAAAGGTAAATAGGACTGACTATGACAGCATTCAAAGGGAATGAAGGAGCGTGATACAGCATTATATAATGTTGTGTTATGCAAAGAAAATCAGTAGGGAACTGTTAATTTATCATTGCTTGTAACACAGGAACTTGGAGTGGGCACAAAGAGCAGAAGGTTTCAAAGGGAAGCAGCATGTTTTCACACAATGCCGAAGTGAATGTCCTCTCTTAAGTAATTTCCCCATTTATAGAGGTAGAAGATGTAAAAGGGAATAAATACACATGCTAGCAGGGAGGATGAATCAAAAAGTACCTAAAATGTGATTGCCATAATTTGGGGCAAATGTGGAAATATAGGAGAAAAATCCTAGTACTTCTCCTGCTTCCAATACTATTTTCCAAAAATCTCTGTTATTATTCACTTCAGAGGTTTGGATATAAGTTTGTTTGTTTTGGTGTGGGCACTCAGACTGATGTTTTTTATGTAAACTAGTCACTGACATTCTCAAAATCAAATCTCTTTGCTGGAAGTTCCACGTTGTAAAAAGTGTGTAAATATTTATGGGGTTTAAACATACACTATTTTTTTTCTTAAATGTAAACATTTTTTGATCTCAGGGCTAAGCAATGGGTTCTGTTACATATTGTATTGCCCAGAGGATAAGTATTTACTGGGGGACAAGTATGGTCCTAACACAGCTCCTCTAGCTTGCCTTCAGCTATCCTCACTGTGGAAGGACATTTCCTTGAAGTGGTTCAGTCTTGCTGTATCCTTGAAAATGTCCTTTCAAAAAAATAAAAATAAACTTACCCATGGTCCTGGGCAAGTTATTAATGCATCTATCGAGAAATATCACATATCTGACTTTTTCTACTTCATATGTCAGGCTTTTAAGTGCAGTATATTTCCTATTTCACTTTGCATTTTAGTTAATTTTTCACTGGCCAAGAGAGGGATGGAGGCCTCCATCAGTCTTAATCCTTACTTAAGAATTCAAACTTAAATACTTACAAGACAAGGATGGATAGCCATGGATGGGATGTCCTGATCTCTAGCTCATCTCCACAGATGTGTCAGGTAAATTACAAGTTATTGGAGGTTTTCAGCATGGTGACCTTTTGGATTTAAGTGTGTGAATGGTAAGCTCTGAGTACATACAGAGAAACTATCATTGGATTTTCACTACTAAGTGTATGTTAACTTAGCTTAAGGGTAAACCACAGCTCTTACGGGATAAATCAAAGTGTTGTAGACTACTGCAGAAGAACTCTTAGGAAGCAGTCATAGAGAGTTAATTTCTGAAAACATCTGAGTTCTCATTCTGAGCAAACTTATCCAGTCTATACTTACAACATCCTGTTATGAATGTATTGCTAAATGAATGTGTATTCTGGGCTACATGGAGAGGAATTCTTTTGACAGAAGAAAAAACCTGTCAATCCATTTCTGTACCTGCATCTAAGAAATATGTATGTGTAAGCACTCTCTGATTCAAATCAGTTAAAAAACTTACTAAAAATACTTACATAAGCAACGAACTTAAATAAGATATTTTCAAAAAGTTGTATAATAGCTGATGTCATAGTGAAGGTGCGATGCAGGGAATTAATCTAACTCTGAATGTCTGAATGTCTGTGTGATACTTTTCACAGCATCTATAAATTATTTGAAAGGCAGCTGGCAACTTTGAAGGACTATAGAACCACAGGAATGTGGGAGAGAATAAAAAGGAATATATAGAATAAAAACGGCAAAGATAACTTCATATGAATGTGACATATTTAAAGGATGCTTTGCAAACTGTTTAAAAACATTTTTATTTTAATTTTTGTCCTCTTTTGTCCCATGGAAATTGTAAACCATACAGAACTTTAGAGACTTACTGCTGCCAAAGTTTATCTTTTTGACATTAATTATGTTCCTTAGCTGAAGAACTAAAAGGTATCAAGTTTTCTCTGGAATGGAATGCATGGAATGCATTTGAATTTTTACTTCTTCTGATGTGATTTGGAGATACCATTATGATGCTAAACTGTTGAAATAAGGCTGGGAAGTAAATTAAATGGAATGGGGCTGTAATTCCTGACAGTATTAAGATAGCATAATCATACTAGAGGAGAATTTAAACTTAACAAGTCTGTGTTACAAAAATGCATTTACAATACTTAGCATAATCTAACTTCTGTGATCAAAATACAAGTAATGTTTTGCAACAGATTAATGTTGTTTAAGGATGATCTTTGTAGCATTCAAGATTGGAATCATAATAAGACTACCTTACTTCAAAAAATACTTTATAAGAAATTTGATTTCAAGAGAAGATAATCTTATTTATTTATAAATAATAAGGATTTGGGAAGGAGGGAAATATACTTGGACCACACCTGCAAAATCAATGGTAAGAATTATATATGTGGTCTATTAGACCATGTTTAATAATAATAAACATTTCCACACTTTTAATTTCATGTAAAAATTAATGAGGTGTTATAAGACAGTAGAAAAATCCATTTTATTTTTATGCCAATTATGTGTTGCTATATAAAAAAGATAACAACAACAACAAAGAAAAACCACAACAAAACAGCAACAATAACAAAACAAAAACCAGAGAGGTACACAAGGAAGCATGTGAATTAATCTGCTCTGTGAAGCACACTTCCTAGAGGAGAAGTGACCTTGCTTGCTGAGCAGTTGTATAGTTAGCTGGTGCTGCAGTACTGTTATTGTTTGTCCTATTCCAGAAATCAGTCTATTGGGCTGTGTTATACATTACAATCAGTGAGATTTCAAGGTCTGAATTTGTACATAATTTTGAGATGTAAATCATCTGTGAGCAAACATATCTAGTGCCCCAAACTAACACAGAATCTGCTAGTTTTCTAGTTTGGTAATATTAATGTGCTTTTATAGCTCATTGATCATTTCTGTTCCTTTTCTGAAAAGTTAAACCTGATTTTTCTTTCAGATTCATCTGAATGTAATCTTGACACTTACTTGGCTGACTCTTTTGTTGGTTTCTTTGCTGATTAGTTGTTAATTTGATGTGCTTATTTCTACTGTTTGCAGAATCTACTTATTTTTTTAATTTCTCTAATGCTGCTGTTAGTTTAACATCCCCTGGGGAAGTTGATCTAATTGGCGTTACCATGTTTTATGAAGTATGGTCCTGCTCTGCCATCAAGGTCTTACAGTGATGACTATCTAAGTGACTAGGGTTTTATTATGAAATAGAAGTGTGGAGATATTTTTTCCCTTACAGAATTATGAATAAAGAATGAAATGGAATATTAAAAGAACAGTCGGGGGAAAACTTTCACTCATGAAGTTCTGGCTAGATTAGATCAAATCGCTTAGAAATACATTACTTTGTGATTCAAGGACTTTAACCACAGTAATATCATTTATCTGTTTCAATGTTTTGGTGTAAGAAATATGCTAGATTCATTAAAAATTTCCAGTAATACTTACTTTACATAAGAAAATGCCTTTCATCTGTTCAGCGATTCTTAAATTACTGAGTGAAAGACATCTGCCTATATTGTTATTAGATTCTTTTGGAACTATGAATTTGTATACCATAATCAGTTTTTAATCATGTGTTTATAAGTGGAAAAAATGTTTCAATCAGTCTTAGAAGATTTTTCATATTAAGCTTTTATTACAACTGTAAAAGTATTAGTGATCTGCTAAAATATAGACTGACTGCAAATTAGAGAAACCAGTACAAAACCGATAGGCAAGTGAATCAGAACTCCCTATAAACAGTGCACCAAACCTGATTCTGTCTTTAGAGATGGCATAAATTTGTATTTTCTCTTTCAAAATAACATTTTGACATTTATCTTGTTCACGTTATGCCTAAAAGTATATTTGAGTCTGCAGAATTTCTGGAAAGGGTTGTGCTATTCTTGTTCTGAACATACAGTTCCTTTGAGGGGAAGGCCTGCGTAGATATTGTACAATGGCCATGGAAAAAAGAGCATTTTAAACAGTTTAAAAGTAGATCAAATGCTGCTGTCTGTTCTTATTTTCCCAGTGATTGATTGTCCACCCACACCTCCTTTGCAATTTCTGAAGAAGTTGACATTGTTCATACACAAAGCATTCATGTTTTAAGCTACAGGCTGCACTGACAACTTAACAGTGCCCACAACACCAGATCTTATTCTTACATCTAAAGCCACTTGTTAGATTCCAGATGGAATGCTGTTGTTAAAGTATGTTTTTGCTACAATTCTGTTTTGTATTTGTGCCATTACTGCAACTACTTTTTATAAAGTACCTATCACTTGTTGACCAGCAGACTCTTATCCTCTCTCCCATGTTGTTTTTTTTTCCCTCCACCTCCCAACAAGAAAACATATCAAACATAGTACTTGGTCTTCTTGCCATCACTGGGATATGAGGAGAATAGCTAACTCTGAATTCATATAATAACAAGCAGCATCTAGTTGACAGCTTTGCCATTGTTGTCTAATGACAATGAGACTATGGAACCAAAATACACTTAAGACTAAACAGATTATATTTAGGACGTAATTTGTAGGCTTTAATGAAATGTGATAATGGTAATCAGGTTAAGAGAAGACTGAAGTGGCCATAAGAGCTGTAGCAAGTTAGAAACTTTGAACTGCCCTGGGCAAAGTCACTCATAGTTGCAATATTACCACTGTGCTTACAGCACAGTTGTTGCCTTTAAGGCCCTGCCATTAAATTTTGATTCCACATGGTCCTTCATCTCATTGTCTTTCTCTTGCAGCAGATTGCAAGGTCAATTTCATAGCTGTCTTTCTAATATCCAGTAGATACTGTGTGGCGACTACTGTGGCAAGTCTTAACACTTAGCGTATATCATTCTAGCTGTTCAACATATCTTACAGGGGTTGAGGTTCTCTCTTGAGGTTCTGACAAAACATTTCTAGTTTAGATATGATATGACACATATTGTCATATCTCTGCTGGTCTGGAATAGCCTCCCCCTTGATAAAATGTTTAACTGAAGACCTGTTTATCTGTGGCTGCTACCCCATTACTGTTTCCCTAAAACCCTGCAAAGCAAAGGTATTACTTTGAAAACTAACATTTCCTGTTTTTAATAGACTCATATTTATTTGACATCTGTCATCTACACACTCTGACATTGGTAACTTCAATAGGCATGTCTACATGGTCACACGTCAACATTTAGCTAACTCCCAGTCTGCAGGGCATAAGCTAGTTCATGCTGAATTAGCATGCCCTATATCCATGCTATTGTCTTCTTGAGAGACAATGCTTATCTGTACCAGAACAGATATTTTGCCCAGCTCTCCATGAGATGGTGACATCTCTTCCTCTGACTGGGAATGGTCAGTGTCAGAAGCCCTAGCATGGCAAAAGCAATTCTGAAACAACTGCCTTCTATGTAAATAACTCATAACAAAGCATAAGAAGAAACTGAAAAATGACCAAATAACATCTATATAACTGGTTTTAGTATCCATATATGTAGGCATGTCCTTGGTACATTGAATAATTGCATGGTTACTATCTAAATAGTAAAACACATTTTCAACAGTAAAAAAATACTTTAAATTGAATACTGATTTATTTTAGCCAGGTAAGTACTCTAATAGTCACATACAGACAGAACCTGTTGAGTAGCCAACATTTAGCAAATGGACCGGCTTGGACCTACAGTAGCAAATGGCAGCTTCTCAGGCAGTTGAAAGCCCAATGCACGCATGTCTTTGCACAAATGTATTAACATTGTACATCAGCAGTTCATCTGTGCTCCTTTTTTCTGATTGGGTGAAAGTAAGGGCAACCCTTTAACATGCCCTTAGAAGCCAAGCAGTTTCTGTGAAACACCAGAGAGCTGCATGCTGCGCTGCATCCTTATGCTGGGGACAGAGCAAAACAGTCTGTGTGATCTACATAAATACTGGCTACAATAGGAGATTTTTGCTCTTTTAAAGAGCAGAATTCAGAACACTGAATAAAAAACAGCAGAAAGAAAGGCACAGTCAAAAATCTAAGGAAAATAATAAAAAGAAAGAAAATAAAGCTTCAGGATGGTCTCTCTCTCTCTCCCCTTTTTTTTTATTATTTTATTTTTTTAAGAGCATTTCATTAAGGGAACTGAATTGTAGTGGAGTGTTTACGTGAAAGAGGACAAGACCTCATTGGAGCCAATATAATTTGCTAAAATTGCAGATCTTGCCTAATCACAACAGGTTTGACTGGAGACCAAATCACAGTTCAGAAAGAAATGACAAGGGCAAAATGAGGACCAAAGAGAAAAAGCTGAAGGACATAAGCAGCCTGCCAAGGTGCACTAGGCAGAGCACACAGAAGCTGCTCTGATGCTGTCTGATTGTACTGGATTGCATATTTAAAGGTCAATCAAATCAGTGTTCTCTCTATTGTTGGTTAAATGTTAAGATCTTTAATATTATGAAAATATTTCTGCTGATGTAATTTCACTCTGTTGCAACCTCTTCACCTAAAGACTGTTTGAATCTATGTATAAACTACAAGCAGATTTTGACTAGGTGTTGCCAAAGTCCTGGAAGTAAGAAGTTGCTGGAGTTCCTGTAGGAAATTCTATATTTCTCACCACTCTCTCGTGCTTTCAGTGAGTAGCTATGGTATGTGCTTGCAGTTCTTTGCCTTGACTGCAATACAAAATACTCCCCCCCCACACCCCCCATGGATGGCTGGAGCTGGCATTTATGTAGTGGATCCCTCTATAAAAAGAAATATCCAGCTGTAACTGAAAAAACACTAACTAACTCAACACAGGTAGCTTCTGTAAGAAGTGATGATGGCTGGACAGTTACGTATGTCTGCAGAATCTAAATGAAAAACTTCAGGCTCTAACAACTTCATACTTTCTGTTGGAAATGCTTTTTAAATGCTTACCACATTTTACAGCACCACCAAAGTGCTCCCCGGACAGATTGCATTCAGGTTCCAAATGGACGTGCTTACAGAGTCAGCTGAATTCTTAGTACCACAGATCTCTTGAGACAGTCTCTAGAACCATGGGATAAACTGGACCCATGGGCAAGAATATTAGGCTCCTGGCTTTTTTTTTTTTTTTTTTTTTTTTCTTCAATGCAGACTAAGAGCATACTCAGACTTGTTATTTTCTGATAAATGTGTATGAACCAGCCTGGCCAGCTGGGAATTTTTCCTGCTCTTGTGCAGAAACTTTTTCCACATAGTTACTCATGTGGAAAAGTTAAATATTGATTTGATACATATCTTTGTTATTAAATATTTTCCTGCTTAACTTTATTAGCTCAGCAGTTCATCAATTCTCAGCTGACTATAAACCTTTACAGATATCTCTGCAAGACTATGCTTTAGCAGTCAGTGAAGTTCACATTTGCCATCTGAACTATTTGCATCTCTCAGAGAGAAGGAATGTAAAGTTTGGTGGGGACTCATGCCTTGTTAATTAAACATGTTAATTATTTTGTACTTTGCTTATGTATCATGTGCTATTTAAGGGGGTAAATTAGTAATTTGAAATACAAACAGAACATGGAAAAGCACAGTTATTTTGTTTAAAATTTTTGGAAAAAAGATGCATCTGTGACCTGTAATAATAAAAAATCTGAAATGATTTAAATCAACCTTAAAATGAAAAGTCTCAAAGAAGTTTGCAATATAGTACAAAAATAATCACAGAAAAGTCAGAAAGATATACTTTTTTTTTTTTTTTTTATACTAGACTAAAACCAGAATGAATTACTGCGGATGAAAGAGAAATTAAGGTCAGGAGAATTAAGGGCAGCTGGAATAAGTCTGAATTTATGGGCAGCAAGGAGGGCACACAGCAAGCTCACTACCCTCAGCTTTGGGAGAGCAGAAGTTAGGGGATGTGATCACTTCCCTGGGAAGCTTCTTCCAATGTCTGACCACCCTCTCAATAAATAAGTTTTTCCTAATATCCAATCTAAACTTCTCCTGATGCGACCTGAAGTCATTGCTTCATTACTGTCATATCCTTGATCACCAGAGAGAAGAGATCACCACCTACCTCCCTGCTTGGCCTCAAGTTGGGGGTTATATTGGACCAAGGAAGTTGAATTCTTGGCTAGTACTGAATATCACTTTGTGATCAAATGACATTATTTATAGCATAAATTGGAGGATTTATTTTTTTTTAAGATTTTTTTTTTCCTGTTAACCTTACAGTCTTACAGTAAGTGAATAGTTTTTATCATCTTCAAAATTAGGAACCATATCCAAAATTTTGTGTCATCTCTGAATATGAGACCATTCATAACAATACCTCTAGCTGTCCAAAATGTAGTATCAGGATGTTAACTACAGAAGCAGTAAATAAATAGTTTAATCTGGTAAAGAGATATTATTATAAAAATATCTTTATATTATTTATACATTTTGTTTATAAAATCCAGTTTAGATCAAGATTTTCATTGTTAAAAATGCTAAAATATAATTCATAACAATAATCATAGAAAGATCATGTAACTCAGTTCTTGAAATCAGATTTGTCCATTGCAGGTTAATAATAAATAAGGTTACTGACCTTCAGATTATACATAATCTTCAGGTCATCTTTCCAGTAAATGTACTTTGTTTCCAGCAGTCTGTAACATGGGAAATACAAGTCTTTTGAGTAATGATGGATCATATCTCTCAGGAAACTTTCTTTTTGGTTACTCTCTGTGAGCATCAATGAGAGGCTGAATATTAACAAAAGAGCCTCTTGGAGAGAAAAAAAAAAAAAAAAAAAAAGTTTTTGTTTTTATAATCCTCTACTGATTTGGATTTTTTAGGAGAAGAAAGAGAAATCTCATATTTATTCTCTAAGGCTGTTATGTGGTCCAGAAATTTAGAATCTGTCTTTCCAATGTATTTAGATAGATCTCTATATGTACAGAGAGATCATTTATTGTAGTGGTGTATCTATTCATAGATCCTTCATTGTGATGACTACATTTGCTACATAGTGAAGCCGAGAGGCCCTTTCAGGAAAATTCCTCTTTCACAAATTTTGTAAGGCTAAAAGACCATTTGCTGAGTTTTTGATGATTATCTCTGAAATGTCTACTGTTTGCCAAAAATCTGATACCATGTCATCATACACAATAGCCCGATGTGTGTTACTGCCTAGTTGCCTTGTAAGCCTTGCTTACACATTTTAAGAGACTTTTTAATATTCACTGATGTCAGCGGGAAATACAAATGTAGACAACCTGGCAGAATCGAATTGTTACTCAACAGAGCAAGATCAGTGTTATGGATATATTCTGCAGAGTATTTTGCAGAGCTTTCAGCTCCCCTCTGGATTAAAGTCTGTAAAATGTTCAACAACTGAGATGCTTAGATAATCCACAAATATGATTATATCAGTATAATCAGTGCTTTTTAAATAATAATAAAAAGTTAAATTTGAAATTGTGATACTCTGTATTTTTTATTTTTTTTTCCTCTTTCCTACAATGGTTCCAGGTAATTTACCAAAATAGAATTGCCAAACAAAAACTAGTATTATTTTGGTTCTGAGTGACGATTAATTGTACAGAAGAGCAAGGAAAGTGTAGAAATAAATTAGAATTGGTCTTGGAAAAAAGTATGGATAATGGGCCACCTAATACAATATAGAAAAAATATTCTCTACCATGCAAACATTTCTTTGTGAAATGTTGAATGAATAAATGAATGAATGAATACAATGATTACTTTTTTTTTTTTTTTTTTTTTTTTTTTTTTTTCTGGGGGGGTGGGGTATAACAGTACACTAACACAAGCCTGTATATGTAACCTTGGGAAGTTCTCGGAGAAAGTTACTGGTGCTATCGTAGTGGTGAAATGCAAAAAAAATACCCTCAACTGTCACTGTAGCATTCATACCCAGCAAATTCTCTAAGACATTTTTGATACCTTTGGTTATTGACATGTAGGAGATTCTGAGGTGTTTGTGTTTAAACTCTTGATTTGCAGAGCTGCAAACTTTTCCTGGTAATCTGTAAGAAACAAAAATTTGAATGACATGTTTTCTGAACAGCACATTGTGTAGTTTAGCATTTATTTGGGAAAGAATAATTTACAAATCAACAGCGATGGAAAAAATATTAGTTATGGAACATTTTGTTTATAAAAGAAGTCATGGAATCATGATCCAAATCTGATTTGTAGTTGCCATAAGTAATAATAATTTAATCAAAATAAATGTTGCTGCAGTGCTTTGGAAACTGCAAATGATATTAGTTAATAAGGACATGATGATGTCTGTTGCATAGCCAAGGTCATGTTAATGCAGAAAGGTAAACAGCTCCTGCTTTAATTAGATAGTAATTGAAATAGACAAGAAACACAGGTGAAAAACAAAAACAAACAAACAAACAAACAAACAAAAACAACAAAAAAAAACACAATAAAAACATGTATTTTTATTTTTGTATTTTTATTTTTTTAATGACTAAGTAGGGTAGAAGGAACAACCTTAATTCGGTTAATGCTTCAACATATATGTTTCTTATGTGAAAAGTTTTGTCTCACTGAAGTCTGGGTTTTTAGGCCTTATTTTTTGCATTTGAAGTCTGCTATTAAGTTTCAGACCCTAAAGGGGAATAAATTCATTCATTTCCTAACCTAGTTACAAGGCTGGAAACAGTGTTTAAATAGGAATTTTAAAATAAATTTTTGTTATCTGTGTACTTCCTTATATGTAAAATCCATAAAGTGGGGCATCTAATACTCAGAAAATACATACAATATAAAATTGGAGATATCTTTTGAGAAAAATGTATACAGACCTTCTGATAGTGTAGAGATAACTGCATTAAGAGACACTTTTGGAGCTGTGTTAGAAAAATGCTGAGTGTCTCTTATTAAAGGCCAGTCCCCACTAAAATAATACAAGGCCTAATCTTTTCAGAAAGATAATCCTAATGACATGCACCTTTTCATGATTACACAATTAAACAATAATAATAAGTGAAGCAGCTGACTGTATGTATGTATGTATATGCATGTATGCCTATATGTTTCTGAATACCAAGGAAAAAAATAAAAGTTTGTTTTCTGACCCACCTTATCACAGAGATATTTCTTACATCATGGAGACCCATTTTGTTCCCCTGTACTATAGAAGTCTCATGCATGAAAAGCATGATATATGTTTTCTTGTTTCTTCTATGATTTATTTTTACATGTAGGGTCATTCAGACTATCATTATGAATACAAATTCTTTTGAGCTCTTTGAAAAGGACAAGAACTGAGGGGTATGCCAAAAGTAATGAATGTCAAGTGTTTCCTGTAGCTAAAATAATTCTTGGTTCCTCTGCAGTTTAGAACAGCAGCTTTGCAGAACTCATCCAGTTCATAAACCTTCTCATGTCCAAAAAGTCATATCCAATCAGGGAAATTTCTTCTAGGTTTTGTACATGTATACATATGTATTATATAATTAAATCATAGATTTGATATTATTTTTCCTGCTTCTAGATTTCTCCAAAATTACTGGATTACTAAATACCAAATATTTTCCATTGAAAGAAAGAAAATACTCACAAAAAGCACTCTTCTATCAGTCTGGACTCCAGCAATCACTCAGTAAAGACTTAAGCAGTCAGATGGCAGAAGTGAGTAAGAATGTATAAATAACAATACATATCAAATAGCAGTATGTGTTTGGCAGAATTCTAGATACACCGATTTGACCTTGGATTGTCTTACATTTTATGCATCAAGTTTATTTGCCAAATATTAAATACCTAATTCTCAAGAAACAGCTGTACTTAGTTCCAAGAGACATCCTGTGATGTTATCAAAAACAGGTACTTTGAATAACCAGTTCCTGATATATTCTCTTGAGCTGCAATGAGATAACTCTCATCTTGTTCACATTAACAATTCTTAGAGTTTATCCAATGCTCCTGATAAGTGTAAAAAACCTTCAGTGAGCACACAGTGAAATAGTCCCCTATTTTCACCTAAGAGCAAGTAGATCTTAAAGGTAAGATGGAACACTGTGATACATCCGTAAGAAAGAAGTTATCCCACCTTTCCTTGTTTGTCCTTCCATCCAGAGGACAACATAGAATGGTGATTGTCTCCAGATGTCATGAACTTTTGTCATACTTAAAGGAGCTGACATTATTTCTTTCTTGCATATGATTCACAAAGAAGTAAGTTATTTTATTGGTTAAATAGACAATGATTATTTAAATCTTATGATTTCAATGCAAATATATATTTTGGGTATTTCTTGCAAAGGGAAAGGCAAAACAAAACAACGGAGAGGGCTATGAACTTATAGGCTGCCCTTTCAAATACCATAGAGAGAGAAGGTGAAACTCAGTGAAGCTGAAAGATCAAACCTAAGAAGTGAAAGAACAAAATTAGAGAGAGCTCATAGTGGATCCTGGATCCAACTGAACTGAAAAGAAATTTAAATAAATTTGGGGTTTATATAAACAAAATTAGTTCAATGCTGACAGTTAAAAGCAAGCATTCCATATCAAAAAGCATCATGGATATATGGTAGAAAGGAGTCATGGTACATTTTACCAGAAAAATGGACTTGTTGCTCTTAAACATTAAAAAGCCTCTGACTAAGGTAATGGCTAAGAACAATTATTCATAATCTCTTTGAAGCACTTGGATGTGCTTACTGATTTAGCTGAAAACTTATTCTAACCTAACAAAGGATTCTCTTGATTTTCCATTTCTGTTGTTCAGTGGTTTTTAAAAACTTGTCATGCATTCAAATGCATTCCTACGTTGATACTTCCGTTGTCCTATCTTGCCTGGCCTCCTTGGACCTATGTGCTCAAATATGCCCAGCCTTGCACTGAGCTGTATTTTGTTACCTTTCCATGTCTCTATTGTGTTAGGTTCCAGTTACCACAGCTCCAGTTGCTTGAGGAATGTTGCTCCACTGTGTGGTGTTCTGTGTCTTCATGGCCCTACATGCTGATAGGCACTATTTTTTTTATTTTTTTTTTAAGTTCTTTAGTGGTATTCAGTATAGCAGTAAAACCTGTGTGTCTTCCTCCTTTGGGTTTGATTGGACTCATATTGGAGTTCCACATTTTGTAACTAAATACAAGATTCAAATTATATATGCATGGGCTTTTTTTTTTTTTTTTTTTTTTAATAAATAAACCTGGGTGACATCACTCATACTTCACATTCTTTGGCAAAATCTCTTTTACAGTTGATATTCTGTGATGCTGTTTTGATGTAGCTTGCTTTTTTATCCTCCTCCTCCTTTTTTAGGGTCATCTCTCCTGTTCTCATGCATAAATGCACACTCCCACAGAAAATCACTCTCACATCAAGAAAGCAGAAAAGTGCTTCTGACTCATCTTGCTTACTGGCCTTATTGCTTATATCAAGTGAAAGAACAGAAGAAGGAAGAGGGGAAGTCTTGAACCTAGTCTAGCAATAATGCAATTTTAGCTGAGAGAGTGGAAGAATGGTCAAATAATAGCTGGAGAAACCCCTTTGATTGTAGTAAGAGAATAAGAAGCTTTTTTCCTTTCTTTCTTTCTTTTTTTTTTTTTTTTTTTTTAAACTGTAAAATAAAATGTTAAACATGAATAAAAAATCAGCCCTGTGTACTGTTCCTGATACTGCAGATGAAATTCATCTGAACTGCAGATGAAATTCTCTCTGAATGTGAGTAGATGATCCCTTGAAAACTTTCTATTTTAACATATTTTCATAAAATACAGTAAGTTGTAGGAAAGCTGTGACAGCTGAGATTCAATTATTTTAGCCTCTGCCCATACTATGAACAGTTAAAAAGTCATATAACCCTGCAATCAAACATAGGCATATAAAGCATGAAGAGCAAATAGTCAAACAAAGCATGGACACAGTCTTTCCCTAACCCAGAAATCTTATTTTTATATTCTATCTTTCCTTCTGAAAAGTAGGAAATTTCCCTTTGATATGGGAATATTTCTGAGAAATTACAGGGTATTCTTGTGTTCATCAGATGCCTTGAGCAAAATAATTTGTAACCACAGTCCTTAGATATGCCTTTATTTTTATTTGTTTCTATTTGTAAGCCACAAACTGCACATATGTTAATTTATTATTTGAGCTTCTAAATAACAGTGATATCAGTGAACCCAAATAGCTTCAGGGTAGCTGACAGTAGAACAGGGTGTCAATCTGTGTGAGTGCATATACATTATCCATTTTTATGTTTGCAGAGATGAAGACTCCTCCTGCCTGAAAGGCAAAGAGATTAACTCTTTGTGCTCTTGTGGATGGGTCTGTATGAGTGTGACTCAGTGAATGGACAGACAGCAATGAATATCAGAGCATGAGATGAAGGCAACTGAGGCCTTCTCTCTGCTCTCCCGCTGAAAGCCTATTGTATTCTTTTCCATCAGAATATCCAGTTCTATTACTTTGATAGCATGAAACTAATGTTTCTGTTTGGGGAGTTTAGACTTGATAGGTGACCAAAAAAACCACACACTTCTGCTCAAGCATTCTATAAATCTACGTGAATTGTGCTGTGAGGCCAATTCCACATTAATGAATGATAGGACTCAGCTAATGTGTTGCCACTCATTTAAGGATGGCTGAATGAGTTTGAAGAAAATGACTTAAGTAAGACATAATTGTCCTATGCTCCACTGAAAACAAAATCAGAAAATCCATTAATAGAATTGTGTTTGTTTGGTGGTGGTGGTTGTTATTGTTTCTTCCATTGTCTTATGGTGATTCTGAAACACTGCATTTCCAAATGATGTTCAAAAATGAAAATTATAAAAGCCACAAAAGGACTTTTGCCATGTCATCTCCAGCTTGAACCTATGCAAGCATTTATAAGAATCTCTTTTAAATTTGTACCCTTCTGACACTTGGAATCTTGAGAATTAAGTATATTTCTGATTGGGTACAACATATTTTAGTAAAAGTGCTGACCAATCTGAATTTGCCCAAGTATCGCAGCTATTATACATCAAAATCTTTAGTCCATAGTGGGTTATATCAAGAGTGTGAGTAAAAAACTGTCTTGTAGCAATGGTTTCTTTCTTATCTAAGCTGATTTGAATAGCTGCTGTGCATGTCACTGACTCATCCCACTTTGCTAAAAGCTCAATTACACTGAGCTCCTCTGGGAACAAATACTTCTACTGTAAATGAAAGAAAGCATAAGTCAGAGAGCATTCATTGAAGTTATAACAGGTCAGAGCATGCTGCTTCCTTCAAATCTCACATTCCAATACTTAAGTATTTTCCTTAACACCACCTGTCTGAGTATTGCTACTGTCACTGTTGTTATGGTTGCCTTAAAATTTTCATGCTGATTCAAAACAGAATCAGCAGAAAACAGAAAATTATTTTGTACATTTTTTTTGTATATTTTGTACAAAATTCCATGTACAACAGTGGACAGCTATGCCCTGTGTGCAACTATTATCCTGTTATATTAAGAAAGGATTCTGGGATCTGTTAAGTAGCAACCTTGGTTGGCAGTAAACTGCAAGGAAAGCTTCTTTAGCATTAATATTTTCCATCTTGGAAATTCCGCCTACATAGAAATACTTTATTACAAAAGTTTAGTACTTAAAATGGTTGTAGTTTGTGGGGTTGTTTTTGTTCATGAAAACACAATAGCCACAGTAATTGTTGCTAAGTAGTAAAATGATATGCAAAAGGCATATAGTCAGCAACAAATATTTTTTTAGGATCCTTCTAAAGTTGGTGCAAGAGTAAATAGATCAAGCTTACATGAGCAGATGCTTAGTTAGATAAGAAACATTAGCAATTGCAAATTTTTTGCCTAAATTATAATGTATTCCAAGTAACTTTTTGAGACTTAACCAACAGTGATATTTTTTTCACCTAAATATAGCAATATTTTCCAGGTAACTACTTAGAACTTGGGAAGTTTTCCACCTTTTATGCAAAAGAAAAGTGGGCCTATCTAGTCTTTGGAGATTTTTGAGGAAAACTGGCAGACTCTGAATATTTTCAGTTTTGCTGCCCCTAAAATCATACCTTTGGGACCAGGATTGATACAATGCTCAGTGAGGCACAGATATGCAGTGACATTTTTCATGCATGCAGTGACTTTTAAGGGATATTCACATTGTCTTAAATTAACACCTGAAGTTAGGGTTGGTACTATTGCTTAGATGCAGTATTTCACTGCCAGTTACATGGAGGGATTTACTTTAAATGTATTCTGGGTGTAGGTATAATGGGAATACTACTGTGAATATTTTATTTTTAATTTTATTTTGTGTGTGTGTGTGAAAAGTAGGAAAAAGAGCTTTACTTTGCTTGTTTTGTTGTTGTTGTTGTTCTTTCCTTCTGTTTGTACCCTGAGTGACCATGTGTAATAGCAGTTCTGATATTCAGCTTTTATTTCCTCTGTGTATCACTTGTTTCCTTAAGCATGGGATGTGTTCCTCCTAGAAAGATATATCCAGCCTTAGGCAAAACTTGTATGCTTTCTTTTTTTTGCTTTGACACATAGGTCTTATTAGTTATTTAAAACAAAACAAAAAACAAACACAAAAACAAACTAACAACAACAATAAAAAAGCTATGTTCAAAAGCTGAACTTGATGGCTTCCTCAGTGCAATGTTTTTAATCAGTGAACAAACTGATGCTCTATTTTATCTTTTTTTCCACCTTCAAATACTAGCCAGAGGGTGACCTTAGGCATGTAGTTCTATGAGAAGTCTGAATATGTTTCTAGATGTTGCATGTTTTTTTCAATACTGTACATCATAATTAGTAATAATAACTAATAAAAAAATGTTCTCCAAATTCAGTCAGCTGCCTCAGAGTCAACTTTTCTTGAATAAGAACAGGAATGGAATCAGTCTAGATAAGGTATTAATATTTCCTGCTCCTATGTGTATGTGCATTTTCTAAGTATTAAGCATCCTACTAATCATGGATAATTTAATTGCAGACAATTTCGTAGCAGAAATGGTGAAGAGCAGAACGTGAGGGGCCTGTCTTAAAACAGTACTTTGGCTTTTTACAGGTTTCTAGGCATCGAAGAAGTAAAGAGTTTATTGATAAATTATCAGTTTGTTTTCATGGCTTTCATCTGGGACAATGATGGACAGCTTTATCTCCGAGGTGTTGATCTGACTACCACAAAATATTTCCCTTTTGAATTCTGTCTCCTTATCCACAATGCACTAACATTAATGTAAGTAGCTATAGTATCAGAAGTTGTGCTGTGCATACATTTGTGCAATGCATTAATATACGTTGTATATTGATGAGAAATCAAAGTAGCACAGGATTTAATATGAATATTTCTAATTTACAAGTGCAAGGAAAAATAGTTATTTTTGTCTAAAGCTTCAATCATTTGGGACTATTATTATTATTATACTTACTAAGTATTCTAGATTGTCTCTTTTCCCTACTGCAGATAGCTGCAAATGCAGCTTGCTATCATCCTAACAAAAAATTGCAGTGACACTTAGTTCTCAAGTTTAGCAGTGTCAAGATATTTATTTTCTGAACAGCAGAGCTACAAATAAAAGGTCTGCGACATTATTCACCAAGGAAAAACAGAAAAATGAGAGAAATTTACATTTAAATAAAATTTTCTGCACAAGTTGGAGACATTATTAACAAGACAAAGGGATGCATTTGCCAAAGATACTGGAGGCTGTGTTAACATCTGTTATCAGTCCTTGCTTTAGTTAATGAATGTGTAGTATATCACTACCACAGTTAATGCATTAGTGGCAGTTGCTCTCCTCCCATTTTTGATAGACCATATGGTGGGAATGTCCTCTGAAAAAATAAAAAGTGTTTTAAAGGTAATATCTGAAAACAGATATTTTTGTCAATATTTTTTTGGATAATTTTGTAAATAAAATGAAGCTATTAAAAATAGTAACTACCAGTGTTTAGAATCATTGTCTAGCTGTAAATAAATGAAGAAATCACTTATATCAGAAGCTAATGAAGATTACCTTAAATAATTTAGTGTCATTAAGTAGGGAAAGAAACTGATGAATATCTCCAAGGAGCTCAACATTAACTGGTGATTAATTAATGTATAGTGCATGTCTAATGAAATGTAGACTTCCATCTCCCACCTATATCACATTACTAAAGGACATTTCTCCTGTAGCCATGGTTGTCCATTATCTATACGGTTCTCACAGAAAGGAACATCCTTGAGCAAACTGTGTACTTCTACATTTCATTTGTCCCTTTCTCTGTAATTTAAAAGGCATGTACTACACAAAATGCAACCCACCAATTTTGAGAAAGGCAATAGTATTTGTGTGTAAGCAATGCCTCAGTTAATACCCTGTATTTCTACTGTTTCTGAACTTCAGATAATATGCTTGCATGTAAATGATACTGTTATGAGTATAATAGTTTTTTTTATTCTTTTTTAAACTGTGGGTTTTATAAACTGAATATATTGGTATCCTTGTAGACACAGTGATAAAGAGACATTTTTGAAAGTTGGAGTGACTGAATTTTTTCATGGTAGACATTTAGGTAATGAAATTAGGAGAAAGAGAGAACAGTTTTATCAACTCCGCAGGAACTGGTGTTTATGTTTCCTTGCATCTGGATTGTACCTCGTTTTGTTGCTGGCCAGATGCATCACCAAAGACCCAGATACAAAACAAAATGCATTTAATCCAAGACATCAGTGTTGGAGTAGCGTGCTTTAGGGATGCATTTTATTTAAAAACTGAGTTAGTTTCTATGTAGCATCTAAAGACCAGACTTCTAATGGTATTAGAACAGTTACTTGAAATGTTTGGATGCACTTAGTAAACAGCAGGGATGTTGTGATGTTTTGTTACATCTGTGTTAATGATACAGCAGCTGCCCCCCCATATGACAGCAACTCTTTTGCAATAACTTCATTTTTGACTTTGTGCAGTCCTCACACATTAAAAAGTCATTTGATGAAGCTCTTTAAAAAGAACAATATTGTTTATAGAAATAACCTATGTAAGGTTTTTTTGTTTATTTTTCTTTAAGCTTTGAGGATTTAATTTAATCTTTAGCTATGAGCAAGTAGGAGATTATCCCATAATTGCCCTGTATCAGTTGAGTAGCTCTGTAAAATCTTTTGATGCAGCTGGACATTGACAAGGTCTGACTATGCTTGTCTCTAATATATGTCAGCATAAAGCCACCTGATGGACTTCTTTCTTCACTATTCATTTTCATAAAAATACAAAAATTAAAATCACATTACACAGAATCACACAGAATTGTCCAGGTTGGAAGAGACCTCAAGATCATTGAGTCCAACCTCTGACCTAACACTAACAAGTCCTCCACTAAACCATATCACTAAGTTCAACATCTAAACATCTTTTAAAGACCTCCAGGGATGGTGACTCCACCACTGTCCTGGGCAGCCCGTTCCAATGCCTCACAACCCTCTCAGTAAAGAAGTTCTTCCTAATATCCAACCTAACGCACCCCTGGAACAATTTTAGCCTGTTCCCCCTCATCCTGTCACCAGGCACGTGGGAGAATAGACCAACCCAAACCTCACTACAGCCTCCTTTAAGGTACTTATGAAGAGCGATAAGGTCGCCCCTGAGCCTCCTCTTCTCCAGGCTGAACAAGCCCAGCTCCCTCAGCCGCTCCTCGTAAGACTTGTTCTCCAGACCCCTCATCAGTTTTGTTGCCCTTCTCTGGACTCGCTCGAGCACCTCCATGTCCTTCTTGTGAGGGGCCCAAAACTGAACACAGTACTCGAGGTGCGGCCTCACCAGAGCCGAGTACAGGGGGATAATCACTTCCCTAGACCTGCTTCTTATGCAAGCCAGGATGCCATTGTACTGGACTTACTACCTCTTCCTCAGCTACCGGTCTCCCAAGCTCCAGGGCCTCAAACCTCTTGCATAAGGGCACCTGGGAAGGTGGTGCCAGTAGGGTGGGGCATCGCCTGTGATGTCCAGCAGGGACCTGTCTCCATTCCTCCTCAACTCCTAGGTCCCTTGCCTCTGACCAACAGCAACAGGGCAGGGGGTCCACCCCCATTTCGGGTGTCTCACCCCAGTGCCTCAGGTGCTTCAGGCCGTGCAGGGAGTCGCTCCACAAGTCTATCTCCCACTCACACTCCCTGATATCCCTCAATCTCTCGACCTCCTCCTTGAGTTCTGCCATGAGGCGGACCAGGTCGTCCACCTGCTCGCACCTCACGCACACAGTCTCTTTGCCCCCCGCAGGTGGTAGCAACACGCTCAGGCACTCCCTGCACCCGGAGACCTGAACTGACGCAGTTTTGAGCGGGCAGTCGGTCTGGGTGTGTACAGACTTCCTGGAGAGCGCACTGTGCCTGGTGTACACCATTGCAGCTGAGCTAGAGGTAGACTGCCGTTAAAAGAGGTGTTCGTATGGGTGGGGGGGAACGCTCTGCCCTTCCTGCTCGCCCTGCCTGTTCGCCCTGCCTGCTCGAACTGCCGCGCCTCACCCTTCCGATGCACCACGCCCTGTTTACCTCTCCTGGTTGCCGCGCTCTCTAAGGGGCGGCTTTTGAAAGGCCGGGGAGGGGGAGCTGCTGGCTACGCTACGCCTCGTTCTCGCCTCGTTCACCTCCCTCGCGAGGGCTGCCGGGTCCTGGCGGCTCCCTCGAGTGGGCTCGGTGCTGGAAAAATTAGCCCTGCCTGTCCGATCCCCTGCTCCGCTGCAGAACGCGTCTGCCCTGGAGCCGATTGCCTCGGCACATTAAAGAAGAAGAAACAGCAGTAAAAGACTCAAGCATTTATCTGACAAATGTCCTGGCATTATATGACTACATATGATCAAAACTCAAGTCAAGCCATCAGTCTCTGCCACATCACTGTTTCAAACTGGTAAATGCAATAATACATGGAAAAGGCACAGATATTTATACAACAAAGGGAAAAGGTGTAATCCTGACCTTACCACATGCAAATTTTATGTATCTGCTCTGGATATGTTAACCTTAGAGCTCACAAAATTTCAGGAAGCCATCCAGCGTAAAACAACATCCTGCCTGTTGAGTCCTAGCTTGTTGCTCTTAACATTCCTATAGCTATTTCTCTATCAGTAATGGCTATTTCTCTATCAGTAAATAAAACTCAAAGCCTTCAGCACAATACAGAAGAAAGGAATATGGATTTTCAACTGCACTGGGAACGGCCAACAGTAACGCTTTCCAAGGTCTCACAGGTTGCTAGCAAAGAAGTGAGGCACATCTGGGTTGGGGCTGGGAAAGCCCTCAGAGGCTAAATACTTCCTAGATGTCTTTAGATGTTTGGAAGTGCCTACTGATTACATTTTTGAGACTATACTTTCTTCACATAAAAAAAAAAAAAAAAGAACCAATGTGGCAACAGCAAAGCATTCCCATTAGCTGGAGGGACAAGAGGTGCAACAGGCAGTGGCAACATTCAGTGGATCAGCACTATCACCAGCACATTTTCCTAGATACTTGAGAATAATAGCCCCATCTACAACTAAGCAGCTCTTTTCAGTCATACATATGGTCTAAAATATGATACAAAATCAGAAGAGTAAACAACACTAAATCAGAAGAGTTAAAACTTAAATTGTTTTCAGAACATTTAATGACATGTTGAGGTTAGGTTATTTTTAAAGCCATGCATAATTTCTCCAGTCCTCATTTAATGAAAAATAGAAATATTACAAAGTGGTAGCAACTACTGTAAATAATTTAGAACCATGACTATGTCAATAGAATCACTTTTCTTTTTCCCTGTCATTGTAATTTGACTTTAAATTGTATTTTAATGGTTATCGCCGTAGGTTAAAATTTTTGCTTTGCTACTTAGAATTTTCTAGTCTGAAGGAAAAAATGATTTCTTGTCTGAGACCTTCTTTAACAACAACAACAAAAAAGTGTGATAATACCTTTCTTTTTCTAATTAAAAAAAAAAATCTATAATAAAAGTCATAACATCCAAACTGTGCCTTGGGGTTTGTCTGGTGGATAATGCAAAAGAAATCCTTTCAATAAAGGATTCGACTAGATATTGACAGTGTAAAAAAGTGTAAGTACTTGCAGCATTAATTTGGACACAAACAAACAAACTAACAAACAAAAAACCTGCTTCCGTTACTTGAAGCTGTGTGTAATTAACCAGTTGTAACTCTGATTTAGGCTGCATGTAAGAGAGGAGAGGACATCTCCTTGGTCAGCAACTCATAATGATTGGCATTGAATTGATGTTGAATGCACTTCAGAATTAGAATTCCTGTGTGTGTGTGTGTGTGTGTGTGGGTGAAACACAGAAGTATAAATAGCTGGATTCTTTGCAGCTTACTTTATCATTTCAGTGATGCACAAGAAAAAGAGGTATGAAGGGTTACATTTTTCTGTTTGTCTGTTTATCTATCTCATTTATGAATTCTCAGCCTGTTTATAAAGATGAGAGATATATCTCTTCCTCATTTTTTCTTCTAGCCTAGCTTAGGGAAGACTGGATATGAAGAGGCATATTGTAATGGTCTGGCAACTCCTTGCTGCAAGCACAGGAACAGAAGGGGCTGCCTCGCAGATGAAATTGAGTTCCCAATGCTGAAGGCTTGTCCTTCTAGACAGTCCCACAAGGTGCACCACTTGCAGATTTGGTCACGGCAGTCCCTGAAGCTGCTCTGCCATGAGTATCTTTGCTTGAACTAGGGAGCTGGGGAGTTCTGCTTTACAGGTGAACAAACCCAAAAACTTAAATCACAGAAGCCTGACATGATTATTTTTCCACCATTACATTTGCACATTTCCACAGATATCAGAAAAATAATTCCTGTTCTACTAATATACACAATGTCCATTTTTTTTCTATGCAGTATCATATAGGTCTGTTTAGCAGTTGTATAACTCTGACCCTTTTTCCAAGTGAATACAGAAGCAAAATGGTGGCAATGCACAAGCAGGTTTTATAAAAGAGGATTCTCCCTGTGTTTTCTGCCTACCTTAATCTTGAACTCCAAATAAATCCTTCATTTTGAATATTAAAATTAAAAATAATAAAAAAAAAGTTTTGCTTTTATATTAACTAAGGGTTATTACTAGGTAGGCTCTGAATGCTCTTGTGCTGCTCAATATTGGAGCAGTCTCAGGGTGCTAGACTTAAGATTTCTCTAATACTTGTTGGATTAGGAAACATTTTGTTCTGGTATCTAACTCAAACACATTTGTCAATCAATATGTCCATCCATCTGTCCAGGCTTATACAGCATGTTTATGCTCATTGTGTTTTAGTTCACGTGTACATGGGCTGTCCTTGCTGTGAAGAAATGTATTTGTTGAGCAGTAACCCCTCTAGCAACATTGCATCACTGAGATTAAATTTTTAGTTTTAGGTATACAAAGACCTATGGCTCATAAGCAAACTTCTTTTTGAGCATGTTTACATTGGGGTGTAAAAACTCTGAGACTCCTCATTGACAGTGAAACATTACTTGTTAGAATTTAATTTGAAGTGTTTCAAAGCAGGCCTTAAGGAAATAGAGCATGTTTATATTAAATGTGTAACACAGTGTATTAGCATTCACAGCATTTGCTAATGTTTAATTCATAAAAGTATCTTCCCCTCATGTTGATATAACTGGTGGAAAAGTGTGGTCCTTACAGGGACCAAAATGAGCCAGCATGGCTAAACAGTAGAGTAAGGGAGGCTATATAAAGTTAAAAAGGAAGCCCGCAAAAAGCTGAAGTTACAGCCAAATGAAGAAAGCAGAAAATATCTTTAACCATGGTAGATTAAATATATAACAAGTCAGTGCAAAAAAAATTTTTGGAGGAAACACTTTAAAAAACATAAAATCTTTAATATTAATGCATCAGAAGCAAGAAATCTACAAGAAAATTAGTAGGATCAAAAGAGAAATCTGGAGAAGATAAGCATAATAAAAAATTCGGTGAATTCAGCATCAATACTGTGGAGGAGCTTGAGCATGCTGGAACTCCTCCCCATAGGCAATCCATCAAAGGATGAGTCTCAAGCTGAAGCACAGGTAAAACACAAAGCACTGTGGATGTGACCAAAAATATGAACAGTAATCTATGTTCTAAGCATGTAGATGCTTTTATTAGTTACTTGGAAAATGCAGTCATATAATTTTTGAATTCAGAATTATATACTGAGTGTACTTTAAGACCAGCTCCTCTAAAGAAGAAATTTTAAGTGCTGCAGCTAGTTTAATCATGAGAGCATTTATGTGATGCTTTTACAGTTTTACAGACACGGAGGTATAATGTAGCTATAAAATAAAAAGTATCCAAGATATCTTTTCCTAAAAGAAGGCTTATTTCATCACTTCTCTACTTCCTATTGCATTCATATCCAGCACTGAACAATTGTCTTTGACGAAGGGAAGGAATATATTTGTTTTGTATATAACGGTTTGTAAAACATTCACACATAAAATACAGAAAGAGTGGACATTTTTCCTTTTCCTTTTCCTTTTCCTCTTCCTTTTCCTTTTCCTTTTCCTTTTTTATTTTATTTTATTTTTATTTCTTTTTTTCTCCCCCCTCCCTTCCCTTATTGTAAATTCTTTGGTTTCTGTTTTCATGGAACTGGCCACATAAACATTAGCATATTTGTGACTCACTACAAGATTTTCTTTAAAATAGCCTGAAGTAACTATTGTTCTAATAATGTCTGTACCAGTATTTCAAGATTTATTGACCTTATGGCATCTGACAGGGTAGTAGGTGTAGCAGGTGTAGTAGGTGAAGGCCACTGAAACATATTCCATCATTCACAGGTTTCTTCTAAGAGATCATGGAGCCTTTGCTAAAGAAGATAAACAAAGCTGTTCGTATAATTAAGAGGCAAACTAAAAATAGGAGGTAACACAGTTACTTGGATTTATTTCTTATCTTGGCCTCCTGCAATAATTTATTAATTGTATCATAGCAACATGTGGAGGCTTTAGCTCGAACTGGAATAACTGGTACTAAGTAGTAATCCAAAACTGCATAAATGATATTCCTTTCCCTGAAAAGTCTTCAGCATAGCTCTGGTAAGAGTTTAATTAGGCATTCTGATTCAGGGTAATGCAGATATTTGGATAAACATGAGGTAACTTCAACTGAGCAATAAAGCTAAACACAATCTTATGCTGTGCAGTAACTCACTCGCTGGACTTCACTGTTTCATGTAATATTTTGTAATTCAGTTTACATAATTGTTCACCAAATGCTTGGTTATAAACAAACTTAAGCAGTCATTTGGCAATCAATATTTGCCTTATATGAATAGGTAACTAATTCTATAACAGCAGAAACCTCTTTCAGTCTAGTATGTGTCTGGCATTTAATAGCTTTAAAAGTACAATCTGTACATTCTTAATTTCTTGGTAAATTAAAGGGAGAAATAAGTATAATTACCCTATGAAACCGGCTTAATTTTTCAGCCTACTACTGTGATGCCTGTATTAGCTTTCATACTTGTAGAAGTAAACCATACTGCATTCAAGAGAATATCATCTTAATTGAAAAGTCTTGATCTATGAAGTCTGTTTGCCTGGCTGCCAAGGATTTGACATGGTTCAAAAGATCTTTTTTTTTTTTTTTTTTTTTTTTTTTTTGCAATATTTTTCTCCAAGACTTGGGATTTCTTTTTGTATGTTTGAGAAAACAAAAGTCATTACATGAGTTATTTGTTCAGCTGCTTGTAATCATTGATCTAAATGGGCTTTAGTAAACCTTTTTATCTTCCTGATCCATTAACTTCTTGTCTGTTGAGTTGGTTAAGCTGCAATGATACACAAATTGTTTTTGAATATTTGTATGAGTGCAATTATAACATTAGAAAGTATTGATAGTGAGATGTTGAGCAGATCTTGCTATATTTCAAGTTTTGATTGATAGTAGAAGAAAAAGAGCAAGGGGCATTTCAGGTTCCATTTTGTTTGCTCATATAATTTCATTCTGGAACTAGAGTCAGAAGCATGTTTAAGAATATTGCTATCCTGAAACATTTGCTTAAAAACAACTCATGGAGATATAAGTGACCTGTCATATTTTGTGGTATTATGACTCATTGAGATGGGTTGTTTATTTTTTTTATTATTTTTTTTTTCTCTTTCTCGTGTGTACTTTAATTACCAAGGGTTACTGTGATGTCTGCTTTGCTCTTTACTTTTGAGTTGATGTTGTTTAAGGGTAGTATAGATGTAAATATCAAAGACAAAAGGCAATCCACAAACATAAGCTGTGGCTGTAACTCAAAATTGCTATAAATAAATTTCAAAGCCAGGAGGCAAAGCAATTTTAATTAAGTGTATTAATATGAAGTACCACATTTAAAATACAATGTCTTTCATAAACTGTAAGTACGTGTGAGTTTGCAGAAAAAGCAGACATATAATATGTTGCTATAATGAGATTTTGATATTATCACATTGGTTATTTGAAGATATATGCCTGCTGTTAGAAGGAAAGGCTGCTGAGGATAGGAAGGCTCTGTTTGATTTGGAATAGGATCTTAAATGTAGGTGTCCCACATCTCTGGATGGGATTTTAGCTGCTGTGGTTAGAAGTAGACACTTGCTGTGGCTGTTCATTTTTTCATGGAAAGCATACAGCTTTGAATATATACTTGGATAAATTTCATTGTCCATGGCTAGGGGCACTTGACTACATAATGGGGTCCAGATGCAACTGCTTTTTTCCAGCTTTGAGAAGCAGAATAATCTTGAGATGCCAACATTGCATAAAATTGCCCTGGCCTTTGTATGTTTTTTTTCTATTCAGAAATTCCATTCTCCTCATAACACTTCTATCTAGAAAACATTGCTTTTTCATTGGCATTTCTGATGGAGAACGCAACAGTTCATAGCAAAACTTCTAACAAGCTGTAATCCTTACATTTTATGAGTTATATATTAATATTATGTCCTGGATTTTAACATATTTTAGTCGATTAACAGAGTATCTATTTTGTTCTATTGGGCCAGCTGTAATTCTGTATTGTTACTTAAAAATGATAAAAAAGCATCAGAAATGCATCCTCTGTTGGACCATTCTACCTTACATTTTTCAAAGTCAGTAGTGACATTGCTACGTTACTATGCTCAAAAGTAGAGTATGCTAATAGTTCTGATAGTACTACTTCATCATTCAGATATGACAGTTTTTCTCTGAAAGCTGGACATGATTTACTGAAATCTCTGGTTTCTTGTGCTTCTCAACACCACTTGCCCAAGCTCTATGACAGCAAACATAATTTCTTCTTGGGATTTGTCAACAGAGTTTTTAAACATACATAAAATTAGTTGCTATTTAGCTGCTTTACATAAAATAAAACAATACTACATCCCTTTCTGAGTTTGGCAGTGATAAGAAAGGTAGTCTGTGCTCATGAGTAGGAGCAAACAGAACTTTTCCACCCTTGCAGCATAGGCCAAAAAAGAACTGACACAGTTTTTTTGAAGTTCATTAGCCAGAGTGTTAAACTTGCTAATATCTCTACACTTTTATTCACTGATCACTTCCAGAAATCAATTTAAAAAGAAGATAAGAAATTACTTGCAGCCTACACAGGCAGCAAACACCATATACTCTATATAGAGCCATAAAGTTTTACAAGAAATTGAAGTTAGGAAAATACAAACACGTAAAATGCTTGAGTAGGAATTAGAAAACTCTTATAAAAGCTATACATAGTGAAAAGCGTAAGAAAATATTTAGCTGAAATAGAGACCAAGAATATTTGCATAAATTTTCTCTAAGTGCTGCAGTTAATTTTGTTGCTAATTACAGCAGTAGAAAAGTAGAAGGTGACTCATCAGACTTTGTAGGAGAATTTACTCAAAAAATCCTGGGGCCCTTAAACAGTGAATTAAAGTGACTTTAAATTGAGTCCCATTATTACAAGAACAATTCAGTTTTTTAACCCTAGTCCACCTCTTCTAATAAGTGTCTGGTGTCTGACAATTGAACCACTCACCATGATTATTAGAACTTTATTTTCTGTAGGATGTTGCAAAAAATACAAAACAAAACAACAACAACAACAAAAAGCAGCTTTCTATCCTGTATGGTCTTTTTAAGAATGTAATTTTCTGTTATACTGAGTATCAGTTGACATCTGAGGACATAAAATTTTTAGTTCCCATATTTCCTCAAAGAAGTCCTCTCATTTTTAGGCACAGATGGTGTATTCTGAAGAATTTAAGATACACTTCTGAAATTCCATGGATTTTGACACTTTAGTAGTTCTAAAGTATGTAAACAAAAGAAATATGTCAGAATCTTCCAAGAAACTTAGAAACATTTTTCTGTTAGTACTGATGTGTCATAGCTCTGCTATAGCTCTACAATGGTTACAAGGTCTCATCATTTTTAATGCCTCTTCCCAACTGCTGTTTTTGAAATTATAGGTCTGTTTTTCAGCCTACTTCTGAGGCATGATAAAAATATGATTTTGATAGTTTGATGAGACAATAGAAAAGAGAAGCGTCTCATATTTTTTAGTCTAATGTTACAGTTTTAAAAAATAATGTGTCAGTATTTAGGTGCTGGATGCAGCATCTCCAAAGCTGCCCAATTGCCTGGGAACTTTCTTGTTCTTTTGTTTCTTTTCCATACTTTTGGAAAATCCATACTTCTGAATCCATACTCCTTTCTGTGATTCTGATTAAACTTAAGTAACCTCTTTAGAAGCAAAAAGCAGGGTTGGAAATGGGGATTTCAGTCTTAGCTGCACTAGCTTTATTGCTTTGGATGTCACAGAAATGTTATTTGTGTTAGAAGTACGTAGGCACACATTTAGCCTTTGCATCAGCACTCCACTGAAACAGACTGTTATTATATACCCCAGTTTGTGTTAAATCGACTGCTAATTTCTGAAATCAGATCATTTCAAATAGAAACACTGATGGGCTTTTACACCTAATTTTGGCACAGCTCTTAGAGTTACTACTGTTGTGCGTAAAGATTTCAAATGCATTTCTAGATTGTGTATTTCTTAGTTGTGAGACACATGACTAATCATTTCCCGAATAGTTACTCTTGAATACTTTCACTAAAATTATGCACATAATTGTTAGACAGTTTAGTACATTTGTTTTAATATTTATAAAAGTTGTGTCATTCCTTTCAGTTGACAGTATTCTGTCTTTTGATTCCCAAGAGTCTGTTCTTTTTTTTTAGAATCTACCCTGATAATAAGCACCTGGTATAAGGTTCTAATATAATTTCATTTTTAGAATGAAATGAGTGGGTGTTGAAAGGCTTTGTAAGGGATAAAACATCCAACTCATGTTTTAGCAATTCCTTCTTGGGCTGCTTTGGGATGTTGCAGCATGCTGGCTCTGGGTGACTGATTGCTCTTTGTGACTGCAGAATGAGGATCACAGTACTTGAATTTTTATTTGCTTTTATTTTGTGAAATTCCAGCTCCTAGAATTAGTTAATTACATGATATCCACTTTCATTTAATAAACAAATAAAGGACCGAATAAAGAGTCTCATCTCATGCAAACTAATAAAAGCTTAAAATGCAAAGCAAATGTTAGCTAAAGGCTCAAAAGCAGAAGGTGCAAAGAACCAAAAAATATTTACAGATCTTATAAAGAAAAAAACAGGCTGTGATTTTCTTAGCACCCTAATTCATACTTTGTGAGTAACTGAAGTTGGCAAGACAGTTGACTACTCAGAATACGTGCCCTCTATTTCTATTTTCACCTCCATGTTTGGTGCAAATGAAAACACGTGTCTGTTTTATCTTCTAATCAGCTTCTAACTGAATGGTAATGAAAAATACTTATGAGATTGTGGTATTTCAGAATTTGGCATTTCAGATTACTTTATTTTAATAGTATTTGAATGGATTCCACCCCCTCCCCTACCCCCCCCCCCCCCCTTTTTTTTTAAATCTAGAATACAATTAAATACAAACATAAATTTTCTTCCCATCTCTTTAAACACAGAATGTATTTGTTCTGCCTCATGATAATTATATCTTATTTTAGTACAAAAGCAGTTCTTCATCAGGGGATCAGTCAAGAGGGCTGTCCTCAAAGTAAATTTTAACTATGTAGTTCTTAGTGACTTCTCTCTTCTCTGCTTCTCCAACATGTGCCCCCAGGAGAAAAGTGCCCCCAGGAGACCTAGTGCCTTTTAGGAAGCGGAATGCCTGTGGCCAACAGTTTGCCTAATGGGTAGAAGTGAAACCCGTCCAATAGCTTGGCAATGGCTGTACGTAGAAGAATTGAAGACATCAGCAAATGGGCATTTTTTGGAGAGGGAGAAATCCTTCTAGTATTGCAGGAAAAGCCATCCAAGGACTCACCACTTCTGCAGAAATTTGACTGAGACTGTAGACATTGCAAATAAATGGACTGCTTACAGATGGATGCAAATCCTTAAATAAATAAATAGAAATAAATCCTAAAGCAAAGCATCGCCCAGATGGTTAAGTACGACAGCTCACGTTCATATTGCTGTCTTAATCTTTATTCTGTGTTGCCTGCTCTCCCCTCACTCTGGATCACTTGCAACACGCTGTGTCCCTATATCTTTTCCTTGGATTGAGGATGAGTATACCATTTTTGGACTTTTCTGTAAAAATGTGGAAGGGGAGATGTTCAAAGTAAACCCTGGTTCACTTCCCCCTCTCCCACCTACCCACTGCTGGTGGCAGTCTTCTCTCAGTGAAATGCAGCAGGATCACTGGTGGTCTGTCTGAGTGCTGGTGAGGGTGATCCACTCCCAGAGGAGCTGGGGAAAAAGAGCAGATCCCAGTGTCAACTTGCATATCAGCATCTGCTATGGAGTGAGGTCCCCTGAGGACAGAGAGGTTCCTTCTTCCTCCTTGAGATATAGAGAACTGGGGGAAATGAGCTTGGCTCGAGAAGAGGCAGAAACTCTGCTCAGCCTTGTCCAAAGCTATGATGGTATTGCAGCACTCAGTGAATAACAGTACTTTATGTGGTATGCAGATTGTCAAAATTTCAAATAAAACAAACAATCTGATAACCTTACTTCTTCAGACTGGAAATCGATTAAAAGTTTTGACTTGTTTCTGAGAGAAAAAACTCTTCAATATGAAAACAAACAAACAAAAACAAAACAAAAACAGAGAATACAAGGATACACATCACATACTATACTTTTAAAAGTGTATGTGATAACAGTGAAACAATTGTTTCTGAAAAAAGTACCCTTTTCTTATGCTGAGCTCAATAAATTACTGTCAACCTCAAGCACTCAAAAGTCATGACTCAGGTCTTTAAAAATACCATGAACTTCAAAGGATATATTATTTTAGCTTTCTGGTTTAGATCCATCAGACTTCACGTTTTCAAGCTTTTCTCCAGAAGTAAAAGAATAAGAATGATTTCTGTCTTGCTTTAGTTTCTAAATGAATTTACTTTTAAAAAGAAACAAACCATAGAGAAGTGTGAGAAAATAAAATCTTGAGCTTCTGCAGTATATTAAAAGACTGTAATTTTCTGTCTTTGATTTTTCAAAACTCAAACCTTGTTTCTGCTATAATATCCTATGTGAGTTAAAGCAGACATCTTTCTGTTACAGCCTGCCCAGCCTCCTGTTGCCTGCCAACAGGGCATGTATGTTGGTGCATTATTTAGAGCTGAAACTGTAAATCCAGTTTTCTGGCATCTAGAGGGACTGTTCTGTGCTCTAGCCCAAATTAAATGATTGTTTGGAAATTGGGCTCAAGCTTTTATGTCACATCTACCCTGGCTTTGTTAGGAGCCTGGTACTGGTTACAACTTCTCCTTACATCCTGAGTCCTGGGAGGCAAATTAATCGTGAGGATCTTCATAGGGAGAAGGCAAGAACAAAAGTTCTGACTTGAAAAACACAGCTGATGTATGTGGCAAAGACACAAAATACATAATATAACTGAAAGAAAGCTTTTTAAAAATATCATGTTTTTAAGTTATTTACTTCATCATTACAACCTTTTTAAAACCCTAAACTTTTCATAGGTTTTACCAACTTCTATTTTTAAGAGAAGAGAACATTACTTATTGTTTAGAGGTTTTTTTATTCGAGTCCCAGTGGGTAGGTTACTGTGTTTGCCTCTAATAGCCAAACTGTCAAATTGTTACAAATCACTGTAATGTTGTGTTAATTTTTTTTTTTTTTTTTACATTTGAGATAGGTTTACGACCTATCTCAGTTTTAATTTTGCATATGACACAAAGCAAAATCAGCATTCCTTATTAATTTTTGATGGAGTTGGAGCATGGAATTGCTTCACATGTGGTGCAAAGTGAAGTGTTTGGCTGTTAGATAAATGGACCTTCTGTCACCAAAACCACTTTCTAGTTACCCCTTCTTTATTCAGTCTCATAAACAATATCTGGTCCTATTTAGAATTTTATATTTCATTTTGCAAGGACTTATGACAACAATTGGTCACAATCTGTCAAATTCAGGCCACAGAAGAGCACACTACAAATTTTGTCTTCAGGATGCTGTTTTTTCAGAGTCTCTTTCTAGTTGAAATCAGCTGTGACTGACATTATTTTAGATTTCATTTTGGATCTCTTCTTTACATTACTGAGGACTTGTGGGTCTGGATTATAATATGATACCAGCAATTACCATTTTGTTATTTTGAGGTTCTTTTGTATTGAGACATCCCAATGACAGGGAGATATAAGATGGGGGAGAAGTGACTGGAATTATGTTTTTTTTTTTCCTATTTTTTTTTAAAGATGAAGTATTTCCCTTATTTTAAGCTTCTATTTTATGGAATACTCTTTTAAAGGGGAAAATGTATCTTACAACTAAGACTTTTTTTTTTTTTTTTTTTTTTTAACTTTTCAATATGTGAATCCATGAATCTTACCAAAATTAGCATTTTTAATTTGTTTACCTCTTTATTAAGTTGTTTACCATCTGTGGAGGCAGCATATCTACATATATTTATGCAACTAATACTTTAACAGCTTAGCAAATTCTGAAAATCAAATAAATCTATACACTATGTGGAGGACAATACAGACAAGATTGGTATTGTTATGTCAAAACAGTACCAAGAATGGAGAGCCGAATGGCACAAGCATTGACTGCCAAGGGCCATGATGCCATTAAGTGTCAGGGCTGATTCTTTTTGCCTGCTGAAGAACTCCAGGGAATTCAAATTGCTACAATTTTCTTCTTCCAAATGACAAAAAAAAGTCAAATTTGAACATTGCTGAAATTCTATCTCCTTGTTCTAATAACAACACACTTGAAGTGTACACATTGTGCTTTCTAAGGAGTATTTGATATGGGAAACAAGAAATCAGACAATAGTTTAATGTAGGAATATTCATGTATATTTTTAAGCAATTCAGCTTTGCAATTTAAATAACTTCTATTTAGCCATCCATCCATTTGTTGTTGTTAATTAAACACTGCTGAGACTACCAGCCAAATGGTTTTGCGATATTTTGGGATTCATAATTAAAAGATTGTCTTTGCCATAAACACAGACCTATTTTTGCTTCTTAATTATTCTCTTCATGAGGAAACGTTTATTTCAAATAATATGCCCAATATGGATCCAAAATGAAAATGAAAACATTAAGAAAATCACTTATTACTATTAATGATTCACTGAATCACCTAAAATGCTATTTATTCATTTGCTGTGTAATGTATAGATGTTAATATTTCTGTCACTCAGCAGTCACATCCAGTGTGAATTTTATGCATGAACTATGACTGAATGCAAGAACTGACAGCCAGATAGATGTCTGAACTGTACATAACAGCAATAATTTATCTAATCAGAGTTGATGTTTTAAATGTCTGCTTCATAAATTGCTGCTGTAGTCCAGCTGCCACTTTCAATAATCAGAGCCTGTTTCACAGCACAAAAGTGGACTGATAAATGAAGGAAACAAGTGTCTACTTTGAAGCAATTAATTTAGGAATTACTAAATTGCATGTATTTGCTCCTCTGTATTAACAACGATTTAGCCTAACTATTAAGAGTGATGCCATGACTTGTTTTGTCAGTGAGTAAGAATTCATTCCTTTCAATCCAGTTAAGGCATGAACACTAAGCATATGACAAGTTTTTAGTATAGTTAACCATGTTGCACTACTTGATTATTTACTGTAATCAATGCTCTTCTACCAGTGTGGAAATTTTCAGGCTTGTCCCTGGTAACATTAAATGTTTCCACTTCTGTCTGGCAGTGGAATAAGAATTTTGAGCATGGTATCTAATTAAAATCTGTGTGCTCTTTGATACGAAACAGATCAAAGTTGAATTTTGTATTCTTAACACCCAGTTTTTCTTCTCTTTCTGAATATACCCTTCTACTGTCTGAAACTATTTTGCAGAAGTCCAGCACACTGTTACCATCTCTGTTTGAAGGTTGGTTTTGTTTATTTGTCTGTTTTTTCTAAGTCAATGGAAGACTCTTTGATAGGCTCTGTGGAATGGATAACATGTATGCACTGGTATTTATATGTAAATAGAGTATGAAAGTGGATAAAACATATCTTCAGCTACTATAAACCAGCAGTAAAACATGAAAGTTCAAGTGATTAATAACTGCTCTGACTGTTGTCTGATAGGTTTTACATAGGAAAACTCATGCACACCGATGAACAGCCTTTTCCATTTAGAACTTCACTGGACTGCCACAACTTCTCAGATAGGCTTGCAACTACATCCACCAGGACTCATGGATGCATCTCATCAGGTCCCATGGACTTGTGCACCTTTCAGTTCCCAAAGGCAGGAATTACATGCCTTAGGATGTAAGTGACTCTGACCTGTAATATGCCCACATTGCTTTTTTCCCTTGTTTTGCTGTAGGAGATGCAAAAAGCCAGTGGGATTTCCTGTGATTGAGGAAACTTGTTTAGCCATGATCAAAAATGAATCTAAATATTGATTTCTTTTTAATTTAAACACTGGTGTCTGGTTCTGTTTGACCGTTCAAGACAAAGCTCAGGCTGATCAAATCCTATCAGACTGTACTGTTGATTGGTGAGAGAATAATATTGTTTTAAGGTTTACTGATGAAGAGGAAAAATAGTCTTGACTGTCTGTCAATATTGTGATGGATATATTAATCCTCAGCAAGTTTAGCTGCTTGCAAGCATTTTACCTATACAGCTGCTACCTCGTAAAACTAAAGAGTTGCAAAGTCACCAGTAGCAGCAGTAGTCAGGAGCCAGAAAGACGGGAAGGGAGCAGAAAGATGAGCCTGTGGTGATGTATTCTTAGCCTTATTTCCAACTTCAGATGCACAAGATCTTTGTCCAGTTTACTCTAACTATGGCAAATGACCTAGTTCAGTGCTGTGGATTCTGTTACAAACGATGCAAAGAGAATAAACAATTTGGAAGAGTTATTTAATTATAAGGTGGTAATTACATGGTAGCATATACCATGCTCAGATGATACATTGCTGCCAAACTGGTTAGAAGTGCGAGGCAAAAGCAGATTAAAGCTATGCAGTAGAAAATTGGTGCCTAGCCCTCCATGACTCCATCAGAGAAGAGCAACATCATTCTACAGATAAACAAACAAAAAAACAAGTGTCTCCTTTCCACCCATTGTGGTCTGTGTGAAAGTATACATATCCTGAAGACTCAGGGAGATGTTTTTTAAGACTTCTGTCCCACAGGAATCTCACTGTTTTTTGGTTGGTTAGTTGCTTACTTCTTACTTGCTCTTTTATTTATTTATTTATTTTTTTATCTTTTTAATTTCAGCAGCAGTATGCACAGTCTTCAGAGAAATAGGAAGAGTGGGTTGGCTTTTGGAGCAGCATTAATTTGCAGGGGGTTCAGATGAGAGAGGACAGAGTGCAAAAAGAACCCATTATGGTTGTAGGAAAGCATCTTCATCTTTTTGACTGTTTGAAGCTCATAGGTGCTCTATAAAATGCCACTCAGATTTTGTTTTGGCAAGAAATTGTTCCTCAGCTTCAAAGGTATATGTTGAATCCGAAAGGAATGATAATTTAGACTGAGATGATTCTCTCTGTGTGAATACCAGATCCATACAGAATCCCTGGCAGCTGAAGAAAGGTTGAGTATAAATGATTGATTGTAAAGAATACACAGGATTATGTTTTGTTTGTTTGCATTGTTTTTATAGAATCATAGAAAGACAAATGCTTGCAACATGCTTGAGACAGTGCCTGTTTCATTATTTAATAAACCAATGAGAATTCAGTGGAGTTCTGAGAAGAGTATTTCTTTGTTTGCTTGTTTTCTGGTATTGTCTAAACTTCTGAGAGCAATTTAAGTGCCTGAAAAATATGTCAGATTGAGATGGAATACCAGCTTAGCTTATTCTCTAGCCTGACAGTGGTAGAATAAACTTTCTTTTTTATTTCTCTGCTCGTTCCAGACAGGAGAAATCACCTTTGAGAACGCAAAGCAAAGTTTGTGACATTCAAATCCTCCTTCCTCTCCAATGCTGAGAGTGAGCATTATGTGGTTGCTATGTCAGCCTTGGTTCCCTGAAAGCAATTTTATTGACAGAGTAATAGAAATACGGTTGTGATCATTACTATCTTATAAATAAAAATAAAATCTCTGCACAGATCTATATTTTCTGAGGATAAAAACAATAAAGGCTGAATTCAGAAGATAAATATATTAAGCAAGATGCAGATAAACCCTTGGTGACTGCTGGGGATAATGTTTTCCTAGCTATGGAATTCACTGTGAACAAAGCATCAATATCTGTCTATGGGCTTCTGTAAAAAAAAACATTTAATGTAGTGTTAAATGAGGCTTTGCACTTCTCTTTTTGAACTTTTCGGGGTCATCAGTCTGTAGGGTAAGGGAGAAAAAAGTACTATTTTACACAGCTAGACCCATTATAATTTCAATCAATTAATAAATCATTTAGGAAAAATTTTTGTCTAAAAAGAGAGCATGCTCAGAACTGTTCTGCAATGTACAACTCCCTCTGCCCCCCTGCCCTTCTTTTCTTGTGGTTACTGGAAATCTGCAGAACAGAATCATTCCTATGTAGCCTAGTAAACATGAGTCTAGTGCATCTGACCAGTCATACTAATCGCTTCCTAGTATTTTATTTGTCATTGCTTTCTGCTTATGAGCTTATGTGGCAATCCTGCCTTACGTTCAGTTACATCTGTCTGATTTCTTATGTTTATTTCCCAGCTTCCAACTGACTGTACTTGGCCATCCTACTCTGCTGTGCAGAGTTTAAACTAGGCCTTTTTGTTCTCACTTCTAAAGCAGTGGGCTGAAGAGATAGGCATTTTGATGAAATGTAGTAACTTGTGTATTTAGGATGTCAGACACAGACATTGCTATTTTCTCTTTTTTCCACCCTGGAAGAAGTCTCTTTATCTTGTTCATCTTTGGCTGCCAAATCATAAAGCTTTTACCAGCCAAATCATAAAGCTTTTGTTTCCAACTGTATTTTATTTTATTTTACTTTTTTTTTTTTTTTTTAATGTCCTGAGATAAGTGCACAGCAGCTCTGTGCAAGTGCAAATGGATGGCAGCCGTATCACACATCTAATATAATTTCTGTAAGAACAAAATACAGTGCCATCTAACAGTGTTACTGTAGGATGACAATACTTCTATACAATGGAAATTCCTAAAATTGTCCAACTAAAGTTCTCTATTTTTAAGATCAATTGTAGTTTCCACCACTCACAGCTAACGATGACCATTAATGCCCCTTAGGCAGCAGTAACAAGCTTTAGCACCTCAAAGTACACAACTTCATCTACTTTCACTAATTAAAGCAGCTGGGATTGAATCTAGCACCATAGTAGCCAGATGGTCTCTTTTAGACCAAAAGGGGCTTTATCCCCATTTGAAATATTCCTCATTGATCTCCTGCAATAAAGCACCTGACAATAACAGATGTTTCTTGTTAAAAACAAACAAACAAGCAAACAAACAAAAACAACCAACAGCAACAACAAAAAGCCATGAGTCTGTCTTCTTCCTTTTTTGTAAAGGTAAGCTACGTTCTGGCTGTTGTGGAGCTGAGAAATAAATTTCAGTTACTTGATGTGTAAGTGTTGCTATTATCCTAAAAACGTGGGTGTTTGGTAATCTTCAGTTATCAGTGAAGACCTCAAACACTGATGGCTACATTTACTTGCTATAAAAAAATTCCACACCTTCTTTTAATCCTGCTTTTGTATTTGCCCCAAAGCACCTCAGTTTAGGAAGGGGCAAGCAGATCGGTGTCCATGTTTTGTCTGAGCCCTCTCATGATCTGAACTTACCTCTTGTTTATCAGAAAGGGTTGTTCTAATATATGTTCTCCATTTATGGGTTTATAATTATTTCTTTTTGTAGAATGCACGTACTGTGGGCAACTCTCCTCATGCCTGTTCTGAATCTAGCTGTTCTGAATTTGGCCCCTTACCAGTGCTATCAAAGTTTAGGGCTGGCTTTCCTAAGATCTTTCTCTTGTTACAGCTGTGAATTAAAGAAAGCAAACATAAAAACATATCTAGTGTAGTGGTGGGATATTGATCTGAGAGAGGAAAGATACAGGTTTCTAATCCTGTGTCAAGGTCTCTTTCTCTGTATTTTATTTGTTGATATTTGAGTGTAGTGTGACAAGGCTCCTGGCTTTTTACATCTCCATTTCCACTGAACAGGGCTCTGTGTTACAGAGTAACTTCAAAACTCTATTTGCAGAGACCAGTGTATTTATGGAATCTACAGGATGGTTGTATGCAGAAAAGTACAGCTTTCTTTCAAAAGTTAACCTTTTATGTAAATACTGTATACTGAAGCATGTAGTTATTCTATAGACTTAGTCTTCCTGGACTTTCAAGGACTAGAAGACAACAAAAAATTCTAATTTATCTTTTTTTTTTTCTTTTTTTCTTTTTTTTTTCCCCTAGATAAATGATTCCTAAACAATGACAAAGACATCAATCTCTGAGTGTTCACGTTAAAGAGAATGGAAAACAATATATGCAAAAGCAAAACTTCTCCTACTTCCATGTATCTCATCTTAATAAAGAGAAGTAAACTAAGCATATTTGCCGATCTCTAGGGTGAATATTGGCATAAAATACAATTCAATATAATTAGAATTATATTTAGACTTTCTACAGTTTTGTTCTCAAATATCCCAAAGGTTTTTCTATAGCAAAGTTCAAGTATTGTGCTAAAGAAGGGTTGAAACAAAAGCCATCTTTTTGACTCAAAATGTAAGGTAGTAATTAAACTCAATTCAGCAAGGAGAAAGAACATTAGCCAACCTGCAGCACTGCAGGCAAGTCGTGTTGTGATTCACTTGTCTGTGTTAAGTTTTCTGGGGGCACACTCTAATCCCATTGGCATCAGTATAAGTATTTCTGTATAACTCCTGAGTTATACAAATACATAGGATACGGGACCAAAGTTACTAACACAGGCTCCATAAGGACTTAGCTATATTTTCTTTCTTGAATTCTGCTTGTGGTGTTGTCATCTACCTCACAGGTTGAGTCATTTTATCTGCAGTTTTATCTACAGGTCTTAATTTTACATTCATAATGTGATGAATTGATCACCACCACTATATCACCAGATCATTTACATTCCTTTTACTTTTTTTACTTTTAATATTTTACATAAATAATTTTTCATTCTTTTTTTCTGAATGAAAATAATATAATGAATGACTTTTTTTTTTTTTTTTTTTTTTTTTTTTTTTAAGTGTATGCTATTAAAGGATTCAGTTTTATGAGGTGTCCTTTTATTTCTTCTACAGAATGATTTAAGGATTTTATGACAATGAGACCTATAAAGGTTATCTTTCAAAAATAATGAGGTAAATTGTTCTCATCTTTTTCTCCCTACAGCAGTGGATTCTCTTTTTTATTATTATTATTTGAGTGTGAAGATGTGCAAATTATTTTAAATTTGTGAGAAAAAAAATATTTGTCTCAGCAGATTAGCTAGCATCTTGCAGAATATAAGTTTGGGTAAGGCAGAGGTGTTTGTCTTCTGATTATTTATTATAATTAGCTTTAGCGAGGTGACCTTTCAGAACATTATTCCTCGCAAATCAATTTGTATGCAGTTTGGTTGTGGAAAGTTACACAAGTTACAATGTGAAACAAAAAGTAGATATTAGCACATATTGTTAGCCTCCATAATTAACACAGCCTGTAATTCAGCTCTATACCTGTCATAGAAATAGCGTATTATTGTGACATTATGTAAGGGAGGAATAGGTGATCAAAAACAGATGTAAAACTGAACTGCTACCTCCTCTCTCCTGAAGGCTACCTACTTTAATTTATATTAAAAACAAATGTGGTTCAATAACTTCCCATTCTCTTCAAGCTCGGATGGCTGCTAGCACTCCAAACACTGTATCAGATCTTGCAGTGCTCATTAATTAGAGTTTACTGATTTTCAGCCAAGGTTTAAAATTCTAATATCCCTCATGCTTTATAATGAACATCCTTGGGACTTGAGAAAATCAGCGAGCTCCTAGACACTACTTATCAGCAGCTCCTCCATCTTTTGGCTCTACTAATTGCTAGCAAATACAGGGCTTCTACTTATTATCCTATATAAATCCAAAAAATCACCTGAAGCAAATACTTTACTTTTCAGACCTCTAAAGAATGTGAAATCGAAGCCATAACTCTTCCTAAATTTTTAGCCCTGAGTTGACTAAACAGAAGTTTGTATAGAAGTTCACCAACTCTATTCACAAAGAGAAGTAAATGTACAGTTGTACAACATTTGTTGTATGTTAACAAATGAGGCAACAATGGGAAAGGAACCCGATACATCCAGTTGTCCCAGCCATCTACAGATAATTGAATCTGGCATCACATCTTCTCCATGGCAGTTGTTTGACATCAGGGATTAGAAACATATTCCCATGTTTGAATTCATGACACAAGATTAGCTTTAGTTTAGGCCACCATCTCACTCACCAGCAACCCATGGCCCAGGGTGAAAGTCTCTGATAACTTGTCCTGATTTGCTGAAAGTCCTCAAATATCTACACATGCTGCTTCTTTCTCTAAAAATAATTGTATGAAACAGTTTTGAGAATTTGCGTGGTGGGCTTTCCCTACATGAATAAAAGCAAATTTCTCTGGTTGAAGATAAAAATTACTTTGCAGCTCTCTAGGACCATGATAGCCAGCAATCATAGTTCTGAACAGGGCTGGTACGATAATTATTTTAACAGTTGCAGAAAGCGTGTGGGAGAATGACTTCATACAGCAGTTGTCTGATTTCTATTAAAAGCAAATATACCTTTGAAGCATGGAAACATATTTTCAGTCAAAAGGAGCATTTGTACTCCCATAGTAAGCACGCACTGCACAGAAGTAATTCCTTTCTACTGCCAAATAATAGATTTACTGTGTACCCAATTCTGCTGAGAGAAGAGTGCCCCAAAAAGGAAGAAAAACATGTAAGCAATGTGTTAAATACAGTTAATTTAGGAAAAGTTAAGTACTTCATGCACAGCATACATTCCTGGAAATATCTGCCTTTATTATCTGCTTGTTTATCGAGTCTTTTGTAACGGGGCCCTGAGCTGGCTGGAGCATGGAGGTAAAACTCCCCCAGTTTTCCAGGAAGTGAGGAAGGCCTCAGAGAAAGCAAAATGCATCTGTCTTGAAAGTCGCCTTTCTACAGAATACAAAGTACTGAGCTGAACAAAATAGCTCTTTTAAGTAAAAATAAATAAAAAATCTCTGAATACCCAGGTGAGACAGAGCAAATTAACAGGTTTGAATGTGAATCTAATCTGCCAACCTCCAGGGTCACTAGGAAATGTATTTCTTTACAGGCCTGTAATCCAAGTGAGCTTTGCTGGGCAAACTTCTCCCGGTGGTGTCTGGTTTCTTATGAAAAAAAAACACATCTGTTTTCTGTCAACCTTGGGGCCTGCTAAGCAAATCCTTTTCCCTTTTCCCTAATGAGTGTCCCAATTTACAGTTAGGACTACTGTCTCCTTGTTTCATGGATATCTTCCTCTTGCTTGCGTCACTCTATGTGCAAAATGTTCCCTTCAGCTATGAATGTTCACTCGTTTCTACCATGAGCTTCTGCCTGTCTTGAGGTGCAGCAGCCATCACAAGACAGAAAAGCAACTGAGCCATACAGTAAGGGACACAATAATTACACAGGACAACATGCTGGAGAGCAGAATTCTCCATTGAAAGAAAATTGTAGGAGTGCAATTGTAAGAGATTTTACTGATTAAAAATATGAAGACAAAAAGGATGAGAACTGACCCACAGGCAAAAAAATCAAGAGAAAGCAAAACCCCTAAAACAAGTTGAAATAAAAATACCAGCTGATTTTAGGTATAGAGAATAGTAAGGGAAAAGGGGAAAGGGAAGAAACAGAAAGAGAAAGCATGCATTTTTTCATGTTATGTTACCTTGCATGCTACTGAAAGTGGAATCATTACAACAGATCACTTCTGTTGAGAAAAGCAGATTGGACCATGGGAACATTATTTTAGTTTAAATTCAGCATTTAAATTCAGTTTTACTTGTTTGTTGTGCATTTTTATTTGTTCTCAAGGTTTTGTGATTGTTCTTTCTATTTTTAAGCACATTATTAGCTAGCCCCTGGGATTCTCTTGTTATTTCTCTACTAGTTCTTGCCTATGTTCTCTTCAACAAACTACTTATAAAGGTGATTGTTTTCCAATCATACAGTGGAACAAGAGGTGCCTAAATTTTAATCCTATGAACTTTTATTGTACCCAGAACTTTTATCTTTGTGGAATAAAAATAAGAAAGATAGGTGGATACATCCTTCTGTAACTGAGATCTGCTTTTCCCATTCCAGTGTTACTTTATATGTTTCTATACAGTTCCAGAAATTGTGTTCTCTATCTATCTTTATGAAACACAAAGTGAGGTTTCACTACGATGTCTTCAAAGTCTTTCTAGTTGCAGCCAGATAATACTATAATTACATGTAGTACAATACACTAACATAAATGTACTATAATACAGTAATACTGCTTTTGAAGCGTCTCCTGTTTTCCTCAGATATCCTCTAATTGTTGTTTTTGGCCTCTTACTGAGGGTCAAAGGTTTGTTGTTTGGTATTGGGGTACATTTCGTATTGTGGTGTATGACGTCACTTGATGTATATAGGGGTATGTGCCCTCTCCTTGACTAGACAGGAAAATCTGAAAATAGGTACATTTTCAGCTCTCATATGCTAAAGTTTCTTTTCCAGAAGTCCCTAGGAAATAATAAACTTGCACATGAAAGGATATGCATTAGAATGTAAATGCTTTTTGTATATCTTTGACCATGAAAATTAACATTATTCTTAAAACTGGAATCAGTCAAATACTTTTTATTTTGCACGTTCTCCACTGAAGCCCATTCTACATAAGACAAAGAGCTCCACTTATCAAAATGGAATGATATTTCTCAGAAGTCTCTTACCACGTGAACTATTACATACTATCTCCCACAGTGGACATAGGGAAATAAGGAATTTCACATTTATATGTGAATATAAACAAAGCTCATATACTTGAGCTTCCAATTATTTATTTCCTGAGCGATGGTTTTGCAAAGACAAATAACCTTCTTTTCAAGTGTGAGGTTGAATCTCTTGCGTACACTTACATGAAGTTATAATGCTAGTCTTGTCTTTATAGTGCATCTGTACAGTGTATGATCTTTGGAGCAGATATTGCAGCAATAATCTAAATGGGAAAGTTAAGAGGATCCTGATGTCTCTGCATTTTGATGAGTTACATTAATGTAGTGGGAAAAAGTCTGAGATAGTATATTAAAACTGTCTTGATTCCTTTCTTCTTCTTCTTCTTCTTTTTTTTTTTTTTCTCTACCAAAAATGAAAGACAGAAGTATTCATTTTTAATATGATTTGTGATGGCTGCAATACAAAAGAATAAGTAGAAAACTGCTACTTCCCTCCTAACCCCATGTCTTCTTGAGAAAGATTGAAACTGTCAGTCTTCGGACCCAGAGGGACAGTGGATGGATAGGCTAAACAACAAAGAAAAGAGGGAGATATTGGAAAGATATGTATAAGAATTAGCTTCATTATTAACGTGTGCTGTGTTTTTTTTCTTGTGTGTGTGTATTTTTGCGTTGTTTTTTTTTTTTTTTTTTTTTTCAGTATTAAATAAAAAAAAAAAATTGAATATAAGATTGTTAGAAAATTAATTAGGCTAACATATTCATGCTGTGCTGTTTTTTGCCCTTTACAATTTGAATGCAAGACCTTGGCAGCCCTTATGAAGCCCTGCTCCAGCTGAAGTTCTGCATGTTCTGTTTTACCCCAGCACTAAACTTTGGAGAATTTTTTCAACATCCAGATTCTTTTGGTTACTTCTCTTCAGCCTCACTCTCAGTGTAGGTCTGGTCTTTATTTTTCTCTCAACTTTGGCAAAGGCCAAAGGGCACTGATCTGTTAAAGAAAAAGAAAAACTCAATATTCCTCATAGAAGAACTCTATAAGAAGTCCTAAGTTCAATTTGGAAGATGCATCCTTTCTGTATGTGCAATAAGATCTGATACTCCTATCTTCACTGGAGAAAATCATAGGCTCTGAAAAGAGAAGGGTCCCTACATCTGTTATTTTACCCATCTAAAATGAAATACAAATTGGAAAGATTCAGGATTGTTGATATTTACACTTTTTCTTCCATCGTTTTCTACATCTCTCCTTATGTCCTAGTGAATTTTTTACTTTCTACACTGTTCATGTGAAAAAATGTCTCTGTTGCATCCTTTTTGCTTTACGCTTCTCAGTTACAGAAGATGGTTACTACAGTAACAATTCTTATATATATAATTATAGCCCTTTACCCCATATAAAATAAAAATAAGAACTTAAAGAATTAAATTGAAGAATTTAAGTACTCCCCTAAAAATTTTCTGCCAAATTGGCTGTAAGCCCTTGTGCAGGGATTACAAAAATTGATAAGTGAAAAACTAGTTGTGAAATACACAGAAGCATTTCCTTTTCTGAAATCCTTTCAAAATTATACTTTTATTTCTAAATAAGTATGAGAATTTGTTGGTGCAAATCCTACATAAAAGACTGAGAAAGAAAAATGCAAGCAAGGGGCAGGATCTGTAATGCGCATGTGATTGCAGATGCTGGAAGCTTTACAGCCCAGAAGGTACAGCATTTAAAAAAAAATCTGTCAGTCAGATCTGTATGCACAGGGGAACAGAAGCAACACTGGGGAAGGCAGATGGGTCAAAGAGCTGCTCAGATGAATTGCTACACGCTTATTCTCTTAAAGGGTTTAATCTGATCTGGAACAGGCAAGTCATTTCTCCTGAGGGGTAGTCAATGCCACTTTCAAACTGTGTTTATAAGGAAATGGTTTGAATAAGCAATAAAAGAGCTTAACAATTAAAAAAAAAATAATAATAAAATTGTATGTAGTTGTCCTGCAACCTTTCCTAAAGGAAAATGGCAGTGAAGGAGTAATTGGAAAGAATGTGTTATTTTTACCAAAAGGTAATGTAACAAAAATGCAGTTGTCACCCGCCTAGGGCAACTTTTCCTGTACTGCTGTTCTGTCATGCTGATCTGCTGGCACACCTGTCTCTTCATCTTCCCTTAACTTATTTCAGAAATACAATAATTTCCACATCAATGTCACTGATAAATACATCACATCACAAGAAAAAGCAAATCTGTGGTACAAGTCTTTAACTGATGTAGTTCCCTGCTATCTTGCTTTGAGACCAAAACCCTGCTAAGATATGTTAGTAGATGTTACGCTGCACAGAAGCTTCTCTGATTTTTTATGAGCAAACTGCCAGACTCTAAGAAGAGGGAAAAAAGCATCACTTTATTCTTTAAAGGTCTGAGGGAATGTAGTAATAGTGTAGTAATATACTATTTACTATATACTATTATAATTATAGAAAGAAAAGAAAGAAAAAAAAAAAAGCAATGCTAACACTTGACACCATGCAACAAACCTCCAGAGAAGGGGATGCACTTGTGGTCCTGACATTGATTTAAGGAACAGATATAGAATTAAACCTTGTGAAGCATACATAAAAGGGAGCAAATCTGTTTAAGACAAATTCAGTAAGATTTGCTAATACTGAGCATCTTCTTTCACAGTGGGTCCCACGAGTGACAATCCTATCCACTGAACAGTCTTTGTATGGACTGTAGAAAACTGGATTTCAGTAGTATGCTTAAAAAAAAAAAAGAAAAAAAAAAAGATGATGGATGGAATCCATGATGGTGATGGAATCAGACCAGCTGTAAATAATTCTAAAGTTGCAAACAATTTTGAAGTCTATATCATTGCCAAATGTATTACATAAATATTACCCAAAGTTTGGTTCACAGTGTTGAGACAAAGCAGTGAATCTAGGACAAATAGAAAGTGTTCACAATTAAAATGATGAAATAAATATTTTAGAATACTTGCTGAATCATTTCTTTTCTGTATTTGGACATGGAATTTAAAAATTATTTCTGTTGAAGCCTGCAATTACAAAGTTTATTTCATGTTTAATCAGCGTCACTAAAACAGCTGTGAAATATATGCACATATACTTTTACTACCCTCTTCAACAGAGGCTAATCAGCAACCCATCTTCATCTGTGCATGTCTTAAAGAGTTTCATAAAGAATACAAGAGAAGGAGGAAGAGTTTAAAAAAAAAAAAAATAAACACACATTATATGAATTATCTGGAAAAACAGAATTATGTCTTTCACATTTTGTGACTTGTTAAGACCTTGTTTTTTTTTTCCAAGTGCACAAACTTCAAATGTTATCGAGGATTTTTTTCTGTGAATAACTCTGGGTCCCTTTATTATTTCTAAGCAGCTCATTAGAAGTATTGATTGCTGTAAGTGAATTATAGATGAGATTGTTTGAGCATAAAAGTAGACTTCTGTTCTTGTTCAGATCAGCATCATTCTCCAAAGTAATTCCCTTCAGCAAGTAGTTATCTTTAAATATTTAAGTTCAATAGCCACACAGAAACTTTCGTTAAATTAATAGCCTGAAAGAAAATACAGATTTGCTATGGTGCTTATTTGGATAATCAAACTAACATTATATGTATTAAGAAGCTATTTTGTCTAATAGTGGTGAAAGCAGGGGTTCACGTCAATGTTCACATTACAGCTCTTAACAGCAAAATGATAATGAAGCCAGATCATTTCTGCTTATGCAGTGCAGTATTTCTTATAGGAAGTATTTTCTAGTATGTGCACTTTTGGATGTTACACTCTAAGAAGGACATAAAACTACTGGAGAGTGTTCAAAGGAGGGCAACAAAGATGGTGAAGAGTCTAGAGGGCGAGATGTATGAGGAGTGGCTGAGGTCCCTTGGTTTGTTCAGCCCAGAACAGAGCAGGCTGAGGGGAGGCCTCATGGCAGCCTGCAGCTCCCTCACGAGGGGAGCGGAGGGGCAGGCGCTGAGCTCTGCTCTCTGGGGACAGCAACAGGACCTGAGGGGACGGCATGGAGTTGGGACAGGGGAAGGTAAGGCTGGATGTTTGGGAAAGGTTCTGCACCCAGAGGTTGGTTGGGCACTGGGACAGGCTCACCACAGCAGTGGTCACGACACTGAGGCTGCCAAAGTTCAAGAAGTGTTTGGACAATGCTCTCAGACACTGGTCTGATATTTGGGTAGTCCCATGGACTTGGTGGAGCCAGGAGCTGTACGTGATGATCCTTGTGGTTCCCTTCCAACTCAGGATATTCTTTGTTTCTATGATCACTTTCATGGATAAGATCATTTAAACCAGATATGATCAGCATTACATTTATATATATATAAATTATCAAGGGTATGGTATACAAAATAATGTGAACACAAACCTTTATAGCTGTTACAGAGAATAACAAAAATAATTGCTTTACCCTGAAATAACATCTGATACAAGATGTTTAAATAATAATAATATGATTGGCATGCTTGTTGAGGAAAAGTTTACTTACTGTAGAATATAGAAGATAAACCTTTGAAAGATTCATTTGAGAGCTAAAAAATATTCCTTTGTTTTGTTTTCAGATTTGATCTAATATTTCCTCTGATAAGAAAAAATAATTTATGACAGACTATGCATTTTTGAAGCAGCACCCTGAGTTGTTAAATTCATAAAATAATTTCTATAGTTCTGTTTTTAATTAATCTTCTCTACTGCTATTGTTTTCACTGCAAAATTCGATCTACTGATCCCTTCTATGATGTCTTAGAGGAAAGAAGTAACAATAAAATATTAATGTATTCTACTATTCAGGTTCAAGAAACATCCTCAGACAAATCACATTAATGGAGGTATGTCACAAATGGAATTATGCACTTCATTAATAAGAGAAACTGAAACATTTATTGATGAAAATAGTGATTTAGCAGGGCTTAATTGTGAAAGAGACAGTAATTTAACAAAGTTCTAATGGTAATTGCAACATAACAAGATTCATGATGTTAAGGTCACATGATTGTTTACTGCATAGAGGACAAGGTCAGAATAAAAGCATCAGAATAAAAGCATCAGGGAGACCCTCACATTGAGTCATGAGGTTCATAATGGAGTCCTTTTTGCTGTCCAGATTCCAAGGAGTCTAGATATAACCAGATCCTATCCCAACCCCAGACTTAACAGTTTATGCCTAAAGGATTATATACACTATCAATCCTTTATATCAGTTAGCTAAGATTATAAAGTTTTAGCATGCTTAGCAAATTACTTTCAAAGTTTTGACAAGCTAGCTATTAGTCACTTACTGAGTATGTGTCACAGGCAAGCAATCTCTCAACCTTGAGGAGTAGCCTTGAGAGGCATCCCTGCTCAAGGGGAAGATCATGGCATGCTGCCGACTGCAGTACAGGAGAGCTCATCTGGCTCTGAGCTGTTCTCTATGTATGGGGTAAGATTGACAATTAATCATATTCACATGCCAGCCGTTGGTTGGTGCATGCTCAATTAGCCCTTGGGTCTATCTGCTCCATATCCACCTTGAGCCAGGTTCAGCTAACAAGACCAGATGCATCCATCATGCTTGCCACTGATGGTTATCGCCCAAGCAGAGTTATGGGTGAAGGGTCAGGGGGCTGCCAGGGGGCGTACACCATCATGCAGATTGACAAAAAAATTAAAACCTACCTAGGTAAACAATATGCAGACTTTGCGTGGATCAGATCCATGGATCAGTTTTAAGAAACATACAAGTCAAATCATTTTTTATACTCTTACTTTAGAATTCTTTCACTATACATTTGAGTATGTATTCATAATTTCTGGATATCAATTTTATAAATAGTACAAAATTATTTGTTCTGTCCTTTTGACATGAAATGGAAGCTGTAAGGAAACAGTACAGAAGTTATCGAGTCAATACTATGTTCTGCAGTATTACATAATGTGTACGCATTTCTGGAATAAACAGTAATTTTCTCAACAGGAAGATCAGTTTCTGAAGTAACAACAATCACTGCAGGGAGCACACAGCCTCTGCCCTCATTTTTTTTTTCCTGTATTTTTTACTTATGTTTTCTATGTTGGCTTCTTCACAGACTTACCAGTAATTAGATCTGCTCTTGTTGCTCTCCTAGCATCCACCAAAGCTAATCAACCCACAGTTCTACATTCTAAAAATTTATTCTGTTCTTTGCTATCTTTTGGGTGTGGGGTTTGACACACACAATCTGTGACTGAGTCCCCATCTCAGTGACTGAGTATGCAAAAGTTTAGAGAAATGGAAATGACTTTGCAAAAGTTAGTTTCCTTCATAATGGGAAAATGAGAAAAAATGCCAATGCAATTTGGTGAGAAATTTTATTGTTTTTTAGATCAAGGACTGAGACATTTATTTCACATTGGAATTGTATTATAGTTTTTCAGGTTTTGATTTTTTTTTGTTGTTGTTGCTTGTTTTGTTTGTTTTTAAGAAATAACTCTTCAAATCTGCAACTCAAAGGCATGTGAGAGAAAAATAATTTTTCAATATTGTTTATTTCCCCCTTTATTAAACTAGAGTGTATATGAACCAAAATAGAGGAATTACTCTTAAACATCCTAAGTTAATGGCACATCAGAACTTGTTTCAATACAAAACATAACAGTAGCTGCTGTTTTATGTTTGTTTTTCAATGCACTTCAGAGTCATTACTTCACTAAACTGAACAGAATAGCAAACATCATCCATAGGAAATATTATGAAAGGAGAAATGAGTTACTATAGAGAGAGTTACTCCTAATACCGCCTTGGGTCACTGCTTAAAGCCTCTGTTCTGAGGTATTGAAAAAAAGGCTCAGTTTGGGCATAGCACACCATGCTCACCCTGGAGCTAAGGATGAGATCACTTCTGAATTTTGGCTTTTTCTTGCTCCTTTAATTCTTATTTCCTGCTGTGTTATTGGACAATAAGTATAGTAAGTGATAGTTTTAATGGTTAGTCATCTTTTTTATCCCCTGCTGAATGACCTATGTTCCATTCTTGTAATTTTAGCTGGCATAGAGCACACTATTTTAGTGACTATGTTATATATTTTATTTATACGAAATGATTGAAGAATGTAACCATTTCTAGCTAAAAAGCATCTACCCTTTGAGAGATTTATAAAACATAGTGCATACAGCAACTCAGGGCAGCCATGAATAAACTGCACGTGTATATATAGCAGATTGATACCTGCTGTAAAGTATTACGGTACACTGTATTACGGTACTCCTTCTATTCTGAAAGTTTACAAAAAGTCTTACAGCAAAGTAAGGGACAACAGAAGGAAAACACACACAAACTGGAAACAGGCACAATTTCTACATTTTTCCAGATCAAGTCATCTTGATCATACAGACTTATGTCATCATATGCACTCTCACTTGTCTACATAACCCCTAAGTATCACAGTGTCTGACTGCTGCATTCTCTCCTCAACCCTGAGGGCTGTATTTGCCCAAAGGCACATGGTTCATGTATGAGGGATATAGGAAAGACTGCTGACACACAGAAAAGCAATCCTCTGTTCTCCTACATGACCAAAATGTCTCTCTGGAAGTGCAGGAGCAGAACAAGACAGCATAGCAGTTCTTCGTCACTGTATACAACAATCCTTCACTGTCAGTCTAAATTGCCAGAAGTAGACTTGAAGAAACAAAAAAGGTTTTAAGCTCTGGTCTAAAAAACAAAACAAAACAAAACAAAAAAACTGTTCGATTAGATATTGATGTAGGTCCTACGGTTAGAAGTGGAATTAAAAAGACAGCACAATACTGGTAATTTTGAATCGTTTGTCTCTTTATTTCCTGTACCAGATTGTTAAAGAGATCTGAAATATGAGGGCTTTCAAAGATTTATAAATACTCCTTTTTCCATCTCATTCGAACGTCTTTAGAACAGAAAACAGAACACATGCTGCTGTAAAATGGCTAATGTTAGTGAGATTTGCAGATAAAGGAGAACATGTGCCCAATGTCACACAAGAAGTCTATGGCAAAGCAAAGACTTGAATCATCATCTGTTTGCTTGCTTGCTTGCTTGCTTTGTTTTAGTACTCATTTTAGTTTAAAATACTCTAAACTGAAAAGTATACTATATATCAAGGACAAATGTATAGTACTGTTTTCTTATCGTTTTCTGGTGAGAAGTCTCAGTCATAGAAAATATCTAAGTAAACAGACTTTTCTGTGAGAATCAGGAAGATCTTTCCTTTCTGTAAAGGAATCTCATTTTTCTGTAACTCAGTGATTTCACAATATCTGTGACACACAGAGCCTGTTCTAAAGCCTGTTGCAGTTAACTAAGTTTTCAAGCAGTATAGTGGTTTCCAAGCAGTTGAATTAAGTAAGGAAGATTATATGTTTGTATTTTAATAAGTCATACTTTCTCAATTTAACATTTTCAAACTAACTGAACTTTCCAAGGTCTTTATGAGCAAAATTTATCTAGTTGCTTCACATAATCATAGGACACTTCCATTTCTAAAAAAAACAACTCATGATGTCATGGTTACTGATGTCAAAAGAGTATCTGTGAGCATTTTAGTTTTTTATATCACTTTTCTAATTTTTATTCTTTTCATGTTAGAGCCACTACATAAACGTTTACTTATTTCTCATGTTTGTAAGTATAGTTCTGACATTTTATCTGATTCTAAACTACAGGGTCATCAGGCTGTCATTTTTCCTTAAGTATATCAGATTTAGGCTTTTATTTTAATTTAATTTAATTTAATTTTACTTTATTTTTTATTCACAAAGTCCCAGTGCCTAGCTCAGAGAGGAAGGGAGATCCTGTGCTTCTTTGGACATACATGGAAACCTGGACTCTTGGGACCCTCTAAGAGCTTTAGTGTTTCTTCTCAAAAATTATTTGCATTTTTTCTTTCCCTCCAATATTTTTCCATGACGTAGTTTTGACTGATTCTATAAAGTTAATGATTGTAGGAAAAGAAGTAGTTTTGGAGAAAAAAAGATAAAGGAAAAGGAAAAGAAAAAGTCTGATGTGTGAGCTTCAGAAGTTTGGTTCTTTGAATGAAGAAATACTCATACCAAATAAAACTTTAATTTGCTATTTAAAGACAGTAGTGGAAGGTATATGAAATAATCTCTGTCCCAGTTGCTTTATACTTGTGATAGAAATATTAAATTTCTGAAGCTTGCAGTATGAATGTCAGTTTATTTTCTATTTGAAGTATCTTATATTTTCCCTATATGCTCATCAATTAGGATGTCAGTCAAAATTATTTTTTTAAAGGAACAAGTATAGTTTCTTGAGAAGACAGAACACCGATTTTTACTTATAACAACTGATATGAAGCAAATTCATCTTCTAGTACTGCAGCAAAAGAATCTGTTAAAAGTAGCATTGTTGAACAACTGGAGTACATACTTTCCAAGCCATGATCATTCTTACACAGTGTTTTTAGAATTATATATGAATGGACAAATGTTCAAAAGTATTTAATGCATAGGTGCTGACAATATATTTTCAATTTTTTATTTCTATTGCACCTCTCCTGATGGCTCATGTGGGGTTCTTTCTCCAAGCCTGAGGCTGAGTCAGGATTTTCCGTCTGGAAGCAGGTATGTGTCTAGAAGCAGTAATCTACCCATAGAAAGAGCCTCAGGGACTACAGAGATCAACCTTTTGCTGATTTAACCCATTCATTACTTGACATGGATAGGGAATATCTTCCATATCCATAAGTTCTCATCTGAATATACTGTGTGAACAAAACCCACATCTAGTCTGTTATTACTAACTTTTGTCCTATGCATCTTAGATTGTTTTAGTCAAAAGTTAAATTTTGCATTCCAATCTATTTACACTGGCAGAAAATCTATTTACACCGGCAGAAACCCTCGGATATGCTATAACTTCTCATACGTGCAGGCTTATCTCTTTAACTATTGTAGGTCCTGTATCTTCTGGAGCAGACTTTTATTAGCTCAACATGCAAACTCTGCTATGTATTGATGGTACATCTGCCAATGTTTTCTTTCCTTTTCCTATCATTTCTGGAAATATGCATCTCAAGCTATTTCTAAACTCGGGAATGACTATTTCTGGAGAAGGCAAGGAGTCATGGCTTCATTTTGACCCTTCATGAGTCCTCTTCCTCCTTCCCATCTCCCAGTGACGAGGTTCCTGAGGAACTTGTGACCTGGAAAGGTACTGTGGATATGCCACTTGCCAAGGCTCTGGGACAGACGCGTTGTGCAGCAGAGCGGGGGATCGGACAAGCAGGGCTAATTTTTGCAGCACCAAGCCCACCCGAGGGAGCCGCCAGGACCCGGCAGCCCTCTTGGGGGGGTGAACGAGGCAAGAACGAGGCGTAGGCAGAGCCAGCAGCAAAGGCGGAGCCAACAGCCACCCCCCCCCGCGGCTGTTCATAAGCTGCCTCTAGGGAGCGCGAGCGAACAGGACAGGCAAACAGGGTGTGGCGCATCAGAAGGGAGAGGCATGGCAGTTAGTGCAGCAGTTCCTGCAGGCAGGGCGAGCAGGAAAGGCAGAGCGTTCCCCCCCACCCATATGAACACCTCCTCTAATGGCGGTCTACCACTAGTTCAGCTGCAATGGTGTACACCAGGCACAGTGCGCTCTCCAGGAAGTCTGTACGCACCCAGACCGACTGCCTGCTCAAAACTGCGTCAGTTCAGGTCTCCAGGTGCAGGGAGTGCCTGAGCGTGTTGCTACCACCTGAGGGGGGCAAAGAGACTGTGTGCGTGAGGTGCAAGCAGGTGGATGACCTGGTCCGCCTCATGGCAGAACTCAAGGAGGAGGTCGAGAGGTTGAGGGATATCAGGGAGTGTGAGTGGGAGATAGACTTGTGGAGCGACTCCCTGCACGGCCTGAAGCACCTGAGGCACTGGGGTGAGACACCCGAAATGGGGGTGGACCCCCTGCCCTGTTGCTGTTGGTCAGAGGCAAGGGACCTAGGAGTTGAGGAGGAATGGAGACAGGTCCCTGCTGGACATCACAGGCGATGCCCCACCCTACTGGCACCACCTTCCCAGGTGCCCTTATGCAAGAGGTTTGAGGCCCTGGAGCTTGGGAGACCGGTAGCTGAGGAAGAGGTAGTAAGACTACCCAGGAGGATGCCTAGGGCGAGGAAGTCGACTCCATGCCTCAGGACTGCCTCCACCAAGACAGAAAGAAGGGTGATTGTTGTGGGCGACTCCCTTCTCAGGGGAACAGAGGGACCTATTTGTCAGCCTGACCCTAACCGTAGGGAAGTCTGCTGCCTCCCTGGGGCCAGGGTCAGGGACATTGCCAGAAAGCTTCCCAACCTGGTTTGCCCCTCTGACTATTATCCTCTTTTAATAGTCCAGGCTGGCAGTGATGACATTGAAGAGAGAAGCCTGAAGACCATCAAATGGGACTTTAGGGGACTGGGAGAGTTAGTGGATGGAGCGGGAGTACAGGTGGTGTTTTCGTCCATCCCTATGGTGGCAGGGAGGGGTACAGAGAGGACACGGAAAGCCCACCCAATAAACACGTGGCTCAGAGGCTGGTGCCAACGCAGAAATTTTGTGTTTTTTTTTTGACCATGGGGTGCTTTACTCGGCACCTGGCCTGATGGCCACAGACGGGTCCCTATCTCTAAGGGGAAAATGGATCCTGGGCCAGGAGCTGGTGGGGCTCATTGAGAGGGCTTTAAACTAGGTGAGAAGGGGGACGGGGCTGAAACAAGGCTTGTTAGAGCTGTGCCAGGGGGAACAATGGCAAGGCTGGGAGAGAAGGCAATGGCCCAACTGAAGTGCATCTACGCTAATGCACGCAGCATGGGTAACAAACAGGAGGAGCTGGAAGCCATCGTGCAGCAGGCAGGCTATGACTTGGTTGCCATCATGGAAACGTGGTGGGACCAGTCTCATGACTGGAGTGCTGCAATGTCTGGCTATAGGCTCTTCAGAAGGGACAGGCAGCATGGAAGGGGTATGGCTCTCTATATCAGAGAGAGTTTTGATGTTGCAGAACCTGAGGCTGGGAATGATAAGGTTGAGTCCCTATGGGTTAGGATCAGCGGGAAGGCCAACAAGGCAAGCATCCTGGTGGGGGTCTGTTATAGACTGCCGAACCAGGATGAGGAGACTGATGAGTTCTACAGGCAGCTGGCAAAAGTTGCGAAATCGTCAGCGCTTGTTCTCGTGGGGGACTTCAACTTCCCAGATATATCCTGGAAGCACAACACAGCCTAGAGAAAGCAGTCTAGGAAGTTTCTGGAGAGCGTGGAAGATAGCTTCCTGACACAGCTGGTTAGCGAGCCTACCAGGGGAGGTGCCCCGCTAGACCTTCTCTACACAAACAGAGAAGGACTGGTGGGAGATGTGGTGGTTGGAAACTGTCTTGGGCAGAGTGACCATGAAATGGTAGAGTTCTCCATTCTTGGAGAAGCCAGGAAGGAGACCAGTAAAACCGCTGTATTTCCAGAGGGCTGACTTTGAACTGTCCAGGACACTGGTTGGTAGAGTCCTTTGGGAGGCGGTTCTGAAGGGCAGAGGAGTCCAGGAAGGCTGGGTGCTCTTCAAGAAGGAAATCTTAATGGCACAGGAGTGGTCTGTCCCCATGTGCCCAAAGACGAGCCAGCGGGAAAGAAGACCAGCCTGGCTGAACAGAGAATTGTGGCTTGAGCTTAGGAGGAAAAAGAGGGTTTACAATCTTTGGAAAAGAGGGCGGGCCACTCGGGAGGACTATAAGGATGTTGTGAGGCAGTGCAGGGACAAAATTAGAAAGGCCAAAGCTCACCTGGAGATCAATCTGGCGACTGCCGTCAAAGACAACAAAAAATGTTTTTACAAATACATTAATGCAAAACGGAGGACTATGGAGAATCTCCAGCCTTTACTGGATGCAGGGGGGAACTTAGTTACAAAAGATGAGGAAAAGGCAGAGGTGCTTAATGCCTTCTTTGCCTCAATCTTTAGCAGCAAAAACAGTTGCTCTCTGGACACCCAGTACCCTGAACTGGTGGAAGGGGATGGGGAGCAGAATGTGGCCCTCGCTATCCATGAGGAAATGGTTGGCGACCTACTACGGCACTTGGATGTACGCAAGTTGATGGGGCCAGATGGGATCCACCCGAGGATACTGAGAGAACTAGCAGAGGAGCTGGCCAAGCCGCTTACCATCATTTATCAACAGTCCTGGCTATTGGGGGAGGTCCCAGTTGACTGGTGGCTAGCAAACGTGACGCCCATCTACAAGAAGGGCTGGAGGGCAGACCCGGGAAACTGGGAACCAGTGATCAGGCCCAGTCAGCATGGGTTTATGAAAGGCAGGTCCTGCTTGATAAACCTGATCTCCTTCTATGACAAAGTGATGCGCTTGGTGGATGAGGGAAAGGCTGTGGATGTGGTCTACCTTGACTTCAGAAAGGCTTTTGACACCGTTTCCCACAGCATTCTCCTCAAGAAACTGGCTGCTCGTGGCTTGGACTGGCGTACGCTTTGTTGGGTTAAAAACTGGCTGGATAGCTAGGCCCAAAGAGTTGTGGTGAATAGAGTCAAATCCAGCTGGAGGCCAGTCACTAGTGGTGTTCCCCAGGGCTCGGTACTGGGGCCGGTCCTCTTCAATACCTTTATCGATGATCTGGATGAGGGGATCGAGTGCACCCTCAGTAAGTTCACGGATGACACCAAGTTAGGTGCGTGTGTCGATCTGCTCGAGGGTAGGAAGGCTCTGCAGGAGGATCTGGATAGGCTGGACCAATGGGCAGAGGCCAACCGTATGAAGTTCAACAAGGCCAAGTGCCGGGTCCTGCACCTGGGGCGCAATAACCCCAAGCAGAGCTACAGGCTGGGAGATGAGTGGTTGGAAAGCTGCCTGGTGGAGAAGGACCTGGGAGTAATGGTGGATAGTCGGCTAAATATGAGCCAGCAGTGTGCTCAAAAAAAAAGTCCTGCTAGGAGCGGCTGAGGGAGCTGGGCTTGTTCAGCCTGGAGAAGAGGAGGCTCAGGGGCGACCTTATCGCTCTTTATAAGTACCTTAAAGGAGGCTGTAGAGAGGTGGGGGTTGGTCTATTCTCCCACATGCCTGGTGACAGGATGAGGGGGAACAGGCTAAAATTGTGCCAGGGGTGTGTTAGGTTGAGTATTAGGAAGAACTTCTTTACTGAGAGGGTTGTGAGGCATTGGAACGGGCTGCCCAGGACAGTGGTGGAGTCACCATCCCTGGAGGTCTTTAAAAGATGTTTAGATGTTGAACTTAGGGATATGGTTTAGTGGAGGACTTGTTAGTGTTAGGTCAGAGGTTGGACTCGATGATCTTGAGGTCTCTTCCAAACTAGACAATTCTGTGATTCTGTGATTCTGGACAGCTAAAGGACTGGGACCTAAGGGAATACCACAGTTATGACACATGGCTGCTGATATTCGTCTCAAGTGGAGGCCTAGGACCTGCATGCATCTGGGTCTGTAAGTGTAGCTCTCCTTGGCACACCTCTGTTGGAAACAACTGGTAGTGCCAGCAGCCTGTTACAATGAGTTGCGAGGATTCCTCCTTCTCCCACAGCCTTTTTCTGTTATGACTGATAACTTTTGTTTTGCCCTATTAAAGACAGAATTCTAAGCTCCAATTCAGAACTTCTCTTAAACACTTAATCATACTTCAGTCATTTCTGAAAATGGTGCTTTGCATGCTTTGTCTGCTGTCAAACAAATAACAAAAGTATCACTAGGATAGCAATCAGCTACCTAAAACCACAGTTTCTTTCTGAGAAGCTTGTGATATTTGTTTGGTCATATACATGTTCAATTAACCTCAGTTGCTCAGGTTTTCATCACAGTTATGTATCTCTCAATTTCTATACCATATGCAGGCATTTCTTAAACAATTTTTTACCCCATCACAGTCCAACCTGTATATTGAATATGGTCAAACTTTGCTTACACAAAGGTGGGTATGCATGTATTAACTATAATACATGAAACCTAGAAGGAAAACTGTTGGTAAATTTCAGCTTGAGTATCAAAAAAAGTCTTACCTAAATCTTCTCTAAGATATCATCCAAAGATTTCAGCTGAAAACTTCCAAACAACTAATCTAAGATAGATAATTGGTACAAAAAATTTTATCTCCAAACTTAAGTGAAAACAGGAAAATAGAATTCTGTGCTCAGAAGGCTGGGGAAGTAATAATTACTCCTAATTATGGTATACTCAAAAAATTTCCAAATCTGACAGTTATAGGGGAAGAGTGATTTGTTTCTTTTAATTTATTTCTTAATTTAATTTACTTAATAAAATTTAATTTATTTATAAATAATGCTAAATATTTTCAGTTTATATTTATTATTTTTGCTGAATTTTCTGGAGTTTACTTGCAATTTACAAAACATTAAATTATAGCAACTGTTTGTGAAGGAAATGAAACTCACATTTATGGATTTCTTGAAAAGCTATTCTGTTTATTCTAAAATGAAATATCTGCTCATATTTTTATTTTTATAAAAATAAATTAAACCAAGTATTCTCACCTTAGTAAATTCTACTAGGCCAAACCTATTTGACAGATTATTCAAATTTGTATTAGGAAAGAATTAAAAATTGCATTTTTATCTCCAAAGTGATAACAAAGAATGTGTAATCTGATATTTACTGCAGAATACTTGAAGTGGATATATACGTTTTGGAAAATAATCTTGGAATGAATGCTTACATATTAAAATTCTGGAAAGATAAAAATAAGGTAAGAAAGACTTTTTTTTTTTTTCATGTGACATGCAAAGTTGTTTATTATGTAGTTATACAAAGATAGAGTGCAAAACTGCTGCCTAAAGGAAGGTATATATTGGAGACTACAAAGTACAGTGAAGGTAACAGTAGTCTTGTGGTTTGGACAACCTGTGCTGACACCAGGCAGGACTCAAATTTGAAAGCTCTCAGAACAAGAATAAACAAGTTTAAGCATTTGTTTTACTGGCAGAAGACAAAGATTGAACTTCTACGCTGAAATCAAACTCACTTTTTCCAGAAAAACTCACAGTAATTAAGTGCAAATGAGTGCTTACAGATGCCTCCATGTGTTGCACAAACAGACCAGTGAACTACTGGAAATTTTTCTAATCAGTTTTTTGGCAATGATTTCACTTTTTGTAGACCAAACCCAACAAAAAATATTTCTTTAAAAAAAATAATAATCTAATTTCTACTTGACTTAAAGGTAGTCACTAGCTTACGTGCAAAGATACCTACTAATATGGAGCATATTTAAAGGCTAAATACATGCACATAATACATATGCATTCTTCATCTGAGGTAACTGCATCCAAAATGATAGAAGCTTTCCAGGCAGATTACACCAGTGTCACTAGAACAGCTACAGTCTAATTAAGGTTAAGAATGGATGAACAGCATCAACAAAGCTAAATGAATGTCAGAGATATACATGTATTTCAAAGGGGACTATGACTGGGGAGAAAAAAAAAAAAAAAAAAAAAAGGAAGGATAAGCAACATTAATGTTGCATCAGTGTGGTTAGAAGTATAGGCTGAATATGCTGGGACAGAAATTTGAAAAGTTGCTCTAATATGACTTGTCAAATTTATTATACGGTTTATAAATTCTGCCACAGACTCCTACAGGTCGTGTTTTCTTGGCAATTCTTTTTCGAGAGAAGACCCATTTGTTTTTGTGGGATATAGTAGGTAACTTTAGAAACCTAAGTTCTACATTCATATCCCTCCCACAACCAGTAAAACTGTTGTTTTTACTATGTGATTTTTTTAAACCACACAGCAATGATCACATATATTGTGTAGTTTACTCTTCTCTGGGGAGATGGGATCTGGATAACTTGATTCATCATATTTGTGACAAAGGCAGAAGGCATTTTTGCTTCTTTTATTGGCAGATGGTAAAAGATCAGGTAAGCTGTTCAAAGATGTACAGTTCATGTAGTTTATGATAGGTTTGAAATTTCTCCTTACTCTTTTCTATTGTTGCTTTGAGACCTTGAACCTGTGAACTGATGAAGACCTTTTGACCCTGTTCCAGTATATGGGAAATAAGACTGCACAGGCTTGACCATTAATAAGCTGTGTTTATAAATGGCATAAACCAGCAAATACACAAAGTAATTTGTGCATGCATTTGTTTATATTCATATATGTATTTGCAAAATAATTTATTTTCATTATCCATTTCCTATGTCAAACAACTGTGGTCCAAACATTTCTATGCTTGGGAAAATCAGATTTATTTTTTTTTCAGTATAAACATTTTGTTAATATAATCTGAGGATTTAGAATAAAGCAACACCATTATCTAGCCTACCTTGAATCTGTGATATTACAGTTGCTCAAAGGAATGTCAAAATCAGTAACAGTATGAAGGCAGCAGTTGTTCTGACAGCTGAAGCATGAACTGAATCTGTCTAGCAAAATTAGCCTAATATGGTCAAATTGCTTTTGCTTTTTAACTGTGTATGGGCAACAGCCAGACACTGTGTGTGACTTTCACATCAAAAGCGGTACATTTCACAGCATGCTTTACATTCAGCCTTGCTTACTGTAAGAACCATCAGTTAAAAAACATCATATACTGGAATTACATAGCAAATCACTCTGGTCATTAATAAACAATAGGAAAACAATACCTCTTTGTCTTTTTTTTTTTTTTTTTTTTTTTTTTTCCTCCAAAGCCTTCACTGCAATGCTTCACAGTTTCTATTTTTTCTTCACACCAATACTAATTAAACTTCTGCAAGGAATCTTATTCCTCACACGTAGATAAAAATCCTATATTATGCTTTGTTTCTGCTTATTACAGTATGATAGCTTCAAACTTAAGCTTTGTGAGAAATCCCTCCAGTTGTTAAGGGTATGAGTCATTTTTCTTTATTTAGCAAGTAGCATGACACAGATCCATCTCAAATATGCATGGAACAAGCAAATAAGCAAAACTTTCTGAAACTTGTATTAAGTTATTTTATTTAGATTTTTGGTCTTTAAAATTGTGGAATGATAAGAGTGGGTTTAGCTTGCATATACATGTTGTTTCCACTGTCTTTTAGATGTGTTTTGCACAACATGCAGATGTCTTTTATCTATTAGTAGTTCCCTATGCTTTTTTTTCAGCTCTGTTTTTTGCATACTTTTCTGAGGAAAGATAAATCTGCATGGCTACCTTTCAAAATGGAACATGTAGGAGGGACAAAAACTTGAAAACACAACTAAATTCAGAAATTTCCAATGAGGCATAATTGCATTAGGAACTATGATCCCCTTCCTTTGTATCACCTCAGCTTCAACAAACATTTTCTGCATCCATGGCAGGATTTCCAGAATTTTTCTGTTACTTTTGCTGACTCTCCAAGTTGATTATTTCAGTAGTAGACACATTTGTTTCCAATTAGTGGAAGGGACATATAGTGATTTTTTTATCCGAGAAAATTGTTTTAACATGGCAACATGATGTGCCCTGCAAATCAGCAACCTGTATCTTCTTGGTTCTATGTTAACTACGTTGTTTCCAAAGATGAAATGTAGTAAAGGGGAAAGTGCCATAGTATTTGGCATAGTATTTGGCATAGCCCCCATAGGCTACATCCTCTGGGGGACAGAAGGATGTAGCCAACCTCTTCTCAGTGGTTTGTGGGGATAGGACAAGGGGCAATGGCTGCAAGTTAGAGCACAGGAAGTTCCACACTGACATGCAAAAGACCTTCACGGTGAGGGTGACGGAGCATTAGAACAGGCTGCCTAGGGAGGTTGTGGAGTCTCCTTCTCTGGAGATATTCAAGGCCTGCCTGGGCAGCCTGCTCTGAGGAACCTGCTTTGGCAAGGGGGTTGGACCTGATGACCTTTCGAGGTCCCTTCCAACCCCTGCAGTTCTGTGATTCTGTATATAACTTGTGAACTTTTCCAGTCTTTTCAAAGCCTTGTGCAAATGTCATTTAGAAGTGGAATGATCTTGATTCTTGATTCTAGAGAGATTAGTGACTTTTCATGTGCTGTTTTGGTGTTCTCTGTTGACAAATAGAATGGAAGTCATGATTTAGTGTTTGGCGTGTATCAGCAACACACTTACATTACAAAACAGACTAAATACAGTAGCCAAGACCCCAGTGGCTGCTGTGTAGCAATATTTGTTTTAGATTTGCTTGATTCTGGCAGATTTTCAGCTGCCATCACTCCTGGAAAAAATATTCAGACGGTTTAGTTTTATTCGTATTTGTGACACCACAATCGCAGTGTCATCTATATATGAGTTGGCTTATTTAGTGCCAGGCTTAGTATGTCTATGCAACTGTATGCATTGTATGCATATGTATGCAGTGTACGCTCACAGAACAGAAAAACACCATGAACTTTGTCAACACTACTCTACTACCTCTCTGTCTACAGAAACCTATGTCAAGTGTTCAAGAATATTTTCTGGTTATGTTGTTCAACCAGAGGCTAAAAGAAGTTCCTGGCTTCTTTAAAATATTAGCTTACGAAAACTAATCAACAAAAAATGATAATGGACTTAAATCTATCATGACAACACTGAAAGTTCAGCATTTTTTTCCCTTGTTTATTTTTGGAGCGGTAGCTTTAGCTTTGTTAAACATCACAAGCACAGCAGATATGTTCTCCTGTTTTCATATTGCGTTATGTTTCACACAGAACAAGAAGTAACTACTTGTCCTTCTAAAGGTGAAGAACCATCAATGTGAAGAAGAGTATTGACTGGAGCGAGCCTGTAACACAGCTGTTGACATCCTAACCTTTCTCTTACAGTTCACAAATCAGTGAGTATTCTTTTGAGCTATTCCAAATAAAGAGAATCGTGTGAGCAGCAAAACATGTTTCTCCAGAAGCACATGGCTTCAGAAAGAAAACTTAAATGGGAAAATGTATAGTCATGACCATCACACAGAGAAAACAAAGTTGCAGTGAGAGTGCCTGAAGGCTGTAGGCTCAGCAACCCTAGAGCAGAAAATTGTCACTGTTTACTTCAATTTGGAATTCTTATTACCCTCAATTTGTTCTTCTCCATAGCAGAAAAATATAATGAAGCTTGTTGAGGAAGATGACACTGTAATTGATAATGTAATTTAAGCAGTGTTTATTGGTAATCAAAAACCAACAGCATCAAATGCAAAGGGTAAATGTGCATTACTGTAAACTAACAAGATGTTATAAAAATTAGCAGATAAGTTGTCAGAATCTGCATTAACCCTTTGGAGATTAGCTGTACTTTGGTACACAACCACTCCTCTGTTTGCTGCTATTGAATGAAAGACTTGCCATTCTTACATGTTTTAACTTACATTTCCCATTGAATTTTCTTTCTTTAGGTTGTTAGGAAGTGGTCCAAGAAAGAAAGGAAATTATGCTCCTTGCCTAACACCAATACCTTTAGATCTATTTGTATAAAGAAGACATACCTTGGCTTTCTACCTAGAATGTTTTCTGCCACTACCTTGCCTATTACAGCAGTAATTTGTCAAATTGCCTCTATGCAAACACAGGTAGCATGGGCAATAAACAAGAGGAGTTAGTCATGAGCATGCCTGCAAGGCTATGATCTTATTGGCATCATGGAGATGTGGTGGAAGAGGTCCTATGACTGGAATGGTGGAGTGCAAGGATATAAGCTCTTTAGGAAAGATTGATGGGGAAGATGGGAGTGGCGGTGTTTCTTTCTATGTGAATGACCAGCTGGAGCATGTGGAACTCCACCTGGGGATGGATGAGGAGCTGACCGAGAGTTTATGGGTCAGCATTAAAAGAAGTGCAGAGACAGGTGATATTATAGTGGAGATTTGCTACAGTCCACCCAACCAGGATGACCAAGTGGCTGAGGCCCTCTATGGACACATACATGTAGGAGCAGCCTCAAATTCACAAGCCCTGCTCATCATGAGGGCCTTCAACCACCTTGATATCTGTTGGAGGGACAACATAGCAGGACATAAACAATCCATGAAGCTCCTGGAATGTGTTGAGGATATCTTCCTTCTCCAAGTGACAGAGAAGCCAACAAGGAGAGATGCTATGCTGGACTTCATTATCACCAACAAGGAGAGGATTGTGGGGAATGTAAAGCTCAAGGGCAGCCTTGATCATGAAATGGTGGCATTGAAGATCCTTAGGAAAGCAAGGAAGACATGCAGCAAGCTTGCTACCTTGGACTTCAGGAGAGCAGACTGGCCTCCTCAGGGATCTGCTTGATAGGTCATGGGATAAAGCCTTGGAGGGAAGTGAGACCCAGGAAAGCTGGTTAATACTCAAGGATCACTTCCTCCAAGCTTAGAAGCAATGCATTCCAACAAATAGGAGGTCAGGCAAAAATGCCAGGATCCAGGCAACCTGTTGATTAAAATGTTACATTATGGACAAAATCTTTTTCTACAGGGTTTCCTTTTGAATTTATCATGTGGGTATAGATGATGAGGTGGCAAAAGGTTACTGCAAAAATTGGTGAAAAAGAAGTAGGAATGCCAGCTAATTACCACCTCTTTACTCACATGACATATTAATTCTATAAGTGGTGCTAAAATATAAGATAAATTACATTAGGCTTTTAAGTTATATAAGCTATAAGTTTGGGGTGGGGAAGGGGGTTAGTTTGGCTGTCTTTAGCAATGACTGCACTGCATTGCTCATATTTTCCATGACCTACTCATTCACTGATTTATAACATATTATTTGAGTTATCACATACTGAATGGCACTGAAAATGGGAGTGATCAGAATGTATAAAACCTTTTGTTGAAGCAGCTCTATTTATATGCTTCACATAAAGCTTAGCACTTCTAGCTATAGTAACAATTTCCCTCATTTTACACAATTTTCTTGTCTTGTTAGTTTTTTGCACCTTTATCTACAGATAAAGATAATTATAGTTTCAGTAGCATCAGTATCTCCCACAAGTTAAACTACGCATATAGCTTAGAAGCCATTTAAAGTTTAAGAAGACCTTCATTGTGTTTCCCCCTCTCCTTTCTTTTCTTCTAACTGACACAAATAATGGCTTCTGAAAGGAGGGGGAAAATAGGTTAACAATAACCTCCCAGGCAGGAATTCTAATGAGATTCAAACTTGTCCCTGTCTCATCCTCATTTCCTTTCCTGGCAGGTCTGATTGCTTATATGTTTGATGTCTTTCATGAAATAGTTCTTCAGAAATTATTTTTAAAGGGCATGACATACACAGGAGAGAAGATGGAAGGAAATCTTGATTAAAAAAATCCAATCTGATCTCTTCATGTAAATATCCTGCATATTTTTTCATCTTTCTGTGTTGTTTCAAGACTACTAGTTTTTAATTCAGAAAACACAACTAGTCTTTCTCAGCTTTGAATAAATTAATTCCCTTCTTATTGTCTCAATTTCCTGATATAGTTTTACTACTGTTCAAGTACTCTGAATTACATCAACTAGCTTGTACAGATTTTTTCCTCTCTAGTTTTCACTGTGTTGAGTATACAATATTCCATTATCTCTATATATATCACATAGTAGGAAATTTGTCAACCAACATTATGCTTTTAATCTGTAAAAACACTGTTCAAGTCCTTGTTTTAGCTCTTGTACGAATCTAAAGTAAATGATACTAAGAAAAAATATTTACATTCCAAAACCAGTAATTACTTTTTTTAAATTTATTTATTTATTTATTTATTTATTTTTAAGACAAGATATTCTCACAAGTCATTTTAATGCTTGGTGGTAATCTTCACCTGCCTTAGCCAACAGTTGCTTTAGCAGAAGCAGTCTTGTTGATCCTTACCAGTATAGGCTAGGGTAGTAACAATATTATGCCTCAACCAAAGGTGAGTCAGATGATATGTCAGATGATCTTTAAAAAAAACTGTTTATTGAAGAAGTAGGGTTCTTGAGGCATATGTACAGCTTCAGCTCACTGTATAAAGCAAGACAATCTCACCATGGTATTGAGATCTTATCCTATAATTTGATGTGTGAGTCTTTATGCATGTACTTAGCCCTCAGCCCCCCAACTCCAGGCTATGTGTCATATGATGTTTGATGGCATTAATTTTAGAAGGTCAGGTCAGGTGCTCTTTTTTCTTGTTCAACAATGTTCT